>NW_027325373.1:29934912-31134912 GCF_036924035.1 Leuresthes tenuis
AATCATTTTCAACTTAATGGTACAATCTGAGAAACCAACAGCATGAATGATTTGAGTCATTGCACTGTTCTGCTAGCAGATTGGACAAAACAGTCAACAGTTAATGACTAAAAGAACAGCAGTAAATTACACCTGACATTCAGGAACATGCAAGGTGATGGTTTTGGATGACTGACAAGTGGTCAGAGCTTTCACTTTACAGCCAAAAGCTTCTCCGCTCCAGTCTGTTTGTATGTTCTTCCTCTGCTGTGAGTTTTCTGCTGCTCCTTTAGCTTCACGACAAAGTTCAAAGACATACTTGCTCGTTTAGTTGATGGTTCTAAATTGGCTATAGTGATGGAATGTGTGTCTGTCTCTGTTTGTCCTGTGCTGTGGGCAGTTTGCAGTTAAGATTTGTATTCAAATTGATATTCTCTCAGCTTTCTCTTCAATAACATATAATTGACTTCTGTACACTGTATGCTGTACATCAAAACATTCTTTTAGTCTTTTTTTTTTAAGCTTTCTGTAGCTGTCGAAGGTATGGCTGATTGTTGTACCACATGGTAAAGAACGTGGGAGAAAATGTTTGAATGAAGAACCTCACGTGTAGGTGGGCCTGCATACTGGCAGTAGATTCATGCGACACCATCATCCTATTTTTGGCAATATCAGTGGGGAGGCTGCACGGTGGTGTGGTTAGCACCTCACAGCAGAGGGTTCCAGGTTCAACTCCCAGCTGGGGCCTTTCTGTGTGTTCTCTCCGTGTATGCGTGGGTTCTCTCTGGGTACTCCGGCTTCCTCCCACAGTCCAAAAACATGCTGTTAGGTTAACTGGTGACTCTAAAGTTGTCCTCAGGAGTGAGTGTGGTTGTTTGTCTCTGTGTGGCCCTGTGATGACCGCTGGGATAGGCTCCAGCCCCCCACGACCTGACCGTCGGATTAAGTGGGTATAGATGGATGGATGGATGGAGGACACTGCAAGAGGCTGATGCTGATGTAACTAGACTTTTACAGATTTTCCAAACCCTTTGCTGAGTGAGGTTCCAAAAAAAACGGGTTAACCTCCTGATCTTCCCTGCCTATACTATAGTAAGGCTAATATTGTAAATGCAGTGCTGTATCCTTACCTGTCATGCTGTAATTTTATTGAGTTATTGAGTCTGAATGAACAACGGCACAAAGAAAACAAACTCAGTACGATCAAAGTTCTGCTTTTTTAAAAGAACAGTGTTGCAAGGTTCTAAATCTGAGTATTTCCATAGATTGCAAGACATAACTTCTGTGCCGAAGTGATCAGCTGTCCTGACGAGTCTTTTTGAGTATGTAATCAGCTTTTCTAATGATTACATTTAGCAGTAGTTTTTTGTTTTTCCCCTTTAATAATCACCTGCAGCTTAATGGGCACCTCTGTTGACTAAAAACACAGAAGCTGAAGCTTTGCTCTTTAACTCCTGTTGCCTGAGCAGTGTGAAGTGTATCTATAGAGTTCATCATTTTCTTTTCCTCCCTTCTAAATTAATTGCCTTTTTAGGGACTTGAATATGGCCCAAAATTTTTCAGACAAAGAAATGTGTAAAATTCTGTGTTTTGGGGATTCGTGTTTTGGGGAAGTTGCCTCCACGGCGCCATCTATTGTGGCAGCCTGGAAACTGCAGCTTATTGAAATTGATTAAACTTTGCACAGTTATTGAACATGTCAAGACCAACAAAAAATTCTGTTGAGTTTTGGGCATGAATCCAACTGGATTTTTTTCTTTTTTGAAGTCAGCCATTTTGGTTCAAAGACGCCCCTTTAGCATTTTACAGATGTTATATTGTAATTAAGTTGTACAGATTTTATGATTGCTCTAAAATCTGGTTAGTATAGCCTTAAGTCCTAGTTTATACTCCTCCATAACGTTGACGGTGTCGACGTGACGTAGTCATTGAGCATTCGAAGTTCTGCGTTGAGGGAACATGTTGCTCTGCAGTTCACCATGCTGCTAGGGGGGGGGTCTGTGTGTTTGTGTGGTTTCAGGTTATAGCCGAATCTTTGCTTTTTCTTCCGGTCAAGTGCCAGTTCACAACAGAAGTCATCAGAGGGATAAATTCTGATTTCAATTTTTTTTTTTAAGAAAAGAAGAATGTTACGTTAACTCCTTATGAGCAGTCACTGTCTTACTCACTCAACCCAATTCAAGCCAATTGGAATTCAATTCATTGTAATCATAATCCAATTAATTCATATAGAGCCAATTAAAAAAATTAATATCCTAGCTAAGGAAACCAACAGATTGCACCGAAACTTGTCTTCAGTCCAATCTCCCGTCCTGAGCCTGAGGCGACTGTGGAAAGGATCGACTCCCTTTTAACAGGAAGAAACCTCTGGCAGAACCAGACTCAGGAAGGGTGGCCATCCGCCTCGACCAGCTGGGGTTTGAGAAGACAGAAAAGAGGGAAAAGAGGGGGGAAAAACACCATAACGCCATTCAAAGGATACCTGTTGGAACAGGGAAACACAAGTTAATAACCACAATAATGTCACATGTACATAAAATCATTTGAGAAATTAAACAGGGAAAAGAGAGCAAAGTGAGGAAAGGTAACTAACCGCTGTAGGACTCCTTAAGGCTGACAGCTCCATACATCTAAGGTGTCCACCACTGGGTTTGGGGGTTGCCACCACAAGCCCCAACCACCTTATGGCTGCTGCTCCTTACAGCCACCCCAGCAATGGAAGTCTGGAGCATATCCTGGACAGGGGCCCCTGCCAAAGATTCCCAACACACCCTCTTTTAAACGCTTGGTTAGATTGGGTCAGTTCAATTCAATTCAGTTTTATTGATATAGCACCAAATTACAATAAATGTCATCTCAAGGCATTTCAATAATACAGTCCAATCCAACAGGACAACCACAGACACAAGTCCGCTATCAGAGGCTAAGAGGAGATCATTGGTAACTTTCACCAGTGCTGTTTCTGGGTCAAATGCAGAGACCTTGGCAATCTGATCCATGGCTTCTGAAACTTGCTATTAGGACATGTAATGTTACTTGGAAGGAAGGAGCGAGCCTGAGCTTAAGCAGGAGGTTGAGGGATACTGGGTAGATATTGTCAGGCTCACCTCAGCACCGCAGAGGTTCTGGAACCAATCTGCTGGAGAAGAGCTGAACTGTATTACACTGGAGTTGCCCTGAGTGAGAGGCAGCAGGTAGAGGTGGGCTTTGTTATAGCTCCTCGTTTGTGAGAAACTTACATAATCTTCTTTTTTCTGTCTTTAGCCTCAGATTTATTTAACAAACCTGCATATGTTAGATTAAGCTGGGTTATAACCATGGTTGTTTGTGTCTCTATGTTAGCCCAGGGTTTGCACCACCTCGGTTCAGTGGCAGGTGGCAACTATGTTGTTTCCTTTTATGTGCAACATAATTAGCTAAATTTGACATAAAAATGTCACTAAAAAAGTTCTAAATTTTCAATGTTCTTCTTCTTTTTGTGTCATGTAGGAGTTGGAGCCCCTGGTAGGCAGCAAGCTACTGTCACTGTGGGAGAGAAACTCCGGGAGTCAAGTTCAGTAAAGTTGGACTGGACGGCTCACTGCACCACTCATCAAGTTTTGTTCTATGCGGTTTACTTGACTAAAACTAAATGCACACATTGCACAGTGAAGAGATTGTGAGTTTTATAGCAATCAGGTTTAAATGTGACACCTTTTATGCAGTACACTGCACCACCAGCTGGGTAAGACAACCAGACAGTGGAGGAGGGACTGACTTGAAATGGTGAAAAATCATCTCAGCTGTGTTCTTTTTCTCTGGTATTACTTTTGTTTTGCCTGTTTCATGAGTTCTAATTCAGTTTTAGTACATGTATTAAAAATGAACAGCATTTTCTTAAAAACAAATTAATTGTGGTTCTATAAATAGTATTTTTTTAAATATCTGACACCAAACAGAATGTTTTTAATACATGGTTGTCACTGTTCAGATTGAATGTTGAAATGATGCCGGTGTGACTTGCTGACTTCCGTTTACAGCATGTTTACAGTGGTTTTCTGTTCATTAAAGCTTTATTCAGATGTTCTTGTTGTTCCTCAGGTTGCACAGATTGTTGCTGCCAATTGAGGAAAAGGAACTAAACTTTGTTGAATTTCATGCTTGTTTTGATGGGATTATAAATGTGTACATTAATCTAAAACCCATTTGTTAGTGTCATGTCCTCACTGCATTCTGTTATTTGGATGTTTCTTTTATTTTTTACAGTCTCAAGAGTCTGCACTAAAAATGTATATGTGCACCAAAGCCAAAGATGGTTTGTGATAATTCATCTGGATTATGCCTATATCCCATCCTCTGCAGGCCCGCATTTAATGATAAATGGTAAAAGCAAGCGCCTCATGAATGCTGATACATTGTAATGTGCCTGATGATTAGTTGGCTTCTGAGGGTAGATCAAGAGATCAAAATCAAGAGGGAGACCTCAAGAATAAATTGATCTGACAGAGACATCCAGATGTTTACAGGACAAAGTATTCATTTTCTCTGGACAGTAATTTCTTCATAATTACATTCAGTCCTTTAGCAGTGTCACTGTACATGGACTGTAGCATTTCAGACTTGAATTTGAATTTCTAGTATCCAAAAAATTATGCACTTGTTATGCAGCGGTTCTTAAGAGAAACCTACGACATATGACTGATTTTATAAACCTGTTACACGTTTTATCCCAGTCTGTAGAATTTAATTACTTGTTTTTTTTATTTGATTTAATTCAATTAAACTGAATTGAAATTTATTGTAGCAGAGAAATTCAAGTTTGAGTGATGTTGCACAACATTAGATTTGCAAGTTAAAGCTCACAGTTGTATGAGCTTTAATTAATCACATTTTTGCTTAAACATAACGTGCATTGACAAACTCTGAAATTCAATTAAATTCAGTTTTATTTATATCGCGCCAATTCACAATACAGTTAAATTCAAGCCAATTAGAATCCAATTCATTGTACAGTAATACTAATCCAATCAAATCCAATTAATTACATTCAAAATTAGTCAAATTCATACATAAAGAGTAAAACAATTTTCTAGCTAAGGAAACCAACAGATTGCACCGAAACTTGTCTTCAGTCCAATCTCCCGTCCTGAGCCTGAGGCGACTGTGGAAAGGAACGACTCCCTTTTAACAGGAAGAAACCTCTGGCAGAACCAGACTCAGGAAGGGTGGCCATCCGCCTCGACCAGCTGGGGTTTGAGAAGACAGAAAAGAGGGAAAAGAGGGGGGAAAAACACCATAACACCATTCAAAGGATGCCTGTTGGAACAGGGAAACACAGGTTAATAACCACAATAATGTCACATAAAATCATTTGAGAAATTAAACAGGGGGAAAAAGAGAGCAAAGTGAGGAAAGGTGTGACAGATGAGGTCCCCCAGCAGTCTAAGCCTATAGCAGCTTAACTATGGGATGTTTCAGGATTACCTGAGCCATCCCCAACTATAAGCTTTATCAGAAAGGAAAGTTTTAAGCCTAATCTTAAAGGTAGAGATGGTGTCTCTAAAAACAGGAAGATCATGCCCGTTTTTTAGTTTTACAAAAAATATATATATTATTTACGTTTTTCATTTCTAAAATTATCTCTTGCCATCTTTTTCTACTTGTTTATGTCATTTCGAGCCAAAATGTTGAAAAAGTTTAAAAAGACATTGAGCACGAGCATTAAAAATTTCATAGAAACGGGAAAACTGACTGGAGAGTAACGGTGAGTTTGTGCTGATGGAAACTGATACAAACTACATGAGATGGCCCAAGCAGGGCTACAGCATAATATTAATGCTCACCACGTCTGACTTTTTCAGTCCTTCAATGCCAAATATAAAGGCCTACCTTTTACAGCTGATAACCTCAACACCATAGGAGTCGCTACCCACATTTATCCTCGTGTTGGCATAGATGTGTTAAGTTACAGAAGAGCTTTATGAACAGAAACAACTACGCACGTGGACAAAATGGTTGGTACCCCTCAGTTAAAGAAGGAAAAACCCACAATTCTCACTGAAAGCACTTGAAACCTACAAAAATAACAATAAATAAAAATTCATTGAAAATTAAATAATCAAAATCAGCCATTACTTTTGAAATGTTGATTAACATAATTATTAAAAAAAAAACTAATGAAATAGGGCTGGACAAAAATGATGGTACCTCTATAAAAGATTGAAAACTATTTGACCAGAGTGACATGATTAACTCAGGTGTGTCCTTTAATTGACATCACAGGTGTTTCCAAACTCATAATCAGTCAGTCTGCCTATTTAAAGGGAGACAAGTAGTCACTCTGCTGTTTGGTGAAAAGGTGTGTACCACACTGAACATGGACAACAGAAAGCGGAGGAGAGAATTGTCCCAGGACATCTGAAAAAAAAATGATAGACAAACATCTTAAAGGTGCAGGCTATAAGACCATCTCTAAACAGCTTGAAGTTCCTGTGACAACAGTGGCTCATATTATTCAGAAGTTCAAGACCCACGGGACAGTAGCCAACCTCCCTGGACGTGGCCGCAAGAGGAAAATTGATGACAGATTGAAGAGACAGATCGTTGGAATTGTATCCAAAGAGCCCAGGACAACCTCCAAAGAAATTAAAGGTGAACTCCAAGGCCAAGGTACATCAGTGTCAGATCGCACCATTCGTCGTTGTTTGAGCCAAAGTGGACTTCGTGGGAGACGACCAAGGAGGACACCACTGCTTGAATGTGTGCAAGGTAAAATGAAATCTGACGACTATCAAGGCATTCTGGAGAGAAATGTGCTGCCTAGTGTCAGAAAGCTTGGTCTCAGTCGCAGGTCATGGGTCTTCCAACAGGACAACGATCCAAAACAGAGAAAAGCGTTGGACTATTCTAAAGTGGCCTTCCATGAGCCCAGATCTGAATCCCATTGAACATCTGTGGAAGGAGCTGAAACATGCCATTTGGAGAAGGCACCCATCAAACCTGAGACAACTGGAGCAGTTTGCTCATGAGGAGTGGGCCAAAATACCTGTTGACAGCTGCAGAACGCTCATTGACAAATGCAGAAATCGTTTAATTGCAGTGATTGCCTTAAAAGGTCGTGCAACAAAATATTAAGTTATGGGTACCATCATTTTTGTCCAGCCCTATTTCATTAGTTTGTTTTTTTTAATAATTATGTTAATCAACAATTCAAAAGTAATGGCTGATTTTGATTATTTAATTTTCAATAAATTTTTATTTATAGTTACTTTTGTAAGTTTCAAGTGATTTCAGTGAGAATTGTGGGTTTCTCCTTCTTTAACTGAGGGGTACCAACAATTTTGTCCACGGGTGTACATCTTACAAGAACCTCCAGAACATTGAGGGTTTTTTGTCTCAAATGAAAGAATTATTTGATACACTGGAGGGAAACAGAGAAACACTGTATCAAATATCCCTGTTACTGCGGTTTCTCTCTGGGCATTGAGTGCTCCGGATTCCTTCAGAAAGAGAAAGGGAGGGTTTTCTTTTTATACGGTATAAATGGTTCTATTTGGCACTATTGGAGTAGTCTTGGGAGGTCTGAATAGGATCTCTAGTTTGTCTATGTTTTTGCTATGTTGTCAGTCATCTGGTGACGATGTTATCCTTTTCATGTGAATGTGTTCAGGCTCTAGTCTAAACAGGGCCACAGATTCTTGCAAGTCTATCATTGTTTCCACAAACACATTAATTTACAAACTACATATTCAAACTACATCACTACTGCATGCTCACCATTGGCTATATAACTTATAGAAGGTTTGCGCTCTATTAAAGATAGTTTGGGAGAACGGGAAGTTTTCACACTGGCACTCTCAAATCCCACTTGCTGATATTTAAAGTGATTTCTTCGTTATATGTTGTCTAGCAAATTCTCTCAAAACGAGACTCAGAGTCGCTGGAGACAATTAACACAAAACATTTATTCTTGCAGCAAGGAGGCAAGTCTGCACAACATATCAGAAAGCAGACCCAGAGTTGTCTGAGTTCAAATTTGTTTACTATTTATGTCTTCTACTATGAGATCACTAGCCACACAAGGTTATGAGACATTCAGTAAAACGAGGCTTAGATAGAAGCTGAAATAAGATCGATAGAAGGCCCTCTCCAGCACACACTTGACCCTACAACATCTTCTCACACCTACTTGCTTTTTCTCATAGTATAACTTAATGATATTTTTCTGGCGACATGAGTGGAAAATAAATAAGGTGTGGGAACGACTTACTAACGCAAGGGGGGTGGCAACACCCATTCCGAAATACCGCTATTCCGACATCCCGCCATTCCGACATCCCACCATTCCGACATCCCACCATTCCGACATGCAAACGTCCCACCATTCCGACATCCCGCTATTCCGACATTCAAACGTCCCACCATTCCGACAAGGCTTTCAGTTTAAGGAAATGTGCGTTACTCAACAGGCGAGTCCCTTCTTTCTGTTCATGCAATTTATATGTTTAACATATGTTTACAGATAAGCGTTATTAAAGACACAAAGTCTCGGCAACTGGAGGAGGAGAAGAAGACCGCGGTGGTTTTCAATCACACACTCCAATGCCACTTGTTTCAACTTCCGAAAATTTAATCCAGGAAAAAAAGGCTTACAAATATGGACCGAAACGGCTCCATAACACGCACAAGAATCCAAAAGAAACGAAAGTTAACTAAAAGAAAGCAAATACGCAGCATGAAGTGGTCAAAATTGGTTTTACACATGCCTATGTGCGTCTGGCACATGCGTCTTCGGGCTCTCCCACCTTGGTTTGTGGATGAAAGCTATATGTTCAGCTGTAATGTCATGTAAAAACAATCTCTACATGACATTTACTCCCAGGTGTGACCAGTTAGGTCCTTAAGATATCAACAGGCTGTATAAAGCCTTGCGCAACGGCTGTGTGTTTGTGCCAAATGCGCAAAGCGCTTCCCATAATTGGAGCGAGTACTCATAAATCACGTGAATTACATGAATAAACGTTTTTACTGCATATTGTTGTGTTTTATACGTTCTATGCTGTCATTTCTCTCCTCTCCTAATGGCAAGGCAAGGCAGAGTGCTCGCAACTGTGTCCTGTGCAGTAGCCGTGATCTGTAATTGCAATTATTACTTTTGCTTATGATGACAGCGGGCAAAAGACGCATGGGCTCTGTGGAGAGCTCCGCTCCAGCTGGCTGCTGTGACAGCTCACTGACACTGTATTTCTGCTTAATCAGTTTCAGTCTCGCCAGAGTTACATTAATATCTGTATTTTTATATTTGACATTTCAGGGATTTTGATAATAGATTATTAAAGTTTGTTTGCGAGGCTGATATGCCGGCGCAAATACGCGCGCCGGCATATCAGCCTTCATTAGTGTAAAATGTTTTGGGTAAAACATAGGCTATTAAAAGGAACTGTCGGAATGGCGGTATGTTAAAAAAAAAAAACATACCGCCATTCCGACCATAGGAGGAAAAAAGTGTCGGAATGGCAGGACGTTTAATAAAAAATTAAGTGTCGCCATTCCGACAATTGGAGGCCAATGTCGGAATGGCGAGATGTCGGAATGGCAGCATGTAACCACGCAAGGGAACGACTTGTATAATTCGTGGCAACGATTTACTAATGCAAGGGAACGACTTGTATAATTCGTGGCAACGATTTACTAACGCAAGGGAACGACTTGTATAATTCGTGGCAACGATTTACTAACGCAAGGGAACGACTTGTATAATTTGTGGCAAAGATTTACTAATGAAGGGAACGAATTGTATAATTTCTGGCAAAGATTTACTAATGAAGGGAACGACTTGTATAATTCGTGGCAATGATTTACTAACGCAAGGGAACGACTTGTATAATTTGTGAGAACGACTTACTAACGCAAGGGAATGACTTGTATAATTCGTGGCAACGATTTACTAATGCAAGGGAACGACTTGTATAATTCGTGGCAACGATTTACTAATGAAGGGAACGACTTGTATAATTCGTGGCAAAGATTTACTAATGAAGGGAACGACTTGTATAATTCGTGGCAACGATTTACTAATGAAGGGAACGACTTGTATAATTCGTGGCAACGATTTACTAACGCAAGGGAACGACTTGTATAATTCGTGGCAACGATTTACTAACGCAAGGGAACGACTTGTATAATTCGTGGCAACGATTTACTAACGCAAGGGAACGACTTGTATAATTCGTGGCAACGACTTACTAACGCAAGGGAACGACTTGTATAATTCGTGGCAGTGATTTACTAACGCAAGGGAACGACTTGTATAATTCGTGGCAAGGATTCACTAACACAAGGGAACGACTTGTATAATTCGTGGCAACGATTTACTAACGCAAGGGAACGACTTGTATAAATCGTGGCAACGATTTACTAACGCAAGGGAACGACTTGTATAATTCGTGGCAACGATTTACTAACGCAAGGGAACGACTTGTATAATTCGTGGCAACGATTTACTAACGCAAGGGAACGACTTGTATAATTCGTGGCAACGATTTACTAACGCAAGGGAACGACTTGTATAATTCGTGGCAACGATTTACTAACGCAAGGGAACGACTTGTATAATTCATGGCAAGGATTTACTAACGCAAGGGAACGACTTGTATAATTCGTGGCAACGATTTACTAATGCAAGGGAACGACTTGTATAATTCGTGGCAACGATTTACTAATGAAGGGAACAACTTGTATAATTCATGGCAACGATTTACTAACGCAAAGGAACGACTTGTATAATTTGTGGCAACGATTTACTAACGCAAGGGAACGACTTGTATAATTCGTGGCAACAATTTACTAACGCAAGGGAACGACTTGTATAATTTGTGGCAACGATTTACTAACGGAAGGGAACGACTTGTATAATTCGTGGCAACGATTTACTAATGCAAGGGAATGACTTTTATAATTCGTGGCAACGATTTACTAATGCAAGGGAATGACTTGTATAATTTGTGAGAACAACTTACTAACGCAAGGGAATGACTTGTATAATTCGTGGCAACGACTTACTAATGAAGGGAACGACTTGTATAATTTGTGAGAACGACTTACTAATGAAGGGAACGACTTGTATGATTCGTGGAAACGAGATGACAGAAGTTCCAAACTGGTCTCCAGCTTTGAAGTGGGAGTTAATTGTGCAGTCGCAACATACAGGTAATTTTACTTTTATATACAAAATTTTAAAACAATAACTTGACTATGTTCTGGGCTAACATTATTGTGTTGCGTAATGAAATGCAATTAGTACTTCAACTGCAGGGAGAAGTCTACGTGACTGAGCTTTAAAAAAAAACGTGTTGGTGAGAGACCAGGGACCAGGACAGTGGCTCATGTGGATAAGGAGGCATAATGTAGAGGTCAAGAAAAGATACAACAGGCTATGCGCAAATGTAGTTTACATTAACTAAAAACACCTGGAATAGCTCAGGAGGAAAAGCAGTTGTCTATCAATCGGAAGGTCAGTGGTTCAACTCCAGCTTCCCTGGGCTACATGTCAAAGCATCCTTGGGCAAGATACTGAACACCTACCAATGTATCCATCGGTGTATGAATGGTTAGAAAGCACACAGTTATGTATAGATGTATAATGTGGCATGTAGTTTTAGAAGCGCTTTAAGTGGTCAGTTAGACTAGAAAAGCGCTATACAAGTACAGTCCATTTAATTTACAATTGAGTGTTGTTTTAGGCGTGTATCTAATGTACAGTCTGTCTGACCTGATAGAGAAGCTTCATCTGACCCAGTTATTTAGTCCAGTTATGCTATCTTAAAGTCTTTGACCATTTAAGGACATACATTGTGTAGTATGAGTGGACAAGTACAAAATAGGTACATGGATTATTTAGAAAAATACAGAATATGAATACTTAATGTCTAAGAACAAAGCCAATTATAACAGTCCTGTATCACATACTCACTATTGGCTACTTTACATCCCAATTAATATCTGGGGCAATGTGTATTTCACAGTGTTCTTATATGTTATTTGAAGATTTCTGGTGAATCCATCTGGTGAGACCAGCACCAAATTTGTTCTCCATATACTCTTTTCCAGAGTTCCACGTTTTTTGAAAAATGCTGACATGCATATTTGTTATTTTCAATCCTGTTAATGCACCAACTTCACATAAGTACTGACTCACAAAAATACTTTAGGTAGGTGGGCAGTGCAGGTCAGTTCTCACCCATTTAGTGGTATATTCTAATATACTTAAGTACATACATTGTCCCAAATTATGATACCGTCTGACCATAGAACACGTTTATTTAAACAAGGAGGAAGCAGGAAGGTGGGGTGCAAACATTCCAAGGAGGTGAAGGGCGAGAGGAGATGGCTGGTTGGCAAGCAGGCAGACAGACAGGCAGGGCTGGCAGACAGACAGGCAGGGCTGGCAGACAGACAGGCAGGGCTTGCACACAGACAGGCAGGGCTGGCAGGCAGACAGGCAGGGCTGGCAGGCAGACAGGCAGGGTTGGCAGGCAGACAGGCAGGGCTGGCAGGCAGACAAGCAGGGCTGGCAGGCTGTCAGACAGGCAGGGCTGGCAGGCAGGCAGGCAGGCAGGCATGCCAGGCAGGCAGGGCTGGCAGACAGGGCTGGCAGGCAGACAGGCAGGGCTGGCAGGCAGGCAGGGTTGGCAGGCAGACAGGCAGGGCTGGCAGGCAGACAAGCAGGGCTGGCAGGCTGTCAGACAGGCAGGGCTGGCAGGCAGGCAGGCAGGCAGGCATGCCAGGCAGGCAGGGCTGGCAGACAGGGCTGGCAGACAGACAGGCAGGGCTTGCAGACAGACAGGCAGGGCTGGCAGGCAGGCAGACAGGGTTGGCAGGCAGACAGGCAGGGCTGGCAGGCAGACAAGCAGGGCTGGCAGGCTGTCAGACAGGCAGGGCTGGCAGGCAGGCAGGCATGCATGCCAGGCAGGCAGGGCTGGCAGACAGGGCTGGCAGGCAGACAGGCAGGGCTGGCAGACAGACAGGCAGGGCTGGCAGGCAGGGCTGGCAGACAGACAGGCAGGGCTTGCAGACAGACAGGCAGGGCTGGCAGGCTGGCAGGCAGGCATGAAACATATGCACAGAGTGACAATCCAGCAGAGAGTGAAGGTAGGACAGGAACTAACTGCAGAGCTGATGGGAACCAGGTGGCTTGATTGTAAGCAGCAGGGCAGGTGTAGAATGTGAGATAGACGGCTCCAGAGAAGACAGAGTGCAAGGGGGAGGGGAAGGTGGCAAACACAAACAGTACAGACCAGCACCAAAACTGTCACGCCGTTTGCCTCATGACATACATACAGTATTTTTTGCTTTTCATATAGCTAAAATAAAAATTGTTGGACAGTGTTGTGTTTATACCATCATTTCACACTAATGCTATACCTGATGGTATACATGAAACAGAGTTTGGCCACATCATAGAGATGCTTCAAATTCCAGCGATGGCTGTTCCAGACTGCCTTGATCTGTCCTGGCCTCAGCTTAATGCCATAATAATGTGGTTTGGTTTTGCAGAATTGCAGCCAAAAATGTTCTGTTCTATGTGCGCACCTCAATTAAATGCTTCATTCTGAAAGTGTTGGCCATTGATTGTTGTGTTGTCTCGTCATGTTAGCCAGCTGTAAACGTTTTGTAGCTGGTACAAACTGTGACTAATTAAATGTGGTGTAATATAAAGATACTAGAAGTATGATCAAGATACATAATGAAGTGTACGGTACTGTTCACAGTCACATTTATAAAGTATTCATCTAATGACATCATCATTGTTCCTAACAAGGAAACTGACATAAGAATTTCAAAAGATACAGGCCCATTTTTGCAGATAGGGGGAATACAAATCTTGATTGATTGGACGGACGCTATATTTTCACTGTCAACTGGCCATCATCTTTTGACAAACTAATCATCAAAGACAATACATTACATAACTGGACGAAGTTCAGAACGGAGCCAGTAAATCTTTTTATCTCATTACTAAGGATAAAATAAATGCATGTTGTTTCAAAAACAACTTAATCATTTTTATACATGATAGTGTCATGATCTGTTTTTTTTCAGTTTAGTTTCCTGTTTAGCCTTGCTATTTCCTCACCTTTCCTCAGTATCCCCCTGACAGTCCTCAGCTCCACTCCCTTCACCACTGTTAATTATCTTCAGCTGTCCCTTACCACTAATCACTCTCCCCACAGTATTTAGTCTCTCAGGTTTTTTTTCAGTCATTGTCAGATCCTCCGTCAATAATACCCATTGTTTTGCGCGTCTCTTTGATTCAGTTTCTTGGTAATGTACAGTCTGGTGTTATCATTTTCCTTAGGGATTTGTTGTATTTCCAGCTTGGCAGTAATTTTAATTTCTATTATGAATAAACCATTTAAGTTTCCTCCTGGCTCCTGTCACATGTCTGCATCTGGGTCCTCCACCGCCATGACACCTGTGTAATGTTCCGGAAGCACAGCTACACAAGTGATTTGTCCAGGTAGTCACCAACAAACTGACCCTCATCTTTCATTTCGCTCAGAAGTTGTATCCAGTACTCCATTCCTTCTTTGCGCAGCATGCCCCACCAACTCTCAATCCTTAGATTTTTCTAGTGCTTGCTCCTGCGATTTAGCTAGGTTCGCCAGATCTACTATCGCAATCATTGAGTGAAGGTAGGTCTGGATGTCTCGGATAAGTACATTCTCTGTTTCTAGATCAGGGACAACCACCATACTGCTCCACGGCCTCCAAAAAAAATCCTCCAATGACGTGTGGATCGCTAATTGTGTTTGCAGCTTTTAACCAAATTATTTTGCGCAAAAAAATATTTATGCAACCATTGATGCAGATTCCATATGGTTTAACTTGTCGTAAGAATCTGCCTGCCAAATGTAGTTAGGCCCCAAAGCAAAATACTACGGGTCAGTCGCATGGCCATTTTTCAAGCATTTGTTTTACATCCAACTGTATCCACGTAGTCTTCCAGGTCCTTCTTCCAGCTGCTTTATGATGAAATGTATAACTTCCCCAAGGTCAGCATATTGTTTGCGTTGGAGCCCCTTCTTTTTTAGCAGCCGAACTAAGTGTCTCTTGCTAAGAATGCCTCCATGCAAGTGATTTAAGAATATAATTGTAATTCATTGTAATCTTAAGTCATACACTGACTTTAGATTAAGTATCAGGTGTAGCAACTTAAGTTGCTCTCTGAATAAAGAGAGGGAAATGATTGAGTCTAAAATGGGATCTTCAAGAATGCAGGTAAAAACAGAAGAATCTGGGACGATTCATCTATTCTATATTAGGTGATAATCAGTTCTAGAATAGTGCCACACTAGTGGCAGCAGTAGCTCTTATTGCTTGTTTAGATTTTCTTCATGCATTTTCAATAAAAGAGATGATTTTTAAGCATGTTGGTTTGTAAACTGTGTTGCTTGAGAGAGCTCTCCTTTTAACATCTGTTATGAGTAACAATGTCAACAACAGAGTTGTTAACAAAATGGAGCAGCTGACTGAGCTTTTCAAGACCCAGTTAATGCCTGGAGGAAAGTCTGCAGAGATATCTTGAGGCCACAGACTGAGATGCACCCTGTAAACTGGTTGTTCAGAGGACTAATCCAGGAATTCATGGCCTGGTGCCAACAGAATCACCTTCAGATGTTTTTATTTTATTTTATACATCTATATATATACGTATATACACACAGACATATATATGTGTGTATATATATCTATAGAGAGAGAGCGAGAGAGAGAGAGAGCGAAAGATAGATAGATAGATAGATAGATAGATAGATACATTACATACATTACATACATACATACATACATACATTACATACATTACATACATACATACATCACATACATATATAGCACATCTCAGATCTTCTGGTACGTTACGAGCATTCAAGATGTCTCAGGTCAACAGGGACAGGTTTGCTTCTGTGCCCAGAGTTGCAACTAAACATGGAGAAGCTGCTAAAGGTATTTATGCAAAACAGAGGCAGAGAATAGCCAAGAGGACTGGAAGAGAAAACAGGCAACAGAAAAGCAATACAGAGAGGTAACTAATGTTCATATTTGGCTCAGCAATTAATGATCACTGATGCCAAAGTCCATTATCCTGACAGTGCAGAAGAAAATACTGACTGAGTGAAAGCTGTCCCCTTAGTTTATGCTTGTTCCTTCATATTTCCTTTTCGTCTTTGTTATCCCGTGATCATGATAGCTTTCCTTATCTAGTGTGACTTGTTTGTCAATAGTTATACAATATACAATATTTTTTCAGTTTTTTTAAATGTTTGACAACGAAATTTTTACAGTAAATATACCCGTCTATGTTGGCTTTCCACTAGAAACTCAGGGCTGTCGTGCCTCTTTGTAACTCTGGAGTTACATTATCATCAGCGTTGCTACATTGTTAATGTCGCTGGCTGCAGGTTGTGACATTTTTTAGACAAAAGCTTTATTTTTAAGTTTCAATATTAGAAGAATATATTTTCTGAACAAACTGTACTCATATCTATCTGATATGGGAACATTTTGTAATCGTGCTGATCTGGAAATTCTGCTACTATAGTTTTTTGTTTTCAGTTCAAGCAGTGATCACCACTTTTACTCATTTTATTACATTTTTTATATTATTTAGTTATCGTTATACTGTGTGCCTTGTGTCTTTTGTGTGTTCTAAGCCAGTAGCTCCTGAACAAAGTTGTATTATGCCTGCATAGTAACAATAAAGATTCTTGCTTCTTGGTCACCAACAGGCTGTAGCAACAGTTGGGATAAACGCTCTGGTCAAACCTCAACACATTTAAACTCTGTCAATGGACGTGTGTCTAATTTTTCTGAATATGCCTTTTGGCCAGTGCAGTGGAGCTCATGTTTTAGTTAAGCTTAGAATAGAGTGATAACATTACCCTTAGCACTTAAAGCTAATGGACAATCATGCAAAATCTGGTTTTGATCCAAAACTAACCAAAGCCGATGATATGACTTGTGCTGTTAAGCTGCTATAGGATCGGGATGGACTTCCAAAGTAGTGTAGATGTACTGCCAACGGGTTCGTGCTTTGAGCTCAGATTTTCAGAGAAACCTTCACTTTTAGAAAAAACTTTCTAGTGCCAAACTCAGGTCACACAGAAGGAGATTTTAAATAAAGTATTTGGTACAACAGAAATTAATGTACTGTCCAAAGTACAAAATAAACTTTGATAGATGAAGCAAAAGTTATGCATCATCAGTTATTTGTCAAATATCTGTGCAAGGGAAAAGTTAACAAAAGAATGTAAAAAGTAAGTGAGAACCTCAGGTGTCTGCACATTTTTTCTTTATAGTTACTTATGTTTGTTAGTGTGTGGAACACAGCCAATAACTCCAGTTGTGTAATAAGTGTTTTACTGTTTGAAAATGCTGCTTAGCCTTGGCCTTTTATGAAGACTGTTATGTAGTGGCCATGAGACTTTTCAGACTGCTTCATTTAGCAAAAAAATATTGTTCAAATGTTCAAGTCGTACTATGCGGGACAGAGGTCGAACTAACATGGAAATGATTTTAGAAGTGCGTCATTAAATAAAATTTGTGTAGTGCCATGTGTTATTTCAAAATGTTTATTCAGACTGACTCCTTTCATAAGAAAATGTCAGTTCCCTTTTCAATTGTGCAGTCATAAAAAGTCATTTGGAAGTGAGAGTTATGTGCTGTCTTCCCTGTGTTCAGGCACTCACTCACATTACTGTCAGAGGCACACTTTTAATCCTAATAGAGGCTACCTCATGCTAAATTGAGAATTTTTCTCAATAACATCTCTGTTTTTCAGTCACACTCTGACCTGGAGTCTTGGACAGACTCGTATTCTTTAAAATCCTCTTTGTCCTCCAAAAGTATCTTTTCCAATAGGGACCAAGCTTGTTCATTTTCAGGTCATACCGAATTCATTTGAGTATGCTTTAGCTAGATGAAAAATGATAATAGTCTTAAAGTGTAAGTAGTTTTGATGCTCTGCTCAAGAGGAAAAAAATCAACCAAATAATAATAATAGTAACAAACCAAAGTGAACCATTCGGAAGCTGTTTACACATTCATTTACAATCATACCATAATATCAAGACGATGAAATAGCATTTTACTCCCTTTAAGAGCTTATATGGTATATTATTGTATTTAATGATACGGTATATAACTGGACTTTACAGAATGTAATAGGCACCGATTGTTTTCTCCAGAACGTCACAGACTGTACCACAGTTACCTGTTCACATAGATGTGCTGCCTAAGTAGCATAAGCGCTGCCCACTAATACGTCTACGGCACCATGAATTGCTTTTACACTTTCATTGGCTCATTTTCTCTCACCAGACATCGTACATGTCATACGATTGGACAGCCAGTCCTGCTGTGGTCCAAGTTTGTTATTCCTAATCTCCGATTGGTCAGAAGCTTGTGAGGCTTCGTAGCGCCGCATGGTGTTTGTGAGCTGTGATTGGACACGACGACAGGTATAGCAGTGCAAAGGGTATGGTGCCCTGTCATCCCCAAATATAAATATATCTCTGCCCTGCAAGCGGAGTGCTCGGCGGAATATTGACAGTTTTCGTGACAACAACAGTAGAATTTGCTAGAGTTGACTTATCGCGCAGGTGAGAGGCTTTTTACAGTATCATGCTTTTAGAAAGACAGTATACTTTCGTGTTTTTGTCTAATTTAACTGATGGTATTATTTATGATCAGACATCTGTTATTGTGTGTATATTCACTTAATCAACACGTGTATAGCAGTTGGTTTGAAACTGTATAATGTACCGCTCAGGTTAGTCATAGTGTTCTAGGTGGGATAGTTTAAACGTGCGGGTCCGTCAGCGATTTTGGTCCGGCCAGCAAATCGTTTGATAACGTGTTTGTGGTCTTTTAAATGAGCCATCGGTTTTAGTAGCCAGAATTTGGACATAATCCTGCTGCATATTTTTGAAACTATGGTTACATATATTGTTTTTTGTTCAGCTAACCAATTCATTACTGATCAGTCAGTGTGACCTTTCGCTACCAATGGTAAACTGCTTAAGTTCCAGGAAATCCCGTTACCCTTTCACCTAGTTTGTTTTACGCTATCCTCCAATACCTGGACCATATCTCCGAGGGTCAACCCGATATAGTTGTGAACATACGTGTAATAAGCAGTGTGCCCGTGTACATCTGCTGTATGCAGTGTTTAAACTTTAGATTGAACGATGTTAAGCTAACTCAGCCAACATTAGTTCTGAGAAGGTCCTGTTAAAACCTTTTTAGTCAGCGGTTTTCTGTGTTGTCTTGTCTGTAGGCAGTGAGCTATGCAGCGTCGCTAGCATCTTGTTAACCTGGTTATTATCGCATTAAGCACACAGGTAATATTGTGTCGACATACAGCCCTAGCTTACATGCTACCTCGCTATGCTCTCAGGAACCTTACAGATGGTTACTGAGGAATAACGGGACACTGTGTGTGTGACCACTTAATGTATGGCGTTAAGTTGCAACTCTTAGTTTGCGATTAGTTTGGTCCCTTACGGTAACATGAAACTGCTGTGACTTGAACCTGTCACATAGCTAGATGGATGACGGTATTGGTGGTTAGTATTCTTCAGAGAACGATGGATTTTGATCTACTGACCAACATTACCTCAGATGTTAGGTGTTATTTGGTGTAAATGGCTCATTATCCTGTATGTATCCATCACTCTTTTTATTATCTAAATTAGATTGCCAGTTGACATTTTAAAATTACGATTATGTTAAATAATTTCATTTTACATCTGTATTATAAAACCTGATTAGTCCCAAAAATAAGATTCCTTCTCAACCTATTCAGGATGCCTGGCTCAGCTCCAATTAGTTGTTTGGGACCATGGCCCAAAGATGTGGGTGTCATTGCCATGGAACTGTACTTCCCATCCCAGTATGTGGATCAAGCAGAGCTAGAGCAGTCTGATGGTGTAGCAGCTGGTAAATACACCATAGGCCTGGGCCAAGCTCGCATGGGTTTCTGCTCAGACCGCGAGGACATCAACTCTCTGTGCCTGACTGTGGTCCAGAGGCTGATAGAGAGAAATGCCTTGTCATATGACAGCATTGGTCGGTTAGAGGTTGGCACAGAGACCATCATCGACAAGTCAAAGTCTGTCAAGACAGTCATCATGCAGCTGTTTGAAGATTCTGGCAATACAGATGTGGAAGGCGTTGATACCACAAATGCATGCTATGGTGGCACAGCCGCACTCTTCAATGCTGTTAACTGGGTGGAATCCAGCTCATGGGATGGTGAGTCGCAAACGTGTTAAAACACTTTTATCTCTTCTCAGTGTCATTTTTCTTTTTGTGAACCTTTACTGGCCTCATTCACTGCATCAAGATGTATCTCACTGTCATCAACATGTCCAAATCTAAACCTTCAAAAGAAAGTGTGTAGAAAAATCAGATAACTGTGTCTGATTTTTCTACACACTTTCACAACTATGGCAACGTGTCAACAAGCTTTACTCACCGAGTCCCTCTGAGTTGGAGAGCAGCTCCAGTTTCAGTAATTAGTTTAGCAGCGTTAACAGTTTTTCTAAAACTTCAAACTTAAGGGCCACCATGAAATTTTGGAGCTCCAGTAAAATTAACATTCAACAACAGCATATTTATATTTCTTCAATTCTAACTGCATTAATGATGAATGATGTGGTGATTGATAGAGAAGTTAAGTTTTAGTTTAAAAAGAAAGCAGTTGAAAGTAAAAGTAAAATAGAATTAAATCAAATACATGAGTAAATAGATCAAATCACAGAGCCAAACAGTCTAAAGTGAGGCTGCATCTCCGGAAAGATCACCACAATGTCTGCTAAATGTTTGAATTCAGAGACAGCAATTGATAGTGATTAAAATGAGCATTTTCCCAGGTTAGTAATGTAAAGGTGTCTGAACACATATGTGCATATCGGGCCCTCATCAACAACATCTGAGAGGCTTTGCTCTTGTGCAGAACGTGCACTTATTAAGGAGAGTTGTTTTATTTTGACTCAGGACTATTTCTGCTGACAGTGTGTACACAGCGGCTGTAAAAAGAGTTTTTGCTGTTAAATTACTGTGCTATTTAGAGTTGAATTGTTACTGTTGTCAAACATGGCCAAAAAAGTGTTTCCATAAAGCACTCATTTGTTTTGGTGAACAGCAGCCCTCCAATGTCCTGTAACCCAGAATATCATCTCTCTATGAGTTCCACGTAAGAAGTCTCACAGCCCAACTAAAACGTAAATAAATATGTATTTTGATTTGGTCACATTACAGAAAAATATCGCTAACAATCAGCCAAACATAAATAGTAAAACTATCGTCAGGTAATAGAACTACGTTTGAAAATCACAACAAACTAAACAGTCCCCTCTGACGACAGGGACGTGTCCACTGAGAAGGACAAAGAACAGTTAGTTTTAACCACATTAAACTACCTTGATGTAAGATGAATAAGAGGCACTCTGCAGGTGTCACCTTTCTGTCAAAGCAGCTATGAGAACCGTGGCAGTTGTGTTAATCTCAGCGGCCATCGGTGAAACTTTGTAAAACTGGGGGCTTGAACAAACAGCTGATACTTCAGCCTGTTTTATGTACAGTTGAGTCGAACATCATTTCTTTTAAAACATATTTTTTGACAGTTGTATAACTCGTGTTATTTGGCTTTGTCTCTGCAGGGCGCTATGCTTTGGTGGTTGCAGGAGACATTGCTGTCTACGCCACAGGCAGTGCCCGGCCTACAGGGGGTGCAGGTGCAGTGGCCATGCTGGTTGGACCTAATGCTCCTTTAGCCTTCGAACGAGGTGATCCTCCTCATAACTGTTTCTTGTTTTCAGTTTTACAAACAGTGACTGTCAGCTTCTCCCATCATCCAAACCTGTTTTAGGTGACTGCAGCTTTCATTGTGTGTGTGTGTCAGTATTAGGTATGTAACTGTACATCGCAATGCCAAAAGGACTTCAGTTGTTCAAACAAAACTTATTAACATCCGAGTTGTGCATAAAGCAGAATTTATTTCTAAATAAACATTACAAGATTAATTTACAAAGATTTCACAAATGGTTACCTATTTAAATAAAAAAATACGTACTGATCCAGTTACAAAGGCAGAGCTGTGTCTTGGTGGATTGCAGAGGATGAACTCAGTACTCTGACAGCCTGAGGACATAAATAGTTCTGAAGTCCAGAGGTGTAGCAGCAGACGTATTTAAAAAGTGTATTTTGAAACTTCTGATCAACGCAGGTTTGCGGGGAACCCACATGCAGCATGCTTATGACTTCTACAAACCTGACATGGTGTCTGAGTACCCCGTGGTGGACGGCAAGCTATCAATTGAATGCTACCTCAGTGCATTGGACCGCTGCTATTCTGTGTATCGCAACAAGATCCATGCACAATGGCAAAGAGGTGGGTTCAAATTTATCCACAGTATTTGAAAGTGTTCCACATAGGCTACCATTCATATTATTACATATATTACATTATTAGAAGGCCAAATTCTCCTTTAGTCATGTACACCTGTCTCTGCAACCACTGTTGCAACTCGTGCTTCCTACATGAGCCGTCAAGTCTCAGCTCCATGTTTCACATGCAAATCAAGGTCAAGGTACATTCAATTCAGTTACATCTTTACTGTCATTGTAGCGTGTACAACGAAATTAAAGTGTCATCCAGTCAGTGCATTAAAAAAAGGGAAAAACAACAACAATAACAGTACATAATAGTATAACACTGCTACAGTTGCTTACAGAAATGTACAACCCTTAGGCCCTTTTTGTTGTGCTACAACGTGGAATTAAGATATTTGTGAGTTCTTTATCACACAACATACCAAGAAACTTCAAAAGATTCAAAATATTTGAACATAACAGAAAACTTTAGGGTTCATAACAATATATATACCCCCCCCACACACACAACGTGGGAACAACGTGATATCGCCACCACCGTGCTTCACTGTGGGGATGGTGTTGTTGTGGTGATGATGTGTTGTGTTGCACCAGACATTTTTGTCTCATCTGACTTGAGGACCTTCTTCCACTGATCTGTCCACATGCTTATTTTTGGCCACTCTTCCATAAAGCCCAGCTCTGTGGAGTGTGCAGCTTATAGTGGGGCTATGGGCAGATACACCAGTCCCTTCTGGGCGGAAGAGCAGTCGCCCATCAATCGGAAGGTCGGTGGTTCGACTCTGGCTTCCCCAGGCTACATGTCGAAGCATCCTTGGGCAAGACACTGAACCCCACGTTGCCTACTGATGTACCCATCGGTGTATGAATGATTAGAAAGCACGTAGTTATGTATAGACTTAAGACATGCTGTATGAGTGTGTGTGAGTGGGTGAATGTGACATGTCGCGTTAGAAGCGCTTTGAGTGGTCATCTAGACTAGAAAAGTGCTATACAAGTACAGTCCATTTACCATTCTATGGAACCAGCTTCTTCAGGGTTACCTTTGGTCCCTTTGTTGCCTCTCTGATCAATGAGTTTATCTGTACTTCTCCAAACATTGCCCCGACATTTTTGATGAGCTTCTTAGTCCTCATGGAGTTTCTTGCTTGATGTTGCAGACTCTTGGGCCTTTTAGAGCAGGTGTATATGTACCGAGATCATGTGACACTTAGACTGAACTTTGACCTTCTTTATCTAATATTGAGATTTTTGAAGGTAATTGGTACTTTCAGTTCTTATTAAGGTGCTTCATAGCAAAGGAGGTGAGTACATATGGATGCACAACTTTTTCTTTTTTTTTTTTTTTTTCTTTAGAAATGATTTTCACAGTTACGGAGATAGTGCCAGCAATCGGTGCCATGCGAAGTGGCAAATCTCCTGGGCCAGACAGTTTCCCAACTGAATCTTTCAAAACGTTTTCTGACCAGTTACCTCCTTTGTTATTGTCAGTGTTTCAAGAATCCTTAGTCACCAATTCCTTGCCCCTAACTATCCATCAAGCAGTCAGCACTTTATTACTCAAAAAGGAGGAAAAATCCCCTCAATTACAGCTCATACCGCCCTGTCTTGCTGCTGAATGGAGACATAAAGATTCTTGCCAAAATTTTCGCGCGTCATCTAGAAAACATTTTCCGCCTATTATTTCATGACCAGATAGGATTTATAAAAAAATCGCTATTAATTTTTTAATATAAGGCATTCATTTGATATCCTTTATTGTCCCACTCCACCCGATCCTGGGAATATTGAGGTGATGCTCTCACTCGATGCTGAAAAAGCGTTTGCTCGGGTCGAGTGGGACTATCTCTTCAAGACTTTGGGAGCATTTTCTCCTGGATTAGAATCCCATACACGCTCCCGATGGCTGCAGTTCGCACCAATTATAGTTTCTCCACCTATTTTGAGCTGAAGCGAGGTACGAGACAGGGGTGTCCTCTGCCACCACTTTTGTTTGCTGCTGTACTTGAGCCACTTGCATTAGCCCTGAGACAGTGCTCTACCATCAAGGGGATACACCGGGCAGGTTTGGAGCATTAAGTCTCACTATATGCCGATGATATGTTATTATTTATATCGGACCCCCTCTCAAGCCTTCCTGAATTATCGACTTTACTCACAAAGTTCGGAAGATTATCTGGCTATAAAGTCAGCTTTGAGAAAAGCGAACTTATGCCTATCTCTTCTGTGGACAGATCATACTTGGGTATGACACCCTTTTAAATTTAGAATAAAAATAAAATATTTGGGTGACACTTAATCACAAAGATCTCTATAAGGCTAATTATCATCCCCTCTTAAGTAATCTTAAACAAGACCTGGAGCGTTGGGACCCTCTCTCCTTGGGGGGGAGGATCAAGATTAAGATGAACGTTCTCCTTAAGTTTTTGTATTTATTTCAATAACTCCCTATTTTTCAAAGAAAATCTTTTTTTCTCCATTTTAAACAGCCGGACTTTATTTATTTGGCATAAAAAGCAGCCCAGGAATAATAGAAATATATTACAGAGGCCTCGCACGATGGGTGGTAAGATGCTTCCAAATTTTATGTATTACCACTGGGCTGCCAATATAAGAGCTTTGCTGTATTGGTTGAGGGAAGATGGCTCGGATGTTCATAGTACTGAATGGACAGGGTTGGAGCGGGCATCCATCAGCTCTTGCTCCCCAGTAGCTCTGTTATGTTCTCAGACTTCACTACTAATCCAGTTGTTATCCATTCAATTAAACCTGGAACCAGTTAAGAAGGACCTTTAATCTCACTGACCTTTCACTTGTTGCACCATTGATAAAGAATCATATGTTTGTTTCGTCAATGATGGATGAAGCTTTTAATGTCTGGGCCAGAAATGGAATAGGTACACTATCTGACCTCTATATTGAAAATAAGTTTGCCTCTTTTGGATAGTTAAAACAAAAATATGGTCTTCACAAATTACACTTCTACAGGTATTTACAGCCTAGAGGTTTTGTGGCTTCCAACTCTTAACTGTTTCCCACTGAGCCCTCCTGTCCTCATAACATGTCTGGATAGCCTTAGAATAAACTGACCTAGATTAAATGATTTCAGAGCAAAAAATGATTCAACAAATTTATTCTTCCTCTATGTGCCTCAGACACACTGTGGTTCAATACCGTCTACCGTCTTCATTGGACCAAAGATAGATTGTCTAGGATTAAGACGGGTATTGACCCTACATGTGATCGACACAGACAAGCTCCTGCCACATTACTGCACATGTTTTGGTCATGCCCTATGCTATACAGTTTTTGGCATTCTCCGTAATATGTGGGAAAACCCAGCTCTTCTGATTTCACTATTTGGTGTGGCTCCGGTGGGTGCCACTTTTTCTGGGAACCACTTAGTCATGATGGCCTTCTGCTCTTTGTTGGCCAGGAGACTTATCCTGTTTAAATGGAAAGATGCTTTCCCCCCAACATATGGCCAGTGGATGAGGGAGGTCATGGGTCATTTTCAATCAGAAAAAAATAGATATACTGTAAGAGGGACCACCAGGAAATTCTGTAATTTGGCAGCCATTTATTTCCTTTGTTGAAGGCACGTTGATATGTGCTGCTTTTTTAAAAAAAAACTTTTTTTTATTTGGGCCGATTTGGTAACAGTAATACAACAAAAAAACTTTTTTTTTTCTTAAATGTGAACAATCTGAACCTGAGTGTTTTTTACCCCACCAACCCCTCACTAAAGGTTGTTAGTAGTCCCAGTTTAAAGGGGAACTCCAGTATTTTTAAACCTAGACCTTATTTCTGGCATGAAATACGTTCATCTACTCACCGAGAACAGTGAGAAAACATCCACCCTTGCCCATTTTGGATCTGGGCTTTAATCTTCCAAGGAGGCCCTTTTCTCAGCCTCAGCCGGTTTCTCAGCCTCTTCTTTTATCCATTCTTTTGCACTGCTCAGTGTGCTCAGTGCTACGGCATGACCCTTATACCGAGGATCCAGCAGTGTCGCCAGCACCAAACATTTGGTCTTCTCAGCATTTTCGAATCTTGTCTGTAATCTTTTCAGCATGGTATTTTATGTCTCAGAACTAACAGACGCTCCAATCTGCATTAACCATTTGAATCATCCAGACACGCTAATTGTTTTAAACTATTTGTCTCTTTATTAATACCCACTGATTAGCTGATAGCATTGAAATCTTTCCATGGTCACCTGCATACACATTCAAAGCACGTTTCTGCACCAGCATATGTAGAGTTGAGTTCCAGCGTGTTGGTACAGCCTGGATGATTCTGTGCTGGGAGAGGTCAAGATCTTCCTGAATCGCCGTTGGGCGTTGTTTGGCCAGGACAGAATGGTTGAAATGGGAAGCATATGACTTTAACTTTGCTATAGTGTCCACCACTGCTCGTTGATTCCTTCATTTACATCAAGCTGTAACATAAGGGCACTGCAGCTGAGATCGGGATCAGTGAGCCTTAACCCTTTCACCATATTGGCGCCGCTGTTGCGAAGTCTCTGTCTCAGTGTCCCAATGCCCCAGTCCCAAGGCATCACCACAAACCGGCATTTCCGGTATCAGCACCCATGCTCACCAGTGAATGACAGATGTGAAGTGAAGTGAAGTGCTGCCACAAAAGATTTAATTTCTTTTCAGCCATTTCTTTAAAAAGAAAAAAATCTAGCGCTACATCTTCTTTTTGATTTGTAAATTAAACTACATAAAATAAATTGACCATGTTTTATCATCCCATCTATTATGCAAAGAGAACACACTTGTAGACCTAAAGGACACTGTCAAAGACAGACAAAGAGAGACACACACACACACACACACACACACACACACAGAGCGATGTGATAGCTGCTCTGCACCACTCTGACCCACAGGTTTAAACCAGCTGACAATCGGCTTCAGAGTGCAGTGGAACAGGTACACCAAACCAACCCGCATCGCGACTCGTACACAGCGGGGCTTTGCTCGCACTTAATGAACGTGTCACAGCGAGAAAAGAGAACTTCTCATGTTCAGTGAGGAAGAAGCGGCGAAAAAACACTGACCACCGCTGCAATGTATGGACATTATTTTATGTAAAGTTAGATGCTGTACAGTGATGGGTAATTGTTTTCATGTGCATACATGACGCTCCATGGCAGCGTGCACACGCACAGCGGTGGCAGCTCACCAGCTGGAGATCAGACGTTGACCCGCTAATTTCAGTGGCAGAGTGAAACAGACACACGCCGCTGCTCTCGTGCTCGCAGTGAGACAGAGACAGACTTTCAAAGTGCAGATAATACAGCTTAATTAGACAGTTAAAAATACATTAAAAGTTGAAAACTTACCCCTGTTGTTCAATTCAATTAAATTTTATTTATATAGCTCCAGATTACAACAATTGTCATCTCAAGGCACTTAATTAATATAGTCTAATTCAAGCCAATTGGAATTCAATTCATTGTAATCATAATCCAATTAATTCATATAGAGCTAATTCAAAAAATTAATATCCTAGCTAAGGAAACCAACAGATTGCATCGAAATGTGTCTTCAGTCCAATCTCCCGTCCTGAGCGTGCCTGTGGCGACTGTGGAAAGGAACGACTCCCTTTTAACAGGAAGAAACCTCTGGCAGAACCAGACTCAGGAAGGGTGGTCATCCGCCTCGACCAGCTGGGGTTTGAGAAGACAGAAAAGAGGGAAAAGAGGGGGGAAAAACACCATAACGCCATTCAAAGGATACCTGTTGGAACAGGGAAACACAAGTTAATAACCACAATAATGTCACATGTACATAAAATCAATTGAGAAATTAAACAGGGGAAAAGAGAGCAAAGGAGGAAAGGTGTGACAGATGAGGTCCCCCAGCTGTCTAAGCCTATAGCAGCTTAACTATGGGATGTTTCAGGATTACCTGAGCCATCCCTAACTAAAAGCTTTATTGAAAAGGAAAGTTTTAAGCCTAATCTTAAAAGTGGAAAGGGTGTCTGCTTCCCGGACATTTACTGGCAGCTTATTCCACAAGAGAGGGGCCTGATAACTGAAGGCTCTACCTCCCATTCTACTTTTAGAAACTCTAGAAACCACAAGCAAACCTGCAGTCTGAATCTGGTGTACTCTACAACTCAACAACTAAACCTGCAGTTTGGGAGCGAAGTGCTCTGTTAGGAAAATATCTTACAATGAGATCTTTAAGATATGATGGAGCTCGGTCATTAAGAGCTTTATATGTGAGGAGAAGAATCTTAAATTCTATTCTGAATTTAACAGGGAGCCAATGAAGAGAAGCTAAAACTGGAGAAACATGATATCTCCTGTTAGTTCTCATCAGAACTCTGGCTGCAGCATTTTGGATCAGCTGGAGGCTTTTCAGAGAATATGTGGGACAGCCCAATAATAAAGAATTACAGTAGTCCAATCTTGAAGTAACAAATGCATGAACTAGTTTCTCTGCATCACCCTGAGACAGGATGTTCCTGATTTTAGCAATATTACGAAGGTGAAAGAAGGCAGTCCTAGAAACCAGTTTTATATGTGCGTCAAATGATAAATTCTGGTCAAAAATAACTCCAAGGTTCCTCACTGTAGAACTAGAAGCCAAAGAAATACCATCTAGAGTAACTATATAACTAGACAATTTCTCCCTGAAGCGCTCAGGTGCAAAGAGAACAACTTCAGTTTTGTCTGAATTTAAAAGAAGACAGTTCTGAGTCATCCAGGTCTTTATGTCTTTAAGACAGGCTTGTAGTCTGACCAACCTGTTGGTTTAATCTAGTTTCATAGATAAGAACAGCTGAGTATCATCAGCATAACAATCTCTCATCAGCATCTTATTCTCTTCTATCAATAATGAATAATAAGCAGTTCTAGCTTTACGAAGTGCTTTCTTATACGTTATTAAACTATCTTTCCAGACTAATTGAGACTCTTCTAAATTAGAGGAACGCCACTGTCTCTCCAGCTTTCTTGCAGTCTGCTTTAACGCACGCAGCTGTGAATTAACCAAGGAGCCAACCTCTTCTGACTGATTACCTTCCTTTTCAGAGGGGCAACATTGTCCAGTGTTGTACGCATTGAAGCTGTAGTGCTGTCAACAAGAGAGTCAAGTTCTACTGGAGTAAAATTTAGGTAGCCGTCCTCTGTCATATCAGCACATGGCAGTGAAGAAAAGGATGATGACATCAACTCTTTAAATCTGGTTACAGCATTCTCTGACAGACACCTTCTATATGTAAAGTTCTTCTCAGAAACCGTAAGTAATGTAATGTAAATTCAAAAGTTATTAAAAAATGGTCAGACAAGACAGGATTATGAGGGAACACTGTTAACTGTTCACTCTCAATGCCATAAGTCAGCACAAGGTCAAGGGTGTGATTAAGGCAGTGAGTAGGTCTGTGAACACTGCATCAGGTGGGAAGCCGCAGAGAAGTGCGTAAGACTACAACTCTGCATCCTGGTCTCAACCCTGGGTTGTCATGTTTTTGGATGACTAATAAATTCGTCCATATTTCTAGAAATGAGAGCCTCTCCTTCCAAAGTGGGATGGATGCCGTCTCTCCTCATCAGACCAGGTTTTCTCCAGAAAGATTGCCAATTATCTATGTAGCCCACGTTGTTTGCTGGACACCATCTAGACAACCAGCGATTGAATGAGGACATGCGGCTAAACATGTCATCACTGGTCAGATTTGGCAGGGGTCCAGAGAAAACTATGGTGTCCGACATTGTTTTGGCAAAATTACACACCGATGCAACATTAATTTTAGTGACCTCCGATTGGCGTAACCGGGTGTCATTACCGCCGATGTGAATAACTATTTTACTGTATTTACGCTTATCCTTAGCCAGCAGTTTTAAATAGGATTCTATGTCGCCCGCTCTGGCCCCTGGAATGCATTTGACTATGGTCGCTGGTGTCTTTAATGCCACGTTTCTGACTATAGAGCTGCCAATTACCAGGGTTTTGTCATCAGCGGGTGTGTCGCTGAGTGGGGAAAATCTATTTGAAACGTGGACAGATTGACTTTAGGACTATGACTCCTCTTCCTGACAGTCACCCAGCCACTCTTAAGTCCTGGCTGCCCGAGATCTGCTCGGGGACAACTAACAGAGCTAACTAAGCTAGGTTGTTAGTTGTTGTTAGTTGTCTGTGTCAGGGAGGGAGGGGCAATGCATGCGCTTCACCAGCATCTCAACACATGGCTGCTGAATGCGCAAATTGATCAGCGAATGCACGGATGTATCAGCCGATGTCGATACAAGTAAAATACGCAAATATCGGCCCGATATATCGGCCGGCCGACTTATCGGTCAACCTCTAATGGGGAGGTTTGTTTGAATGGACAGGAACTAGACTTGATTGTCTCATGTGTGAACTGTATTTCCTTTATTTGTTATATTTGAAAATTAAAAAAAGACATATCAGAAATGGTTCCACCAATTTGGGTTATGTTGTGCAGGTTAATTGCATAAAATAGAAAAATCTATTTGAATTACAGATTGTAACCGAAAAAAGATAACCGAAAAATAAAACTCTTCTAAGTCACTGAATATAATGAAAGCATCTGTAATGCAAAGGCTACAGATGCATGTAATGAAGTGCATGCAACTGTTGCATAGTCCTGCAGGTAGGTCTGCTGGGGGGAAAAAGCCCAACCCTCCGTTAGCAGTGACGGTCATTGTGGCTTTCTCTTAAGGTACACTACACTACTGCACCACCACAGGATGTTTAACATGGGGGATGAAGTTGTTAACATCATTACAAAGTGAGTTGACCATGAATTTCAATACAGCCTACCACGTTATAAATGAATAGATGGGTCACATTTAATTGTTTAAAAAAAAAGATGTTCCAGTAAATCCCTCTAACAGCAACTAATTACCAGAAGTTATTTTCATCAAGGTTTTTAAAAAACCTTAAAAAAGCCTGAAAGTGCTCCAGTGCGCCCGGTAGCTGAAATACTGCAGTTGAAGAGTCTGGCTTCCTGACCTGCACCACACCGTGTTACAGCTGGTGTAGGCAGCCATTAGGCAAGTGGAAACTTCTTCTGCGAATTAGCTCTTCCATTGTAAGTTCTTCACATATCGCAGCACATGAGCAATCGGCTGTTTCTGCTTGTAGAAATTAAACATGTCTGACATGAAAGACTTCTCCTCACAGTTGAAAAGAGTTCCTGAAGGCCTTTCTCCACCTCTCTCTCTTGATTAAGGCCATTGCCCCTGGTTTTATTTGGGTTGGGTTTTTTTTCTTCATGTGTAATGTGACCACACTGCATGGACCAGTTTACTCACTCCCGGTCAGAAGATGGACACGACTCTGTTTTTTTATGAACAGTCATTTCGTAAAGTTTGCTTCATGAGTCAGATACAAGCAGTGCTCGGGGTTTTAGTGCTTCTGTTTTGTTCCACAGCACGTCAGCTGTGTGCTCCTGTGTGTATTGTGCAGAGGTGGAAGGAGTTGAGAGCTGTACATAGATAAAACGGGCAAAGATAGTCTTGTTATTTTGGGTAAACCTGTTTTCACTGCACTGACTATGCTAATGACAAGCAGTCTATATTAGTAGCACTTTCCTGTGACCACACAAAGAAAGTCAACGTTTGGTTTCTTGTTGTTTTCTGACAGAGGGTTCAGAGAAGCACTTCAGCCTGGAGGATTTTGGGTTTTTGGTCTTCCACTCTCCCTACTGCAAGCTGGTGCAGAAATCATTGGCCAGACTGATGTTGAATGACTTTCTGAACCACCCTAGCCCCAACACTGAGACAGGACCTTTCACAGGCCTGGATGCCTTCAGGTACGTAAAGAGTAAAGCTGCCGAATAGCAAACAGGTTTTTGATTCTTTTAAAAAGTTGTCCTCTTGCATAAAGTTAGCTTTTACTCGTTCTGAAAGGATGGGATAGAATGTAGATTCAATCAAGCTGTTTTCATACACATGCTGCAGTCTTACAAAGCTCTTGATATGTCCTGGAGCACTGGCACGTGAGAGGATGCAGAGGTCTGCAACACCTCTTTCTGGACTTGTTCCAGATATTTCCACCCAGCCCCCAAGTGAAATCTCTGGAACATAAATGGGTTAGACGATATTTCTGTAGGTGTGCGAGTAAGCAAGTGTGTGTTTACTGACAAGAATCTGTGCTCTCTGCTGCTCTCATCTGGCTCCCTGCTGTTGTGGATACGTACGGATAAATTTTCACATGAATGAAGCCTCATCTGCTGTTCTCAACATGTTTGAAAGAAAATGCAACCGTTTCTACTGTGCCTTCTGCATCATGTGCTGCCGCTCGTGTATTTTAGCATTTTGTCTCAGTAGAGGTTAGAGTAAAATTCAATTATATTGTAAATAGAAATAAATGATCCACAGTGTCACCTGCTCACTTCAGAGTGGCCCACGTCCAAATCCCCCATGTTCCTTTATCCATTCTCACCTCTTGTGCTAATTTTAGCTTTTCTTTTTAAATCCTTTTTATGCTAACCAGTAATGTTTTTCAAAAAACGAAACTCTGACACTAGTCGCTACAAACGAAACCGTATCTAATTAGATACTCCTTTGCAGCAGTGTCAGTGTAAAAGTCTTCATTCTTGCACCTGACAGACAACGTCTTATCACAACCCAGCTGCAATTTGTTAATCGTCTGCTCAATCCAATTGTGAATCTGTGGCAACCCATCCAACCTGAAGGAGCTGGAGCAGTTTTGCTCTGAGGAATTAGCAAAAGCTGCAGTGGCTAGATGTGGCAAGCTCATGCAGACGTGCCCTCACAGACCTGCGACTGTAAGAGTTGCAGAAGGTGGCTATGAAACGTGCTGATTAGTGCTGAATAGTTACACACCCTCAGGTTTTCTGGGGGGGTTTGTATTATTTCTTGTTTCCTCCAAAGTAACAAATATATTTCATCCTCAGAGTTGTTGGCACATTGAGTAAACTGAATTATTTAAAACCACCCAAATACCCATTTTAATAATGGGTTGTAATTAGGGGTGTGACGATACACTCAGCTCACGAGACGAGATTTTAAGAAAACTACCAGGACAAAATATATGACTGGACCAACAGACTTATTTAACCGAGTTGCACATGCATTTTGAAATGTTTCATTATAACTCTTTACATGAGCTTTTAATAAACTTCTTCTTCCACAAAGTGAAACTAAATCACTGCGGTGTACGGCTTCATTTGCATACAATCCTCGGGTTTAGGTATAGATTTGGCCAACTGTGTGGCACAGCCAGCACACCCAAGGCCTACAGACTGAGTTGGACAACACTTTTTGAAAAGCATAGCTTTAATAACCAGGCTTGTTTTTTTTATTTCTGTGTGCACTACATTTGCCAAGCTGCCAGCTGTGTTGCCGCCAGATAAAATTGATTAGTCTTTTCTTTTTTGTCCACTTGTTGTTTCTGTTGGTTTCAGAGCACCCACACGAGGTGTGCATTTCACACGTTACATACAAAGAGCTTTTGTTACTGCAGCTGCAGCCATTCTTGTTGCCCTGACTGAGAATTGTTTGCACACACATCCAGATGTTGTGTTCATTTCTGAGTCAAGCCAAAGTGGAGCAGATGTAACCTGCTTCTGCTGCAGACATTTGACACAGCTTGTAATGGCAGTTTTACACTGCATTGGGGAGTCACATGTTGGTGGAGTTTTTTGAGCAGTGTAAAACGGGACTAATGTTTCCATAATGCTGGAAGGCACTTTAAGTTACCCGCTCAGCTGACTAGCCTACACTTAAAGTCCCACGGCTCCACTCTGAACTAGGAAAATCTGCTTTTCGTTTTTGTGCATCAACCGCATGGAACCATCTTCAAAACAATCTCATGACTGACACTCTCACTACTCCTGGCCATTTTAAGACTTTGCTCTCAAACCACCTTATTTCATTTCATTTTTAAGGAGTATTGTCTCCTAATTTATTTTGTTTTGCATTGATCTTTGTTTTGTCTGTATTTTTTATTTATTATTATTTATTTATTTATTTTTCTGTTGTTTCCTCGACATGAGGAAAACCTCAATGATTTTCGAGGCTTAAATAAAGGTTTGAAAAATTAAATGAAGTAACACCTGAACCTGACAGCTGGCATTTCTACTTTGCTGCATTTGATTGCCCAGTATTATTTACTACAGGTGTTCAGTATTTGCTGATCACAGCCCCCTCACTCCATATAGATATTACTACAAAGAATTGTGTTCCAATCAATCATTTCCACTCAAATACAAGGAAAATATGGCCCAGTTGGAACATTTGAGTTTTCCTTTGATATTTAACACATGTACTTGAAATATGTACACCTAAGAGTACTCTTTCAAGACAAGAGAAAATAATATTGTGTTCCTTATTGTGTGTGTGTTTGGTTGGCAGAGATGTAAAACCAGAAGAGAGTTACTTTGACAGGGATGTGGAGAAGGCCTTCATGAAGTCCAGTGCAGATCTGTTTGAAAGGAAGACCAAGCCCTCGTTGTTGATCTCCAACCAGAATGGAAACATGTACACACCCTCTGTCTACGGCTGCCTGGCATCACTTTTCGCTGAGTAGGTCTCATTGTAGGCTGCAAATCTGTAAACAAGAACTGTCACTAACAACTTGAAACAGTCAAGGCAACAACACATCAACATGTATTATCCAAATACCCGTTGAAAAGAAGGAGGCCCTGTGAGGCACATTCACAGGCAGGAGTCTCATTGTTGTTTTCTCTCTGCTGTAGACATACATCTTCACAGCTAGCAGGGCAGAGGATTGGGGTTTTCTCCTATGGTTCAGGATTTGCTGCCACTCTGTATTCTCTCAGAGTCACACAAGATTATACTCCTGGTAAGTTAAGTTGTGTCATGTGGATGGCATTGAATGTTTAGTTATTGTACATTTGTAGAAAGGAATGATCGTATCTAACTGTTGATTTGTTTTAGGGTCTAGTCTGGACAAACTTGTATCCAGCCTGAGTGACCTGAGGGTCAGATTGGACTCAAGAAAGAAGGTCCAACCTGCTGTTTTCTCTGACAGTATGAAGTTGAGAGAAGAGACTCACCACTTAGGTATGGCACTGTTTCCACTGCTACTCATGTGTGAATCTTATGCAGCCATTTTAGTGAGTTATTCACTCAGTCCTTATAGGGAATAGAGCTCTCACAAACTCCCTGACTGGGGCTCTTTCTCTGAGCAAATGGTACATCAGGGGGTGAGATGCTGTCACTAATCAAAGACTTCCTGGTGAAACAGTAGAGGAGCGAGGGCCTGCTAGAAAAACTCCACTGCAATATGCCGTCCCAGATTTAACTTACCAACACCAGTATCCCACCACGCTAATGAGTCAGAGATGTCATAGTCTCATCAGACACGGGACCCAACAGACCAAAAACTGCCTAGAGACTCTTTTCAGATTCCCAAACCCCCTATATCAAACAGGGAAAAACATTGTAAACTATGGTAATCCTATTTAAATGCTGGTCTGAAAGCAGCCCTGCTGATGAAATTCTAACATTTCCCCAGAAACCTACCGCAGCAGTCCCAGTCAACCATTGCACTACCTAGACTACCACCAAGACCTACCATCGCCTGAACAGTTGCCTTGAGTAAAGATAGTATTCAAAGTTACTGATGTGGTCATTTGAGGAAGTGACTTTTACAAGGAGGAGGCACTGGTCAATCTGTATGAGGTCCAAAAGAAAAAGGCCAAAAGACATAGTATGACCAATAGTGACCAATAGCTTGACACTGTGAGTTCCAGCCTTGACAAAAAGTTCTGTTACTTCTTCCATCCTCCAATAACAAACTCTTGGCCACATGGCAGGCGGCATACGCGATTTCCTGAAAAAAGGGCCCAGTCGCTGATGAGGCTCATCATCCAGACACAAAGAAATTAGCAGTGATTCCCCATATTAATCTTATGAAAGGATGGAACAAGAGTTTAATCCAGGCTCCTGTAAAGGCCCTGGTGGTGAGGAAAGAGGGAACAGAAGAGGAGGACGAGATGGAACTGAGCCTTAACAACAACAGTTTTTGCTGTACTGTCACAACTTGCCCCAGAGGAAGCTGCACAACCTTTTTAGGTCTTTCAGGAGCTTTCCTCTATCTTTGTCACCAGGCCAGGAAAAGCCTTTCTAGTTGAACATTTAATCTGTCTCAAGGATGGATGGCCAATTTTCCAACATCTTTACCATGTCCCACAATGACTGCTGGGAAAACCCCAGTGGAGGTGGAGGATATCTTGAAGCTTGTCTGCATCCAGACTATGCTCCTTGGGGAGTACAATGTGGGGCCGGGAAAAACCTCAGCAACATCAGAACAGCAAACGTTAGCTCACCATCCAACCTAGAAATCAAAACATAAGCAAACATTTGCTCGCTTCACACATAAAAATGCAAAACAACTTGATGCTGTGGACTGGGGGTAACCCCAGAGAGTTGCTACGTCTGGCTCTCAATCAGTGGCTCAGTTCACAGGATGTCATTGTGATACCACAGCAGGTTGCCATGGAGAAGTCCTTGATTGGGTCCCAGACGGAGTCAACAATCACCAGGTATCCGTGAACAAAGGGAGGGAGGAAAAAGGAATTCAGAGCGTCTCACAGCAGCGATCTCAGGGGGGGTTGTTGGGTTACGAATATGTGATGATCCTCGATGTCCTCAACGGAAAGAATCGCCAGGCACACGACCCTCCACTTCTCCCAGGAGTCCCCCATGTAACCAGCGGCGAACGTTCCATCAGGGCAGACAGGTTCCCCCGATCCCGAGCTTCTCGTCAAGAACATTTTGTCAATTGCATAGAGAGACCAGTTGACCAATTCCATGATTTTAATTTTGAGAGCAATGCGGTGAAAGGCACCAAAGTTTGAGACAGGACAGGACAAGAGGTGACGAAAAGCAGGGAAGATAAGGGACAGGAAAGATAGAGGAGAGAAGAGAAATGCGACCGCCTTCGTTGAGAGCCGGAAGAGAAAATTAAGCATAAGTTTTGTCCTCTGAATTGCCACAATACGAAAACAATGTCTTTTTTTTTATCTTTTTTTATCTTCTCATACAGCCAGCTATGTCCCTCAAGGCTCAGTAGAAGATCTTTTCCCAGGGACATGGTACTTGACACGAGTGGATGACAAACACCGCAGGGAATATGCCCGCAGACCTCTGGATGATGACTTGCCAGCAGAGCCAGAGCTTGTTCACTCCAGCACAGCAACTGAGGTACGGTTTACATTAGGATGTCTTCCTACTTTGAATGTACATCAAATGAATTCAGTTACAGCTTTTGTGGAAATGTTTTGTTTGACCAGTGTCTGATAGAAATAGAATAGAGTATCACTATTGATGATTTTAAGGATGGTTAAGGAATGAAATAATCATTATACAGCTGTTGCTGACGGACCTCCTTTACAGGTACTTATTACACAGAAGAAGCCTCTAAATGAAAATGTATTACTTTGATCACAATGTTATGTAGAGGGTGTGCAGTGCTTTGGGGTTTTTTTATACTCTTTTTATGTAGAAAGGCACATTTCCATCACATACATTAATTGTCAAGGACATAGGAAAGGATGGATGTAGAAAGTTTGGGTGATTTTGTTCATACTGCCTTTCTGGAGTTTTCTTTTATGGGCATAAATTACTCCAGGTAGCTCCGTCCCATCCTGTAGACAGACTCCGTGTTGCATTTCTAGTCTAGTCTGCTGTCCATGTGAACACCCAGGTGTGTGTAGTCCCCCACCAGCTTCACCTCTTTTTCCAGGACGGAAACATTATGGCGTTTACATTTAGCTTAAAAGTGTCTCCTTGCACTGTCCGGTGCTGTTGATATGTATTCTGTACAGAAACTAAATGCTGCACCTCACAGACAAAATTCAGTTTGTCTGGTAGTACACAACATTTTTAGTGACGTTACAGACGACATCTCTCTGTGCCAACTACATCAAATAAAAGCCCATCAAGCTGCAAGTACAAAACCACTTGAAGAAAAATCTGATCCTTTTAATCAGTTAGCAGTAAGTTGATAAGGGAAGAAGGGAAATAACATCTGGACAAAAATAAGGATGTGCGAGGGCTTTGTGGCGGCCAACAACGCCCTGGTTATTCCTTCCTCTGATGGAGATGTAAACATGGATAGAATTGAGGTGACTTTGTTTTTTTTAAAATCCATTCACAATAAAATCCTAATCTTTTTTTCTTATATGAGTGTTGATGACCAAACAGCACCAACAAACACAGTGAATTCTGTGGCAAAGCAAACAAGGGGTCGGATATCAAAAACAGCCGGTAAAGTACCCTCCATGCATTCTTGGCATGTTTAAGTGTCAAGCTTCACAGATACAATCACGGTCCTCCCCTCATCCGAACTGAGTCCTGCGCTGCCTCGGCACTGTACACCGGCCGCCGACCCCTCTGCGATGGAACCTGGTCTCTGCAGATATGAGCACGGTCTCTGATTTTCTGTGGCTGCAACCTAATTCCTGTCCCATGCACCCTCCATACGCAGATGTAAACTGAATAGAGGGATAGCCTAAAGTCCAAGTTTACATGGCTCAATTCCTGTCATGACACTCCCTCCCTAACTCTTTTTGGGCCAATGGGTTCACGTTTGATGATATTGAGTCTAGCTGCTGTGGTCCCTGCAAGCTTTGGGGGGGGGGGGGGGGGGAACAGATTCAAATGAAACACGTCATAAAATTTCTATAAGATAGTAGCCACTAGCTTGCATCCACAGTGTGTCCATTTGATATTAGAAATAACAACTGGTCTTCATGCTGTTGATTGCTTTCATCCTACAGCACATCCCGAGTCCTGCCAAGAAGATGCCTCGCATCCCTAAAACCGCTGCTGGCCCTGAAGCTACCACCAGCAACTGAGATCCCAATCCAGCAGTTTGAAGAATGTAACAACTCCACGATACTAGAGTTCAACTGGACAGCGAGAGAAGGCAGCATCACCTCCAAATTCTTCTTAAACTCTACACAGAGGTGGCAGCAGTGTGTTTGAATAAGAGTTCAGCTGGAGACAATCCTGTGTCCTGCCCTGTTTCTCTCCTATCATCTCCATGTTATCATAATAGAGTGCTGCCATGACATATTCCATATCTTAGCAAAGCTTTATTTCAGAGCTTACATATGAATGTATTTTAACCTCACAGTTGTTCAGAATACACTGTTATATTTGGGAGGAGCACAGAGAAACTCACCGCATATGAGGTTTGTCCTTTTAAAAGAAATGGACAAAACTTTATGTGCCTCCTCTTAATCAGAACTACAAAGGGAGTTCAAATAGAGCTGCTGCATCAACAGCACAGCAAGTGAAGGAGCTTGTCTTTCCACTCTGCTGTCCATTCATTACCTCCATTTTAGACTAAATCTGTGCTATTTTTTTAAAATTTTTATTTTTCCCATCATGTGACCTTTTGACCACACATCCTGAATCATGAAATTAAAGCCACAAAGGTTTCAGAGTCAGATGTGCAAATAGTGTTTGGGTATTCTAGCCATGAAAAATTAAGACAAGTTATTAAGATATGATAAGATAAGTTAGCTGCAAAGTTATCACCTAAAAAACACCTGAAAAACGCTGCAACATGTTGATTAATCAAAGAGGTCAATTTCAGGGAGATATTTGGCAATGGTTGAATGTTGCCAAACTTGAGCATCTCAGCTGTGGAAAGAAAAATAGCTTCTTTTTGGACAACTGTGGACATATTTGGATTTTGAAACAAAACAAGCGATCTGAAGACATCATGATGGACTGTAAGGAGAGCTTCAGCTGGACATGTGATTTTTTTTAATGCTGTGTCAGACTGATTTTGTTCTAGTTTCAGACTGGTGATTTTACATGGCATGAGTATTTTTTTGCCTGTTCATTGCCATCAACTGGACAGACAGAGTTTACCATGCTGAAATGTGGACTCTGCAATAGAACACACAACTAATAACAACTAACGGAAAACAAAGTAATACTGTTGCGACATTTTAACGTCTGTCACTAAGCTGAGCTGAGTGATACATATGAAGGCAGTGCTTGAGCACTGTTCTGTGCATGCTGGCAGACTTCTTATTGAAAACCTCTGTATGTCATGCAGTATTTCCATGATGTTTATTTCCCACTTTGATCAGGCTTGGCATTAATTTACTGTGCAACTGTTTGTTTCCTATTTGTTGGTCCACTTTTGTAGAACTAACATAGTCTAACCAAAGTATGAAAATAAGCTATGTCATATTAAAAGATACATTTTTGTATTTCATTCCTGCAGAAACTGCTAAATGTTGTGCAGAGTCTTGAGTTCCTTACAGATCTGCCTTTGCTCTGATTCTTACTGACAGTATTTGCAGCCAAAGAATACTAATTTTCAAAGGTAAGATTTTTGAAGGTATATTCTGTATGAGACCATAAGAAACCGCATTGCAGGCTGCAGTTTTTGGCAAACACTGACATTTAGCACTTCTCATTTTGCCAAATAGCCACAATTTCACATCAGAGTAGTCGTCAGTTTTTAGACTGAATCTTAACAGTTTCACTAACCTAATGCTTAACATCAAAGGGCTTCAGTTGGTAAAGCTACAGACTGCAAAAGGAGATTTAGATGACACAAACACAACTGAACATTTGGTACTTTTTCTTCTTCTTTTTTTTTTTTTTTTCTTGTTTGTCAGTAGCTGCATCCAGCAGCTAAACAAACAAATACTGAAACAGCTCAGGCAGAATGCATCAGCCTTCAAATAGCAGGGTTAGTTCCTGCTACTAGTTGCACTGGCTCAGGGGAGTTGGGATAGTTAATATAAAGTTGACTTCCTTCTGGAGAAGCCTTACAATAAGCACCTCTGAAGTGCAAACTGTAAATAAAGGTTTTCATCCAATAATGTACAGATCTAGTCTTGACATTTGTACAGCCACCTGGTCCTGTGTTGTCCAGCTCTGGTCACACCAGCTTCACAGTGTCACTGTGAGTGCTACTTTACATGCACGGTGTCTGTTTGTGCTGCCCGTCTCACGGTTAATCCACAGCACAAGCTAAAATTATTTATGTTGTGTAGATACGAATGTGCTGATGTCTCATCAGTTGCATTGAGTCCGTGTAAAGCAAGAATAAAATTAAATGTAACATTTGTGTCGGTCTGATTTACTTGAGCAATTTCCTCCGGGATCAATAAAGCTTTTTTGATTCTGATTATTATTATTTTTTTCCCTAATTTATTTATTTATAAATCATATCATGTTTTCACTTCTGTCCTGTCAGTATACTGTGGGGATTTTTATATTTTTTACTATATACATATATATACACACAACTGCTGGTGTGCATAAGAATCTTCAATATCAGCCAATTTACAAGTTGCACAACAAGCTACAAACTAAAACTAAACCCTAATGCCAAACTATTCTCATGACCAGGCTGGACACAGGACGCAGGTGCAGGGTTTTCAAAAGAACAGTCTTTATTAAGACTCAATTCTCCAAGACAGACAATTAAATACAGGCTATGAAAATTATTTCTAACACGCTTCTTCCAAAAAACAGGAAGTGTGGCTATGAAAAATATCAAAATAATATTCGCTCCACCATAAGGAGGAAAACACAAAAGACTATTTAACGTTATCATTAACATGTAATCACTTCCGCTACGGAGGAAAAGGCAAACAACAAAAAACACTCCTGAAAACTGGAGGCACTAGGCTATGAAAGGTAAAAAAAAATTTAAAAATCCCTCCTCACAGAAGAAAGTCAAAGTCAAATTTATTTGTATCGTACATTTCATTTAAAAAAAGCATTGCAGCAGGGCATTAAAATTGTGTAAAAGAACACAAATAGAAAGAACTAAAATTAATAAAAACAAGCAACAGTTTAGATATGTTAAAAGATACCGTGCAGATTTCATGCATAGACACATGAGAAAAGAAATGTTTTAAACCTGGATTTAAAAATGTCTCCATTTGGTGACAGTTTAATCTCCACTGGCAGTTTGTTCCACTTGTTTGCAGCATAGCAGCTAAATGCTGCTTCTCCATGTTTAGTCTAGACTCTGGACTGGACCAGCTGACCTGAGTCCTTGGATCTAAGAGCTCTGCTGGGTTTATATTCTCTGAACATATCACAGATGTATTTTGGACCTAAACCGTTCTGGTATATGTAAACCATCAGTAGGCTTTTAAAATCTATTCTGTGACTGACTGGAAGCCAGTGTAAAGATTTTAAAACTGGTGTGGTGTGTCCAGATCTCTTAGTCCTGGTTAACACTCTAGCAGCAGCGTTCTGGATGAGCTGCAGATGTTTAATGCTTTTTTTGGTAAGTCCAGTTAAAAGAGTTTACTGGAAATTAATGCATGGACGAGTTTCTCCTGGTCTTTTTGGGAGAGAAAACCTTTAATTCTGTTGATGTTTCTGAGTTGGTAAAAAGCTGCCTTGGTGACAGCTTTGATGTGGCTGCTGAAAGTCAGATCTGAGTCTATCAACACTCCAAGGTTACAAACTTGGTCAGTGATTGTAAGGGCCCGAGTCTCAAGATATTTACCAATGCTGACGCTCTTCTCTTTGCCACCAAACAGAATGATCTCAGTTTTGTCTTCATTTAATTGTAGAAAATTCTCTCTCATCCAGGTGTTTATTTCCTCCAGACACTGACACAGTACGTCTGCTGGGCTGCAGCTGTCTGGTGACAGAGACACATAAAGTTATATTATAAGTATAAGTATATAACTTATAAGTTGTATCGTCTGCATAACTGTGATAATTGATGTTAAAATTCTGCAATATCTGACCCAAAGGGAGCATATACAAGTTAAACAGAAGAGGTCCAAGAATTGACCCCTGGGGAACTCCACAAGTCATGGCCACTCGCTCAGATTCATAGCTGCCAATTGTAACAAAATAACTCCGGCCTTCTAAGTAGGACCTGAACCAGTTAAGGACCGCTCCAGAAAGTCCTATCCAGTTTTCCAGCCAACCATGGTACCAGCTTCTTGGAGGGAACCTTGAGGTGAAGATCCTTGACTGACAACCACACTCTCTGTCTGGGCCAATACTCAGGTGCAGGGCAGCATTTTCGGTCTGCTACCCTTTTGACTCTGTCCCTCTGACGGATGAGCACTTGACGGGCGGCGGCCCAGATACAGCAGCCCAGATGTAGCGGCCCAGATGCAGCAGCCCAGATGCAGCAGCCCAGATGCAACGGCAACGGCGAACCAGGGCGTGGGCGGAGGGAACTGACACCCCTGGCTCAAACTCAGCAAATACAGGTGGCTAGTAACCATATACACACTTGAAGGGGGAGAGACCTGTGGCAGAGGTGGGCAGGGAGTTGTGGGCATATTCCACCCAGACCAGGTGGGTGCTCCACGAAGTCGGGTTCTGGGACACTAGACATTGGAGGCCTCTGGGTGATACCCTGACGTCAGGCTTGGTGTGGCACCGATGAGCTCACAGAACTCCCTCCAGAACCGGCAGATGAACTGGGGCCCCAGGACTAACATGATGTCCTTGGGAAATCCATGAATTCTGAAGATATTTTGCTTCATAATTTGCGCAGTTTCTTTAGCTGAGGGCAGCTTAGGTAAAGAAATGAAATGTGCCATCTTAGAAAAACAAACTCCATTTGAAACTCATCTCCCAAGCAAGCATGAACACAAATATACATTCTATCCCCATTATACAACATTTGCCAAAAATGCAGCAAACACAGGCTGAAGGCTGATAAAAAATATTAACTCTTGGTTGGGTATTGAACTGTGATATGGTTAAGATACTAAAGTGAGGTGAGAGAAGCTTTTGCACTGGTATTCTTAGTGGAAAACAGTTCAAACTAGAACCCAACAGATGCTACCCCAATGGTGGAGGCAGAGGGATTGTGGACTGTTGAAGCTTTGCATAGGAAGCTTGTCTGGTTACGCTATACTGACAAAACTGTCAATGGATTTTAATCGAGTTCAGTTCAGTTTATTTACACCATTTAACCACATCTGAAGGCAATTTAACAGGAGAGTTGAAAAGTTCAATACAACCCAAACAGAATCAGTCAAATTACAATCCAATCATTATCCAATTTAGTCTGACTTGTTTCAACTCTTAACATTGATTGAATCCCCTATCCCCTCAACAATGGAGTGGAAAAGCATCTACCTGAAGGTAGTGGATTTGAGTAGAACCAGACTCAGGGAGGGCTGCCATCAGGATTGAAATCCCCATCTCACTCACGCTCAGCACAGTTATATACAGAAATGTACAGAATAAACAAAAGTGGAAAAACACCCAGCACCCGTATAAACAAAAAGATAATAATAATATCAATAATATTCATAATAACATAACTAATAGTAAGCTAGTAATAGTAATGAAAATAGCAATCATATAATAAAAACAATAGTGAATAGTGATGCTAATGAAAAATAATACGTATATAAATTTAAGTATACAGTGGAAAGTAAGGTTATTGCACATCACATAGATTATTGTACTTGGTTAGCCAGACTGACTGACTGCCACCCATCCTACAGTCTCTCTGTCTGTCCTTCTGTTACCAGTCCAGCTTGTTGTCTTGCCACAGCTCAAGATATTTATCGGTTTTCACAACCTCCACTTCCTCCTCCTCTATTCCTAACAGGAACAGGTCTCAGGTCTGGGACTGGGTCTGTCCCTCCCGAAATTGATGACCAGTTCCTTAGTCTTTGAGGTGTTGAGCTGCAGATTGTTCATGTGTCAGACAACAAAGTTCCTCACCAAGCTCCTGTACTCCTCCTTTTCGTCGTCTCTTATACACTCCATGATGGATGTGTCATCTGCAAACTCTGCATGTGACATGATCCGGAGTTGTAGCAGAAGTCTGCAGTGTAAAGAGAGCAGAGGGAGGAGACGTGCTTTATGGGAGCTCCCCCAGCAGTGTGGGCCTATAGCAGTTTAACTATGGGATGTTTCAGGATTACCTGAGCCATGACTAACTATAAGTTTTAACAAAAAGGAAAGTTTTAAGCCTAATCTTAAAGGTAGAGAGGGTGTCTGCTTTCTGAAGTCAAACTGGCAGCTGAATAACTGAAGGCTCTGCCTCCCATTCTACTTTTAGAAACTCTAGAAACCACAAGCAAACCTGCAGTCTGAAACTGTTGTACTCTGTTGGGAAAATATCAAACAATGAGAGCTTCAAGATCTTGTTGAGAATTAACCTTTTTTTTTTCCCTTGTCCTGTCCAGCATTATGGCAGCAGAATTGTAGTCTGAATACATTTTATGTCAAACAGATTTGCTTTGCCAAGGGAAGTTTTATGAATGTAAAGCTCCCCTTGATGCCCATTTATTTATTTCTGTTTACAATATATAACATGTAATAGAACTGAACCGGACCGGGGGACAAGGAAAGAAGAAGAGGAAAGAAGGGGAAACAGAACAAAAATAGAAACAAAAACCAGACAACCAGCTGCTACACCTGTAAAAAACTAAACAGACAACAATCCATGGCCTCTGAGGGGAATCCAGCCTTAGCGCCACCAGGAGCACCTGAAAGCAGACAAGCAGAGAAAAAACAAACACACAAACAAACAAAAACAAGCACAAGAAGCGGTAATCGCATACAACACAGCTGTGGATATAGATGACCTGAGACGACATGATAATACATCAGCTGCTTAGCGACCATGCTACTGGACTAATGAATGTGTGTGTGTGTGTGTGTGTGAGAACATGCAACACCCCTGGCACAGGACCTACATGATAACTGTGCTTAGTTATGAGTGTATAAGTGTACACGGCCACAATCCACAGCCCCCCCAAGCAATCAGAAGCAGGCAGAGAGGGCCACAAGACCCAGGCCACCAGCAGCCCCCACGGAGCACAGAACCCAGGAAGCCCACCGCAGGGGCAACCACGCATCCACCCAGAAGACTGCAGAGGAAGCCCCCGGACAGAGCCCCCATAAGCATAGGGCAGAGGCCCCCCGGGAGCCAGGGGCAACAGCCCACCGACCCCGCCAGGACCCAGCCGCCCAGACATGGGCCGTGCACCGGAGCCTGAGCGCCCCCAAACCCCCCGGTAGAGGCCCCACCCAATACCCGGGAGGGCCAAGCGCCCCAGACAGCCACACAGTGGGTCAGCGCCTGCCCCAGCGCCCCTGGCCAAGTGCCCTGGGAGTCAAGACGTGCCCACAGGTGGGTGAAGTCACGAGCAGCAGGGAGAGGCAACGCCGCCCCCCCATCGGGAGAAGCACAAGCAGGCCAGGCGACAGCAAGTCCCAGATCCAGGCCCAATCATTACCACACACACTTTCACGTCCCATACATCCACACGTCCTCCCTCCTTCGACTTCGCTGGAGTGTAGCGCAGCGGGCACACCAGGGGGCCAGCAGCCCCCCAGCCACCACAGACCCCGAACCAGCAGAACAATTAATTAATCCTCCTGGCCCCTCCCGCCCCGAGCAGCAACCAGGAAGCAGGGGTGTGAGAAGAAGATCCCTCCCCTCACCCTTCTGGCTCTTCAATATTTTCTAATAGTGAGCAATTAAAATTGAGGGGCAGCCAAACTTGTAGAACTGGGAGCGCGGCCCTCTGGGCAGCCTACATACCCAAAGAGCCCCGCCCACCAGATGCCACTCAGTGTAACCACCCCCCAAGACCTAATGTGTGTGTGTGTGTGTTTGATAAGTAGTGATGTCTAAGATGTAATTAAAACAGGGGCGGGGAACTGCAGAGTGCAGCCAAGGGGACCACCTACGTGGCCCCATCCACTTCTCCATTGAACTTCATCCATACCATGTTGTGATATGAACTCATCAAATGAAATAAAATTTCCATTTTGGATTATATGTTCCAGATGTTTGATTCCTTTGATCTTCCACAGAGTAAAGTTTAGTATTTTTTTCTTTTGCAGGATGTCAGAATTGTTCCAGATGGGTGTAACCTTACACGGAGAAGTGAAGACTTTGATATTTTAAGAAATTCCCACCAGGCTGTCAAAGAGGTGCTGATGTTAATATTTTGAAACATTTGTGATTTTTTACGTTTTGACTAATAAGTGGCAGGTCAGAGATTTCCAGATTATCACACAATGCTTGTTCTATATTTATCCATGGTTCTTCTATTGGGCTAGGTTTAAACCATTTTGATATATACTGTAACCTATTGGCTAAGGAATAGTGCTGAAAATTAGGTAAATCTAATCCACCACAGTCCTTGGTCTTCTGTAGAGTTTTTAAACTAATACGTGGTGGTTTGTTTTTCCACAGAAATTTGGAGATGCATGAATCTAGTGACCTAAACCAAGTATCAGATGGTTTTATGGGGATCCTTGAGAACAAATACTTTTGTTTTGGTAGTATCATCATTTTAATGGTTGCAACTCTACCCATAAGTGATATAGGTAAGGACTTCCAACGAGAGAGATCGTCCTCTACTGTCTAATTGCACGTAGACAGTAGCCTGGAGGAAATGTTTATGCCTAAATATCTAATATTTCCTGACTGTAAAGTGATCGCAGGTATATTCTGGACCCTACAGTTAATGGGCAGAACTGTGGTCTTAGACCAATTGATAGAGTAGTCAGAAAGTGCTGAGAATTTATTTATGAGTGTGATCGTGTGAGTGAGAGACGTTTGAGAGTTCTGAAGGAAAAGTAAAACATCATCAGCATAAAGACTTATTTTATGCTCAATATTTTGGGGTTGGATGCCTTTAATATTTCTATCTTGTCTGATAGCAGCTGCTAAAGGTTCGATGAAAATAGCAAAAAGTGAGGGAGAAAGTGGGCAACCCTGTCTTGTACCTCTCTGCAGACTGAAGCTTGGAGAGGTTTGATCATTTGTCCTGACACATGCATTTGGGGTGCTATATAATATGATGAAGTGTGACCGAAACCCAAATTTGTTAAATGCTGCGAATAAACATTTCCAGTTAACTCGATCAAATGCTTTTTCTGCATCTAGAGAGACTATTGTGGTTTCCAAGTTGTTGATGGTAGAATAGTCTATGAGATTAATTAGCCTGCGAGTGTTAGTGGATGAGTGTCTACCCTTTATAAAACCTGTCTGGTCAGGATGTATTATAAGTGGAGTTATTTTTTCTATTCTTTTGGCGAGGGCTTTACAAATTATTTTGAGGTCTGCATTTATTAGAGATATTGGGCGGTAGCTGGATGGAAGTATGGGGTCTTTTCCTGGTTTCTGTAGCAGGATAATGTTAGCAGAGTTCATGTGTGGGGATAATCTGCCATTCTGCTTAACTTGTAATACCATTTTGTGAAATGCAGGTGCCAAAACAGTCCAAAATTCTTTGCAGAACTCTGCTGGAAAACTATCTGGTCCTGGGGCTTTGTTACTAGGCATATGTTGAAGGGCTTCATGGAGTTCTCCTATTGAAAGAGGTGAATCCAGAGCCATTGCCTGTTCGGTTTGTAATTTTGGAAGGTTGATATTACTAAGAAACTGATCTATGTTACTGTCTGATGGATCATTTTGTGATGAATATAAGGTTTTATAGAAGTCCCTAAAAGCATTGTTGATTACATCGGGGTCATGGGTGACATTTCCTTTTGAGTCTTTAACAGAAGTGATTGTTGTTTTTTTTATTTCTCTTTAGTTGGTTAGCTAGGAACCTTCCAGATTTATTGTCGTGCTCAAAGTTCTCCAAGCGAAGTCTTTGTATCAGAAACTGTGTTTGTTTATCAATAATTTAGTTTAGTTCAAGTTTAGCTTTTCTTAGTTCATTCAGTGTGTGTTCCTCTTTAGATGTACTGTAGACAATTTCTAATGATTTAATCCTGAGTTCTAAATCTGATATCCTTGAACTTTCCCTCTTTTTCTTATTGGATGAAAAAGAGATTATTTTGCCTCTCATAACTACTTATACTAAATATATATACTAAATATACAGACCATTCCCTTTTGAAATAATTAATAAAATCAGGGTCTTTTAGTAATGATGTATTAAATCTCCAATTCCTGGCTGGTGGTATAACTCTGTTATTCTTCAGTGTGATAGAAACTGGAGCGTGATCACTGATAGTGATGGGGTGGATTTTGGTGTCTGAAATATCCCTCATCAAGGAACTGCTAACTAAGAAATAATCTATTCTTGAATATGAGTGGTGTACCGGTGAGAAGAAGGTGTATTCTCTAAGAGTGGGGTGGTGGGAGCGCCAAGCATCACAAAGACCAAAATCCTTCATATACTGTTTAACAATATTCGTGGACTGCCAGCTCCGCTGACTTCCTGAAGTACTGAGTCTGTCTACTCCTGAGTCAGAAACCATGTTAAGGTCCCCTCCTATGATGAGTGTGTTATCTGAGTGATCAGAGAGTAAAGTGAAAAAGGAGTGAAAAAATGAGGGGTCATCAAGATTTGGACCATATATATTTGCAATGCATAAATTCATATTTTGAATAGATATATTAACTATTAGAAATCTACCTTCTGGATCTATAACAGTGTTGTTTACGGTGAAATTTACTCTTGAGAATTAACCCTAAAGACATACTGCATGTATTTTGTTATGCATATCTTCTGTAACAGTTTTGAGTTCAGAATAATCATGCATGCTCTTGTATACTTTGTATGCAACCTTGATTAGACATCTGTTGGGTATTTCTGAGAATGGGAAAAAGACAAGCTGGATGGAATGATACACAGGATTGTTCCTGAGATCCAGACAGACCGAGGTGTCTAAAAAAATTATCGAACCATGACACTCTAATGGAGCTTGGTCATTAAGCGCTTTACATTACTAATTTAACTGAGTGTGAAAAACACTTGTTATCACTTGCCCTCATGAACACAAAATATAGTAGTCGGAAAATGCTGTCATAAAACTGAGACAGACCACAGTCACAGTTCTGCGTTCACACCAGCAGGTGCAGCTTTCTCCCGAGGCTTAATTCACTTTCAGTGGTTACCAACGGGCCAGCTTTGACAGTTGTAAGTCAACTAAAATTATTAAAATATCTCCATGTACAGTTGGTTGTCCTAATATTCTCATATGCTGTGGAGTTTTTGGTATTCATGTGTCAGGGCAGAGACTTTGGTTCCCTGGAATTCATGAGAGATATGAAGAAGTTTCTCCTTCTTGAAAGGAAGCGGGAAGTTGAAGTAGCCATCTTCCTTTTAGTCTGATACCTTCCTTCACCTTGGACAAAAACAGAAGGTCTTCCTGAGAAACTAATATGTCATCTATGATATTTTTGTGAAATCAGATTCAAGAGCCTTGATTATTTCTGTTGGATTGATTTCCTTGACATTAGTTTTGCATGCAAAATGCACCTCTCTTCTTAATTTTGATGAAGGTTGCAAAATGGGTGTCATGCACTATAACTCTGTGGCATGTTCCTATTGCGTCACTGTAATCACTTTCCGTACTAAAGCAATCAATGATGCTCCAGCCAAGGTCTGTACGCTCAGCATAAGGATGGGTTTCTTCACCAGACAATATCTCTCTTGGAAGGAGGGTTTGCTGACAGTTATAGCCAATTAGAAGGCCTATTTCACAATCTAGTGGTGGTGGGATCTAATAGGATTATTTTAACACAAATAAACAACAGTTAAATGCATCATCAGTAATTTATCCTGGGATCATCAGGTGTTTTGGGTCTCATCACATCACACACCCTCGTCCAGGCAACCCAGCCAGGGCTCGTTCAGTCCTGACTTGCATCCCAGCAGAATTAGGCCACGGCTCACTATTAATCCACAGCCACATGGAAGCTCTCTCTGTTGAGTCTGTTGCAGTCAGGATAGCTGTTCTTCTGAGTGGCCCACTCATACCTAGCAGTGAATAGGCTCTGTATTGAGAGTGGCTGGTGATGCTTCTGCAGCCTTCTTCTACAAGGTAGCAGAGTGCTCACCAACTCTGTCTCCAGCACTCCTCCAGAAGACTATGGTACTTGGCCAGCTTCCTCTCAAATGCCTCCTCTATGTGGTCTTCCCAAGGAACTGTCAATTCCATCAGGACCAGCTGTTTTGAGGCCTCTGAAAGAATAATAATTACTGATCACAAAGATGTTGCTGCGATCTGTGCTGGAAAACTGAGCTGCCAATCCTGTGTGATGGAGTGTAGGCCTGCAACAGCACTGGGCTGCTGTTTTCACTGCTCCCCTGCCCTGAAGAGGGTCATCTGTTTCCTAGTGGGGCTGTGAGACTTGCTTGCTGTTATGACTGATGAGACACTCTCAGCAACTCCCTTCAGCATCTGGTCATGGCACCAGCTGTAGCGAACATCCCCTAATGCCTTATTACAGCTGCTGAAAATGTGTTTGAGCGTTCCTTTTATCTGAGCAGAATTAACAGGACGGTGAGTCAGACTTGCTCCACAGCTGGAAGTTTGAAGGGCTTGTGAGGAGTCATATGCTGGTTGGATGAGGAATTTAATGCATTTGGGCTTTGCTCACCAGATGTCAATCCATGTGAGCCGCCTCTCCATTACACTCATTCATCTCATCCAGATGCTCTGCTGCCTCATGCCTGCCACCCTGTTTGTTTTTCCCTCATCCACTACTGTCCTCACCTCTCCTTACCATGGGCCTTGTAATGAGACATTGAAAAGCTACCCAAGCCTGATCTTCCCACTGCTCCCACCACAGCCTTGTGTCTCAGTCTGGCTTCTGCTGTCTTCAGCTTCCAGTGGCACTCCACATCCTCCTCCACCTGCAGATCTTGATTCCAGCTGTTGAGACTTTGAGATCATTGGAGTCTCTATACTGCAATGCTTCTTGAGAATGCACAACCTTGAACTGTTTCATTATGCTATTAAATGGATGTTTATTCTGAGTTTCTGTCTGAATTTTGTCTGAGTTTTTATCCCAGTTAGTGCTGAGTACAGATAAAGTCATTGTAATGGGTGACTATAATATTCATGTAGATGATGATGACAGCCTAAATATTAACTTTAATTCTATACTAGATTCTATTGAATTTTCTCAGAGACCTACTCAATGTCTTAATCATACCCTTTGTAACTATTTAAGAGATAGGTTATTAAAGGTTTGATTGCATATAGTTGTCAGAGATTATGTATTTGAGTTCATGGAACCGATAAAAACTAAAAAACTAAAAATGATGGTTAAAAAATTATATAAATTTGAAAAGAAATGATAAAAAGTACAATATGTAAAATTGCTGTCAAAATGCACCTCTACAGCTTCATTTTGTGTGGTCACATGACCAGAGTGTCACAGTTTATGTTTTTTATGTCACAGTTTATGTTTTGATCTTCATGTTTTCAGCTTATGTTCTTGCCATGTTTCTCCCCTGTCACGTTAGTCTCACTCATGTCACCTGTTTCATTGTCATCAGCTGCACGTCATCACTAATCACTCCCTCCACAGCATTTAGTCTCCTGGTTTCCTTTCACTCATTGCAGAATCCTCACCAACCCTTCATGCCACAGTCACGCCGAAGTTAAGTCTGGTTTTGCCTCATAGTCTTTGTTCTAAGTATTTTTTCATAGTCTTGTTTATTCACAGTTTAGTATTTTTGAGATCTGGCATTGCCACACCTTTTGTTCTTGCCCCCCTTTTTGTTAATAAACCTTGTTACTTTTGAAAGAACTGCATCTGGGTCCTACCTTCACCACCGACCCTGACACAGAGTTTAAATAAGAAGCATGACCTGCATACACCTTTGAAGATAATCTGGCAAAAATCAGAAAAGCAAAAAAATCAGTAAACTCTTTCTCAAGTTTCATGAAAAGTGAAAATTATTAATAATAAAGCTCTGTGAAATTATTTTGTTTTACAATAAATTATGTTGCCTCTTTTTCTGTGGAAAAATGTAATCATTGTCTGAAGAGTGTGAACACAATTTCAGTGCAAATTCTTCATTCCTAAATACTAGCCTTACCAAGGCTTACACTTGTTTTTTAAGGACACACTGTATACATCTGGCTGTTGAAGTGGCAGCTTCTCTCCATGGCTTCTCTCTGACTGTTATATATTAGAAAAGACTTGAGAGCCCTGCTTGGCACAGTTGTCTCACATCAAGAAGGTTCCTGGTTCAAATTCCAGCTGGGGCCTTTCTGTGTTTCTGATGTTTGCATGCTCTCCTCATGTATGTGTTGGCTCTCTCTGGGTACTCCAGCTTCCTCCACTTCCCAAAAACATGCATCAGGTTAATTGGTCACTGTAAATTTACCCCAGGAGTGAGTGTGGATGCTTGTGTGTCTTGTTTGTCTCTATGTGGCCCTGTGATGGCAATCTGTTCAGGGTGTACCCTGCCTCTTTTGACAGCTGGGATAGGCTCCAGCCTCCCGCAACCCTGAGTTGGATTAAACAGGTATAGAAAATTAATGGTTGGATATTGCAATGAGAAGAGTGTCTCACTTAATTCAAACTGATCAAGCGTCTCTACCACTTGAAGTGTGTAATGCTAAAAATATCCACTAGATGGCATTGTGACAGTGATGATTGGTTTGTCTTCCCAACCAGGACAAAAGAAACAAAAAAAATCCTCTAAAACATTTTGAGTACTTTTGATGAAACTTTGAAAGATAGGAATACTTTTTGACATATAGTAGTGTTAATTAAATGTCTAATATTTTTTTTAAAAACTTGTTCAACCAAATTGTTGATTTGTTGCTTTACAGTGTGTGTAGCAAAATTAAGCTAACATGATTAAAATACTATTTGCCATGATATCAACCCACCCCCAAACAGTCTTGTTCATCCATTGCTGTATATATGACACATTAGGTATTAGTATATCATGAATATGCTACAAAAATTTCCTTGGTAAATAATTTTTGTCACTTTCCGTGTTAAAGATAAAAAGTAAATATGGTAAAAATCCAGAGAAACCGTGGAAATCCAAATTACCATTACAAATTCCCTATTAATAAAATGGCACTAGCTGGAATGCTTATATTCCTTCAATTGATTGAAGTTGTTAACTATAATTTCATGTTTTACAACTAGATGAACACCAAAACATTCTATAGCGCAAGACCACAGACTCCCCTGGCTCTCGTACCAGAAAATACTCAAGACTCAGAAGCATATCTGAGTGATGATGATGATGATGATGATGATTATCAGCTCACACAAGCAGAAAATACTGGTGAGAGATCTTTTGAATCCCTGGGTGAAGAATAGTGTCCTTTAACAAGAAGATAATCTACACAGCTGGCTCGTAAGAAGAGCAGAAAAGGGAAACACACTCTAAAAACTGTTTCCTTGGAGGAGCCAGAGGACACCTTTGACTGAAGTTCACCCTCAGGCACAAACAGATACACAAAAAGAACACTGAGAAATTTCAGATTCCAGATTCAAGATTTGGACCCCTGAGGCTGTACACAAACCCTTCCAAGTACTTCAAAATGCTCTTCACTGATGCAGTTATTGAACATATTGCTCATCATACAAATCTATACTGCTCAGGAATTGGGGGATCCAAAGAAGACTGGCCCTGAAGAAATGTAGGATCATCCCAGCAATATTCTTCCATATGGGTATTTTCAATTTACTATCACTGGCGGAGTACTAGCACCATGAGTCACATTTCAACGTGGTAGCTGATATCATGCCAAGGAAGAAATTCCAGCTGTTACACCAATTTATTCATTACAACAACAATCATCAGAGCAATGATAGTCCAAACTGATTTTACGAAATCCATCCCCTCTTTGAAATGCTTTGTGAGTGGTGTCTCCTGAAACCATCCACTAACAAGCACAATGTAGATGAAGTCATGGTTTCCGTCAGTAAATCACCAACAAGCCAGATAAGTGGGGCTTTAAATTTTTCTGTTGAGTAAATTAATCTGGCGACTTGCTGTTGTACCAAGGGGTATCCATGTTCTTCAATGTTGCTCTGTTACCTCTAGGAGCCAAAGTGGTGATAACACAATACAAAAGCATAAAACAGCCTCAGCCTCACCCTCAGCTGATCTTTCTGACATGCTAGTCCACCTGTACAAGACCCTGGTCGAGACAAGAAGATGGCATATTCGGGGGCGCTCTTGAGCAGCAACATGTAAAGACATATAATTTAGTTGCTCCACAGGAATATACAAACTTTTCCCAAAACTACTGTGATATCTGACCCTGTATAAGAGAATAAGAATAATCCCAGGTTTCTTTTCAGCACTGTAGCCAGGCTGACAAAGAGTCCGAGCTGTGTTCAGCCAGGTATTCCTTAACTCTCAGCAGTGAGATTCTTTATCAATAAAATTGTTTCTATCAGAGAGAAGATTAATGGAATTCTTCCCACTATTATCAACTCAACTTTATTTATAAAGCCCTTTAAAAACAGCCGTGGCTGAAACAAAGTGCTGTACATGAATAACAACACGAAGTATAAGACATAAAACATAAGAACAATATAAAAAACAATAATAAATTATAACAATGTTAAAACAATAAAAACAATGAAGAAAAAACAAAAACAGAGTCTCATGCTGGGTTAAAAGCCAGCGAGTAAAAATTAGTTTTAAGACGAGTTTTAAAAATGGACAGTGAAGGGGCTTGTCTAATGTGCAATGGGAGGTCGTTCCATAATTTAGGACCGTTTAGCCCTCGGTACCACCAGGAGCAGCTGATCAGCTGACATGAGGCACCGGGCAGAAGTGTAGGGATGGAGCAGCTCAGAGAGGTAAGGCAGGGCGGGACCATTTAAAGATTTAAAAACAAATAAAATAATCTTAAAATGAACTCTAAAATCACAGGCAGCCAGTGGAGGGAGGCTAAAATGGGAGTAATGTGCGCCCTCTTACGTATTCCAGCTAGGAGGCGAGCGGCAGCATTTTGGACTAACTGGAGACGTGCGAGGGCACTGGCAGACTCCAAGATAAAGTGCTTTACAGTAATCCAGCCGAGATGTAATGAAGGCGTGGATTACTGTTTCAAAGTGCGTGTGTGCAAGGAAGGGCTTCACCTTTGCCAGCTGCCTAAGATAAAAAAAAAAAAGCTGGACCTCACTATTGCACCAATTTGCCGGTCACCGTTTAAAATCACTGTCCATCTTAAAACCCAAGTTTGTGACTGTTGGCTTCCTGTATTGCACCAAGGGGCCCAAGTCAACAGGAGGGGGTTCACAAGAGCCAGTAGGATCGAACACCATCACTTCTTTTTTGTTTTCATTAAATTTGAAAAAGGACATACAGGCTTTAATTTCTTAAAGACATAACAGAAGTGGTTTCAGAGAGAAAGCATCCTTCTTCCTTAGTGGCACATAGATCTGGCTGTCGTCAGCATAACAATGAAAAGAGATACCATGCTCTCTCTGGATGGAACCAAGGGGAAGCAGGTACAATGAGAAAAGCAGGGGGCCTAAAATTGAACCCTGTGCAACCCCATATGACAGCGGAGCAGAGCGGGACTAAGAACCACCAACGCTTACGCACATGGTTCTGTCCAGGTACGACTTGAAAAAAAAAAAAGCCACTGTTAAGTCCAGGAGGACATAGTCTCCAGAGTCATTCGCCAGGAGGATGTCATTAAGAACTTTTAATAAAGCTCTGTGCCATGCAGTGTTTTAAAGCCAGTCTGGAAGACCTCCAGAACATCAGGCTCATCCAGAAATTATTTTAATTGAGTAAAGACAACTATTCCCATTCCAACTATTCCAATATTTTAAATAAAAGGCAGCTTGGAGATGGGTCTAAAATTGGCTAGCACACCAGGAACAAGACCGGGATTCTTAAAACTTTGGGGGACAACACCAGACTTGTATTTTAGACCCAATCCCAACCAGACTGTTCAAGGTTTTCCCCTTAAGCTAATTAGCAACCTATATTCAATCTCCCGTTTTTGTCGAAAGTTCTTGAAAAACTAGTTGCAGCTCAATATTGTGATCATTTACATAGAAATAATCTGTTTGAAGAGTTTCAGTCAGGATTCAGAGAGCATCATAGCACAGAAACAGCACTGGTGAAAGTTACCAATGATCTCCTGTTAGCTTCTGATAGCGGACTTGTTTCTGTGCTTGTCCTGTTGGATCTCAGTGCTGCATTTGATACGATCGATCACAGCATTCTGTTACAGAGACTTGAACATGTTATTGGGATTAAAGGAACTGCATAAGGCTGGTTTAAGTCATATTTATCTGAAAGATTTCAGTTTGTTCTTGTAAATGAAGAAGATCCCTCATACACCAGAGTAAGTTATGGAGTTCCTCAGGGTTCTGTGCTTGGACAGATTCTTTTTACTTTATACATGCTTCCATTGGGTAACATTGTTAGACAGGATGGCATATATTTCCATTGCTATGATGATGATGCTCAGCTGTACTTATCTATGAAACCAGATGAAACCAATAGGTTGGTCAGACTACAAGCCTGTCTTAAAGACATAAAGACCTGGATGACTCAGAACTGTCTGCTTTTAAATTCAGACAAAACTGAAGTTGTTCTCTTTGGACCTGAGCGCTTCAGGGAGAAATTGTCTAGCTATATAGTTACTCTAGATGGTATTTCCTTGGCTTCTAGTACTACAGTGAGGAACCAGAATTTGTCATTTGATGCACGTATAAAACTGGTTTGTAGGACTGCCTTCTTTCACCTTCGTAATATTGCTAAAATCGGGAACATCCTGTCTCAGGGTGATGCAGAGCAACTAGTTCATGCATTTGATACTTCAAGATTGGACTACTGTAATTCTATATTATTGGGCTGTCCCACATATTCTCTGAAAAGCCTTCAGCTGATCCAAAATACTACAGCCAGAGTTCTGATGAGAACTAACAGGATAGATCATATTTCCATATTCAAGATTCTTCTCCTCACATATAAAGCTCTTAATGACCAAGCTCCATCATATCTTAAAGATCTCATTGTCGGCTATTTCCCCAACAGAGCACTTTACTCTCATCTTGCAGGTTTACTTGTGGTTCTCAGAGTTTCTAAAAGTAGACTGGGAGGCAGAGCCTTCTGTTATTAGGCCCCTCTCTTGTGGAGTAAGCTATCGTTAAATGTTCAAGATTCAGACTTCCTCTCTACCTTTAAGACTAGACTTAAAACTTTCCTTTTTTATAAAGCTTATAGTTAGGGATGGCTCAGGTGACCCTGAAACATCCCATAGTTAAGCTGCTATAGGCCTAGATTTCTGGGGACTCTCTTTTCCCCCCTGTTTAATTTCTCAAATGGTGACATTATTGTGGTCATTAACTTGTGCTTCCATGTTTCATTCTCTGAATGGAATCTGAATCTGAATACGATGTTTGTTGTCCCCTCTTTTCTGTCTTCTCAAACCCCAGCTGGTCGAGGAAGATGGCCACCCTTCCTGAGTCTGGTTCTGCCAGAGGTTTCTTCCTGTTAAAAGGGAGTCGTTTATCTCCACAGTCGCCTCATGCACGCTTAACGGGAGATTGGACTTGTCAGGATTTAGGTTTGTCTTTGTTTAGATTTGTCCTGTCACTTTCTGTTTTATTTTGAAATATTGACTTCTCCTCTCGTTTCAGATAACTTGCCCTTCCTCCCGTGTCCAGTGTCTGATTGTCTTACCTGATTCCCTAAGTGTTTCCACCTGTTCCCCTTGGATCCTCATTGTGTCTCATTCTTGATTCTCTCATTAGCCTCTGAAACCGGTGTTCCATGTTCCCCGTTGTACCGAGTTTTTCACTCAAGCCTGCAGTCGAGCGTTTCTCCTGCAAAGCCGTTTTCTTTGTAATTTATTCCCAGACTAGATTATTTATTATAACGGTAAGTTTCTTAGCTTTGGTTTTGGTCCTCCAGTTTAGAGAGTTTTTGAGTTTGGAAACGTTCATAGCCACCTCCGATTAGCGGAGCGTTTTTGTATTTTGATTTATTAAATGTTTTGTGCCGCTGTTAAAGGCGAGCCTTAAGTTTACAGTTAACGTTCATAGTGCCACTGTTTTTTAAGAGAAGATCTTTGGTTTAAATGTGCCTTATTAAGGAGTGCGTGACTTTATTTTGTAATTGTCCATAGCCTTTTGTTTTCCTCCCAGTGTGGAGTGAATTTATGTTTGTTAAATTTTACAGCCTCGCTCGTTCTCTGCTTTAGTTTATTGAGAAGAGCGCTTTGGCGTTTAACAGCCTATTCTGTTGCTCTGAGCAGAGATCCTCGACCTGCCTTGCGCTTTCTGCCTGCTGTGTGTTTATTTTATGAATAAACATCTTTGCTTTGAACTTGATCCTGCACCTGCGTCCTATGTACTAGAGGTTCATGACAGGACTGAAGAGAAGTTTCAGTACAATCTGTTGGTTTCCTTAGCTAGGAAATTGTTTTTGAATTGGCTCTATAGGAATTAATTGGATTATTTTTAAATTAATTAACTGTATTTAATTGGATTATGATTACAATGACTTGAACTTGAACTTGACTTGACTGAATTGGTTTGAATTGAACTATATTATTTCAGTACCTTGAGATGACATTTGTTGTTATTTGGCACTATATAAATAAAACTGAAGTGAATTGAATTGAGTTAAATTATGACACTACCCAGTTGATAAAACGATACAGTAAGCATCAGTGCACATAAAGACTGTTGTTTTGCCATGTCTGGGTCAAAAAAGCTGCAGAAAGAAGGAGGCCTAAAAGACAGCCAATAGCAATGCAACTTCCTTGGGTATGGTTAAGCTAATGGCAGTTATAGCTAACTCAGAACAGTCTGTGCTGGCAAGAATTTATATTATGGACTTAAAAGTGGAATCCAAGACCCAGGCTCTCAATAAGTCGATTGACTCCCTGTGTACCCACTTAGTAGATCAGAATGATGGTATTCGGACTGAATTCAGCACTAAGTTTGAGATACTAGCTGCTAACTTTGAAGCTAATCAAGCTTGGCTGACTAGTTTAGAGGAGGCTCCAAACTTGTACTCCGACAAAATGGTTGAATTGGAGGAACAAGTCCCCTCTTTGAAAGGTCGTGTCGCAGCCCTCATTGATAAAACAGAATACTTAGTAATATAATATTTGTATTCTTGGGGTAAAGGAGCAGTTTGAAGGGGGCTCCTGTCCCACACTATCCATTACTAAGTTACACTACTCAAACCCTTGACCAGGCACATTGTGGTTTACAGCCAATTTCTACGAAAGAACAACGACCCAGGCCATTCATTGTAAAGTTTCACTACTATCAAGAGAAGCTGGAAGTGTAACGGATGGTGGCGAAAAAAGGCCCATTACTTTACAACGGTGAAACTATTCAGATTTTTCCGGACCTGCCGTCTACAGTTGCAAAGAGGAGAGGGACTTTCAGAGGAGTAAAGGATCTCCTTCGCCACTGCCGTAATGTGAAATTTGGGATGTTATACCCAAACTTATGTGAGAAGATGTTTACAGATCCAACTGCTGCAAAGGACTTTTTGGTAAAACATCTGGTGGAGGGAGTTCAACAGGACGATGGCTGAATATTTTGTATTAATAAAGTAACTTAACTGCCTACTAAAGAAATGAATAGGCTATATCAGACGTTATCAGGCTTCATTAGCATTTAAATCAGTGTTGAGTTTTATATTTTGGGTCGAACATTATGCCATGTGGGAGCCTGTTTGGCAATGTTTGCACTTGCTGTATTGTTATCATTTTCTGTTGGATATCGTTTTATTTTTACTCAGTTATACCCTCTGTCGGAGCATCTTTAGCGCAGTGTAAGAGGTAGAGTAGTAGACTGATATTACAGGTTAGGTTTTAGCTCTTTTGGGAGGTGGGGGGTGGTCATTTCCTATCTGGGAGGAAATGATTTGCTGGGAGATTGGATGTGTACATGTTTGTTTTTGTTTCTACAGCTGCAGCATTATTCATCTATGTTCTCAGTGTGTTATTGTACACCACATGCATATCCTCTACTAATATGGTTATGACTTCTTCTAGTAATTTAGCATATACTACTAGACCTCCTTCAACTACATTTATTACTTGGAATGCAAAGAGTCTTAACAGTGTACTCAAACGGAAAAAGGTATTTAGTCATCTTCAGACCTTTAAACCAGAGATTGTGTTTCTTCAGGAGACACATCTCTGCACCACTTAATGTAAAAAAATAAGACAGAGTTGGTTCTCTCAAGTGTACCATTCGGGTTTTGACTCCAGGGCAAGGGTTGTTGCAGTGCAAAGAAGAATCTCGCTTTTGTTTCTACCAATGTCAATGGTCGTTTCCTAATCGTTACAGGTAGACTTTTTAATGCTTTAGTTGTTCAAGTTAATCTTTCTGCTCCAAATTGGGACTACCGGCAGTTTTTCACTAGACTCATTGGTATGCTGCCAGATCTTAGTAGTCACTATTTCATTTTGGGTGGGGATCTCAAGTTCCCCACCCAAAGTTTAGTTCTAGATCCTGATCTGGATAGGTCCAGACCACGACATCCCGCTGTGCTCTCTAAGTCTGCATCCGTGCTTAAAGTCTTTCTCGAAACTTATAGTGTTTCAGACCCACTGGTCAGTGTTATAGAGCCCACTGCCCAACGCTTTTCCTTTTTCTTGCCTGTCCATCATTCATATTCGAGGATTGATTACCTTTTATTAGATAAAACTCTCATCCCTAAAGTCACCGCATGTCAATATCACACTATTGTAATTTCTGATCACTCACCAGTAAAAATTCTGTAATCTTATTCCCAAATTGCCATGCGACCCAGCGTTTCTGAAGATTTGACTCATTTATGTCAGATGGTGATTTCTGTAAATTTATTTCTCACCATCTCTTTTCAGAACTAAACACTGCTCAATGACAATCCTTTGTTTGTCTAGATAATGATGAAGATGCAGTAGCATCCTCAGACAGCAGGTGCCGAATAGAGATCGGGTTTGAGCCATATACACATGGAATGATATAGAAAGGTATAAGAGGATGTCACAAACTGAGGTCATTGGGAATTTCCTTGCATGCTGAAATGTACATGTTTCTGTGACGGTCTGTTCAATAACTTCCCCATAGGAGGCTCACAACGACGAGTCCGACTACTCTATTCTCCACAACACTTATCAATTCGGTTTCTTATCGGTTCTCTTATCGATTCTCATCCAGTTATATATAGTGCAAATGGCTTTGGTTGCACTAACACTTTAATTTCAAGTATGCACCAACATTTTATCTGTTTTTGCTTCTGTCATTTTGCTTGAGAATAGAAAAGTTTCAAAAGGAACACTTTGGGAGGCTGTTAAAGCCTGTATTCGAGGGCAAGTAATCTCTTATGCTAAATCTACTTATCTCTCACGTCTAAAACGCCTGTCTAAGATTACAGATGAAATACTGAAAATTGACCGCAAGCAACAAATAACTCTTTCTCCAGACCTATACAAAAAGAGGATCTCTCTTCAGTCAGATTTTGATGAAGCTATTACTTCAGACCAGACACAGACTGTATGAGCAAGGGGAGAAGGCAGGGGGCCTATTGGCTCACCAAATTCAACAAGCACCCACATTTTATAGCTTCCAGACAAATAGCAGAAATTTGCACAGCCAGTGGTGAAATTCTTACTGATCAACAGGAAATCAGCAGTGAATTTAAGTCTTTTTATACAAACCTCTATACCTGAAGTCCAAAGGTGACACTGCATTAATAGGTGAATTTATAAATAAACTGCAAATTCCTATAATAGAAGCAAGCCACAAGACAAGTCTTGCTGAGCCTCTTTCGCTCCAGATCTTAACACAGGCAATAAAATCTATGCAAAGGTTTAATACTCCAGGCCCAGACGGGTTCACCGCCAAGTTCTTTAAAACTTTCTCTACAATGATCTCTCCTGTACTGCTTGATGCTTTCAATGAAGCCTTTACCACCAGAACTCTCCCCCCTACCTTTTATCAGGCTTCTATATCAGTTTTGTTAAAGGAAGCTAAAGACCCTAGATAACCGGCTTCATATCGACTCTGTTAAAAGTGGAAACAAAAATTGTTAGCCAAAATGCTAGCCATGCAAGTGGAAAAGGTTCTCCCATCAATCATATCACCGGATCAGACTGGGTTTGTTAAAAAATGTTTTATATTTTCCAAACTGCGTAGGCTCTACAACATTTTATACTCTCTTGGTTCAGCTCCTCAGCATGGAAAGGATCTTGTGGATGCTGAAAAAGCCTTCAGCCAAGTTTAGGGGAATTTTCTTTTTGCAGTTCTTGAAAAGTTTGAACTTGATGATAATTTTATCGCTTGGGTTAAGCTGCTTTATCAGTCCCCTCTTGCCTCCGTACTAACCAATTCCTTTAGCTCTCCCTATTTCTCCCTGCAACAGGGGACAAGGCAGGGCAGCCCTCTTTCCTCACTTTTATTTGTCCTTGCTATTGAGCCCTTGGCTATTGCTCTATGCTTCCTTAGGGGCAATGAGGGAATCTACAGAGGAGGGGTAGAACAGAGACTCTTTATATGCGGATGGCCTGTTTTTTTTAACATGTAACAAATCCATATGAATCCATCCCCAATATAATGTCTATTCTGAAGAAGTATTCTGAGGTCTCAGGTTATAGGTTTAACTTATCAAAGATCAACTGTAGTCATGTCTATAAGTTTATCATGTTTTAAGTTTCTGTTTAGTCTTTAGTTTTGCCATGTTTTTTCCCTCAGTCACTCTTGCCCTGGGGCCTCATGTACAAAGGGTGCCTATGCACAAAAAAGTGGCGTACACACTTTTTCATGTCAACGATCAGATGTGTCAAGAGCGAAATGACCGTGGAAATGTGCGGTGCCTCATGCCAACTTCAGGGCTGGCGTACACACTTGTCTACAGCTGTTGATTCTTTGGTGACACTTAGAGGTGATGTTGGGAAACTGTTATAATAAATAAATGTGAACACAATTTGTCCTCAGACTGACTGATGTGCACATTTGAGACACATGAACAATTAACAATTAACACACCCATGTGTCTGCAATTACATGAGTGGATATGTATCTGACACTGCTTCGGCATCTCTGGTCAGCCCTCGAGTCCCTCCTGCCGCCGCTGCCTCTCGCTGGTCCACGTCTGTTCAGACCAAAAACTTCTGCTCTCTCTGTCTCTCTCTGTGCATATCCAGCTACCTGGCCTCCTCTCTATGGGCCAATCAATGGGCCCTTCCATCAGTTGATTAGCTGGCGCAGCGGTCAGCCAACAGGTGTATCCACTGCTTGCAATTACCAACATAATACATGCAATAACTCAAAGAAACAATATTATAATAAACACACAATTGTAACTAAAAACTCCAAAACACAAAACATAAACGAACAATTTGAACCAAATACACAACACACGGCACAGAACAGAAAAGATAAAACAAGCAGTGTATGACACTCAACATGACATATAACCTTCATGATCTCTCCTTTTGGCCCCATTTTGATAAGCAGGCAGAAAACCCAATTTGGGTACAAATGGAACACAACTCATGCTATCTGACATCTTTGACTCCCCTTTTGTTTTCTCCAATGCCTCTATCAGTATGTCAAGAATAAACCCATTGTAACACAGTCGCTGAAAATACAGTCCATTATTAGGAAAAACTGTGGTTGGCAGAGTGGTTCTCTACTTGCTCCTGTTCACCTCAGCCACCTCTTCTCTCCGTCCATCATGGATGACCAAACGATATTTGGAGGCAGGGTGGCGTGGACATGAAGGCTCTCTTTATAGATAACAAATGTCCTACCTTTGAACAACTGAGGCATAAATTTAATTTACCACAAGCCCATTTTTTCAGACTCTTCCAGGTTTGTAGTTATATTAAAGCTAATACTCCCTCTTTTCCCAATCTCTCTGATGAGTTGCCCATAGAAACCCTGTTTTCCTTTGAGCCTTCCCGACGGGGTGCAATATCCTATCTTTATAATTTCCTGTTAAACCTGCAAAATCGTTCTTTGGAGACTCTAAGATCTGCATGGGAGGGGGACCTGGGGATGGCTGTAGCCGCGGAGCAGTGGAGAAAGGCCTTAGAGGAGGTCCAAACAGTCTCAATCTGTGTTCGGCATGGTCTTATTCAGTTCAGGGTGCTGCCACGCCTTCATTTTTCTAAAGTTAAACTCTTGAAAATGTTCCCAGGGGTAGACTCTACCTGTGATAGATGCAGACTATCACCTACTTCTCTAGCTCACTCATTTTGGCATTGTCATAAACTGTAAAAGTAACTAAACATCTGACACACGGAGCAGGTGAAAGCAGGAGATAGAGGGAGAGAATTGACAGCCATGCTAAGCTAGAAAACCAGACACACCGCTAAAAAGAGCAAATAAACACCAAAGATCTGTAGGAGTGAGTGTTAGAATAGAACAAGTACACGATAGAGTTAACTATACAAAAATGTGTAACTTATATGGAGAAATTGAGTAATTATTAATAGTCCAAGAGGAGCAATAAATTCCACAGAACGCAAGCAAGGTAATAGGCAATAGGCAATACGCAATACATCTTACCGCAAAGCGTCAGCAGAAGACTGGATGGTAACAAGGGTGGGAAGCAATACTCACTTCTCCTGTCAGTGGTTTTAATATTGTGGCTGATTGATGTACATTTGTGAATAAGTAGTTACATGTATTGAAAAAAACTCAGACAGTCCAAGACTTATGTGCATGACAGACATCTGCACAGATTATTTGGTCAAATGAGAGGAATACACATTTTTATAAACACATTTGTTGATACAGTATTTTGAGAAAAGCTATGTTCTCAAAATACGTTTTATTGTCAGTATCCTAATGCTAAATACTATATTGTAACTTTCACTGTGCAACTATCATAACTCACTGCATTGTCAAGGTTCTTGGAGTTTGGGTTATCTGTAGACATGAGAAAAGCATAATGTTCAGCCAGGCAGACCTGGCTTTGTTTTGAGCCTTTTCATACAACTATAACACACAAGGTTAGTGTAAACATAGACAAAGCTGTACCCTGTTCCCTTTAAAATAACAAATCATAGAGGGCTGGACACTGTAAAATCCAATTAGTTACTTAGAAAAAGCATGCAAACCGATTGCCTTAAAAAAAAGTGGCCTAGAAAAAAATATGCTGCACTTACAAATACTGAATTAGTGAATTTAACTTGCATTTGAGTTAAAGTAACTTAAAAAATATACACCTGTGGTCATGGAAGTGATTGGAACACATGAATTTAATTATTTAGATGGGAGAGTGAATACTTTTGGCAATATAGTGTATGTGTTACAGGCGTCAGGTTGAGTCACCTGGTCACAGAAGATAAAATGCCCTGTTTTCACAGGAAAAGAAGAGACAGAAGTCATTCTGCGCATTCTCCATGGCAGGCTGGTAGCTATCTGAGGAAAGTCAGTCTGACGCAGAGTACCACAACAGGCGGTCACGCGAGGTAATACTCCCTCTTGTGGTGGAATTAGAGACCTACACTCTCTTTACGAAACACATTAAATTGGCTTGCCTTTTCATACCAAAAATTTCTGACCATACACATTTGTAGGCGTCACATATGTACTACTGGCATCTCACCTCTAGTGTCTATGTTGAAAAAGAAGGGTTCAGTGCAGAAATCAAAATGCTGCAAACTTTCATTAAAAGTGTTATGATACAAACTCACAATGCTATAGTTTGTAAATCAGACACATAGTCAGGACACGTGCACACTATAAAGCACTAAAGGAAAATACTTGTGTTTGATATTTACAGGCATTCATACGAAGCTCTTAAAGTAATTTCCAAAGCAGCATTGCCTCTCTACTCATTTAGGAGCAGTAGAAAATATAAATAAACTATAATAGCCATGTAGTGACCATATCATTATTAAATATACCATTCAACACCAAAATTACAATTTAAACAATCATCTTGACCACGTAAGTGATCACATTATTGTAAATCAAAAAGAATACAGTCTAAATAATTATATTAACCACTCAAACATTAGGAGCTAAAACACTGTCTACTTTGAAAACCCCGAAAAAAAAGAAAACCCGTGTTAGTTAACTTTTTTCTATGACTACCCATCTTCCTTGGAGTTACTGGCTCAGTCAATGCAAATCTAACTCTGACAATGGTCGGTTGGGTTACTGTGGCATCATAGTCACTGTCCAGCCTACAGAGGAGTACCAGAGACCGGACTGAGATATGAGTGATAGTGCCCTAGTGGTTGCTCCCACTCGTGTAATTCTAGGCTATTTTTCTGACACCAAGCCATGAAAAACAGTAGGAATTCAAATCCCTTCATCATACACCTAAACAACTTTTATACATACAAAATCCTTTCCTAGCAAACACACAAAAAAAATCATGTTATTTGCTTACCTGTTCTTCAAGGGGTACACAATGACCATTATCTTATCCGATTTGCAAGTTGGTGCCTGTATGCTTCAAGTTCTAAGTTGCCTTATCCCAGGCCACGTGCATAACCGTTACTTCTTCTCTCCCAACTGATGTAGCCATGTCATTGCCCCCTTTAGTTCATGCTCCCAAGTTAACTTCACTCACAAATTACTTAAGTTACGTTCGTCATAGTTTACTCAACTGTTACTTCAGAAAAGCTAGAAGAAGTTATTATTGTTAATAACCGAATAAAGTTAACTTAACCTAAGGAGATTGGGAAAGCTATTAAATGGACTGTACCTGTATAACGCTTTTCTAGTCTAACTGACCACTCAAAACGCTTCTAACACTACATGCCACATTCACTCATTCACACACACTCATACAGCACGTCTTAAGTCTATACCCCCCTCCCCCATCGTTCCTCCCTGACTACACCATACCTGTGCTTTCTCTCCCACCATCATCACCTCCCCGCTTCCCCATCAACACACACAACACACAGACCTGCACAGCTGAGCAGGTGAGGATGGAGCTGTGCAGACTCCGCCCAGGCAAGGCAGCAGGTCCCAATGGTGTCAGCCCGGGGGTCCTCAAAACACGTGCAGCCCAGCTGAGTGGAGTCCTTCAGTGCATCTTCAACCTGAGCCTGAGTCTGGAGAGGGTCCCTGTGCTGTGGAAGACATCCTGCCTGGTTCCAGTACCAAAGACGGCTCATCCCAGCACCTCCAATGGCTACAGACCAGTGGCACTGACGTCCCACCTGATGAAGTCCCTGGAGAGGCTTGTCCTATCACCTCTTCAGCTCCAGGTCAGCTCATCACTGAATCCTCTTCAGTTTGCCTACCAGCTGAGACTTGGAGTGGAGGACGCCATCATCTTTCTGCTCCACCGTGCCTGTACCCACCTGGACAAACCGGGAAGCGCTGTGAGAATCATGTTTTTTTTATTTCTCCAGTGCGTTCAGCACCATCCGGCCTGCCCTGCTGGGGAGTAAGCTGACGGCAATGCAAGTGGAACCCCTCTGGTTTCCTGGATTACAGGCGATCTGACGGGTCATCCACAGTATGCCAGACTCCAGGACTATGTGTCTGACACTGTGGTCAGCGGCACAGGGGCCCCACAGGGAACTATTCTCTCCCCTTTTCTGTTCACCCTGTACACCTCTGACTTTCAGTTCCATTCTGAGTCCAGCCACCTGCAGAAGTTTTCGGACGACTCCGCAGTTGTGGGCTGTGTCACTGAGGGGAAAGAGGAGGAATACAGGGGTGTTGTGGATTCCTTCATCGAGTGATTTAGATAAATCTGGGACATGCTATCAACACATGTTCCACTGTTTCTTTCTCCCCACAGCTACACTGCCCAGTTGGATGTTTCCCCATTATCTTAAGTGTATTATTCAGTTTACAATGACCTATTCTTATCCTGCTAATAATTACTTGTTCTGTTCTGTCCATAACACCCTGCCTCGCCTACTATACTTTGTAATTTATATAAATGTCTTCCTTTTTCCTGATTCTTCCAATATTGATTCCACTGATTGTTTATTTCTTTCCATACTAAACTTTTCCCTTCTGTTTTTGATAATTTTACTTTAATTTCCACCACCTCTTTCTTTACTGCATCCTTAGCAGCTTTGTCTGCTTTTTCATTTCCATTTATTCCTACATGAGCTGGTACCCACATGAACACTATTTCCCTCCCCTGTTGCATTAACCTGGATGTTTTTAACTGTATTTCATATAAAATTTCCTGATGTGTTTTTGCTGTTCCGCTTTTAATACTTAAGAGTGATGAAAATGAATCGCTACATATAACTATTCTCCTATCCCTCACCCCCTCCATCCATTCAATTGCTATCAATATTGCACATAATTCTACTGCATATATACTTAAATGATCTGATGTTCTTTTTGAAATTGTCTTATTATAAATGGGAACCACCATTGCTGCTGCTGTTACTCCTGTTGCCTGTTCTTTGGACCCATCTGTATATATATACACATATTCTCTATATTTTTCCTCCACATAGTTATAAAATTCCTGCACTAGATCTGCTGTTTTATTTCTTTCCTTGATGTTCCACATGTTTAAGTCTACATTTGTTTCTTGTAGCATCCATTTTGGTATTGTTGTCCAAAGAACTGTTGGGCTGAATTCCACATGTTGTATTTTTAGTTGTTCTGCTAAACCCTCACTGACCCACCCAAAACTCGTTTTTTCCTCCTTCCCCTTTTCCCAGCACATCTCCAGAACTCTCTTTGCTGGATGTTCTTCTTTGTGTCCTTTTAAATTTATCCAGTAGTTGGCTATTAGCTGTTTTCTTCTGAGCCCTAGTGGCATTTCTCCTGCTTCAACCTGTAGTGAACATATTGGTGCTGTTTTTATTGCTCCGAGACAAGTTCTTAATGCTCTGGCTTGAATTATATCTATTTGCGAGAGTACTGATTTTGCTGCCGATCCATATCCCACACAACCGTAATCTATTCTAGACCTTATTAATGCTATGCATATATATTTTAATGCTGTAAAATCCGCACCCCACTCTAATCCGGCCAAACACCTCATAATATTCAATACTTTCTTACTTCTCTCTACAATTCCCTTCACATGCTCCCTCCATGTTAATCTAGAATCCATTATCATTCCTAAGAATCGAAAGCTGCTTACTCTCTCTAAGTTCTTTCTGTACAAGTTTAACTTTGTATTTTCACTAATTTTCTTTTTTGAGAAGAACATTACTTTACTTTTCTCCACTGAAAATTTAAAACCCCACTCTTCTCCCCATTTCTCCACTTGATCTATCCCTTCCTGTAGTTTCTTAACTATGTGATCTATGTTGCCTCCCCTCTTCCATAATGCCCCATCATCTGCAAACAAAGATCTTCCCATTCCTGCTGGTATACTGTCGAATATATCGTTTATCATTATTGTAAATAGCGTTGGACTTATCACACTCCCCTGCGGTGTGCCATTCTCTACCACATAGCTCTCTGACACCTCCGACCCTATTTTAACTTGTATAACTCTTTCATTTAAAAAATCCATAGTCCAGTTAAACATGTTTCCCTCAATTCCCATTCGATGCATTTTAATTAGCAATCCCTCTCTCCACAACATGTCATATGCCTTTTCCACATCAAAAAACACTGCTGCCACTGTTTCTCCATTTACTTGTGCTTTTCTTATATCATCTTCAATGCATACTACTGGATCAATAGTGCTCCGACCTCTTCTAAACCCACTCTGATGTCTAGTTACCAATCCCCTTATTTCTATATAATACATCATTCTTTCATTTATCATTCTTTCCATTATCTTACCTATATGGGATGTTAGTGCTATGGGCCTGTAATTTATTGTCTTACTATGATCTTTCCCCGACTTCCTAATTGGCACTATTATTGCCTCCTTCCAACTTCGTGGTACTTTCCCCTCTTTCCAGACTTTATTGAATAATGTTAATATCTTTGTTAATCCCCCCTCACTTAAATGTTTGATCATAGTGTAACATATCCCATCTTTGCCTGGCGCACTCCTTCTTGTATTCTCTATTGCTCGTTTCATTTCTCTAATTGTAAATGGTACATCTATTTCGTTTTCTCTACTTTCTTTTCTTATTAACACCTCCCTGTTTTCGTCTCTCTTTTTCTTCCTTCCATTTCTTCCCTCCTCAGTTAAATTATTTGAACTGTGCACCGCAACAAAAGTTTTAACCATTAATTCCGCCTTTTCTTTATTAGTTATAGCCACTTCCTCTCCAGAACTCAGGACTGGATAAGTCCAATCCTTCCTATCCCCACCCATTTTCCTCAACATTCCCCATACTTCTCCTATCTTAGTTTTGCTCCCAATCGATCCACAAAATTTCCTCCAATACGACCTCTTTGCTTGTCTTATTGTTTTCCTTACCATTGCTTGTGCTTGCTTATATTGAATCATGTGTTGAAAGTTATGGTACCTTTTAACTAATTTAAACGCTTTATTTCTACTTTTTATTGCTTGTTTACATTTTTCATCCCACCATGGTACTAACTTGTTTTTCTTTCTCCCTGAACTTTTAGGTATACATCTGTCTGCTGCTGATATGATCCCCTGCTTTATGTCCCTCTCCATCATTTCCACCTCCACATTATCATTAACCCGATCCAGATTTTTTTCACTTTCCTTTGTAAACTCTATCCAATTCGCTTTTTCTAAGATCCATCTTCCCCCTACTCTCTCTGTGTCGTGCACTGTCGCTATATTTATTTTATTATATATAGGGTAGTGATCACTTCCTATGGTCCCTTTTTGATACACATTCCAGTCACACAGTGGTGCTAATACATTCGTCACTATTGTCAGGTCTATAGCCGACTCCTTCCCAGTATTTACATCTATCCTTGTCCCTCTTCCATCATTCACACAAACCAGATTCTGTCCATCTAACATTTCTTCTACTATTTCTCCATTACTGTCATTTTTCTCACTCCCCCACAATGTATTATGAGCATTAAAATCTCCACACCACACTGTATTTCCATTGCTCTTGCCCCCCATTTCTTCCAGTTTCTTTATATCCAACTTCCTGCATGGGTTATAAAAATTTATTATTGCCAACTTTCTCTTCCCTATCCATATTTCTATTATAATAGTCTCCATCTCAACTCCAATATCGATAACCCTGTAAGGAATGCCCTCTTTAACGAACGTGACACACCCACCTCCTACGCCTTCTTCCCTGTCCCCTCTGACTGCCATGTATCCTGTGATAATAAAATCTAAATTTGGTTTTAACCATGATTCCTGTATGCACAATATGTCTGGTTTTTCCTGCTGACTATATATGAATTGTTTAAATTCCTGACCTTTAGCAATTAGACTTCTTGCATTCCATTGAAGGATTATCATTATTATTAATACTATCCAATACATGATGAATCTTGACTGGCCTGAACACTTAACTCGTCTCTCACTTCTTCCCATCGTATCCCTCTCATACCCAGATGATGTACTGCTGCTTTGACTATGATCTGTATTCTTTCTGTTTTAGATTTAACATCTGCAGTCGCATTTATGACCCCTGCTACAAATGTCACCAATCTTTTTTTCTCCTCCACCATTTTCTTTTCAATTTCTTGCCCAACATCCGTCACCACTTGTTTCTCTCTATGCTTCTGCTTATCATCCTCCTTTCCCGCTCTCCTGGCAGCTTCAGCATACGATATTTTCTCATTCACTTTCATCCGCTGCACTGTTATCTCTTTCTTCATAACCTCACATCCCCAGTATGCTACACTATGTTCTCCTCCACAGTTACAGCATTTTGGTTTCACACCTGTCCCACATTTCCCATATTCATGATCCCCTCCACACCTTGCACACCTTCTTTTCCCTGTGCACCTGCTAGCAATATGTCCGTACTCTTGACAGTTAAAGCACCTCATTGGTTTTGGGACAAATTCTCTAACACTATACTTTACAAATCCAAAATAAATTTCTTTTGGGATAGTTTTTGCATCGAATTCTATAACCACTGTTTCTGATTCTTTTTTCTCAGGCCCTCTTGTCATTCTTTTAACATCTTTAACTGTCGTATTTCTTACTCTCATGTTTTCTATTACAACTTTCATACTGATTCCAAGGGGAACCCCTGTTATCACTCCCTTACATCCAAAACGTCTCTGCTCTCCAACTCTCACCGTTTTTGTAACTTTCATTTTTCCTACACTCACCATTTTCCGAGCTTTTTCCACTTGTGTATCTGTGTTACACCCGATTAGCAAGTTTCCATCTCCTAACACTTTAGCGTATTTGACTTCCCCTACTTGTGTTCTGATTATTTTTGTAATTTTTAATGGATCCATTTTTTTAACTCCCCCTTCACCTTCAAATCTCACTACAACATTAAGGTTTCCCTTCTTCCTATTCCTTTCCTCATCTTCCTGTCCCTCACTCTCCGTGTCTTCTACGCTATCTTTATCTTCTTTCTTTCTCTTTCTCCCACTTTCCCCTTTACCCCTTCCTCCTCTCCCTACTTGCTCCCACTCACCACCCTCTTTATCAATCTCAAACTCCTCTTCACTCATCTCCGTATTGTTACAGCTCTCTTTATCCCCCTCCATTTTACACCCGCTTACAGGTCCGGTAGCGCTAGGATATCGCTACCGGACCTGTACAGGCCGTCGGCCGATATCCCCCACTCTACTCTCCGTAAGTTACTTTTCTACCTACCTTCTATACTCTAGTGATGATGTTAAACACTCCTTATTTCACTTTTTTCCTCTCGTGTTGTTTTTGAATTTACCGCACTCCACCAAACTATCCTTCCGCACCCCACAGCTGTTCCTCATCCCCCTTCCAACGCGGGCTGTCCACCCCTGCCTCATCGAGGTCATACATCAAGAGAGACAATAGCTCATATACTCACTCGCCACCAAGTGGTCAGGGGTGTGAATTGCAATCTGTCAAAATGACAGATGGCCTTCAGATTTTTCTGTCACCGTTTTAAAAAAAACGGTCAACGATGGAAAATATTTGGTTAAACCTGGACCTGACCCAAAACAATTAGGTCAAACATCAAAACATTTTATCAGGGTTCATGGTTAGAGAGTGTTTTTGTCCATGTTTCTCTCCCTGTGGGTGTTTGGATGTTTGTGGATCCTTAAAAGACTCAGTCTTCTCACTTGTTCTTGCCAGATCATTTGTTCTCCCAAGTGGTTCAACACTGGCCAAGCCCTTGTCTACCTTCAAGGAAGTCTGCACCGGATCAGTCACCATTTTGCCAAGCGGTTCTCTACTGGAAAGCCACTTTGCACTGCCAAGACTTACTACCCATCAGGAAACCATCTGAGACAACCACACCACAGGGAAGGTCAGTTCAAGTCTTTACTCAACCACTTACCAGTCAGTACCTAACCATCATGGAAATTCTTAGCTCTACAGATCTACATGAACTATTTCTACCAAACATCTCCTCTGAGAAAACCGAAGTCTTATCATCAAGTGAAATCTCATCCTATCTTTGCTTTCTGGAAGTATATTGTAAATAAACCATTTTTACTTGCTTTATCTGCTTCTCTCACTCTTCTGTGCATCCTGCCTAAAGACCAAACCTTAACACTATTAAGTGTAGTCAAGGATTAGCAGGTGAATCTGCAAAACAATTGTTTAACTTTCTAATTCATCACTGGCTCTGAATTGGTAAGCTTTCGATCAGCACGACAGACAGTTGGGGTGGCTGTAGCTCAGGAGGAAGATTTCCTACCAATCGGAAGATTGGTGGTTTGACTCCCGGCTTCTCCGGGCCACATATCAAAGCATCCTTAGCAAGAGGCAAGGGCATTGAACCCCACGTTACCTTCCGATGCATCCATTGGTGTATGAATATGTAGAAGAAAGCACTGTAGCCTGTATGGACTAACACATGTTGTATGAGTGAATGTGGCATGTGTGAAAGCACAAGCGATCAGCTAGGCTATATAGGTACAGTCCATTTACAGTAACTGAGTAAGAAATAAGTCACAAACTCTGATTTCATGAGAACACAATGAAGGACAGAACCCATCTCTCTGCCAAACAGTGCAAAATTAAAATCATGTAGTAAGTTTATGGGAGAAAATAAGCTCAGATTGACAGATTATGAATCAGTGTCTCTTGCAGAATTAGCTTGTAGTGTTTGGCAGCAGACTCCTCTATGAGTGACATTAAAAAATAACTGGCTTGAAACATCAGATCCAAGGCTAGCTGTGTCTACGTGTGGTTCTGTTGGAATTAAACTTTCTGAAAATCGGAAGTGGATTCTGATGACTCTCCTCTATGTGGCAGTATAAACCACTCCCTAGTTATTCTATTAGGTAAGGGTGGTTCAACAGTTTTTGGGCTTTTTTTGTGTAACTTGCTCTCTAGCAGAATAGGTTACTGCAGAGCAACAGCAATGAACTCCTAAAGTGCAAATAATGAATCAACCTCAGCAGTTACTTTTCATGATTTGGGCATACTGTTGTCCCGTGCATTTGATATGGCAGGATAGGGATACTTGTTTAGAAGTATAGACATTTTTGGATTTGAGGAAGGATTTAGTACGTAGGTCTACCTAATAATCCCCCAGTTGAAGAGAAACAAACTAATGAAAACACATATTTCTTTGAATTGGGTAGTGGTATATGCCTAGGACTACTAAGTTGAATACTGTTTTGTGTAGATTCTATGATGGAACCTCTAGCGGCTGCAGTTTGGTGTGATTCCTGGTGGCATCCCTTGAGTGGTTATTTGTTCTAAGTGACATAATACATGGATGTAACGAAGACTAGCAGTTATCTGGGAGTTTGTTCCATGTATATAGTAAATAAAAACTGGAGTCAGTTTTTCCATGTTTAGTGTTAACTCAGCAGACACAAGCAAACCTCTTCCTGAAGACGTGAGATGTCTTTAAGGGTCATAATGTCCCAGAAGATCTGAGAATAACTTTGTCCCCAAATAATTTAAAGCTTTGTACACCAGTAGCTGTATTTAAAATCAGCACCTTTACAAGACGGCGAGCCAGTGTAGAGACTTCAGGATTGCAGTGATTTGATCCACTTTTCTGGACTTGGAGAGGACTAGAGCAACAGTGTTCTGAATCAGCTGCAGCTGCCTGATCCATCTTTTAGGCATACCAGTAGAAACACTGTTGTTGTAATCAAGAATGATTTCATTGAGCAGCTTTACTAAATCACCCTGACACATAAATCCTTCAATCCTTGAAATATTCTTCAGGTGATACTTGGCTGACTTTATAACAGACTTGGTATGACTGTTCTAAGTCCATAACCACACTCAGATATCTGGCTTGGTTTGTGGTTTTCAAAATTACAGACGTAAGTTGAGCACAGATATTTAACCATTCACTGGCTCCAAAGACAATGACATCTTCATCTTTGTTTCCCTGAAGGAACCTCTGGATTATTCAGTTGTTTATTTCTTTAAGAGCACATAAGGTTGAGTCTTTGTAAGTGATTATAATTATGTATAAAAGAGGCCCCAGAATTTAACCCTGAAGAACTCCACATGCCATCTTTGTCTGCTGAGATGTGTGAGTACCTATAGACCCAAAGTAGTCTATGTCTTTTAATTAGGATTCAAACCAGTTTAGTGCCATGTCAGAAGGTACCACCCAGTTTTCCATTCTGTGGAGCAATATGTTGTGATCAACTGTAACAATTGCAGAACTGAGATCCAGTAACTGAATGTCATTTGTTACTTTAACAAGAGTGTTGCTGTGGAGTGGACGGAACCCTAACTGTAAAATGTCAGATGTAAAAGGTTTGATATCTGCCTGTACTTTTCTATTTATGAGAAGTCCAAGTAGTTATACAGGTTATAGTAAATAGGTGTTACGTAACACCTCATTTGAGTCCATCGCCTTCTCCTTGGCTGGTCACTCACAGCTCCAGGTTATCCTAATTTACTGCCTCCCAAAAACCTCCACCTCAGCCTACACCACTTTCATGTTTGAGCTCCTCACTTCAATTTGCTCCAGATCTCTATCCACATTACTGCTAGGTGACTCTAACATCCACGTCTACTCCAGCACCTGCACTTTTGCCACTAAATTTCTGTCACTCCCGGACTGCTTCAACATCACACAACATGTCCAAGGTCCCACATATACCATATACTCCATCATACCGGGAACAATTTGTCACCCACAGTGTCCCCAACGGCTCAGTGCTTGGACCCCTTCTGTTCAACATATACATGCTCCCGCTTGGCGAACTCATCCGCCGCCATAATCTCAACTTTCATTCACATGCTGACAACACCCAGCATTACATTAGCACAAAACCCTCTGCCCACCTCCCCCCTCAGTTTCTGGTCAATTGCCTCCTTGAAATAAAAATCTGGACATCATCAAATCTACTCAAAATAAACAGCAATAAAATAGAGCTCATGGTGGTAGCCCCCAAAATCCTACTCAGTAAGGTTGGAAATTTTCTCCTGACCATCGACGGTTCCACCATCTCTCCATCCCCAGAGGTCCGCAACCTGGGAGTGCTCCTCGACTCCACCCTCTCATTCCAGTCTTACATCAAAGCCCTCACCAAATCTGCCTTCTTCCATCTAAAAAAAATTGCCAGACTCCGATCATCACTCTCCGATTCTGTGGCAGAAAAACTCATTCACTCCTTCAACACCTCCCGTTTAGACTACTGCAATGGTATCCTGTTCGGGGTTCCCAACAAAACCCTGGACAGGCTCCAGTACATCCAGAACTCAGCTGCCAGGGTCCAGCACATCACCCCCACAGGCTTCCAGTCAAGTTCTGTATAAAATATAAAATCCTACACCTCACTTACAAGTCCCTCCATGGCCTGGCCCCCCAGTACCTGTCTGACCTCCTCCATCTCCACACCAAATTCCGGACTCTGACCTGCTCTCCATTCCGCGCTCCCGACTCCGCACCTTTGGGGATTGGGCCTTCAGTTTTGCCGCACCCACCCTCTGGAACTCTCTCCCCCATGATATACACAATGCCCCGTCTCTTGACACTTACAGAACCACCCTCAAAACTCATCTTTTCAACATGGCTTTCAACCAGTAATTCCCTTCATCCTGTCTGTGGTATCTTGCGACCATGTTCTTTGTTTATGTTTTTTGTAAAGCGACCTTGGGTCCTTTGAAAGGCGCTATTTAAATTAAAGTTATTATTATTATTATTATATCCCAATAGTGGCTTGATGACTTTAGTTTTTAGAGGCTGTGGAAAAACAACTGAAAGAACAGATGTATTAACAATATCCAAGAGGTCTGAAGTTAAGCCACTGTAAACATTTAGAAATAGATTGTTGGTGAAATGTCCAAACAGCAAGTTGAGGGTCCAAGATGCTTTATAATGTTTTCAAGGTCATATTGATTACTTTTGCATAAAGTAGGATATTGCATTTCTAGTTGCCATAATAGAGGCATTGATTACTTGTCTAAGGTAAAGAGTTTGACTGTGAAAAACGTGGCAAAGCCATTGCAGGCTGTGGTAGATAAAAAGTCACAGGGTAATGGTGCACGAGAATTTGTTCATCTGTCCACAGCATCAAACAAGGATTGTGCAATGTTATTGTTCTTAGTGATAATGTCAGGAAAGAAGGACCGTCTTGTATTTCTCAAAACTATATTATAATTGTGAAGTCTTTATTTGTATATCTCATAGTAAATCTAGACATTAGTTTTGGCCACCAAAGTTCAGCTATGTGTATACGTTTATGTGTGTGTGTGTGTACACGTATTCATATCATCAGTGTGTGTACGTGTGTATGTATATTCATATCATCAGTATGTGCATGCGTGTGTATTGTTTAATCCTTCCCCAGTCACTTAACTAAGTTAAAATAACTTTTGTTGTAAGTGCAATAAGTGTGTGTTATTTATGAAATACGTATTGACTGGGGCTATTCCCCCAAGAAAGGGCCCATGTTTCATCTCCTTACAGATGACAACAGTGTTCCTTTAAAGGTGGGCTGATTCTAGTTTTAGCTTTGCTCAGTCCTACTTAGAAAAACAACCAGTTGCATGGGTGTCTGGTTGTGTTTTAAAATAGGGGAGTAAATATATCAGTATTTTTATTTGCCCTAACCTCTTGGATTAGGTCAAGAACCAGCCATCTGCACCAGTACTGTCACACCGTAATGAAGTGCGGGCCCCGGTGCGGTCACAGAGTCAGGAGGACAAGAACTCTTAGTTCAAACAAAAGTTTATTAGTTAACAGAAAATCTCACACAGAGGAAAAACCTGGCCTGGTGAGCAGGGAAGTCGGCCTGCAGAACCGGAACAAAAAACCAAGGTAATCCAAGAACTGAAAATAATCCACAAAACATCAAGGGTCAGGATCCAGGTCGTGAACCAAACAGGCATAACAAATACATTAACACACGAGCAAAGAAAGGCGGAGAAGACCAGGTATTTAAACTAACGGGGCAATCAAGGGAAGATGGAACACAGGTGAGTTACGGACCAGGTGTCACAGCTGTGGCTGTGACAGTACCCCCCCTCCGACGACCGCCTTTAGGCGGCCCACCAGGCTTGTTAGGGTGGGTTCTGTAGAAGTCGGTGATGAGGGCATGGTCCAGAATAAACCGACGTGGAACCCAAGAACGCTCCTCTGGCCCATAACCCTCCCAGTCAACCAAATACTGGAAACCCCTGCCACGACGTCTGACATCCAGAATCCGATCAACTGAGAAAGCAGGATGGCCATCCACGACCAGGGGGGGAGGAGGAGGTTCAGCTGGAGGACCAAGTGCACAAGAGGTGACTGGCTTTAAGAGGGACACATGAAACGTGGGGTGTACCTTAAGGGAGTCTGGGAGCTTAAGGCGCACAGCCGAGGGATTAATAATTCTGACCACTGGAAAAGGACCAATGAAACGAGGGGCCAGCTTACGGGAATCTACCTGCAAAGGCAGGTCCCTGGTGGATAACCACACCATCTGCCCAGGCTGATAATCAGGAGCGGGCGAACGCCGACGGTCCGCCAACAGTCGGTTCCGGGCAGCGGACCTAACTAACGCAGCCCGAGCCTCCAGCCACACTCTGCGAACACGTCGCAAGTGTTCCTGAACAGAAGGGACGGACACATCATCCTCCTGGGAAGGGAACAAAGGGGGTTGAAAACCATACATTACCATGAATGGCGACATACCAGTAGCAGATGTGGAGAGACTGTTATGAGCGTACTCCACCCACGGTAGCTGAACACTCCAGGAGGATGGGTTACGTGCACACACACATCTTAAAGCGGCCTCCAGGTCCTGGTTGGCCCGTTCTGTCTGGCCGTTCGACTGAGGATGGTACCCAGACGATAGACTAACCTTCGCCCCCAATGCGCCACAGAACGCTCGCCAAACCTGGGAAGCAAACTGGGGTCCCCGATCAGAAACGATGTCCATGGGGATACCATGGAGACGAAAAACATGATGAACCAAGAGCTCAGCAGTCTCCAGAGCAGAAGGGAGCTTCGACAGTGGTACAAAATGCACAGCCTTAGAAAAACGATCGACAATAGTGAGGATGACAGAGTTACCTGCAGAAGGAGGCAGACCAGAGACAAAATCCACCGCGATGTGAGACCACGGCCTTGAGGGAATGGGGAGAGGGTTCAGCAAGCCAGCGGGCCGTTGGTGCGAGGCCTTCCCTCGGGCACAGACAGAGCACGCTGCCACAAACTGATTGGTGTCACGGACCAGCGTGGGCCACCAGAACCGCTGTCGAATGAGCTCAAGTGTGCGTGCAGCCCCAGGATGGCAGGCCAATCTGGAGGAGTGCCCCCACTGCAGCACCTGAGACCTAACGTTCTCGGGAACGAACAAAGAGTTAGGTGGTCCGATCTCTGGACGGGGACAACGGGAAAGGGCCCTCTTAACCTGCTGCTCAACCTCCCAATGGACCGCTCCCACAAAACAGCTTGGAGGGAGCACAGGCTCAGAAGGATCAGTCAATGGTTGTCTGTCTGACGGGAAAGGGCATCAGGCTTTAAATTACGGGAACCAGGTCTATAAGAGAGTGTAAAATTAAATCTGCCTAAAAAAAGTGCCCATCTGGCCTGTCGAGAATTGAGACGTTTGGCTTGCTGAAGGTAGGCCAAGTTCTTATGGTCCGTCCAAACCACAAATGGAATTTCTGCTCCCTCCAGCCAGTGTCTCCACTCCTCTAATGCCAGAACGACTGCTAAAAGCTCCCGGTTACCCACGTCATAGTTGCGCTCAGCCGGAGACAGCCGGCGAGAAAAATACGCACACGGATGCAACTTCTGTTGTGAGACCTGCGAAAGCACGGCTCCCACACCACTGTCAGAGGCATCCACCTCCACTACAAACTGCTTAGAGGCATCAGGGTGGATGAGAACAGGCGCAGAGGAAAACAGCTCTTTAAGTCTTGAGAATGCCTGGGCAGCTTCAGAGGTCCAGGTAAAAGGGCTGGAGGTGGAGGTAAGTTGGGTGAGTGGAGCAGCCACCTTACTAAAATTCATAATAAAGCGCCGGTAAAAATTAGCAAAACCAAGGAAACGCTGAAGTTGCTTGCGGTTCTCAGGTGCTGGCCACTCAACCACCGCCCTTACCTTGGCTGGATCAGAGCGAATCTGACCTCTTTCAATGAAAAAGCCCAAAAAAGAGACTGACTGGACATGAAACTCGCATTTCTCAGCCTTGACAAATAATCTGTTCTCAAGCAATCTTTGGAGAACTAATCTGACGTGCTTGCTATGTTCCTCCAGTGTGCTAGAAAAAACTAAAATGTCGTCCAGATAAACAAAAACAAAACGGTTGAGCATGTCACGGAGTACATCATTAACTAAGGATTGAAAAACTGCCGGTGCATTAGTTAACCCAAAAGGCATGACCAAGTACTCAAAATGGCCAAGAGGTGTGTTGAACGCCGTTTTCCACTCATCCCCCTCACGAATACGGACAAGATGGTATGCATTCCGAAGATCTAGTTTGGAGAAGACAGTGGCTTGATGAAGGGAGTGAAAAGCTGAATCCAATAGTGGCAGGGGATATTTATTTTTGACAGTGATAGCGTTCAGACCACGATAGTCAATGCAGGGGCGCAAGGTCTTGTCTTTCTTAGACACAAAAAAAAACCCAGCACCTACAGGGGAGGAAGAGGGGCGAATGATACCTGCTGCCAATGACTCCTGTATGTACCTCTCCATGGTCTCTCTCTCGGGACGGGAGAGGTTGTAAGGGCGGCTGGAGGGGAGAGGAGACCCAGGCAGTAAGTCTATGTGGCAGTCATAGGGACGGTGTGGTGGGAGAGAGAGAGCTTGATGTTTGCTAAATACCTCAGCCAAGTTATGATAACAAGGAGGAACCCCAGAAAGATCAGGAGAGACGGAAGGAACTATGGCAGGAGGACTCAAGGCTGGAACAGCAGATCTAAGACAATTATTGTGGCATGCTACACTCCAGCTAATGATTGTGCTCTGTGTCCAGTCAATGTTGGGATTGTGCAGCCTAAGCCAGGGGAGACCTAAAACCACAGGAGTATGAGGAGCAGGCATAACAAAAAAACTGATAAGCTCATGGTGGTTACCAGAGATAAGTAAAGATAAAGGAACAGTCTGGTGAGTAATTACCGACAACAACCTACCGTCTAGAGCATTTACCTTACGAGGTGCTGTAAGTGACACAACAGGAATATTATGTAGTTTAACAAAATCTGCGGAAATAAAATTCTCATCTGCCCCAGAATCCACAAACGGATTCATAGCCACCTCCTTAGAGTCACAAAACGGCAGACAACCGAGTACGTGTGGAAGGCAAACAACTTGAATCTTGGCTCACCTGGGTCCCCCCCTCCTCAGGTGAGCCTAGGCTTTTGGCAGATTGGGGTAGTTCTCTCGAACGTGGCCGGGTTGGCCGCAATAAAAACAAAGCCTCGCCTGAAGTCTCCGTTGACGCTCCGTCGGAGTCAATCTGGCCCGTCCAAGCTGCATGGGTTCAGGAGGGGGCAGGACAACAGGAGTGTGAGCACCTGCTGGAGTGGACACCTCCACCTGTTGGCCAGAGGCAGGGCCAAACAACGGGGTACAGGCGGAAGCGATGCAGCTCCGGTCACGCTCCCGGCGTCTCTCTCGCACGCGGTTGTCCAACCGCCTCGCAAGGTCTATTAAATCGGCCAAGGATTCTGACTCATCCCGAGCCGCCAGCTCATCCCTCAAATTGTCATTCAGGGAGCGAAGAAATATTCCCATCAACGCAGCCTTATCCCAGCCGCTCTCCGTCGCCAGTGTGGAGAACTCAATCGCGTGGTCGGCTACTGACCTGGAGCCTTGGCGCAGTGAGAGCAGTCGGTTTCCCGCCTCTTTACCACGAACAGGATGGTCGAAGACCCCTCTCATCTCCGCCACGAACCGCCGGTAGGAGGAGCAGAGCTGGGGGTTGCCCTCCCACGTAGCCAGCGCCCACTGTGCAGCCCGTCCGGAGAGGAGGCTGGTGATATACGCCACCTTGGCGCGGTCCTCCCGGTACATCCGAGGCTGCAACTCAAACACCAGAGCGCACTGGAGGAGGAAACGTCCACAGGCTCCCACGTCCCCACCATAACGCTCCGGCGTCGGGAGATGGGGCTCAGGAAGAGGGGGCGTTGATGGCAGAACCGCGACAGGTGGCGGATAAGCAGCACACAGTTCCAGTCTCTGAGAGAGGGAGGCGACGCTAGAAGTCAAGGACCCCAACGCCTCCATAATGTCCTTGAGGTCCTGGGCATGCTGTCCCAATAAAGAGCCCTGGGCGGTCAGCGCCTGGTGAACCGACTCTGGATCCGCGGGGTCCATTTGGCTCGTGTGTTCTGTCACACCGTAATGAAGTGCGGGCCCCGGTGCGGTCACAGAGTCAGGAGGACAAGAACTCTTAGTTCAAACAAAAGTTTATTAGTTAACAGAAAATCTCACACAGAGGAAAAACCTGGCCTGGTGAGCAGGGAAGTCGGCCTGCAGAACCGGAACAAAAAACCAAGGTAATCCAAGAACTGAAAATAATCCACAAAACATCAAGGGTCAGGATCCAGGTCGTGAACCAAACAGGCATAACAAATACATTAACACACGAGCAAAGAAAGGCGGAGAAGACCAGGTATTTAAACTAACGGGGCAATCAAGGGAAGATGGAACACAGGTGAGTTACGGACCAGGTGTCACAGCTGTGGCTGTGACAAGTACAGAATAGTCAGACTGAGGATCCTGTGAAATCCAATAGTGCCTCAGGAATCGAAGGCTAAATTTCTGGGTGTACCTAGATTTAAATTGACTATTAGAAGCTTAGGAAAAAAACTATTGAATATTTGAAATTATTTTATATGAATATTAAGCTGCCTAAAATGGTTGAAAGTTACAAGCTACTTCAACAAGGTCAAAATTGGACAATTAATCTAGGCCTAATGAAATAACCTTAAAAACATCTGTATGTGATTTGGATGTTTAACCCTTGTTAAACAATTTTTAAATTTGAGGGTTGACATCCGCTGTACTCTGTACTGGGTTCAAAGTCATCTTAGTGTTAAAACTGCAATAAAAATATAATAAGCTCAGATAACGATGACCACAAGTTGACAAAGGAAAGAAAGTTGCACAGAACAGTGACACGACATTGTGTTACCATAGTAACTATTACACACGCTTCCCTTCCCCGCACCAAACAGAACAGGAATGATAGACGCTGCAAAATACAACGACAAGATTAGTTTGGGAAGCGCACATTGAAACATTTCCCAATTTGACTGGTGACAAATAAGCTCGTTGAGAAAGCACAGTAGTTTTTTGCCCTGTATGTGACCTGTCAGTCTTTGTGCTCTACAACGTTATCAGCTACGAACTGTTCTATCAGTTTATGAGAAAATGACTGTGTGACGTGTTAATTTCGCGAGTCTCGCGCTCAAACGCTGGTGAACAACGAGAACAATATAAATGACAATAGGTCTCTTTAGTTTATATCCATACTGTGGTCGCAATATATTTAACTTAAACTGAAGCTGTTTGTAGAAAAAAACGCTTGCGGCAAAAGGAGTGCGACACCGCCCCACTGTACGTCGACGCACGCGGGCAGGGTGGGGTTTAAAGCAGCACCACTGCTCAGAACGGATAGGGAGGGGAGCGGACAAAAAGTCGTTTTTGGCCTTTCCCCTTGTCGAAAACTAGACTTCTAAAGGGGAATAACTTAAACACAATAACTTTTCTGAATTCATCGTTCGAAGACTCGTCTACGGGATTGGATTCGCGGGTGCAGGTCAGATAGAATGTTTCTAACTTTGACAAGTTTCAAGGTCTGTAGTAAGAAGTCGCTGGCGTCGCATGAATGTGGGAGAAAACGCGGTAGTAGGCCAACTAATTTACAGACAACAGACTGTCGTGTAGGCTATGTTAAGATGCAGACTGAAGCACACAAAAGCAAATCAACTCCTAAGTAACGCACGCCACATAGACAGTGAAGCCCCCCCCGCCTCACACCCCACATACATGGGCGCGCGCACACGCGCGCACGCACACACACACTGAGCTGAAGGTATTTCGGTCTGTATTTGAAATACTCTGTTCAAGTTTGCCGAAGGAGGTCTGGTATGCTGAGATATATCTGTATCTGTGTGGATTTGTATGCGTGTTCGTTCTGGAATATGATGAAAGTGTTGCTCTGTGAGTTCCGTATTTTAAAGAGGGTCTTGTCATGAGACCGCCTCTAACTTTGACTGTTCCTTTTATGACCTACAGCAGAAGTTCAGCTTCTAACCCTTATTGTGTAGGCTGCTCGGAACTTACTGTTGGGCGTGTTATACCACGCACAGCACGAAAGAAATGTAGCCTCAGGGCAGAAATTCCAGCACTGAGCGTGTGTACAACAGGGTAAAGGAATTTGTATCGATGTTTACGTCCGATTAATTAGATGCTTGATAGGCTACAAGTCAGTTTTGAATGATGCAGATGTGATAGCAGCACTTGGTATAAACTGCAGTGTTATGACTGACTTCCTTCAAGTTATGGATCTTGATTATAACTTTGTCCATTAAATAATTCACACTACAGAAGTTGGAAGTCAAACCCTATGTAAATTGCTACCATTTTAATTAACATAAAATACTTAAATTCGGTTTATATCAGTGATCATATTTCTATCTAGTCTTTTTTCAGCTCTTTTTTGCTGTTTGAGATGAGCAGATACTGGGGCAGGGATAATAAGTGTCTGACCCTGTTGGCATTGAGGCAGGAGTAGTTGTCAGTAGCAGTGGGTAACATTTCAAACTCAGTCTTTGATGACTGAGGGGTTATGTAATGATAAATAGGAATGGGTGTTGAAAATCGCTTTTACAATGCTACTACTTCCTGACATTTCAAATGAGTGTTTATGTAACACACTTTTATTACGTTGTTTATTCTAATGCCTAGGAATAATAAAAAAGCTCTTGGTGTCAGTTGTTATTATGTTAAACTTTAAGACAGTGTTTCTGGGCACATGGTCAGACTCTCTGATGTGAAGCTAACCACACCAGATGTTAGCTAGCTGGAGTAAAATGAGTAAATGGTTGCTCCATGTCAGAGACTAACCTTATGAGATGTTTACATTAGAACACATTCTGATTTATGTTCTTAAATTATGTTACAGATGAAGTGTTTCACCTTAAAGTCACAATTTTCCCCAGATCAGAGTTGGACTTGTTATCCCTGAACTCCATGTCTTAGTATCACCAGTTTTGACGGTAGGTGTCTGAGAATGCACTTTGTAGGGCTCAGTGGCGTTTACAACTACTGACAGAGTTTTTAAAAGTGATTGCAAAAGTGATTTGCTTGCTGCTTTTGTTTAGCCACCGGGTTGTTGTCTTTAAGTTTGAATCTCAAAGATCCAAAGTAAAAGAGCTTTAGCCGTCATAGCTAAGATGAAAATAATTTGTTAATATGATATCAGTTTTGTGCCAATGAATCTTGAACCACATGTCAACCTTGCTGACTGTGATAGTGCACTGATTCATAGATTTTACTGACTGATCTGCATTGAGAGCATGTTTTACAGCTTAGAAGGGATGCACAGGATGTCATCTGACAAGTGACTCAATGAATGCAGACTGGCTGGCTGGAAAACACAAAAATCATGTCTAAAATGGGGAAGAGTTGTGCGATCGGCTACCAACACATTCTTCTAGGCAGTGTTCTTGTTTTACAGACTTCTTAAAAAGTGAAGAGAAGAGAGCCACATGTATTTTTAGATTCAGATGATTCAGGTTGATACCATTGTTTCCTTTCTGTATGATTTTTGACTCACAATAATCCATCCATCCACTTTCCATACCTGCTCAATCCAATTTAGTGGTGCTGGAGCCTATCCCAGCTGCCACTGGGCAATAGACGGGCAACACCCTGGATGGGTCACCAGTCCATCACAAAGACAGATGAGACAAACAACCATGCACGCCCACACGCTTTCCTCAGCAAAACGTGCATGTTTTTGAACTGTGCCAGGAAGCCAGAGAACCAGGAGAACCCAAACAGTGCAAACTCCCACAGACTGTTCTGGCTTTTGTTTTGGCTTTGAATTCAATGAAAGTTTGGTTATGTGTCTGGCTGGATTTTCTTTTTAGATATCTTTCTGAAGTGTTTGGGATAGAATCAGATTTTTGCAGTCCAGAAGCTGGAAGAGGCACGCGGGAGGTCAATTTAGCCAAAAGTGTTATATATATTTAAAAATTCATGTTTCAAAGTTATGAATTAACTTTATGTGAATTTTTTTCCTTCACACCTGCAATGACACGTGTTTTATTTGAATTGAATTGAATTTACATTGTACTATGTACTTCTTTTTTCCCCCAACATGGTCTTTGGCAGTGTACCCACATCTCTATTGCTTTTCATTGGAGAGCACTGTAACCCCAGTTAAGGAAACCTGCTTTTCATTCCAGTGTGCTGCAGAGAGAGGACTGTAGTACTTAAACTCAGCCATATTTGGCTGAGACAACGTATGCTCCTACTACTCCAGCACAAGAAATCATTTGTTTTAGACTTGAGCCAATTCAAAGCCTGTGTCAGATGCCGTGGGAGTCCAGTCAGGCCACAGAAAAGTCTCCAGAGGAAAATCCAGTGCTTATTTAATTGAAAGATCATAAAATGCAGTAAAGATTTGAGGTATTTGATAAATGCTATAAGAAAAAAGTGCTTCACATGTTTACTCAGTAGTTTACAGTGGCAGGGAGGTGAAACTTGCTGATGTTCAGAGACCAAATGGGAATTAATTTCTGACTCCCCTGAATATTGATCAGCCCTGATTGATGCTGGAATATATATATATATATTTGTTATAACTTTGTATGGACATGTTCAGTTGGTGGATGTATTTTGACGATATCAAATAGAACTGGGTTTCAGGTTAGTCCTACTGTGTGTGTGTCTCCAAAAATGACCCATGATCATGGTCAGGCCAAACAAAGCAGCTGCTCCTCTTATTTCCTATGAGAGGAAAGTGTTCTACGATGCCACCTCTCAACAATGTCTTACTTTCAGGCTCTGCTGCTAATGAGGAAACAATAGTTACCTGCTTCATTCAAGTACACCTTGGCTCCTGTAACGCAGCAGCTTTTTTTTAATTTGGGATGCTTTTAGTTTTTAAACGTGTGTTTTCTACTTTGCTGCTATAGCAGTACTTACTCATATTGAATGTATTTGTGAAATAGGTGAGGAGAGATTGTTGTCAAGAAATAACCAGAGCTATACGACCCGTAATCCTAGCTTTAAAGCCTGTCAAACATATTCAACAAGCTAATATAATCCTTTCCCATTTTCAGTTGTGTCCATTCTCTATGCTCTGCAGGCTACAAAGCAATCTGCAAATACCCCCTTAAAATTTCTCTGATATATTTATTACATATTTTATAAATGCATTCCTCTTCTTCTTCATCGTAGTATTATCATTATTGATGATATCATTAAACACTCCACCACTCCCTCAGCAGCAGAAATGAGCTGAAAGCTGCTTTGTGCATTAGTCAGTTGTAAGTCATTTTTAGTAAGCCTGCTAGCCTTAAAGCAAATACTTGAGGCTTTCTTTAAAAAGGTTTTTACTGATGTTCTGAATCACAGTCTGAAAAAGAAAATGATCAAATACTTGCAGTCAGCTTTGTTTTAGTTGACTTCACTGAGGTTAAGAACCGTTTCAAACATGTTATCTTCCCTCTGCCACAGAATGTCTGTTTTCATATTCCTGTGTTCATTTTGGATTGGCTGGCAGGTTTGCTGCCAATGACATAAGTCTGAATAAAGTCTTAGCTCTCTCCCCATGCCTGTGTTCTGATGCAGGTATTCTAGAGAGAATAGATCCTCTGCAGGCTGTGAAGTAGCAGAGAAGCTTTCCACCTTAAAGCTCTCCACAAAGATACGGCTCAAATGTTCCTATTGTGCACCAGCAGTTTCATTAATCCTTTATGTTTCTCCATTAGAGAAAATATTATTGTAAACCTGGAATGGTGAAAATAGGTTAAAAAAGAAAGAATGATTGCGTTATTCCAAACAAGATGGAACTTCTAAAATTCACACTTCTCAAATCCCACCAAACACACAAAGATGCTGCTGCTGCGGTTCAAATGAATTTCTATCTTCAACAAACTCAAATAAGCTTGGGTGCTCTCATACTTGCTTCCAAGTTTTTCTTTTCCCAGACAGTTAAGTGTGACAGATAATCATGGTCACACAATATTGGTGCAGTGACTTGAGCAACACTTACATTTACTGTGTTCTGCCACAGCCAAAGTCAGAAACAGCACAAGGCCTTAAATGATTTCTCACAGTTCACTGGACATGCTTCAGTTGACTGGATGGGGCCTGGAGCCTATCCCAGCTGTCATTGTGCGAGATGCAGGGTCGTCAGTCCATCACAGGGCCACACAGAGACGCACAACCATCCATGCTCACAATTTAGAGTCCATCCGTTAACCTGACGTGCGTGTTTATGGGCACTTTGAAGATGCTGGAGTGTATGTAGATATATATTCAGAGTGGGGGTGTTATGGCTATATTGCTCATAAGCTGTGTGCACTGTAGAAAGGATGCAGGTATGGAACTTCCTTTTACTTTTACTTTTCACTGAAAAGGGAAGTCCCACATGCACAACACAGAGGACAGGTTAAAAAATCGAAAAAGTGCGTCTATTTAGCAGCAACAAGTTTTATATGACCGAGCAATGATTTATGTTTGCTCACATTTTATTCCCCGTAGAAACGGTGGAGAACTACTCGTATACATTTGTATTGATCTAGGTGTTGTGTGCAGTAACTGTGAGTCAGTATTGCTCTGCCCACATTATTATGCAGCAGCACAGCCAGCAGAGTCGCACAGGAAGTGTGAGAGCAGCGTGGAACAGATATGGTGGCGTTTAGAACCTCAAGGTGTTTTACTCTCACTGCAGCACTTGCGCACTGTTAGTGACACTTAAATACAGACGTGATAACCTTTTTTAAAAAAAAGAAAGTATTCAGTTGAAATTGGTACAATCCTCTGCAATGTGACGTAGAATAACAATGAAATTGTACTATACTGTGTATCCAACTGCAAGTATTTGATCCAACTGTACAAATTGCATTCGATTGGACAAAAACAGATTATCACGCAACAATTCAATCACCTTCTAACCCCAATGCAGTCGTTATCTAAGCCTTGTCCTTTGTCATCCTTTATGTTTCCCAGCTGCTATACCTCTAATAGCCATGGTTAAAGACCTTCTGTTTAGCTGATATCTGGCCTGGTGCCACCAGTTTTATTGATGCCATGGTGTAATGTACAGATTATTTTGGCTTCTGTGTGTACTTTTTGCAGTGAAATGTTTCTGTGATTTTTCTGAAACATGTCATAGTTCAACTGGTCTAATCACAAGCGTCGTCTCAAGTGAACTCTGGGGACATATAATCTAGATTTAAGGGTGTTTCCTCTTGTGAATAGTAATAAAGAAGCACATTTACACTATAAAGTAAATTGATTTGTGATTACTGGCGCACAAGTTCATATTCACTGAAACTAAATTGAGTAGGTCTGTTATTTCTAATAAGCTAAATTGCATATGAACAGTAGTCCAAGGATTATTTGGGGCAGGTTTTTTTTTTTTTTTTTTTTCATCGACACAATAAATTTGTTTTGCTAAAATAAAAAAAAAACGGTTTTCCTTTTGTTATTAAAAAATATTAAAAGTTGTTGATTAGATTCTGTCTGCAGTATTCCATAAAAAGAATATCAGCCCTGAGGAACAGTTCTAAGTTAAGTGTGTTAGCACAAGAAGATAAGTTAGTGAAATGTGCGCCCGGCTGTAGGCGGACAGTTCCACTAACGCTTGGCCAGTCCTGAAGGACATGAGATAGAGACACTGATGTACAGTATCTGACTCCCAGAGATAGACCGGATGCTGGGTTTGGTGATGACAGCTGGCTGCTGTCACTTTTTGCAGAAGTCTGGACTCGACAGACAGGAAGACACGTCTGCTTGTGCAGATCTTTAAGCACTAACACTGATGATAGCACAGCTCCATTTAAATGGACATTTCCAGTTTATAGTCAGTTTACCACAACATCTTGTTTGTACATCTCTCAAGCTTACTGCTGATCAGATGGGCTGGACACAAAGCAACCATTTTGTCCCTGTCTACATGATTTAAACCACTTTAACTGTGGTTTAACCAAAAGTATTTCATTTAAAAGCGTGAAGAACCTCTAATGGTTGTTCATGCCGAAAGACGTAAAAAATGTTGTTCCAGCAGAGCTAATTTTGACCTCCCTTCCTCATTCCTCAGTAACTACAGTAATGACTGTTGTGACTGCACTTCCTTTGGGTGGACTGAAAGTCTGCAAACCTTTGAAATGAGATTATCTCTCATTCTTTGACCTGATATTAATTAAACTGGATAAGTGGAAGGTTAAACTAGCCTTGTGTGTGTGGTGTTTCAGTCTTGTGTATCTTAAAGTTCCAAAATGTCTTTAATAATCGATTGTTGACAACCACTGCGGGAAAGATTTTGAACAGGGAAACTTTGGAACTCCTGTACAGACCTGAATGAGCTTCAGATGAATCAACTTTTATCTTTTCTTGAGCCAAACAAACTGACTTTACGCTCAATGCAGACAGGATTCAGTGCTCCCTGCTGAATCATAGCTGGGAGCATACAGATGTCTGAAATGCCCTTTTATGGCATTGAAGGGCTTAAAAAACAGGAAATGGTATCAGGACATCTGATCTCACAAGAGCCTTGTCATTTCAAAGTAGTAAGATCCAAGTTTGACAGATGAGGCCACCAACACCTGACCAAACTCTCTTCTCAATCTAAAATAATGAAATAGCTGAATTAATAAACTTCTTGAATAACATATCTACCAGAGAAATTAGAAGCACTGCTGCACTTTAACAGCAGTACATGAACAAGTGTATGATTTACAGCAACTTCATATGGCCTTTGGTTTTTTTTTCAGTATTTTATTGTGCTTTTCAGTGCCTTTATTGATAGTACAGTGGAGAGAGACAGGAAACAGGGCAGAGAGAGGGAATGACATGCAGCACCGACCACCCATGGCCTTTAGTTTTAAGTGGGACTATTTTCTGTGAAATAAAAGGAGAATTGAACAAAGTCCTCCTATTTTTGTAAGTTAGTGTCCTTTTCTCTTAATTGTATTTGTTTGTGGAATAGTTATTTAGGGAGATCTCAAGCGTTAATGTGAATGCAGAGTCAGAAGAAATAATTGAATTGGAAAGTATTAGAAAGCTCTATGCAATGTTTCAACGCCTTCACCTTTCCCACATTCACTTTGTCATTTCCAGACGTTTTCAGATCTGTTTCTCTGATGCTTTCAGCTGAGATGAGGTTTTTCCTATTGTTATCTTTGAACACCTTGAACTTGATTGGGGTCCACATGATTTGGAAAGTCAGACGTGGGTCAGATATGGTTTTTACTGATTTCAAATGAAGATTTCCAACGACCTGTTAATTGTTGAGTTTGACTGCCAGGTCGTAAAACTCCTGTATATCATGAGGAGCCATGATAACATGATAACTGTTTTCTGCAATCATAAAGATGCGATAGCTCGGGTCATGTAAGGGAAAACATTTTTGTAACCCAGTCTTTGTCTTTCTTTTCATTCAACCAGGACTGGTTCAACCCAGACTTCATCATCAGAGTGGACAGGGAGGACATTTTTTTTATATCAGGTATTTACTTAACCCCTCTCTAGTTTAAATATGCTTAAGAATATATTAAATTAAAATCAACCAGCAGTTGATGTGAGGTTAATCCAGTACTCCCACCTTTCAGAATCTTAGCATTTTGTTGGCAGTTTACAGAGTAGGATTAATGACGAGACACATATTGTAAATACATTTAAAGCACTCTTAGAAAATATAGAAAAGCACAAGAAGTTTTGTTAGCTAACGGTAAGCTTGAGTCACAGAAATCTGACTCCTGATTGTGGCTCATGAGGCACAGCACGTTAAACGTTGTTTCAGTTAATGAATTTAGGAGCAAGTCCTCCTTCATTTCCTGTTAGGTTTGTTTTATCTGTGATTACACTATCTAGCATTCATACTCATGCCTTGATGCTGAAATGTGAAACTTCCATACTCCACATCTCAGTTCTGGTCATCTGCCATCAAAGTGGGAGCAAGAAAAAGGAGGAAGTGATATTGTTACAGCGTCAGTAGGAATTGAAGTTAAGGGTGTCAGGGTGGCTGTTTTGATACATTTAGTGTTAGTTCCTCTGATTACTGATGCAAACACATGCTGTCCCTCTACAGTTAACATGTTATTGTTGCTCAAGCAGAAGAGCAATCCTCTGCCAATTGGAAGGTCGGTGGTTCGATCCTAGCTTCCTCACACCACATGTCAAAGCATCAATGGGCAAAACACTGAACCCCATGTTGCCTACTGGTAGTGTGTGAATGTGTGTGATGGATGAAAAAAGCACTGTGTAGCCTTTGAAAGTGTATAGACTGAGACGTGCTGTATAAGTGTGATATATGTGTGTATATAAGTACTATATGTGTGAATGTGCCTTGTAGTGTAAGAGTGCTTTAAATGGTCAACTAGACTAGAGAAGTGCTATGTAAGTACAGTCCTTTTAACGCAGAGAGAACTCTTTTCCCCTCAGGTCAAGTCAGGCTGCTAGATGTGCCAGAATTTCTGTTTCGCGCAGCTTCAATGCTTTCATCATCCTAATTTCCAGCGGTTCTTAGTGAAAAAACAGCTGACCAACCAACCCACTAACAAGTGAACACCGTGAAGCATTTAAAAGCTAAAGTCGCAGTGATTTTGATCAAGAAAGGGGAAGACTAAGATCTGTTTTTAATACCTTTACCTTTATATTTGTCTGACTCACTCTCAACCCCCGCAGAAGTCAATTTAAAAAAAAAAAGAAAAAAAAAGATATATAGACATGCAATCCTACAAAAAAACTAACAACACATAGGCTCTGCTGATTGAAAGCTGATTAGTTGAACGTTAACTTCAGCCGGCAGGAGCTGGGAGGGACCGACAACTTCTAATTTCATAACCAAGACAATAATCTGAATACCGTTTATGCCAAACAGATTTGCTTTGCCAAGGGAAGCTTTAAGAATGTAAAGCTCCCCTTGATGCCCATAAACTGTTTATTCATTGAATTTTTTTTACAATACTTAACATGTAATAGTGCCCAACAGTACCGGGGAACAGGGAAAGCGGAAGAGCAAAGAAGAAGAAACAGAACAAAAATGGAAAGAAAAACAAGACAGACAACCAGCTGCTACACCTGTAAAAACAAAACAGCCTCTGTTGGGAATCCAGCCTTAGCGCCACCAGTAGCACCTGAAAGCAGACAAGCAGAGAAAAAACAAACAAACAAAAACAAGCACAAGTAGCGGCAATCGCATACAACACAGCTGTGGATATAGATGACCTGAAACCACAGGATAACACATCAACTGCTTAGCGACCATGCTACTGGGCTAATGAATGTGTGTGTGTGCATGAACATGCAACACCCATGGCACAGGACCTACATGATAACCCTGCTTAGTTATGAGTGTATAAGTGTACAGAGACACAATCCACAGCCCCCCCCCCCCCCTAGCAATTACAAGCAGGCAGAGAGGGCCACAAGACCCAGGCCACCAGCAGCCCCCACGGAGCACAGAACCCAGGAAGCCCACCGCAGGGACAACCACGCATCCACCCAGAAGACTGCAGAGGAAGCCCCCGGACAGAGCCCCCATAAGCATAGGGCAGAGGCCCCCCGGGAACCAAGGGCAACAGCTCACCGACCCCGCCAGGCCCCAGCCACCCAGACATAGGCTGTGCACTGGACTCGGGCCCCAGGAACCCGAGCGCCCCCAAACCCCCCCGGCAGAGGCCCCACCCAATACCCGAGAGGGCCATGCGCCCCAGACAGCCACACAGTGGGCCAGCGCATGCCCCAGTGCCCCTGGCCAAGTGCCTCAGGAGTCAAGATATGCCCACAGGTGGGTGAAGTCGCGAGCAGAGGGGAGAGGAGAGTGTGTGTGTGTGTCTGATAAATATTAATGTCTAAGGTGTAATTAAAACAGGGGCGGGGAACTGCAGAGTGCAGCAAAGGGGACCACCTACGTGGCCCCATCCACTACACCCCACAGAAGACACACGCCCCCAAAACCCTACATGTGTGAGTGTGTGCTGTGTACAGGAGCCAGAAGGGAGATGGGTAGACTGGGGGAGAGAAGCTCCCTCCCCTGGAGAGGGCAGCCAGAGACTGGCTGCAATAGGCACCCACGGGGGTGACCTGCCACAGGGCAGGAGGGCCTGATGTCCACCAGGCTCGAGTCCCGCAGCGACCGTATTCAGGGAGCTATTGTGCACCCAGAAGGCACCCACCCCACCCCACCTCAGAGGACCTCTACAAATAAAGAAAAGAGAAAAAATAAAAACAAACAAACCACGCACCAGTCGCAGCAGCCCGGGCCTGAGACCCACCTTCACCCAGGCCCACCCATGCTGCCCCCAACAGGGGAAAAGCACTGCCCCCACCCCGCCGCACGCCTCAACACCTTAAAAAAAAAAAAAAACAACCTGCGGACACATCGGAGGTCCCAGAGCAACCAGCCCTGGACCAGGACCTGCACCAACCCACCCATACTGTGGCATGCCCAGGGCAACCCAGACCCCCCCGGGCACAGGCAGGGCTCCCCCCAGGGGCGCAAGGCAGGGCCCAGGCCCAGCACCACCACCCATTCCAGAACGGCCCGGCCACCCGGCCCAGAGCCAGCGGCCACCACCCCAGGGCTCCTAAGTGACCCCGCCCCATGCCGCAAGACAGCGACCACCAGAAGCCCAAAGGTACACAGCCCCCCCAGCAATGATCAACCCGGTCCCCGCGACCCGAGAGACCACCAGAAGCCCGAAGGCACACAGCCCACCCAGCACACACGGTGGGCGGTCTCAGCCTAGTGCAATTAGCCAACACATGAACGGCTGTGTCCAATTGTGCGCGCAACATAAAATAAGGGGTGACGTCAGCCATTCTCGTGTGAAGACATTCTTGGGTAAAGACTAGCGTGTCTACCTGCGCGTGTCCACCGAGCAAGGCCTCTGAACAAGGCAAACCTGTCCTACTTGCCTCATCCATGTCGCTCTGGCCTCACCACCTGCTTTAAAATGTGCTTCAATCCCATTCCTGTTGTCTCCGGCTCGCACAGAAGGTTTCACACAACCAAACGCCACCGCAACCTTAACAACCTCCGCTTTCTCAAGCCCGCTTCACTCTGTGACACGCCCTTGTCTGTGGGGTTGTGGAATTGCCAATCGGAGGTAAACAAAGCAGATTTCATTATGGCTTATGCTAATCACCTGTCTCTTGACATCCTGGCTCTCACTGAAACGTGGATTAAGCCTGAAAACACAGCTACCCCGGCTGCACTTTCAACCAACCACTCATTCTCCCACACCTCTCGTACATCTGGGAGAGGTGGTGGAACAGGCATGCTCATTTCCAACAAATGGAAATACAATTAACTGCTACCTGATTCTAAATAAAATACCTCTGAATACCATGCCGTCTTGGTAACTGCACCAGTCAAAATCTATATGATTGTCGTATATCGCCCACCAGGACAATTCGGTGACTTTCTAAATTAACTAGACACCTTTCTCTTTTCTATCTGGTATGACTGTCCCATAATGGTCCTTGGTGACATGAACATCCACCTTGACAGTTCTAACTCTTCAGATTTTCTGACACTAATGCACTCGTTTGAGCTACACATGCTCAGCAGTCATCCGACCCATAAAGCTGGCAAAGTACTAGATCTAATTTTCTCAAGAAACTGTGCCACAGAGGCCCTGTCTGTCACACCTCTGCATTTTTCTGACCACTATTTCATTCAGTTCAGAGTGAGTCTTCCGAGACTTCTGCCTCTACCCCTATGGTTTCCTTCCGCCGCAGTCTCCGCAACCTGTCGCCCACCCGCTTCTCCTCCGTTGTTGCCTCCGCTCTTCCAACCTCCAGCACATTCTCCTCCCTTCAGGTTAATGATGAGCTTATCTCTGGATAGTCTGTGTCCTCTATCCACCAAATCCTCCCAGTCTCACCCCTGGCTTAATGATACTCTCCGAGCGTTGCACACCAATCTCAGAGCTGCTGAAAGGAAATGGCACAAGTCAAAAGATCCGGCAGATCTAGCTAAACTCCAGACGCTACTGTCATCATTCGCATCCAGTGTTACTGATGCAAAAAAGTCTTTCTACATTAACAATATTCATAGGACTACTGACACCCAGAAACTTTTTTACACCTTCAAAACTCTACTTAACCCTCCGCCACCTGCTACCAATCTAACAGCAGACACCTTTGCCTGATTTTTTTTACTGACAAAGTGGCAGCTATAAGCAAACAGTTTACCAAACCTTGTACCACAAAATCTGCATGCAGAAGTCCTACTACATCATTTTCCTCATTTACCCCTCTCGCTCAGAGCAGTGTGTCTAAACTTCTCACATGTAGCCGTCCTACAACATGCCCGCTGGACCCCGTTTCTACTAATCTTCTCCAATCCATTGCTCCTACTGTAACTGCAGCAGTCACGCATGTGATTAATGCTTCACTGACATCGGGCACATTTCTTACCATATTCAAACAAGCTCAGGTTACACCGCTGCTCAAGAAACCTTCCCTCCCTCCAACTCATGTGGAGAATTATCGGCCGGTCTCTCTCCTCCCGTTTCTGTCTAAAACCATTGAAAGGGCGGTCTTTAAGCAGGTCACTGATTACCTCTCACATAACGACCTCCTTCACCCAAACCAATCTGGGTTTAAAAGTGGACACTCCACCGAAACGGCTCTGTTGGCTGTGACAGAAGCCTTAAAAGAAGCCAGAGCAACAGCTAAGTCCTCTGTACTTATCCTGCTCGACTTATCGGCTGCATTTGACACTGTCAACCACAGTATCCTTTTGTCCATACTCTCTAGCATGGGCATCACAGGGAGAGCACACTCCTGGTTTGAATCATACCTCACTGGTCGGTCATTCAAAGTATCCTGACTTGGTCACACTTCTGCAGCGCACCACCTTGCCACAGGGGTCCCCCAAGGTTCAATACTGGGACCTCTTCTCTTTGCCATATACACCAACTCACTGGGACAGATCATCCGATCACATGGCTTCTCATACCAATGTTAGGCTGATGATACCCAGCTCTGTCTGTCATTCCCACCTGATGACCACACAGTCTCAGCACGAATCTCTGACATATCAACATGGATGAAAGCCCATCACCTCCAACTTAACCTCCCAAAAACTGAACTGGTTATCTTTCCAGCCAAACCAACCATACATCACATCATCTGCATCCAAACGGAATCCCTATCTCTTACTCCATCAAAGGTTGCTAGAAACTTGGGAGTCATGATTGATGACCAACTAACCTTCAAAGATCACGTTACCTCGGTTGCTCGTTCATGCCGCTTTGCATTACTAAACATAAAAAAGATCAGACCATACCTAACCCAACATGCCACCCAGCTCCTGGTGCAGGCCATGGTCATCTCCCGCCTTGACTACTGCAATGCTCTCCTAACTGGTCTCCCAGCCTGTGCTGTGAAACCTCTGCAGATGGTCCAGAACACGGCGGCGCGTCTGGTCTTCGATCAGCCTAAAAGAGCACACGTCACCCCTCTGTTCATTGAACTCCACTGGCTGCCCTTAGCCGCCCGCATCAAATTCAAGTCACTGATGTTAGCTACAAAGTGCTTAATGGAACGGCTCCCATCTATTTGAATGCTCTTGCAAAGGCTTGCGTCACAACTCGGTCCCTCCGTTGGTCCCAGGATTGTCGTCTAGCAGCTCCTACACCACGCCTAAGACAATCCAAACTCTTTTCATGTGTCGTTCCACGATGGTGGAATGACCTACCGAGCGCTACCAGAACAGGGGCGTCCCTGTCTATCTTCAAGAAACTCTTGAAAACCCAGCTCTTCAGAGAGCATCTCCTATCCTAACACTTCCCTACCCCCTCTATCTCTGCACTTTACCTTTCTGCACTTCCTTCTATGCCTGCACCCTATCTCTACTCTGTCACCTCTGAAAGAGTCGGACTAGTGGGTTCCTTCTATGTAGTTTATTGTTAGCTTTTTATATAGCTTGTTATCTTCATTTGTAAGTCGCTTTGGATAAAAGCGTCTGCTAAATGCATTAACATAAACAACCAACCGCCCAGAGCGACGGGACAGCAACCCACCCCCACTGTGAAGTGATGGAGCTAATCAGTGGGGACCAGAGAGAATGAAATTCAGCCAATTGATGTTTTGAGGAGGCAGACATTGTTTCCATGCTAATATAATCTAAAAGAAAATTTCTAAATTGGTTAAAACACAGATTGTTCTTCGCTTTCCAGTTCATGAGAATAGTTTTCTTTGCGATACATAACACTGTGAGAACCATGTGTGCTGAGTTAATTTCCATGTTGATGTTGTCTAAGTCACCCAGTATGCACAGTGTGGGGCATGCAGGGATGCTACACTTTAGCCATGTTGATAGGTCCTCACAGATTTCAAGCCAGAACTTCTGGACAGGCGCACAGAACCACAAAGCGTGTGCATAATCATCAGGTGTGTTATCTGTGCAATGTGAGCAGATGATTGAGTGTGTCAGACCTATCCTGGACATCCTTTGTCCTGTATAATGTGTTCTGTGAAGTCATTCTGAAGGTGTTCAAAATTATCTGTGGCCAGAAGTTATGACAAGAACTGATGGATAGATCTGCCTCCCATTTTGAGGATGGTAGAGACATTGTACAGACTTAAGTTGTTGATATTCTAGGAATTTATTGCTGCCTATCTCATGTTGTGATATGAGCTCATCAAATGAAATAAAATTTCCATTTTGAATTATATGTTCCAGATGTTTGATTCCTTTGTTTTTCCATAGAGTAAAGTTTAGCTTTTTTTTTTGTTTGGTGGGATGTCAGGATTGTTCCAGATGGGTGTAAGCTTACACAGGACAAGTGAAGACTTTGATATTTTAAGAAATTCCCACCAGGCTGTCAGAGAGGTGCTGATGTTAATGCTTTTGAAACATCTGATTCCAGATGTCCAGATTATCACACAATGCTTGTTCTATATTTATCCATGGTTCATCTAGTGGGCTAGGTTTAAACCATTTTGATATATACTGTAACCTACTGGCTAAGGAATAGTGCTGAAAATTAGGTAAATCTAATCCACCACAGTCCTTGGTCTTCTGTAGGGTTTTTAAACTAATACGTGGTGGTTTGTTTTTCCACAGAAATTTGGAGATGCATGAATCTAGTGACTTAAACCAAGTAGCAGATGGTTTTATGGGGATCATTGAGAACAAATAATTAACTTTTGGTAGTATCATCATTTTAATGGTTGTAACTCTCCCCATAAGTGATATAGCTAAGGACTTCCAACGAGAGAGATCGTCCTCTACGGTCTTTAATAATTGCACATAATTTAGCTTTGTTAGCTCTGAGAGCCTGGAGGAAATGTTTATGCCTAAATATCTGATATTTCCTGACTGTAAAGTGATTGCAGGTATATTCTGGACTCTGCAGTTAATGGGCAGAACTGTGGTCTTAGACCAATTGATAGAGTAGTCAGAAAGTGCTGAGAATTTATTTATGAGTGTGATCGTGTGAGTGAGAGACGTTTGAGAGTTCTGAAGGAAAAGTAATACATCATCAGCATAAAGACTTATTTTATGCTCAATATTTTGGGGTTGGATGCCTTTAATATTTCTTTCTTGTCTGATAGCAGCTGCTAAAGGTTCGATGAAAATAGCAAAAAGTGAGGGAGAAAGTGGGCAACCCTGTCTTGTACCTCTCTGCAGACTGAAGCTTGGAGAGGTTTGATCATTTGTCCTGACACATGCATTTGGGGAGCTATATAATATCCTTATCCAGGTGATGAAGTGTGACCCAAACCCAAATTTGTTTAATGCTGTGAATAAAAATTTCCAGTTCACTCGATCAAATGCTTTTTCTGCATCTAGAGAGACTATTGTGGTTTCCAGGTTGTTGATGTTAGAATAGTCTATGAGATTAATTAGCCTGCGTGTGTTAGTGGATGAGTGTCTACCCTTTATGAAACCTGTCTGGTCAGGATGTATTATAAGTGGAGTTATTTTTTCTATTCTTTTGGCGAGGGCTTTACAAATTATTTTGAGGTCTGCATTTATTAGAGATATTGGGCGGTAGCTGGATGGAAGTATGGGGTCTTTTCCTGGTTTCTGTAGCAAGATAATGTTAGCAGAGTTCATGTGTGGGGATAATCTGCCATTCTGCTTAACTTGTAATACCATTTTGTGAAATGCAGGAGCCCAAACAGTCCAAAATTCTTTGTAGAACTCTGCTGGAAAACTATCTGGTCCTGGGGCTTTGTTACTAGGCATATGTTGAAGGGCTTCATTGAGTTCTCCTATTGAAAGAGGTGAATCCAGAGCCATTGCCTGTTCGGTTTGTAATTTTGGAAGGTTGATATTACTAAGAAACTGATCTATGTTACTGTCTGATGGATCATTTTGTGATGAATACAAGGTTTTATAGAAGTCCCTGAAAGCATTGTTGATTACATTGGGGTCATGGGTGACATTTCCTTTTGAGTCTTTAACAGAAGTGATTGTTGTTTTCTTTATTTCTCTTTAGTTAGTTAGCTAGGAACCTTCCAGATTTATTGCCGTGCTCAAAGTTCTCCAAGCGAAGTCTTTGTATCAGAAACTGTGTTTGTTTATCAATAATTTAGTATAGTTCAAGTTTAGCTTTTCTTAGTTCATTCAGTGTGTGTTCCTCTTTAGAGGTACTGTAGGCAACTTCTAATGATTTAATCCTGAGTTCTAAATCTGATATCCTTGAACTTTCCCTCTTTTTCTTATTGGATGAAAAAGAGATTATTTTGCCTCTCATAACTGCTTTTCCGGCTTCCCAGAGAGTAAAAGCTGACATTCCTTGCAGGTCATTATTTTCTAAATATACAGACCATTCCCTTTTGAAATAATGAATAAAATCAGGGTCTTTTAGTAATGATGTATTAAATCTCCAATTCCTCGCTGGTGGTATAACTCACTGATCACTGATAGTGATGGGGTGGATTTTGGTGTCTGAAATATCCCTCATCAAGGAACTGCTAACTAAGAAATAATCTATTCTTGAATATGAGTGGTGTACCGGTGAGAAGAAGGTGTATTCTCTAAGAGTGGGGTGGTGGGAGCGCCAAGCATCACAAAGACCAAAATCCTTCATATACTGTTTAACAATATTCGTGGACTGCCAGCTCCGCTGACTTCCTGAAGTACTGAGTCTGTCTACTCCTGAGTCAGAAACCATGTTAAGGTCCCCTCCTATGATGAGTCAACATTTTTGATGCTGCTTACACATTAAAAACAATCTGTACAATGCAGCTAACTTTTTTTCACCTCGATGCAGGTGTGACTTCGTCGGCGGTGCAGAGCAGCGATCATGGTTGCCCTGTCATTAAAGATTGGTGTGGGGAATGTGGTGAAAACCATGCAGTTTGAGCCCTCCACCATGGTCTATGATGCCTGCCGGATCATCAGGGAGAGAGTTCCTGAGGCACAGCTTGGCCAGCGTGAGTCCTCTCTCTCTCTCTCACTCACTCACTCACTCACTCACTCACTCACTCACTCACTCACTCACTCACTCACTCACTCACTCACTCACTCACTCACTCACTCACTCACTCACTCACACACACACACACACACACACACACGTTCTTTTTTGGAGTGACTTTTCTGACAATTATGACTTTCTGAGATACCAAGTCTATTTGATATTGGACTTGGAACGTCAGCCCTACACAGTGGGACTGACAGAGAACTGCCTATCCTATCCTACAGTCAGGTAAAATCCTTGCAAGATATTACAGTCTGTAAACAAGTTTATGAAAAAAAAAAGAAAAAGAGAGCTGCACTCACTTTTGTTGCGCTGCACCCTCAGTGATAATTGCCATATATAGTGTTCCATCCACTGAAGATTGGAGCCAGACCCTCTAAAACTACCTGAAACTAAACTACATTGCCAAAAGTATCGGCTCACTTGCCTTTTCACGCATATGTACTTAAGTGACATCCCCTTTTTAATCCATAGGTATTAATAGGTAATATTAATTAATAGGTATTAATCCATATGACGTCGGCCCACACTTTGCAGCTATAACAGCTTCAACTCTTCTGGGCAAGCTTTCCACAAGGTTTAGGAGTGTTTGTGGGAGTTTTTGACCATTGTTCCAGAAGCTCATTTGTGAGATCAGACACTGATGTTGGACAGAAGGCCTGGCTCTCAGTCTCTGCTCTAATTCAGCCCAAAGGTGTTCTATCGGGTTGAGGTCAGGACTCTGTGCAGGCCAGTCAAGTTCTTCCATACCAAACCTGCTCATCCATGTCTTTATGGACCTTGCTTTGTACACTGGTGCGCAGTCATGTGGAACAGGAAGGGGGCATCCCCAAACTGTTTCCGCAAAGTTGGGAGCATGAAATGGTCCAAAATCTCTGGGTATCTGAAGCATTCAGAGTTCCTTTCACTGGAACTAAGGAGCCAAGCCCACCTCCTGAAGAACAACCCCACACCATAATCCCCCCTCCACCAAACTTTATACTTGGCACAATGTAGTCAGACAAGTACCGTTCCCCTGGCAACCGCCAAACCCAGACACCTCCATCAGATTGCCAGATGGAGAAGCCTGATTGGTCACTCCAGAGAACGCGTCTCCACTGCTCCAGAGTCCAGTGGTGGCAACTTTACACCACTGCATCCAACGCTTTGCATTGCACTTGGTGATGTATGGCTTGGATGCAGTTACCATGGAAACCCATTCCATGAAGCTCTCTATACACTGTTCTTGAGCTACTCGAACAACTGCATCGAGGACTAGCCTCTGTATATGGGACGTCTGCTTAACCCACTAAGCCACCGACCACCCCAGACTGTGGAATATTTTTCACGACTGGACTTGTTGCACAGGTGGCATCCTGTCACAGCACCACGCTGGGATTCACTGAGCTCCTGAGAGCGACCCATTCTTTGTTTGTAGAAGCTGTCTGCATGCCGAGGTGCTTGGATTTATACACCTGTGGCCATGGAAGCGACTGGAACACCTGAATTTAATTATTTGGATGGGTGGGTGAATACTTTTGGCAATATAGTGTACTATGGAGTCATTTGACATCGAACTGAATGCTGTTCAACACTTTCCTGTTGCATTAACAAGCCAAATTTTAACCAGTGTGAGGGCTTAAGCAGCTCTGTGCTGTGTTTTGACCTTTAAGAGTTATAAAAAGGAGATTGCAGGCAAGTTTCAGGCTTTTTGATGTTGTAACAGCTCTTTTTCCTGAAGGGATTCACAAATAGAAGAACATGTATGATAAAAAAACTTAACCCCTCTAAAGGGGACCAAAGTGTTAACTACAATGATAACATTACTGTATAAAAGTGTAGCTGGTTATTTTTAATTTACTGTTTTATTTCTCTGCTGCTTTGCTACTCTGTTTATCCCCTTTGCTTTGAAGAAAAGTTGGCAGTTTACCCTGTCACCTTGGTAGGATTCACACCTCACTTCTTAGTCATATAACAGGCTTTTGAGATTGACAGGAATTAAGTAGGAAAAAGGTTGTCGTGGCAGTGGATCTCTTGCATTCACACACACACACACACCCTCACAAACAACCATTTTTTATGTTTCCACAAACTTTTGGTGAAATGCAAATACCGATAAGTAAATATGTGCTGGGTTAATGACCATCTTTTCAACACCTCTTGATGGTACAATGTGGGGTGCTTTGAGTAATCTAAATGGGGTATTTCCAGCCTCATTTAGGCAGCCCTACAAAATGGTAAATTCATTATGTAGTCCACTAAATAGTAAGTAGATGGTGATTTCACAGACAGCCACAGTTTTGGGGTTCTTTTTAAAAAAGTCATTCCTTTTTTTTGTAGAAGACCTAGAGTTGGTACAGAGTTGTCTGCGCTTAAGGGGGAGGAGTCAAAGCTGATAGGCCACTGATATGTGTCTGAGGTGGCAAGGGAGCTGGTAACAAATGAAACGATCCCACATCCACATGCAGAACTCAAACCAAAGGTCCTGTTGTCAGTCAGCTAATTCTGCGACGCCAGCTTGAGGTCTGGAAAGACACAGCAATGCAGTGTGAGTTATGAGAAGGAACAGTAGCGGGTTAACAAGATCATCTTTTTATTTCACCCAAAAGAGGCAACAGAGGTGTGAAAGAGGCTTAACATAGCTTTCTTTTGCTGACACAATCATCCTGTGTGTGAGTGGTGCAGAAAAACTAGTTCAGGCCTTTGTTACTTCTTGGTTGGCCTGTTGTAATTTCTTAATATCAGGATGTGTGAATAGCCTCTAGCTGATACAAAATGCTGCAGAGAGAGTTCTGATGGGAACTAAGCAAACCTCACTGGTTCCTTCTGAAATCCATCCTTTTTCTATACCCACTTAATCCAATTTGTGTTGCAGGGGGGCTTGAGCCTATCCGAGCTGTATATTTTGAATCCTTCACCTTGCATATAAAGCTTGTTATCTCCAAGCTCCATCTCATCTTAAAGATATCATAGTTTGATGTTTTCCTAACAGAACACTTGGCTCACACACTGCAGACTTACTTGTGGCTCTCAGAGTTTTTAAAAACAGAAAGAGAGGCAGAGCCTTCAGTTATCAGGCCTCTTTCTTGTCCATCATGTGTTCTGAAGGTAAAAGTTAATAGTGCTGATTCAGGTGACACTAAATCATCCCTTTAGTTATGCTACTATAGGCCAAGGATACTTGGGGACATTCCATGATGCACTGAGCATCTCCCCTCTACGCTATACGCTCCTCTCTCTTTCTGTACGTTTAATTTCATGTTCCTTTTCAGGAAGGAATATTTTCTTTTCCTATACCTCTCAACAGCTATAAAGTCTCTCAGTCTAAACAAGCATTTTACATTATTTGCTGATTTTGTCTATCTCTTTTTGTCCTCTTACCTTCAGTCAGCTGAGGTATATGGCCGTCCTGTCTGAGTTTTCTCCTGTTTTGTTCTTCCCACTTTTACTGAGTACTTGCTTAAATCTCTTAACGTGATATTTTGTTGTGACTAGTTCCTTCAGAAGGAAACATGAATAAAAGTGAACCCAACTGAAAGGTCCCTCTTAAAGAGTTAAAAAGTTGTCATGTCATATTTGAAGTGCATGTCTCTTTTGAAACCGTTATTTGCTGATTAGGTTAATACAAACTAGAAGTTATAGCCAGCACAAGTACCTTAGACAGTTACAGCTTCTTCGTTGCTGAATATCTACATCTGCAGGATGTGCAATTACAGTGGCTCACTTTGTATTTCTATTTTCTTCTGTAGCCAATGACTATGGTCTGTTTCTGTCTGATGAGGACCCAAAGAAAGGCATCTGGCTGGAGGCTGGAAAGGCTCTGGATTACTACATGTTGAGAAATGGGGTGAGTCACTCTGAGACATGCTGAAACATCACCATGTATTGCAAATATACTGCCTGCTCATACCGGTTTCCCATGTAGGTAGGTAGGTGGGTAGGTGGGTAGATACACAGACAGGTAAATAGATTAATAGATAAAAAAAAAACATTACAAAAAAGACAGAAACCTTTTGCAAACTGGATGTGCCAAAAGTAACATTTGTTGTGTGGTTTTGTGTAGTATTTGTTGTTCTAGCTGCTCTCGAGAGCCTATATCTACTGCTGCAGACAAATGCAACATTAAAAACAATAAAGCAGAGTGGTTGAGAAGCTGTTCTCTGCTGCTTGATGAGCAAAGATCACTGGTTTGGTACACCATGCAGGTTATTGTATGTGTTTTAATTATTCAGTCGTCTCTGAACCAATCATGTCACTGGTGTCGTGGATCCAAAAGAGCTCTGTCAATCACAGTGAGGTATGACAACAATGACTTAGCAATTGTGAGATGCTTCTCAAGATAACTTCGTTATTGTATGGAGGATTCAGCCAACATGACGGGAACACATAACTCAACTTGTGCAGCTTGTGACATCCTCGATCAAAATTCCACCAAAACGTCTTCTTTCTCTTATAGGACACTTTGGAATACAAGAAAAAGCAGAGGCCCCTGAAGATCCGCATGCTTGATGGCACAGTAAAGACTGTGATGGTGGATGACTCTAAGATCGTCAGTGACATGCTCATGACCATATGTGCTAGAATCGGTCAGTTCTGTTATACTTTGCTCACACTTTAACATGAACAGTTTCCTGAAATGTAGCAAAGTACTGTAACACACTGACATCTGCTTGTTTAACCATTAGCACATCATTCCAGGAAAAGATAATGTGTGTTGATACCGCTGCTGCTTAATGGCTTTTTTTCTTTTTTCTCAATTACTGTCAATCTAATTAAGTCTTACACTGTTTGCCGTACTTATTATCTAACGTGCTACAATGTGAAATGTAAAGTAAAGGCAGATATGTTTCTTTGCCAGGCATAACAAACTATGACGAATACTCGTTGGTGCGAGACATTGGGGAGGAGAAAAAGGAGGAAACCACAGGCACACTGAAAAGAGACAAGACACTTCTAAGAGATGACAAAAAGATGGAGAAGCTGAAGCAGAAGCTCCACACAGATGATGAGTGTAAGTGCCAGACAAGAAAGAGCCTTCACATTAACAATTTCCAATACAGCTACTTTAAGGACTATACTATCACAGAGATAAAATGACAAAACAATGACTGTAAGGGATTTCTGCTGGATAATAAAGTTTGTTGGATTATGTGACGAGGTGAGCTATATTGTGCTGATAGTTCAAAGTAGTTGCTGTCTGTGACAGACACTTAGTACATGTTTGGAATGGGCAAAATGGAAATGAGAAATCAAACAGCCCCTGTGTTAGGAGTCCCTGATCATACCATATGAAAAAAGTGCAACATTCATGCTACCTTTTCCCAAATTGTCACTTTGCTCTGTAAGCCTGAAATACTGGATTTCACTGTGACATAAAGGCTGCACACATGCCACATTAGCATGATAATAAAGATAGAGACTGTATTGATTGCTGCTTGACACTACTTTTACACTGTGACAAGAAAAGAGATAAGATGGTAATCAGTCCACAGTTAGACTAACTGTCTGGAAAGGGAGGCTGTTACTTTTGCTCAACGCGGCAGTGTAATGATACGTGTATTTGTCCTGAGCAATTGCATTTGATTTGATTTGATGTGAAATTTCCTTCATTCAGTATGCCCTTTGAACTAAATTTCTAAGGTCCTTTTTTGTAAAATATCTAGAGCAAGCTCCTCCTCTGTGTCCTTTATGTTGGGCACAGCACTGTTTGATAGCTATAGCATTTTCTAGAGAGTCTTTGGCAAACTCAAGGCCCTCCGTGTGACCTGCTGTGGAAACGACCTGTTTATTGCTGCGTTCCCACAGCCTATTGAAGGCAAGACTTTTTGTGTGTTCTGTGCACTGATCTTCCTCTTTTGGACGGTGGGGGTGACTGGAGCATCCGAACAAAATGTAGGCATTCATAAAAAGAACACGTAAGGGATGCATGTGAGTTTTGCAGACTTGAAGAAGGCTTATACTTATAATACATCCTGACCAGACAGGTTTTATAAAGGGTAGACACTCATCCACTAACACTTGCAGGCTAATTAATCTCATAGACTATTCTAACATCAACAACCTGGAAACCACAATAGTCTCTCTAGATGCAGAAAAAGCATTTGATCGAGTTAACTGGAAATTTTTATTCGCAGCATTTAACAAATTTGGGTTTGGGTCACACTTCATCATATTATATAGCTCCCCAAATGCATGTGTCAGGACAAATGATCAAACCTCTCCAAGCTTCAGTCTGCAGAGAGGTACAAGAAAGGGTTGCCCACTTTCTCCCTCACTTTTTGCTATTTTCATCGAACCTTTAGCAGCTGCTATCAGACAAGATAGAAATATTAAAGGCATCCAACCCCAAAATATTGAGCATAAAATAAGTCTTTATGCTGATGATGTATTACTTTTCCTTCAGAACTCACAGACGTCTCTCACTCACACGATCACACTCATAAATAAATTCTCAGCACTTTCTGACTACTCTATCAACTGGTCTAAGACCACAGTTCTGCCCATTAACTGTAGGGTCCAGAATATACCTGCGATCACTTTACAGTCAGGAAATATTAGATATTTAGGCATAAACATTTCCTCCAGGCTACTGTCTATGTGCAATTAGACAGTAGAGGACGATCTCTCTCGTTGGAAGTCCTTACCTATATCACTTATGGGGAGAGTTACAACCATTAAAATGATGATACTACCAAAAGTTAATTATTTGTTCTCAATGATCCCCATAAAACCATCTGCTACTTGGTTTAAGTCACTAGATTCATGCATCTCCAAATTTCTGTGGAAAAACAAACCACCACGTATTAGTTTAAAAACCCTACAGAAGACCAAGGACTGTGGTGGATTAGATTTACCTAATTTTCAGCACTATTCCTTAGCCAATAGGTTACAGTATATATCAAAATGGTTTAAACCTAGCCCAATAGATGAACCATGGATAAATGTAGAACAAGCATTGTGTGATAATCTGGAAATCTCTGACCTGCCACTTATTAGTCAAAACGTAAAAAATCACAAATGTTTCAAAAGCATTAACATCAGCACCTCTCTGACAGCCTGGTGGGAATTTCTTAAAATATCAAAGTCTTCACTTCTCCATGTAAGCTTTACCCATCTGGAACAATCCTGACATACTGCAAAACAAAAAAATACTAAACTTTACTCTGTGGAAGATCAAAGGAATCAAACATCTGGAACATATAATCCAAAATGGAAATTTTATTTCATTTGATGAGCTCATATCACAACATGAGATAGGCAGCAATAAATTCCTAGAATATTGAGCTTAAGTCTATAATAACAAAGAAATATATCCTCCACCAACCAGACTTACAACTCCCGACTAGGGTAGCAGAATTTCTAAGCATCTGCACCCCAAAAGATGACACAATGTCTCTTCCATCCTCAAAATGGGAGGCAGATTTATCCATCAGTTCTAGTCATAGCTTCTGGCTTTTGCCCGGGCCTGGTGGGTCTCAGGCCCGGGCTGCTGCGACTGGTGTGACCGGGTGGTTTGTTTGTTTGTTTTTTTGTTGTTGTTTGTTTGTTTTTTGTAGAGGTCCTCTGGGGTGGGTTGGGTTGAGTGGGGTGGGGCGGGATGGGTACCTTCTGGGGGTACAGTAGCTCCCGGAATATGGTCGCTGCAGGCCCCGAGCCTGGTGGACATCAGCCCCTCCTGCCCTGTGCTGGGTCCCAGGTAGCGGGGATGCCTATTGCAGCCAGTCCCTGGCTGCCCTCTCCGGGGGAGAGTAGCTGCCCCGGTGTATATCCCCATACCCCTCTCCCTTCTGGCTCCTGTACACAGCACACACTCAGACATGAAGGGTTTTGGGGGCGTGTGTGTTCTGTGGGGTGTAGTGGATGGGGCCACGGAGGTGGTCCCCTTTGGTTGCACTCTGCAGTTCCCCGCCCCTGTTTTAATTACACCTTAGACATCACTACTTATCAAACACACTCACACACACACATTAGGTCTTGGGGGGTGGTTACACTGAGTGGCATCTGGTGGGCGGGGCTCTTTGGGTATGTAGGCTGCCCAGAGGGCCGCGCTCCCAGTTCTACAAGTTTGGCTGCCCCTCAATTTTAATCGCTCACTATTAGAAAATATTGAAGAGCCAGAAGGGTGAGGGGAGGGGTCTTCTCACACCCCTGCTTCCTGGTTGCTGCTCGGGGCGGGAGGGGCCAAGAGGATTAATTAATTGTTCTGCTGGTTCGGGGTCTGTGGTGGCTGGGGGGCTGCTGGCCCCCTGGTGTGCCCGCTGCACTACACCCCAGCGAAGTCGAAGGAGGGAGGATGTGTGGATCTATGGGACGTGAAAGTGTGTGTGGTAATGATTGGGCCTGGATCTGGGACTTGCTGTCGCCTGGCCTGCCTGTGCTTCTCCCGATGGGGGGGCGGCGTTGCCTCTCCCCGCTGCTCGCGACTTCACCCACCTGTGGGCACGTCTTGACTCCCAGGGCACTTGGCCAGGGGCGCTGGGGCAGGCGCTGACCCACTGTGTGGCTGTCTGGGGCGCTTGGCCCTCCTAGGTATTGGGTGGGGCCTCTGCCGGGGGGTTTGGGGGCGCTCGGGCTCCCGGGTCCAGTGCAAGGCCCATGTCTGGGCGGCTGGGGCCTGGCGGGGTCGGTGGGCTGTTGCCCCTGGCTCCCGGAGGGCCTCTGCCCTATGCTTATGGGGGCTCTGTCCGGGGGCTTCCTCTGCAGTCTTCTGGGTGGATGCGTGGTTGTCCCTGCGGTGGGCTTCCTGGGTTCTGTGCTCCGTGGGGGCTGCTGGTGGCCTGGGTCTTGTGGCCCTCTCTGCCTGCTTCTGATTGCTGGGGGGGGGCTGTGGATTGTGGCTCTGTACACTTATACACTCATAACTAAGCACAGTTATCATGTAGGTCCTGTGCCATGGGTGTTGCATGTTCTCACACACACACACACACACATTCATTAGTCCAGTAGCATGCTTGCTAAGCAGTTGATGTATTATCATGTCGTCTCAGGTCATCTATATTCACAGCTGTGTTGTATGCGATTACCGCTTCTTGTGCTTGTTTTTGTTTGTTTGTGTGTTTGTTTTTTCTCTGCTTGTCTGCTTTCAGGTGCTCCTGGTGGCGCTAAGGCTGGATTCCCCTCAGAGGCCATGGATTGTTGTCTGTTTTGTTTTTTACAGGTGTAGCAGCTGGTTGTCTGTTTTTTTGTTTCTATTTTTGTTCTGTTTCCTCTTCTTTCCTCTTCTTCTTTCCTTGTCCCCCGGTCCGGTTCAGTTCTATTACATGTCATATATTGTAAACAGAAATAAATAAATGGGCATCAAAGGGAGCTTTACATTTATAAAACTTCTCTTGGCAAAGCAAATCTGTTTGGCATCAAAAGTATTCAGACTACAATTCTGCTGCCATAATGCTGAACAGGACAAGGGAAAAAAAAAGAAGAAGGCTTATGACTGTATCCCAAAGGTTGTGCTTTGGGAGGTGCCTCGGAAGAATGGGCTACTAGGCCCATTCCCAGATGGTCATACTGTCCTGCACAATAGGAGTGAGATCTTGGTTGCATTGCTGGAAGTAAATCGCACAAATTTCTTTGTTTTTTTGTGACGATTCAGTTTAATGCTTTTAGGCAGAGCTTTTTAATTTAGTCAGATAAGGATTGCTTCCATGCTTTTTGTGTTTAATTTGGTCTTGACGACATGGAGTTGAGACATTTTCAAGTGGGCAGGATGAGAATTAACATCTCTTAGTCAGAGTCCTTGGTTCTTCATCAAAAACAGAAATGATTGACCACTTTTGGATTGGAATGAGCTAGTGCCATATGTGGGCAAAAAAATTCTCTTTTTGTTTATGAGTGTGGAAAGAATGGAGTGAAAGTTTGGCAGATGAATCTGTGCATCGTCTGCAGTGATGCAGATTCTGTTCTAGTCTATCATAGTGGGGAGGAATCTGAGCCAAAAGAAGCAACTGTTAATTTACAAGACAGTTTACAAGTCAAACCACATTTCTACCATCAGCTACAACCTCTGACGGAAATGATGGCGTCACTACATTTGGAGGCTCTTTTATTTTGTTAAAAAAAAAGAAAGAAGAAAAGCAGCTGACATCTGTGTTCTGTAAAACATAGCTAAATGTTTTGAAAATAAAAGTATGCAAGTTTTTATTCTATCAGTTGTCAGAGGGAACTATGGCGCAAGTCAGCAAGTACTAACAAAATCTGAAGGTTGTAGAAGGGAAACAAACAGGTCTTCCAGGGTAAACGTCAAAGAGTGAGGACAGGAAACTCAAAGCAGTTAGACTGAAGATAGAAAATGCACAACAAAACCGATCATAAACAGTTGTCAGCAACAAGAGTTCACGTTTGTGACTAAGCTGTAAGAAACCAGCTGAAGAAAACAGGGTTTCCATCCAGAAAGCCAAGCGTTCATCAGTCACACCTAAAGAGAAGAGAACCAGGTTCCAGCGGGCTGAAGAGAAGCAGTCATGGACTGTGGATGGTTGGGTGAAAGTGAGATTCAGAGAGGAAAGCAGTCTGCTTTGAACAAGGAGACGATGCTGGAACTTTTGCACAGTGCAGGTCAGATGAAACATAGAAAGATGACTGGCTGAAGAAAACAATCATACTTCCACCATCACTGATGATATGAGCTGATCTCAGGTAAAGGACCAGGGGAGATGGCAGCCATCACCTGTGCAGGAAATACACAGGTGGACACTGACATTTTTAACACTTTTCTCATTCCATTGATCAAGAGGAGGTTTGGTGATGCTGAACTCATTCCTGGATGATGCATCTTGCCACAGAGCAGAGTGTTTAAATGTTCCTTCAGGAAAGACATATCAACTCAATGACACGGCCAGAGTCATGAAGAAAAAGTCTGGATCTCATTATGAGTGAAAATGAATGGTGGAAATGGAAAATTGTCCATGACAAGACTCCATCCTGCTCTGTCAACTGCTGTGGTTCCATCATTTCTTTCCTCATGAGCGAGTGATGAGTGAAACTGAATGAAAGCATTTTCTTAAATGTTTTGGGATATGTTTAACAAAGGCAACACCTATTAAATAAATCTTTTTGTGTCATGTCTGTGTTTTGCTTTTATTATTATTATGTTTTTTTTACTAATTAAAAAATCCGACTAGCTTCCTCCAAGTGTGCTGATTCTATCATCCCCCAGGGCTTATAAGATAATGACTGATGGGTTATGACTAACAGTATATGACAGCAGCTTTAAACATTTTCTGTTCCGTATCAGCAAGTTTTATTTTTTTGTCTTTATTTGAACGTCTTTGAGCATCAGGTTAAATTTTGGGTAGCTCAGCTGGTTGAGCAGGCGACCCATGTACAGAAGCTAGAAAGCTCCTCAGCGGAGCCGGCCTGGGTTGCTGTATGTCATCTCCTATCTCTCTCTGACCCCATTTCCTGTCAAGCAATTTTTAAATGAGGACACTAGTTAAAAAAAATCATGAAAAGAATCTAGTGTTTAGAGAACTCCAGGTAGGTGTAAAGGTTCTTGCCTCTTTATCTGTATTATATATAACTTTAACATGCCAACACATGATAGAAATGACAAAGACTTGCTGGTATCCAGTTCTTTGAATCAAATGCTTCTTTTCTCAGTGAACTGGTTGGACCATGGAAGGACACTGAGGGAGCAGGGTGTGGAGGAGACAGAGATGTTGCTGCTGAGAAGGAAGTTCTTCTACTCAGACCAGAATGTGGACTCCAGAGACCCTGTTCAGCTCAACCTTCTTTATGTGCAGGTAACTGCCCACAGAACTACTTTTTATGGGTACTTTGGTTTCTCATTTTCTTTTCTTTTTGCCTTTTGAACACACAGGATCATTTTTCCAGTTTTCTTCCTCTCTGTGTGTGATGTAGTCTCATTATAAAGACCAGAGCAGATAATGAAAATCACACATTCATTCACACTACATTCACAGTACTAGTACTCCACAAACCTTGAAAACTTGGATAAATTCAGAGAAACATACAGTGGCGGTACAAAGAACATGAAAAAACAAACTGGCATACATTTACTCTTTCTTGATTTCTTAATTTTCAATTAATTTGACTTAATTTACTTTTTCCGATGAATAAAGTATTTTTCTATTCTATTTAACCTCGTGCTATCTCTGTGTATAGATAACTCATTTACTTTATTCATTTAACAGTGATTGAATAACATTGAATATGTTATTAGCTATTGTCCCGATTGGTGTTGTCACTTTGTGTGTTTGTGCTTGTGTGCACATGTCTGTGTGGGTGCGTACAGGCTCGAGATGACATTCTGAATGGATCTCATCCAGTCTCCTTTGACAAGGCCTGTGAGTTTGCAGGTTATCAGTGTCAGATTCAGTTCGGTGACCACAACGAGTCCAAACACAAGCCTGGATTCTTAGAGTAAGTCCTTACTTCACGTTTGACATCACTGCCTTTCTTTTGGTTACATCCATCTTGATTTGACATTTCTGCTGTGACTTGGCATCTTGAAACGCTAATTGGGCATGTCTGGTTTTGGACATTTTCCCTGCTCAGTTTAAAGGAATTCCTTCCCAAAGAGTACATCAAGAACAAAGGAGAGAAAAAGATCTTCCAGGTAAAAAAGGAAGGACTCTTTCTTTCATTTCACTGTCTTGATTTTTTTTCTTGGTTAAATTAAGTCAGGTGTGTCCAGGTTGAACAATATTAGTTTCTTTGCTGAAAGATCCACTTCTTGAGATTTGAAATAGATTAGATATTATACGACTCAAATGGACATCCAGTAAATGTCTGCGTTTGTAAAACTACACCAAACTGATCTACTACTCTGTTTCTCTTGCCTCTACAGGCTCATAAAAATTGTCAGAATATGACCGAGATTGAGGCCAAAGTCAGCTATGTGAAGCTGGCCAGGTCCCTGAAAACCTACGGCGTGTCATTCTTCCTGGTGAAGGTAAGAGGAAGTCCATTCGTCTGTTGTTATTCTGGTTAAATTGCATAATGGTGAGGGGGGGCGATTCAATGGGCACTTCTGAGTTATTCAAAAGTCACATCGACATGCTTCAGGCTTCAACCGTCTCACTCCTAAATTGACTGCAGGCCTCTTGCTTTCCTTTGCTCGTGCTAATGATAATGCTAATGTTCATGCTAGAGCTAATGTGTAAACTTTTTAAAGCTACAGTTACTCAGATCATGTGACTGATTTTTGCGACACAACATGGAGGATGTGCACCATTACATTTTAATACATTTTGGATTCCTTTGCTTTAAACGCAGTCAAATAGTTTTTTTTCCTCCCTGTATTTGTCCTTCACTTACTACAAAATGAAAGAAATGGAGAAAACTAAATGCTTACTAAATGCAGGCATTTAAATACTTCCCCAAGTGATTTGCATGCACCGAAAGGGAATGGATTTATTCACCACTGACTGTCCAACCCCACGATGCTGTGGACTGTGAGAAAACATTCTAGACCCTCTTTGTTGTTCATGTAAATATAGCCAAACACTCTGCACAGACGTTTTCTCTAAGTTCCAGTACTTGAAAGGCTTGAAATGATAAAATTAGGATTTTATGATACAGAGCGAGTCTGCAAATGCTTTAAGTGCCCGCGAGTTGCCATGTAGTCTTAATGGGCTGATTTTTAATAGCAGTTTCTGACAAGTTTTGCAGTCAAATAGAAAAATATACGAATGGCCATATTATACACTCAGACTACCCATGTTTTTTCTTTGTTGTTACTGGCTTCTTTTTATCATGGATACTGGACTGGAAATGTGCAGCACCAGTTTTGACTCCCAACTGATATATCTGGGTGTGCTACTTCAACTTTGAAAAGCTTGATTTTTGTAACATTTCGGTTGGACTTAGATATTTAAAAGTCTAGGGTTTTAGTTGGACTAACACCAGGAACTTTTCTTTTTTTATGCTGACTTTTTCAGTGCAAGGATTCCTAAGGCCTAACCACACACTGTTTTGGGTGCTCAAATCAAACTGTTCAGCTTCAGCTCATTACAGACTGCCAGAATGAATGAAATTATTTAACAAAAGAAGCTGCCAAAGGCTAACAAACTGACAATAATCCCTCACACACAGTGTGTGTTGTTGACAGGCAGAGAAAGACTTAGATGCTTGGTGCTTTCATTTTTTTGAAAGTTTGATGATTAAGGAGTTTATCGCTTCAGGTATGTCCACATTATCTGCATCTTGCTTTTCATACATTGCTCATTTTCTCTGTACAAATTTTTTATTGAGAGAAGTTCCCACGAAATGCTTAAAACTTCTTTTTTATGGTGCCTATTTTTAAATGCTCTCTGTCGAAGAGGCAAGAGGTTTCACTTCCCCTTTCAAAAACTCAGTGTCTGTCTGCATGATTAGTGAGTTGCACTGCACCATATTTAGATAAATGATTCTGTCATTTCCAAGCAAATGACCGTTTTTACACAGCAACCTTACTCTTGCTACCTTTTGGGCCGGATACTGGCACGAAGGTGACTTACTGTGGACACATGTATAAGCCCTTTGAGTTCATGAAGTCTTTACAGACATAGAAATAAAAGCTATCTAAAATGGAAGACAGAAACAAAGCTTCCTGTAATATCTGAAAAGAAGAAGGAACAAGAAGCTCAGACCTCGCAAGAGAACGGGCTTTGTATCAAGACATATTGATAAGTGTCAGTTTGTCCCTTTGCTTTGCAGTGTAACACTCAGGTTGTCTGCACTTTAGTTAGCTTTAGACACACATTCTGATTCATCTCCAAGTATCATATCACTTAGTTTTGCTTCCTGTTCCACATTTTCACTCCTGTTTTCAGTTAGCAGATGAATCCACACCTGCAGTATATCAAATTGACCTTCCAATGTAAAGCTTGGGGATTGTTCTATTTAAAGGACCATGTAATAATGCACATTGTATAAGAAGTAATTCTTCGTTTTTAGATAGAAAACATGATCAGTATCAGTAAAGACTGAATCACAGTCTCTTCCATTCTCTCACAGATATGAACTTGTTTCTACTTGTTTCACATGCTGATTATTCAAATGAATTAAAACTGAAAAGAAATATTTTCTTTGAAAGTGCTCATCCAATCTTCAAGAGCTTGTTTGTGGAAATGTGAGTTTGAGGGGGAAATAATGACACTGATAAGTGAGGTAGATGCCAGATATGGCATAGCCAATAGTTTTTCCATGAACATTATTATTGTATTTTTAATAAAGATGTTGTTTCCTCTCAATTACTGTAGGAGAAAATGAAGGGTAAGAATAAATTGGTGCCCCGTCTGCTGGGTATCACCAAGGAGTGTGTGATGAGGGTAGATGAGAAGACCAAGGAGGTAATCCAGGAGTGGAACCTGACCAATATCAAACGCTGGGCTGCATCACCCAAGAGCTTCACCCTGGTAAGGTGTTCTGTGAAAGACTGTACAATCCACTGCCCAGGATAGTGTTGATTAGAAATTGTTGTATTTGCATTTGAGCAGTTTCTGTGAACTCTCAGCACACAGGCAAGGATCAACTAGAGCAGTGTTTCTCAATTCCAGTCCTCATGACCCACCGCCCTGCACATTTTCGATGTTTCCCTCCTCCACCACACCTGATTCAAATGAATGGCTCCTTATCAGGCCACTGCAGAGCTTGGTGATGAGCTGATCATTTGAATCAGGTGTGGTGGAGGAGGGAAACATCGAAAACATGCAGGGCAGTGGGTCCTGAGGACTGGAATTGAGAAACACTGAATTAGAGCAAGATTAGCAGTCACAGAAAGCAGGAAGTCAACATTTTGGTACATTCTGAGATGGAACAAAGACCTTGTGAGATGAGCTGGGATTTCTACAGAAGACAGCTGTTCCATAAAGAGATGATTTCAGAAGGCAAATACAGAGGGTTCATCACAAACTGCAAACCATTCATATGCCTAAAGCACAGAATGACTAGATTACACTTAAAAAGTCAGCACAGTTCGATGTCAACCTGAACCAAAATGATAGAAAGAAAAAAGTCTAAAGAAGGTTTTGAACAGCTCATGATTTGAATCTACAGTATCACCTGCAGAACTCCACGAAGCAGTGGGTTTACAGTAGCCTCGATGACCAAATCACAAATATTTATTTGTTAGGTGGTAGAAGTTAGAAGCAGCCAAATGAATTCAAAAGTGTCCAGAGAATATTCTATCTGCTGAACAATGATATTTTGCTGTATAGGAAACATTTACCTGAACTAAACCTAGTGGAGCTGTATATCATGTGAAGATGACAAAGCTAAAGTCAGATAGACCCACTAACAAACAACAACAAAGGCCTCGCAAGGCAGCACAAAGAAGAAGGCCATTTGTTGACAATGTCCATGTTTTTTGGGTATACCCTGCTCTTGTGCTGTGTGACTGTCACACTGAATGAATCCATAATACAGGTATTCTTTGCCATGCTGCATGTGTTTTGTTTGATTTTCTGTCAGGACTTTGGAGACTACCAGGATGGTTACTACTCTGTGCAGACCACTGAAGGAGAACAGATAGCACAGCTTATTGCTGGTTACATCGACATCATCCTCAAGAAGGTCAGCTGTAACATAAAATTAATATTATACATGTCAATTGTCACTACCTGATAATTTTTTATTGATTTATAAAAAATAAAAAAAACTTCTTTGATGGATCCCCCTTGTTCAATGACATTGTTTACATTACCAGTCATAACTCTTAACACATCTACCCATGTCTATCAATCCATCACTCTGTGGTCTGTTTTGATTATGTGTCACCACATGCCTGCCTTTTAACAGAAAAAGAGCAAAGACCATTTTGGCCTGGAGGGAGATGAAGAGTCAACCATGCTGGAAGACTCCGTGTCACCTAAAAAGTAAGTGCATGTATATGTATATTTGTATGTGTATACGTGTGTGTATATGCACTATATTTTACGAGGTGGAACCCCAGCAAAAATGTCTCTCTGCCTTAACACTGTCATTTCATTTCTCACGTGATGCAGGTCCACTGTTCTGCAGCAGCAGTTTAACAAGGTGGGCAAAGTGGAGACAGGCTCAGTTGCCCTTCCAGCTATCATGCGCTCAGGAGCCGGAGGGCCAGAGAGCTTCCAGATGGGTTCTATGCCTCAGGCCAAACAGCACATCACCAGTGGACAGATGCACAGGGGACACATGCCTCCACTGGTAAAACCAAGACAGATATCACAGAGCATGAAAACTAAACTGGAAACCAATACATTTTTATTTTATTTTCATTCTCATCTGTTCATAATAGGAATGTGAGTGTATATGTGTTCATTTCACAATTAAATACAAAGGATTCCTTTTTAATTGTGTTAAAGGAGACATATATTCTCCTTTTTTCACAAGTTGGCACTCTTTCTTGAGGTCTGCTTTGGTTATAATATGGCAGAGATACATTTCAACTCTTCCTTTTAAAACCATGAATCTCTAGCTCTTTTACTTTGAAATCACTACGGGACGTAGAATGAACAGCTCCATTACACTCTTCCCTTCTCTTCGACGGAGTGTGCCTTAATTGAAAGTTGTCTTATAGCTGATAGCTCGTGTAAAAATTGAAAATTGGATTTTCTCATGATTAAACCTTAAACAAACTACTGATAGAATTTTGATTGCTAAAGTTTAGCGAACTATATAGCTGCTGATGAGAGTTTGCTTAAAACGGCTAAATAAAAAGCCAGTGGAAAGTGGTTTGAATGTCCTGATTCCAAGGTACAGTAAATGGTAAATGGACTTAGGACTATACTTAGGACTATAAATGGATTATACTTGTATAGTGTTTTTTTAGCCTAGCTGACCACTCAAAGCACTTTTAACACTACATGCAGTGAATTCAATTAAATTAAATTCAGTTTTATTTATATAGCGCCAAATTACAACAATTGTCATCTCAAGGCACTTAAATAATGTAGTCCAATTCAAGCCAATTGGAATTCAATTCATTGTAATCATAATCCAATTAATTCATATAGAGCCAATTCAAAAATTAATATCCTAGCTAAGGAAACCAACAGATTTCACCGAAACTTGTCTTCAGTCCAATCTCCCGTCCTGAGCCTGAGGCGACTGTGGAAAGGAACGACTCCCTTTTAACAGGAAGAAACCTCTGGCAGAACCAGACTCAGGAAGGGTGGCCATCCGCCTCGACCAGCTGGGGTTTGAGAAGACGGAAAAGAGGGAAAAGAGGGGGGAAAAACACCATAACACCATTCAAAGGATATCTGTTGGAACAGGGAAACACAAGTTAATAACCACAATAATGTCACATGTACATAAAATCATTTGAGAAATTAAACGGGGAAAAAGAGAGCAAAGGAGGAAAGGTGAGACAGATGAGCTCCCCCAGCAGTCTAAGCCTATAGCAGCTTAACTATGGGATGTTTCAGGATCACCTGAGCCATCCCTAACTATAAGCTTTATCAAAAAGGAAATCTGATAACTGAAGGCTCTGCCTCCCATTCTACTTTTAGAAACTCTGGGAAGAACAAGTAAACCTGCAGTTTGGGAACGAAGTGCTCTGTTAGGAAAATATCTTACAATGAGATCTTTAAGATATGATGGAGCTCGGTCATTAAGAGCTTTATATGTGAGGAGAAGAATCTTAAATTCTATTCTGAATTTAACAGGGAGCCAATGAAGAGAAGCTAAAATTGGAGAAACATGATCTCTCCTGTTAGTTCTCATCAGAACTCTGGCTGCAGCATTTTGGATCAGCTGGAGGCGAGACAATTTCTCCCTGAAGCGCTCAGGTCCAAAGAGAACAACTTCAGTTTTGTCTGAATTTAGAAGCAGACAGTTCTGAGTCATCCAGGTCTTTATGTCTTTAAGACAGGCTTGTAGTCTGACCAACCTGTTGGTTTCATTCACTAACAGAGACTTCGAAAGGAGATATCTAATATTCAGCAAACCACATTTAATAGTCTTATTTTTGTTCAGTTACATTTTTTGTTTTTATCTTTTTTGGTTTTCTGGATGTACTCCTCTTGTGTTTTTTGTTTGGGGAGGGGGGGTAGCATCAGGTGGGAAGCTGCAGAGAAGTGTGTAAGACTACAACTCTGCATCCTGGTCTCAACCCTGGGTTGTCATGTTTTTGGATGAGTAATAAATTCGTCCATATCTCTGGAAATGAGAGCCGCTCCTTCCAAAGTGGGATGGATGCCGTCTCTCCTCATCAGACCAGGTTTTCTCCAGAAAGATTGCCAATTATCTATAATCCATTTTCTAAAGAATTACAGTCTTTATTATCAATCAAATGGCTTGTGGCCTTGAGCCACAGACAGGACACAGAAATATATTAGTATTTGTGTTAATGAATGAAGTGTCTTCTATGTATTCACAGACTTCAGCACAACAGGCCCTGACTGGAACCATTAACTCAAGCATGCAGGCTGTCCAGGCTGCCCAAGCCTCTCTGGATGACTTTGATACCCTGCCACCACTTGGAACAGATGCTGTGAGATTAAACTTTGTTCATATGGATTGATTTCAGTATGAAATGGGCAATGGTGCATCTTCCAGAGAGCTGGTTTAGCAAACTCTGAGAATAACCCAGGACTGAGTTAATTTATTTCTACATGGGACCTCTATTATAAAATGGCAACTTAGAGGTAACAAAAGCATTGGGACAGTCACCATGGTTACATCTCATTATGGAAATTATAATGTCTTTGTTAGCTTCTTTCCTTATATCAGGGCTTACAAAGCAGCTTTCTGGAAGGGTCCCCAGAAAACTCCATTTTGTTTCTCTGTTTAAGGCATCCCAAGCATGGCGCAAAAACAAGATGGATGAGTCAAAGCATGAGATCCATTCTCAGGTGGATGCCATCACAGCAGGCACAGCTTCAATGGTCAACCTCACTGCAGGTAGAAGGAGGAGAATGGCTGCTTGTTTATGCTTCTGCGTCACGTTGCCGGCGTAGGACCATGCTGCTGGGGGGGGGTGTCTGTGTGATTGTGTGGTTTCAGGTTATAGCCGAATCTTTGCTTTTTCTTCCGGTCAGAGTTAACAACAGTAAACGATGGCAACCGAGGTGCAGCAGCTGTATTTGCAGCTGGAGCTCATCAATACTGAAGAACAAATGCTTAAATTGCAAATGTTGGAGCGCTGGCGACAGAGAAGACGTTTGCGGGGGGGGGGGGTCTGTACGACCGGCCGAGGCTGAACGGGTGAATTTACAACCTGGATGAACAAATGCACTTTCCATACTTTCAAATGTCAACGGGCCGATTTGACGAGCTTCTTTGCCCTATACAGCCATTAAGAGCGGAAAAAGCAACTGCCGGAAATTATGTTCTGAGCGGACCAATCACAGCCCTTACGGCCAACGCGACGTGTAGTTAGAATTTTTTGGAGGTGCGCGTCAGGCTACGGCGTAGGGGTCCAGGTCGTAGCTATGGCGTAGGAGTGACGCAGAAGCGTAAACTAGGCTGAAGGCATCCACTCTCTTACTCTTAAAACTTTTGCTAGCACGATGTGGATAACTTGAGATGTCTGAACAGATCCGTCTCCCTGACCTAAGATGTGTGATAGAACACCTACACCCAAAACATTACAACTAAAATACAATATTCAACGCACTGCAATGTATCCCATGACAAATAAAGAGTTTTTTCTTTTCTTTTATTTTAGGACAGAGTTATTTTACATATTGTTCTTTCTTGTTTTATGCAGATCATTTAATGTACCACTTCATGCCTTTCAATTTGATGTGTCTGAATTTTTTTCTAATGCAAATGAAAATACAGTTTTTCCTTTGGTAATTAATAGAGTTCTCGGTCTATGTGTGTGCACTAAGGTGATCCAGCAGAGACGGACTACACAGCGGTGGGCTGTGCTGTTACCACAATCTCCTCCAACTTAACAGAGATGTCAAAGGGTGTTAAACTATTGGCAGCACTCATGGAGGATGAAGGGGGAAATGGGCAGCAGCTGCTCGGTGCTGCCAAGAACCTTGCCTGTGCTGTCTCTGACATGCTGAAGACAGCGCAGCCTGCAAACACAGAGGTACCCAGTCCAGAAAAAAACGGAGAGACATACTTCATATTCTCTTCTACTTGACATTTGAGTTTATGTGCAGAATATCTCCTTGTTTCAGCCTCGTCAGAACTTGCTGCAGGCTGCCGGAAATGTGGGACAGGCCAGTGGAGAGCTCCTGTCTCACATAGGAGAGACGGATACTGATCCACAGTTTCAGGTGTGTCCATCTTAACTCTGGTGATTGAAATGTTGCTACTTTTTGGTGGTACTTAATGTTTTTCAGTGTAAGTGGGAAATGTCTGAGATAGAAAGATGTAATGGTTTTGATGGTCAAATATGGTCAAATAACACTGGCCCTTATTCAATAAGTGGGACCATTCTAGTCATGAGAGACAGAAGCTATTCCAGATTTTTCAAAACCAGATTTCCTTTAATAAAATAGCTTTTGATGAATTAAAATATAATCATTTCATGCATAAAGAGTGAGAAAATAAATGTGGCTATTCATTTGGATAGGTAGGTCTGTTGGAGGTTTTCACTGGAACTGTAGTAGCTGAAAACAACACCTCATAAGACTCGTGCATTTTCTTGTATGATAAAACGTCCTGTGTTCCCTCTGTTTGATGTATATATTTGACAGCTTGGAGGTAAAGGATCTTTCAGGGGTGCCAGATGGAGAATCCCCTCTTATTGTCAAATACTGGTAACTAATGTGTCATCAAGAAAATGCTCAATTTCGGGAGGTCAATCAAAAAGTACAAAAGCGAAAAATAATGAAAAAAAAAAATAATTCACCATTCACTCTGTCTGTAAACATTCAGAACAAATCCAATTATGTCTCAGATGACTCTAGAGAAAATTTATACAGTAGATCACCAGTAGGGATGAGAGTTGTAGCTTGAATTACAATATATTTTCTATTAAAGTCACCAGCAGTTCATTCATTGTAATATGTACATGTGATGACCAAGTCAAGTTTTGCATTAAAGTTGCATTTCCTGGTTTTATTTCAGAAGTCAGTTGCTGCGCCAAGTTCCAAAAAGCCAGTTGAAGATTTTGAATGTTGAAGGGTTTAGGTGCCTTAGAATTTGGACAGTACAATGGTCCTTATTCACCAATATCATCTATCTTAGAATTTTCTGAAATTCTTTCTTGAGTTGTTCTCAAGAAATTTCTTAAGAAAATCTTACATCTGATTTTTGGACATGTTCAAAATTGTTTGCATCTTTGCTCTTAGACTGATGAATGCCTGATTTGCATAGGTAAACACCTGAAAATGCCCTTAAAAGGGCATGTGACTGAAGGGCCATCTGATTCTTTTAAGATGCCTATGGTGCACTCGATTGTGGAGCGAGTGTGTTCGTGCATCTGATTTAAAATGAAACTTCCTGTGTCTGAGGGCTGGTCAGTGGTGTTATTAACCGGGGGGGCAGGGCATATCCTTGATCTCCTAATAAACAAATTGTAGTGAAAAGCCTTTGTTGTAGAACAAATGAATTATTAGAAGATATGAGCCATGTGTCACCAGCTGCCCCTCATTGGAGGCGCATGCCCACGGAGCTGTTCTATAAGATGAAGCAGTCGTGTTCTCCTCCTGGAAAGCAGGAGACCACATCCATTAGGTGGTTCAGGGAAACCCAAATGAGTTGCACATTTATGGAGTGATATTGACTGCGGTTGAGGTATGAGAATGGATCGGACAGGGGGGCTGTAATGCGTACATGGGTGCTGTCCATTGCTCCGATGGTGTTAGGAAGACCAGCAAGAGTTCTTGCTCCCCCCTCTTAATTACGACTTGTTCTTCAGCTGTATGTGGAAACTCGATGTATTGTGTGGCCAGTTGATTTCTTGCATCCACGACTCGCAGGAGCGCGGCTGGTGGATGGCTGTGATATGCCCGCCCTGTCTCCCAGCTCCCGCTAAAATGTTTCTGTGGCCAAAAAGCCCAAGGTCGAGAGAACCTGCACCTGTGGTGGAACAGGGTTGGATCATTGTGTGTGGCTCTGCCGTGCTGGCTCCAAACAATTGTAAAAGTCCACGAGAACAGCTCTTGGTAGTCTAAAGCATTCAAATATGTACTAATCACTGTGCAAATAAATCTGCATGGTCATGAAAGATTTGTTCCCCCTGTAGGGCACGACCTGCAATATCTTTGCAGCAACAATAAATGTGCCATTTTGTGAGCAGGTCTGGGATGAAGAAAGGCCAGTTTGGTGTATAAAAAGGGTGGAACCAATAACTGATGGCATGCTTTGCGACTAACGTCATGGAAATTAAAATGTTGGTGTACTTAAGCTTTGTAAATGACTAAAAGTTGATAATGTAGTTTTATTATGGTATCTTAATAAGCTGTCCAACAGAAGACGACACACAAACTTATTTAGTTAAAACACGTCAGCACCCAAATGTGCGTAAGACTACTCATGAATGTCAGTAGGATTTGTTCTTACCTAAGGTCTTTATGTTCTTGCCTGGCTGAGAAAACATTTGTGAATGCCACAATCTTCATAAAAAGTGTGTAAGAAGGGCTTAAAAACAAATTTGTTCCTAAGAACTGTTGGTGAGTGAGGCCCAATGTGTCCACTCATCAGCCTCCCTGAGGAAACCTCCTGTTTGTGACTGTAATATGAAACGATGGTCTTTAAGAACCTTAAGATTTTCACTGGAGTCACCTCTGAACAGATCAAATCAAAATTGATTAAATCAACCTGTTGCACATAAGCAGTCATTTTGTTTCACTTCCCGAAGGTTTATTATTAGTTTCAAATTTAATTTATTAATCTCACATTTAGGATGGCTTAATGAGGATTTTGGAGGGGGTGATATTGATCTCTGGATGCTGGCACTGATCTGACAGATATTTAGCCATTCAATTCAAATCAATTCAATTCATATTAATTTCTATAGCACCAAATCACAACAAATGTCATCTCAAGGCACTTAAATAATACAGTCCAATTAATTGTCAGAGAATGCTGTAACCAGTTTTAAAGAGTTAATTCCATCATCCTTGTAATCAGAGAGAAGATTGGAATCCTTCCCACTATCATCACTGATGTATCATCAAGTGCAACAGCTGTGGAAGTATCTTTAATTAAACTCAGTTTTATTTATGTAGCGCCAAATTACAACAATTATCATCTCAAGGCACTTCAATAATATAGTCCAATTCAAGCTAATTGGAATTCAATTCATTGTAATCATAATCCAATCAAATCCAGTTAATTAATTTCAAAATAATCCAATTCATTCATATAGAGCCAATTCAAAAAATAATATCCTAGCTAAGGAAACCAACAGATTGCACCGAAACTTGTCTTCAGTCCAATCTCCAGTCCTGAGCGTGCCTATGGAAAGGAACGACTCCCTTTTAAAAGGAAGAATCCAATAGAGTCTAATATAGAATTAAAGTTAATATTTAGGCTGTCATTTTCAACATCTACATGAATATTAAAGTCACCCACTATAATGACTTTATCTGTACTCACCACTAACTGGGATAAAAACTCTGAGAATTCAGAGAGAAACTCAGAATAAGGGCCAGGTGGACGATACACAACAACAAACACAAGAGGTTTTTGTGATTTCCACTTTGGGAAAAACTGAGAATCAGAGATTCAAAAGAGCTAAAACTAATCTTGGGTCTAGGACTGATTAGTAACCCTGATCTGAAGATAGCTGCCACTCCTCCTCCTCTGCCTGTGGTTCTAGGAACATGAACATTTAAATAGTCAGAGGGAGTTGATTCATTAATGCTAACATGATCCTCCTGCTGCAGCCAGGTTTCTGTAAGACAAAATATATCAAAATGATGATCACAGATCAAATCATTCACTAACAGAGACTTCAAAGGAGAGATCTAATTTTAATCTATTTTATTTTATTTTTTTAGGTTTTTTGGATTTTCTCCTCTTGTGTTTATTGATTTATTGAATTTGGGTGGTGTGGGGGCACACAGTCATCACAAAATAATGTCAAGGGATGAGGGCAGAACACGCTACTCCTTTCTGAAACAAATTTGATTAAATCTTCTGATCAACCTTCTTAGTGACAGTGATTAGTGAGTAATTGATCGAAGGACCATCATTTCACATTTAATCATGTATAGGGAATCTTTTCTTGATTTCTACAAGCATCCTTGCATATAAATTATTTGTAATTTGTCACATTGCCATTCATAACTATAGTCAGTAATAAATCCTGCTGTGTATGTTTGCTTTTGGTAGGATATGTTGATGCAACTTGCTAAAGCTGTGGCTAATGCTGCAGCAGCTCTGGTGCTCAAAGCTAAAAATGTAGCCCAGAAGACAGAGGACTCAGCCCAACAGAACCGGGTGATTGCAGCAGCCACTCAGTGCGCTTTGTCCACATCTCAGCTGGTAGCTTGCACAAGGGTGAGTAGGAGTCTGTGATACATTTCCTTGGTGATGACTTTGCCCATGATATTCACCATCTGAAAGCTCATGGGAAGATTTTTTTGGTAGATGCTCAGAATTTAGATGTTGCTGTTGAATGTGCAGTCTGAGCTCTCTTTATTCTTCTGTCCTCCAAAATTTTATTTTTTGTCAAGGTGGTGGCTCCAACCATCAGCTCCCCAGTGTGCCAAGAGCAGCTGATAGAGGCAGGCAAGCTGGTAGCCAAGTCAGTAGAGGGCTGTGTAGAAGCATCACAGTGGGCCACCAATGATGAGGGCCTACTAAAACAGGTGGGACTGGCTGCCACAGGTGTCACTCAGGCCCTCAATGAGCTGCTTCAACACATCAAACAGTATGCCAGTGGAGGACATCCTATTGGACGACACGGAGAGGCCACTGATCGAATTCTTGATGTCACTGAGAACATCTTTAGCTCAATGGGAGATGCTGGTAAGACGACAAGATGTTGACCACAAAACTCACATTGGGCCTCATGCAAGAACCACTCGTATGAGAAGATTTGGGGTGGGGTGGGGTGGGGTGGGGGGGTGGGGGGGGGGGGGGGGGGGGGTGGGGGGCAAACTGCTCTATAGCCCAGAGAAGATTAGTTCTGATTATTCTGATTCAGATTATTCTGGCATGCTGCGTTTTGCACAATATTGCCATGAATGAGGGTCTCCCACTACCTGAACCAGCCCAGGCAGACAACATGGCAGAAGACGCCCCTCATGGACCGCTCCATCAAACAGCTGATTGCACGGCTTTAGTTGCAGTCATCGAGCGCCTGGCTATGGCGTTTTTTTAGTTTTTTTTTTAAGCCATTTTCTAATCAAACCATTTCTTCTTTATTTCGGTGACATTACGAACTACAGGTGACACAGAATTAACAGCACTCGTAATTCCTTCCCATTTTTACCCAAGACAGATGTTCTTTTTTGGATCTCTGAAAGCAGAACCTCAGTCTCAGAGCCTGTAAAGTTGTTCTTTTTGCACCTTGGTGCCATTCTCATGACTCAACACTTCCTGGCACAGGAGAGAGGAAGGGTAGCCTTATATGGTATTATTTTGGGCGTGGAGTATGCGCACGTGCACTTAAATACGCTCAGGTGGGATTCATCATTTACGCAGGTCGTTTACACACTTTTTCCGAAGTTAAGAGTGTTTGTTGAATCTGACGTGGCGTGTTCGTACGAGACCTTCATAAGAAAAAAGTGAGAGAAATTTAGAATAAAAATACTAAAGTGTTCTTGCATGAGGCCCACTGCTTTTACTCTTTAGCAGTTGGCCATCAATGTGTCTACTCCAACATTTATACTAGATTATTAAAGTTTAAAAAAGTTTAAAAAGACAGGAGCATCATAAGACAAGTAAAAGTGAAATTTTTTTCAGTATTATAAAATTGATATAAAAATATATATTTATATATTTTTTTTAAAAGTGACTTATATTATATTCACAAAAAAATCACAGGATTCCTTTAAAGGTACAAATAATCCACACTGTGGTCCATGTCTATGTTGGTTTTCCACTGTTGGTATGATCATACAAAAAATATGAGGTGGAATTTTTTTTCAATTCAATTCAATTTTATTTATATAGCGCCAGATTACAACAATTGTCATCTCAAGGCACTTAAGTAATATAGTCCAATTCAAGCCAATTGGAATTCAATTAATTGTAATCGTAATCCAATTAATTCATATAGAGCCAATTCAAAAATAATATCCTAGCTAAGGAAACCAACAGATTGCACCGAAACTTGTCTTCAGTCCAATCTCCCGTCCTGAGCCTGTGGCGACTGTGGAAAGGAACGACTCCCTTTTAACAGGAAGAAACCTCTGGCAGAACCAGACTCAGGAAGGGTGGCCATCTGCCTCGACCAGCTGGGGTTTGAGAAGACAGAAAAGAGGGAAAAGAGGGGGGAAAAACACCATAACGCCATTCAAAGGATATCTGTTGGAACAGGGAAACACAAGTTAATAACCAAAATAATGTCACATGTACATAAAATCATTTGAGAAATGAAACAGGGGGAAAAAGAGAGCAAAGTGAGGAAAGGTGTGACAGATGAGGCCCCCCAACTTAGTACTGAGCCACTAAAAAGTGACTGCAGACCTCTGATTGGTCACCCAAAATATTTGTGACGATGAAGTCCAGTGCTAACTGTGTTGCTCAGAACAATTATGCCTATGATACATTTGACAATGAATATGGTTCTTATAAGATATGAAAACGCATTAATTCCTTTATTAATGAGTCTTGAAGAGCAGTGATAATAAACAATATAATCCCATGAGAAAAACTGTCTTTAACCTTTTCTGTTTATTACTTGTGCTTTTTTTCCTTTCCCTGTTAAACATCAGGTGAGATGGTTCGTCAGGCTCGTATCCTCGCCCAGGCAACATCTGATCTGGTCAACGCTATAAAGATGGATGCCGAGGGAGAGTCAGACTTGGAGAACTCGCGCAAGCTTCTTTCTGCTGCAAAGCTGCTGGCTGATGCCACTGCCAGGATGGTGGAGGCTGCTAAGGTATGCCCCTTTTAATATTTTGTCCGCACATAACACAACGACGAGTCTTGTTTTGTTCAATGAAATGAAAGCTATGAGTTTCTCTTTAGGGTGCAGCTGCAAATCCTGACAGTGAGGAACAACAGCAGAAGCTGCGTGAGGCCGCCGAAGGTCTCCGCATGGCCACCAATGCTGCTGCCCAGAATGCTATCAAGAAACGGCTGGTCAACAAGTTGGAGGTAAAACAATGAAAAACCACTGCTTGTATTCTGTGTTGTGTTGCCCACATAAACAGCTCCTATAGGACTGTATTATTGGCAGTGACTGATGCAACCATATTCTTCATGCACTCATGGATGGAAGTTTCCATTTATTCTTCTTCAAAGAAAGAATCTGTTATTATGGGGTATTTTACTTCAAAATAGATCTTTTGCAGACATGCCTTGCGTTATTTCATGCATGCACATTATCAGGATGGTAGCAAGTTTTTTTCAGTCAAGTTGTCCTCAAACTCTGTCTTTCACACATAATCAGCACTATTTATATCCAAGGCAGTTTATTCTGCCTGCTTTATGTTCACCACATCGCCTTCATCTAACCATTTCACCTGAAATATATCTCCCCCACCTGCCATTTTGCAGTTTTTTTCTTTCTATTCATACTCTTGCAACACGTTTGCTCAGTTGCACTGTAATGTGGCCTCTCCCTCCTTGTCTCTGTCAGACTTTTTCAGAGCACCACTTTGCAGTCTATTTCTGTCATGTTTCGTGGCTGCTCCTAACCACACACAGATGCTTCACTGTACATGGTCCCACAAGCACAGTGTTGTGACAAACACAAGCTCTACTCTCCCTAGGTGCACACACCTACTCATCCCACACTCACTGTTCACACTGAGATGAAGCTTGAATAAGGGCACCTGGTGTGACTGTAACGACCCTCTCTGCTTATAAACTCATACTCCCCACAATCTAGTTCAGAACTGAAGAAGCCTTTCAGATGAGAGGGAGAAACCTCTTCAGGATCCAAGAAGAAGTCCAGTTGCCCTTATTAAAGTTCTTATCATTACCATGAGCTGTCTAATAAAAGTACAGTATTTTAGAGTGACACATGTTTTCCCTGTTTCCTGCCAGAATGCAGCCAAACAAGCAGCAGCTGCTGCCACTCAGACGATAGCCGCTGCCCAGCATGCTGCCTCATCCAACAGGAATCAGGCTGCCCAGCAGCAGCTCGTCCAGAGCTGCAAGGTAAACACTGTCTGCTTCAGTCTGCACACCCTATTCAGACTCTATTAAGACTCTAACAAATAGCATATTGAAGTGAACTTTTATACTAATTTTTCTAATTGAAAATGATAAAACACTTTCAGGTGAATCAAATTACAAGTTCTGTTGTGGAGAAAGGACTAGAGTAGTTGAACTCAGTCTGGCAGCCTCTTTGGGAATTTATTACCAGAAACAACCAGAGATACATGTCACACAGCAGCATTCGAGGAATTCTCGAAGACAATCGATTGTGGTATTGTCTGATACTTTCTGATAACGTTCTGTTCCTACATGGCCAAAACCTGATCTCTATCTGGTGCCATTGTGTCTGAGTTTTCCACAAACATTTTCTGTTTTTGACCCAGCCAGAAAACCCTCTGACCTCTGTCAGGACAGACAGCTTGTGGTGTGGATATGATATCGATTAGCTCCCATAGTTCCATTTGAGTTTCCAGTTGTTAAAACCAGTTTGAGGCATTTTTGACTGATCAGGCTCAGTGTTTTCTTTTCTATTTAAATGTGTGGTGCTAACATGCCAAAAGCTCTAGAGTCTTAACCATAAATGTAGTGGAAATACAAGAGTCTTGCAAGGCATTTGAAAACAAGCAATTGCATGCACTAGAAATCCAGCTCAAGAGCAGACTGTTTTCAGAACAAAATAGTACAAATAGTATTTGCGTTTCAGGAATGACAGGGACTCTGTTTTAAGGTTTTATGACTCAGAACATAAAAATATCATGTGGCCCTTACCAGTTATTAAAATGAGATAAGTACAACCCCAGATAGACATCAGTTCACGACATATTACACCGTGTCATAATTTATTGAACATGCCAAAATGCCAAACAGAGGATGGAAAAACAAAGTCCACTGCATAAGTTCAACAGCTTGCGGAACCATTATGAAGTCATTGTTTTTGTAGTGCTGTGCAGTATGACTAAAGAGCTTCGGTTAAATGTAAGCTGTGCAGCCATGTTTTTTTGGAAACCCCTGTAAAACAAGCTGTAATTCTCAAGTCTTTATTTAATGGTACTGTGATGAATCGTCATTTAACATGCTAACTGAGGCCTGTAGAGTCTGAGATGTAGCTCTTGGGTTTTTTTAAGTTTCTCAGAACATAACATGGTTAGACCTTGGGATGATAGGTTAGTAGGCTGATAAATAGATGGTTAGATAAAATACCTAACCTGTCCCCAAAGGGAAATTTTGCAAGTTTGATGTGAGCAAAGGCAGTCCTTTGGGAGAGGAAGCTCAAGTCAGCTGTGCAATATGCTAGAAATTCCAGTGTACAAAGCAAGGTCCATGAAGACATGGATGAGCAGGTTTGGTGTGGAAGAACCTGACTGTCCTGCACAGAGTCCTGACCTCAACCCGATAGAAGACCTTTGGGCTGAATTAGAGCAGAGACTGAGAGCCAGGCCTTCTGTCCAACATCAGTGTCTGATCTCACAAATGAGCTTCTGGAAGAATGGTCAAAAACTCCCACAAACACTCCTAAACCTTGTGGAAAGCTTGGCCGGAAGAGTGTGGGCCGAAGTCATATGGATTAATACCTATTAATTAATATTACCTATTAATACCTATGGATTAAAAATGGGATGTCACTTAAGTTCATATGTGTGAAAAGGCAAGTGAGCCAATACTTTTGGCAATGTAGTGTATGAATGTTGTCATTCTTTGCATTGGATGATTGTTATTCAGTTCTGTTTAGGCATCTTTAAATATTATAAAACATCTCACACGAGGGCTCCGAAACTGACAGAGACAGCTCACAGACAAAAGAGACTGACTGCAAAACAGCTGGCAGTGCACTCTCAGTCCCACTGTCTGGGGCTGATGACCACACGGCACTTGAAAATTATAAACAAGCCTAGTTTTTTTTAGATAGACAGCCATGCTTATCAGACATTGCTGTTGAGCTCAGCTTAAAGGCAGAACGGTCACACCGGGTGTGCCTCATAGTCGACCAGATGCATATCTAAATATTAGGACATAAAAACACAAGACATCTTTCATGATTTCAAACTTGAAATGATTATTCCAAAGGAAGCAACTAAAACTCCACATATTTTGTCTTCCCAAAAGAACTGAGGAAATATTTTCCAATTCTGAGACTATGCTCAGGATCTGTGGAATTCACTGTTCTTGAAGCCGGAAATGTATGAGTCAAACACACAATTATTCAACATCTGTAAAATGAAATTTCTTCCTGAAATATGCTCATGTTGCTGAATATTAGTGTGCAAATCAGTGCTGAGTATGTGTGTGTGAAGGCTCATGCACAGTGCCACAAAACTGCTTAATCTACAGTTCAAACGGTTGTGGCTTCTACTTCTTCATTTTTATTTCAGCGCTGTACTTGAGTTTGTGCTTGACAAGTGTCTTTGCACTTCATGATGTTTGATTAAGCACCACATTGAAGATGAGGCGATTTATTTTTTTTTCTCACCATCCCACAAAGTGGTCGTCCAGTACTTAGCTTCTAACCTTTCACTCATACTCCCCACAACTGCAGAGTCATCTTGTGTATCTCTGCTGATGAAAGGATTCTGAATTTTACTGGACGTCTGAGGTGTACAGAGTAAAGAGAAATGGTGAGAGTACTGTCCCCCATGGTGCTCCTGTGCTGCTGATCACCTTCTCGGTCTCATAAAAATGCGGTCTGTTTGTGAGGTTGTCAGTAATCCAGGCAAATGCGGAGGCATCTGTATGTATTTTCTCGAGTTTCTCACATAGCACTGCAGGCTGAATTGTAATAAAAGCACTGGAGAAATCAAAGAACATGATCCTTATCATGCTGCCGGCTTTCTCCAGATGAGAGTGAGCTTGCTGAAGCAGGGGTTAGGCTGATGATAGCATCTCCAAATCCAGGATGATAAGCAAACTGTTGTGAGTTGAAAAGATGTTCTCTTGTATACTTTGGTGAGTCAATCATAGTCTCTCCCCAAGTTTTGTGATGTGGAATGTTGGGGTAACAGGTCTGTTGTCACTGAGGGCAGATGAATAACGTATCATAGGTACCACAACAAGGCAGGAAGTCTTTCACAGCATTGGAACTTTCTGATGACTCAAGCTAAGGTTGAAAAGATATTGTAAAGTCCCATACTGCAGTTCCATGCAGGCCCTCTGAAACCTGCAGTCTTATTCCACATCAGTTTCTCCACCTGAATGTTAGAGACAGACAGTCTGTATGGGGGGGGGTGGAGAAGTCTAATTGTATCCATGATGGATGTGCAGAGTGATATTATTGAGGTGTGACTGGGAAGGTGTGAATAGAAGTGAGCTGTGAAGTCTCTGTTGCTGGAGGCAGATGAGGAGCATGCTGAGTGTTGATCTGAACCGAACCCAATCAAAAACATGTTAAGCTCATTGGCTCTGTCCAGGCTTCTATCAATCCGAGCCTCTTTCAGCTTCAAGACTGTGATCATATAGTCACATGTACTATCGTTGGACTGTCAGCTCACATAGGATGGGCAAACCCACAGCATACAGTGCAATGCTATCCAATAGGTGCAATAGGATTGTCTACTGGGAATTGGAGGTAGGTTCTGAATATGTTGTAGCCCCCAGAGCAGTGAAGATCAGTTTTACGTTCATACTACATGGGGTTACAATACAATGATGGCATAACACAATTCATTAATATTACTGCACAAACATGCAAGGTCATTTAATTTCATTTGATTGTATTCTCCTGAAGTGTTTGTGTGTGCCATCAGGTGGTGGCAGAGCAGATCCCTCAGTTAGTCCAGGGGGTCAGAGGCAGCCAGTCTCAGCCTGACAGCCCAAGCGCTCAGCTGGCCCTCATCAGTGCCAGTCAGAACTTCCTTCAGGTGATTGTCACACTACGTCTTTCATTCACTCAGTGAACTGGGGTTAGAAATGTTAGTAGTAAGTTATTTTGTGCAGCAACACACGTATAAATAATATAATAATAATGTAAATAATAGTTACCAAGAGAAATAGAAAATTTGTGCTTATTTTAAACTTTGTTGATGTTCTGTGATTTTCAGGTTTGTAGGGTAGTGAAAAGATGACTTACTATTTTATAGTTTTTTTTCAAAAATAAACTTAAATGAGTGTGTATTTTACTTCCATTCAAATATGATTTTAGCTCTAGTTTGCCCTTTTATAAAAACCTTGGACATTAAGATGCACTTCTAATCAGGGCTTTGTTTTTTTATATTGTTTAATGAAGGCAATAGAAATAAACTTCTCCTCCTCCACCAGCCAGGTACTAAGATGGTTACAGCCGCCAAAGCCACAGCTCCCACCATCAGTGACCAGGCCTCAGCTATGCAGCTCAGCCAGTGTGCTAAGAATCTGGCTGGCGCCCTGGCAGAACTGCGAACTGCCTCACAGAAGGTACTGCACATTGTGTTTTCATGACCCAATAGTGTGAATGGAAAGCAAATGAAAGCAGTTCTAGCTTCACGAAGGGCTTTCTTACACGTTATTAAACTATCTTTCAAGACTAATTGAGACTGTTAGCTCATAGCTGCTGTGTTGTTGTTATTGGCGGCTAACGGGGGCTTATAGAGGGCTTTCTACGCACTCGTCTTCTGGGATGACTTCATCGACAACCACCGCTGCAGCACAGCTTATTCACTCCAGTAAGGACGTCCATCGTACTCAAAGTTGTCGTCCACGTCGTCAAAATCTGATAAATATCCTGCCATGTTGCACAAAACTATCAGTGGCAAACTACGTGTGGAGTGAATAAACTGTGCTGCAGGGGGGCGTCGATGATATGTGATGCTTATGGTAAGGGCTCAGGGTTCAGTATCGAACATCAGAAAACATTGTTGAAGTATACAATCTGTGTCTCGGTGTGTGTATTTACAAGGCTCAGGATGCTTGTGGTCAGCTGGAGATAGACAACGCTCTGACAATGGTCAGAGATCTAGAGAAAGACATCCAGGAGTCCAAGGCTTCTGCTGAAGAAGGCAAACTCAAACCACTGCCCGGAGACACGGTGAAACATACACACACACACATCAAAGGCTTACATTTCCTATTAGGTTGGGGCACATTTTGTAGTAGATATTAACACTAGATTAAATTGAATTTATTAGAAACAGACAAGTGAAAGAAGTGCATGTAGAACAGTGAGTATGACCATGAGTTTCTTCCTTTGTCTTCTTGATGTGCCATTCAGCTCGGGAAATGTTCCCAGGATCTGGGTACCAGCACTAAGGCTGTGACCTCAGGTATCGCACAGCTGCTGAGTGAGGCCACCCAGGGAAATGAGAACTACATCGGTGGGTTAAACATAAACACACTTAGATAAGAGCAATTCAAAGTAGGAGCACATCTTCCACCAAGGCCAGTGCCTATTTCTGCAGTTTGAAAGCAAGTAACCTGTGTCCAAACCATAATGAACGGGTTCTCTCTTTACATATATCTTTACTCTGCCTCTTAATCAATTTTCAAGATGGTTTATATTGGGGATGGAGTGATTTTCAATCGGATCGTCTTATCGGCGATCGAAGGGAGGATCGTGATCTTTTTTTCAAATGGCGATCTGTAAGGCCAACCTGAATTAATTTAATGCTATAAGATATTGAAGAAAAAATGTCTAGAACCTGCACTTTACTGTGTACTTAAAAATGTTTCTCATGGAGCAACATGTGTGCATTCAGAGCCCTCTGATCTGTGCAATAATAAACTCCTCAGTTTATTATTCACCGCGGACGCAGGCTCTCTCTGTCTCCTCTGTTCTTCATCTTCTTGCTTGCTTACCAAACACTTTCCTCTGCGCTACAAGTGGTGTGCTATATTATCTTTCTTTTTAGTCACAAAATAAATGATTCACGCATATATTTGAACAACAATAACTTTATTAGATCGAGGGATCAATGTGCGTAAATGAAATGCTCCTCACACAAATAACCAAACCAAAATAAAATTTTGAGCTTTTGTCTGTGCAGATGTGGCACAAAACTGTATTTCTAAATAAATGATAGGCTGTAATAGGGATGGAGTGATTTTCAATGACCTGAAGACAGGGCCGGTTTATATGTAATATTGTTCTCAGGCAGAATCATGTGAAGAACCTTTTTAATGTGATTATTTCTGATTTAAAGGTTCATATTTCACAATATCCCCTTAATATAGTGAACATTTATTTGGACAATTTGAGCAGTAACAAGTGCCTTCATCTTCTCCAAATGACACCGCATATAATGCAGACTGACGCTTGTCACCTCTGCTCTCCTCTGTCGGATCCAGGGATATCGGCCAGAGACATGGCCCAGGCTCTGAAGTCCCTGGCCTCAGCTGCTAGAGGAGTTGCTGCCACCACTGATGACCCAGCAGCACGCAGCGCTGTGCTCGACTGTGCTGGGGATGTTTTGGACAAGTCAGCCAACCTGATTGAAGAAACCAAGAGAGCCATTGCTAAGCCAGGAGACCCAGAGAGTCAACAGAGGCTGGCCCAGGTTTGACACAAAGTGACAGAGAATGGAAAAAATGTATCAGCTATCGTCAGGAATGTACAAGGCAGCTATAATTAGTGCTTCATTTCTGACATGGCTTTTAAATATCTGTTACTGAGTGTAAAATTAACCTACTCTTTGCTACAGTGTGCGATTAGAAGTTGAGCTAATACTGAAGAACAATGGTTCCCAGCCAGGCTGGGACGTTAGGCTGTGATTTAACATTCCAGCAAAAGAGGCTGGGACACAGCTGTAGATGAAAGCATGCTTTTTCATTTGACATCAGAACACGTTTGGACTGGTTTGTTCAGTGATAATGATTGTGTGTGTTTGTGTGCAGGTGGCGAAGGCAGTGTCTCAGGCTCTGAACAGATGCGTTAACTCCCTTCCTGGCCAGAGGGATGTGGACAATGCCATACGGACTGTGGGCGAAGCCAGCAAGGCCCTCTTGGCTGATTCTGTTAGTACAAAAAATATTGTTGATAATGGTATAATATATCATTTAAAAAAATGAAAAAATCAATGTGAATATATATGAACTTTTAGTAATTTGATACATTATGTAGAGGCCTGACAAATATCATAAACACGACACCCTCACATATACATAAAAAGAGGCTTTATGAATATTTATTTCTGTTATCATTCTGTCAGTTGCAAGACCCTCAATGCAGAATGTGTACTTGAGACATCTTTATTGTCAACACACATTGAAGTGTTGATGATTTGCTGTTAAATGTAATTTGGTTAGTTATGTCATTTCCAGTGTGTGTTTATATATGGTATCTAAGACAAAGAGATGTTTTGGAAGTACTCTTAAAAGTATTTTAGAGCTTTTCATTTGAAAAATAATGAAAGCAGTTGATGACTTGAAGGGTATATTATAGTTTTTAAAGTAAAGTGCTACAAAACTAGGCATGACCGCATCGGAAAGTACACTGCCTGGCCACACACTCCAGTGCTTGATTTTTATTTTTTTTTAACATTTGTGGCTGAATAATAATGGCAAAGATTTGGCAGAGCTAGGCCACCCTGCATCTTAGGCCTCTGCAACAGTTGCAGCCGTATTCTAGGTTTCTTCCCCTCCCATATAAATGAAGTGAAGACCTTATCAATGCATTTGAAGAAAGATTTAGGGAGATAAAGTGGAATACACTGAAACAGATTTTTTTACAGTTCACTTTTCCTGCTAAAGATAGGTGAAGTGTTTTCCATTTCTTCAAGTCTGCTTTGACTTTCTCAAATAACAGACAGAAGTTTTCCTGGTAAAGCTTCTGCATGTCTGTTGTGATGTTAGTGCCCAGATATCTAAAGCCATTTCTAGACATCTGGAACGGCAGAGCATTGTCCTGTATTTGAAGAGCCAAGTCATTAACAGGATAACATTCACTTTTACTAAAGTTCAGTGTGTGGACTACTGTTTTCTCATGTCGTGTTTATTTCCCACCTCACTTTCACATTTTTATCTTCAAATGACGTGTCAGGCAGCACCAGTTTAAAGTGTCCACGAACAAGATATTCAATTCCATATTTCTTCATTTCACACTTATGTGAGTTGTGACTTATGCGTATATATGACAGGAATAAGAACAGTCAGCAAGACACCATGACCGTGTCTGATTGACCGACTTGTTATAATACATTCACTCACACATTGTTGGAGGGAAAATGTTGGATTATGTATCTTGCTCATGGACACTTTTCACTGGTGTCTCTTTTGATGTAGGCATGGTTCATTGACTCAGCTAGATGATCATCTTTCATATTAGTTTGAAATATGAAGAGCTGGACAATAGAACTATGAAATAAAATTCATCTGGGAAAAAAAAGCTTCAACTTTTTAAATAGAGTGAGGCATGCATACAGGACTGCCAGTGCCTGAGGTCACATGGGCTTGAGCAGTTACATGCACAATCCAGCGGGAGTTGTCATAGATAATATAGATGCACATCAGAGACCCACAACATCCACTGTTCCAACTCTTTTCTTTCTTTATTTTTTAAGCATACAAATGTTGTTTTGGGATTTTCCCTCTTTGTCCAAAACAGTCTTTCTGTGTTTGGTCTTCAGGCCGTACTGTAGAATTCAATAACATACATATGAGAGAGCCAAGATCAAAGCAATGAATAAAACAACAAACCGCATCCAAAAACTAAAAGTTATCATCACACAACATCAGCTAACATCACTGTCTTATGAACATTGATGCAGTTTTAATTAGGAGGACTTTTTTCTCTTTTTTTAGCAAAAGCAACCTCTTATATTTTAATTTCAATAGCTCTTGTTGTTCTTCTCCTCCTGCTGTAGTTCCCATCCAGTGGACGGAGTTTCCAGGAGGTTCAGGTGCAGCTCAATGAGGTTGCAGCTGGCCTGAACCAGTCAGCCAACGAGGTGGTTCAGGCATCCAGAGGGACCACCCAGGACCTGGCCAGGGCAACAAGCAAGTTTGGAAATGACTTCACCAACTTCCTGGAGGCCGGTGTTGACATGGCTGGAACGTCCCATGTCAGTTTGATGAGAAAAGACTTGATCATGAGGTTTTTTTTGGCAGAAGCTGATGTGAAGCTTCCTGTTAACGTTACACTTTATGTAACTTAACATGACAGTTGATTCACTTCACAGCTGTTTATGCTAAAGCATGTCATACTATCAGGAGTCAAGAGAACCTCTGTAATTCCAGCATAGAAATTGTATTGAAGCAGTTTGTAAGGTTTTAGATCAAATTTTCACAACATATGACTCCTTTTATATTTACTATGTCGATCCAATTTAACACGGGTCTGTGATTGCTGTCTAAAGTTCTCTACATACCGTCTTCCTCATCTCCTCCAGTCTAAAGAGGACCAGACGCAGGTGGTGTCCAACCTGAAGACAATTTCCATGTCATCAAGCAAGCTGCTGCTGGCGGCCAAAGCTCTGTCCACTGATCCCAGCTCCCCCAACCTCAAAAACCAGTTGGCAGCAGCTGCTCGGTAAAGGAACATTTCACGTCCTCGAGTTCGGCCAGTTTTTTTCATCACCTATGAGGTTTTTTTTTACATATCTGAGCCTTTGCGTTTATAGGTCGGTTACAGACAGTATCAACCAGCTCATCACCATGTGCACTCAGCAGGCTCCAGGTCAGAAGGAGTGTGACAATGCTCTCAGAGAGCTGGAGGTAACAACCATCGTAAATCTATCAACCTATCACATCTACTGGTTAACCCACGATACCCTGAGAACCTTGAGAAAAAGGAAAGTCATATAACAGGCACTAGATTCTAGGATGCAAAGGTCATTTATGTCGTCAGCCGAGATGTATCGGTGCAGTGTGTGTTTCTCAGGTGTGTTGGTTGTGATTGTTTTGTCTCTGTGAGCAGTCAGTCAGGGGGATGCTGGAGAACCCAACAGAAGCTGTGAATGACCAGTCATTCTTTGAGTCCATCGACAGCGTCATGGAAAACTCTAAGGTTGAACACACACACACCGCTGCTGCTCTTCTCACCTGTTCGCTTTGATCAGCCTCCTCTTGTTTCTGAGCTTTTGGAAATTTAAGCAGCTGTTTCTGCCAGTGAAAACACGCTGACCTGATTAGATGTGGATTAGCAGCTGAAGTTCATTGAAACCTAAATACTTGAACATGGACATTCCATAATTGCACTGACCCTTCAAAAGTATCTTGTGTAATTTGTAGATTTCATACAATGAATGTGAATCTGTGTGGGGTGTAGCTGCACAAATAGCCCCCCTCTCAGTGGGGAAACAGTATCAACAGCATCAGTCCTGCTGCTGTGTAGCTATAGCTGCCTAATATAATCAAATAAATGAAAGGCTGACATTCTAAATGTTTTCACCACAAGAAAGTATCTGAAAACAGATTTCAAGAGTGATCTGTAAGGAGTGATCCTCTGAAACAGAGAGGATTAAGAATACATTCAGATCTTTGGACTGAAATCAGGAACAAATCTGAGCAAACATTTGATGGGTGCTATCAGCTCTTGACCATTTCTGACAGTCTGAACTATTGCCAGATTTTAGTAATCAACAACAAAGTGTCGAGGTTTGATACACACCTTATTATTATGATGGTAGCTTTAGATTTTTTGTTTAGCCTGTGTTCTCTGTAAAGTCATAAAAGAAACAATGACTTCATTCCTCAAACCAAGCTTTGTCCCGTTGACAGGTTCTTGGTGAGTCCATGGCTGGTATTTCACATCATGCCAAGAACTCAAACCTGCCAGAGTTTGGTGATTCAGTCAGTGCGGCGTCCAAAGCCTTATGTGGTCTCACAGAAGCAGCTGCACAGGTAAAACCCTGACTTTAGGCTACTGTATTAGTGCCATAAGAGCACTTTTTCATGAGAAAATGGAGTAGGATGGTAAGAAGTATGTTCAGCTTGTTTCTAATCTAAGCATTTCTAACTCTTACCTACTCGAAGCTGACGAGTGATCTGCTGATATTTGTAGGCTGCTTATCTCGTGGGAGTGTCAGACCCTAACAGTTCAGCTGGTCAGAAGGGCCTGGTGGACCCTACTCAGTTTGCCCGTGCTAATCAGTCCATTCAGATGGCCTGCCAGAACCTGGTGGACCCAGCCTGCACCCAATCTCAGGTACATGCTTTCCTCACTACCGTTTCCCACTGACGGCCAGCTTTACTTGTTGTTTTTGTTTCAGTTGGAGCGTATTAATGGGATGGAATGCATTCATACTGTCACTCTGCTCAGGTGCTTTCTGCAGCTACCATTGTGGCCAAGCACACTTCTGCACTGTGTAACGCGTGCCGCCTGGCCTCCTCCAAGACTCCTAACCCTGTTGCCAAGAGGCAGTTTGTCCAGTCAGCCAAAGAGGTGGCCAACACCACTGCCAACCTGGTCAAATCCATAAAGGTTTGTTTTGCAAATCATTTTGTGATCAACTACATGAGGAAGAAATCTGTGTTGAGTGAAAGCACATGCCTGGTTTTCAAAAAGGGATGGATTAAGGCTCTGTGCTTCCTGTAGGCCAACTGTGGTTTGCTTATTTGAAGCCCAGTCAATCAAGTTTTTTCCCCATATCTTGCTGTTTGTAGTTGTACTTAAACTGTAATCCAGTGCCAAAACTGTGGTCTGGAAGGAATAAATCCAGAAATGATGACAGAGCCCATTGGATTATTTTTACCTAGACCCCAATAGATATAGAATAAAACAATAACAAGAAGTACTGATCCTTAAAACACACATTTGTAACATTGGCTTAGAGAGTCCCAGCCTAAGGACTTGGTCTGTTACAACGCTCTAAGTAACATTGTCCCCTTCACAGGCTTTAGACGGAGCATTTAATGAGGAGAACAGAGAGAAGTGCAAAGCTGCCACTGGTCCTCTGATAGAAGCTGTGGACAACCTGACTGCCTTCGCTTCCAACCCAGAATTTGCCAGCATTCCTGCTCAGATCAGTCCTGAGGTTTGTCCTCATCTTTCCATTGAAATGTCAGCAAGTCATACTATTATGAAGAATTCTATTAGAATTTATGTTTGAAGATTTTAGCTTTCAGCTCTTACAAACCATTTCCACAACTGTGTATTTATTTGTTTGTTATTATAGTGTGCACAATAGTTAGGGAAGTGAGTATTTCCAATCAATCAATCAATCAAACTTTATTTATTCATAAAACTTTGCAGCTCAGTGCTTTACAGGACAACAACATACCTCCAAAAGCCGGAGCAAAATCTCTCTCTCACTTTTGCTCTCTCTGACACACACACACACACACACACACACACACTCAGATCACTACTGAGCCCACCAATGAACTGAGGAAGTGCTAGCAGTGAGGAAAAACCAGAGATGAGGTAAAAACCAGAGATAAATGCATAAGACAAACAAAGCATGATACATAAATGAAACTGGGTAAAAAAACACAATAAATCATTTAAACAAAGTAAAGTAAAAAGTGTAAGCAGCAGTGAGGGAAGAAAAAAAAAGCAGCTGAAATAAAATCATTAACATTCTCTGCTGCCCTCAGGCTGTCCCACCGTGGGTTTTCACCACAAAGTAGAGCATTACAGTAATCGATTCTGAAGGCATTGATGTTTTGATATCAGAGATACAATTTAAAAAAGAGTCTATGTCACAACCGGTGTGGTGGGGATTGTGCGTGACGTGGTGGAGGTAGGACCCAGATGCAGATTTTAACTTTATGCCATCAGCATAAAGTTAATGCCGCATCTCCTGATGACATTTCCTGTGGGGTAGCATATAAAGATTAAAAAGTGTTGGACCTAAATTTGAACCTTTGAAGACACAATTAATTTTATAGCTTTTGGATGATTGATCCTCCATACTTGTTTTCCTCCAAAAAAACCCTAAATATAAATAAAAGAATTTGATAATAATGATAGATAGAAAATACTTTTTTTTTTCCTCATGGGGGTTATTTCAACACGATCAAGATGCGACAACCTAGTTATGTGTTTGACTTTCAGTCATTCTCAGGTCATCTGTTGTCTTTGTGCCTGTGGGCCTTCATCACCCTGAACAGGATAAAACGGGTATAGAAAATTAAGTGATTAACACTTATTAATATTAATTGTTATCCTAGAAAAAAGCAAAAATGAATAGCAAGGATTTAGAAGAAATGAACTATAATGCTGTCAGGGAGCCAGCGTCCACAACATTCAAGTTACAGCAGAATGATTGCTTCAAGACACACAACCCAGTTCCTGAAGAGTTGAGACGCTTTGTAAAATGTGAAAACAAAAATGAAGGTAAATGTTACTCACAATAGAAGCAGCAGCAGGTCGCAGAAACAATGGGATAGAGGCAACAAAAGGCTGGAACAGTAAAGAGTGCTAAAAAGAAACTGACACTGAGAGGTTGTGTGTCTGAGGAGGTGGTCAGCAGCACAGGAGCACCACAGAGGACTGTACTCTCACTGCTTCTCTCCACTCTGTCCTCCTCAGAGTCCTGTCACCTACAGAAATACTCTCATGACATTTCTATTGTGGAAGAGGACTCAATATTGAATAATACTATTGTTATTTAACATGAATATATGTCATTAACATGTAATTTCCATTATTTTGTTCAATTATTCTGTAATTGCCTAAAAAATGAAAGCTGAAGCAACTTTTTGCTTTTCTGTTTTAAATTTTCAGCATTTTGAATTGAATCAAGATTAAGCCAAAATAGATTACACACCTATTACAGCAGCATAGGAGATTGAAAACATATAACACATTATGAAACAAAGCAAAACAATGGAGATGAGCCATTTTGGTCATGATTTTCATTCACATTCCTTAGGGTCATGCAGCCATGGAGCCCATAGTGGCAGCAGCAAAGATGATGCTGGAGAGCTCAACTGGCCTAATTCAGACAGCCCGATCTCTGGCTGTCAACCCTAAAGACCCTCCCAAGTGGTCAGTGCTGGCTGGACACTCAAGGACAGTGTCTGACTCCATCAAGAAACTCATCACGAACATGAGGTGAGCTTTGCTGTACAGCAGCTGCTACTACACATGCAGCATTGGTGGGCAACACAGGTGAACTCTCTCAGCAGACAACATGGACAGAAACTCACAGCCAGCAGTTCAACATCTGGGGTGCAGAGAGGCTCCTTCTCAGTAATCTGTAATCCTCCTCCTTTACTGTTAGCGCTCTGTCTGCAGTCTCTGTCTTCCTGGATAGTCTGAAAGCTGAGCAGAGAGCTGTTAGAGTTGTTCCTGCAGCCATGTCCAGGATTCCACCATCTGTTGTTAACCAGCTCTGTGATCCTCCTCCTTTACTGTTAGCGCTCTGTCTGCAGTCTGTCTGCCCGGATAGTCTGAAAGCTGAGCAGAGAGCTGTTAGAGTTGTTCCTGCAGCCAGGTCCAGGATTCCACCATCTGTTGTTAACCAGCTCTGTGATCCTCCTCCTTTACTGTTAGCGCTCTGTCTGCAGTCTCTGTCTTCCTGGATAGTCTGAAAGCTGAGCAGAGAGCTGTTAGAGTTGTTCCTGCAGCCAGGTCCAGGATTCCACCATCTGTTGTTAACCAGCTCTGTGATCCTCCTCCTTTACTGTTAGCGCTCTGTCTGCAGTCTCTGTCTTCCTGGATAGTCTGAAAGCTGAGCAGAGAGCTGTTAGAGTTGTTCCTGCAGCCAGGTCCAGGATTCCACCATCTGTTGTTAACCAGCTCTGTGATCCTCCTCCTTTACTGTTAGCGCTCTGTCTGCAGTCTGTCTGCCCGGATAGTCTGAAAGCTGAGCAGAGAGCTGTTAGAGTTGTTCCTGCAGCCAGGTCCAGGATTCCACCATCTGTTGTTAACCAGCTCTGTGATCCTCCTCCTTTACTGTTAGCGCTCTGTCTGCAGTCTCTGTCTGCCCGGATAGTCTGAAAGCTGTTAAGAGTCGCAGCCATGTCTTGATGAAAAGAATAATATTGCCATCCTGATAATCCTGCTTTGTTCTCATTAAGGATCCAAACTTGTCCATTTTATCTGCCAGTGAACACACACTTCCTGTTATGATCGATGGATGAAGTGGTTCAACCCCCTTCAACTCACCTTGAATTGGGGGTCTTGCTATAGGCCATTACTTGGGTTTTGGAAAGCTCAGTTAGCTGCTCCAACTGTTTCCTGTGGCCATGCTTATGCATAATGTTTTAACAGATGTAAAAAGAGTGATCAGCAGAAGTCCTTCCAGTAGCACAACATCCAAATCAGCACAGAAAAATGTTTCAGAAATCTGTGTTTTCACAGAAAAAAGCTCAATAGAAAATCCAGATAAGATGCAATTACACACACACATATATATATGAACCATATAGGTTTACATTTATCCACACAGTATTTATTTCTATTCTGTTGTGATATTCCATGTAACCATTGAAAGCTTCTTTCTCTGCATCAGGGCACTGTTTAGTTCAGTTGTTTGTGTGCATACCCAATGTACAGAGGCTGTAGGTCCTCAGCTCAAGCGCTCCAGGTTGGAGTATAAACCTGGAGCCTGTGGTCATTCTCACACTGTCTGCCCACCTTCCTGTCCAGCTACTGCCAGGAAAAAACATTAGTGCCAGAAAAAATCTTTAAAAAAATAAGGGTCATAAGGTTAAGGTTGGCAGTTTTGGACATTGTTTTCTGACGTTTCTACATATCAGACCATTGGCATGTGTGTATGTCTAAATGCATGAATGCTTTTGAGAATTATGAGGCCCGCTGAAAAAAAAGCCATTTTCATTTCAAACTAAAAATAAGATTTGTGTCTTTAGCTTTTGTCAGGTTTGCTGCAAGAATTTAAGGATAGCCCATTACTTATGTAATAAATACTTATTGCACATTTTCCATTTAATTTGTTCAGAGAAAAAGCTCCTGGCCAGAGAGAATGTGATGATGCTATTGAAGTGTTGAACAGCTGCATCCGTGAAGTTGATCAGGCCTCACTTGCTGCCATAAGCCAGCAGCTAACACCCAGAGAAGACATCTCTATGGAGGTAAGAACACACTCACCGATTACGGCTACGACTGCTACTCTCTTTTGGGTTTGTAAGTGTTACTGCCATGAAGTCCTCAGAAAGAAAATGCATATGGTTAAAATTTTTGTCAACTTTGTGGGGATCCAGAATCACACAGACAATGATGAATATGTAAATCGCATAACTTAAGTCTGCAAATCATGATAAAATCACAGAGGACATCAAACTGGATTTCAACACTGATTTTTACAGGCATTATGCTAACAGCGAGATGTTTCACAGGCACTTTAAGGGTGGGAACTGAATACACAAGTGTGAAAATACGACTGTCTCCTGGTTAAAAAAAAAGAAATCATAAAGCCCCAATGCCCACTGTTTCTTCATGGCCATATATCTCTTTGGGTTGCGAGGAGCATTAATAACATGGGGACCCGAGTACCAATCCAGCAGGTGTGGGACATATTTATATTGCCATGTGAAATCTCATCTAAAGTTTCACGATGAATCAATCTTTCACATTTTGATCAGACATCCATAGATGCCCTCTAGGCGTTTTTTCATTAAAAAAGGCTTAAACAGTTACTGCTGATCATTATAAATATGCTTGTAAAAATACATTCACTTTGACATCAAACACTTTTATCCATAGAATGCATATCACTCAACATAAAAACACAAAAGGAGGTTTGCCACGAGCAACGTCTGCTCACAGTGCTCCATAGGTGTCATAATTAGTTTCATGAAGCAGAGAAAAAACCTGCCTGTAACTCCTGCATCCCTCCTGATACTGATAAATAGTTGGCCCTGCAGCATTGAGATGGTTAATCCACTTCACCTGTGGATGGTTCGGATGTTGCTACAACCACAGCTACAGTTATGTCATTTGCAGGCTGCAGTCAGTCAGATACGCTGTGTGTCTTGGTGAAGGTGAACATCAGCACACATGGCTCAGACTCTCTGCACCCAAAACAAGCTTTGGACTAAATATTGAGATACAGTTTGAAAAAAAATGCAATAAAATAATAATAATGATGATCAAATGTTATTGCACCGTCATGCAACAATTTACTGCAAAGTAGCACACAATGTCCCATAAATCAAACACTCCACACAGCTCCACACTGTTGAAGTAATGAAATGCTGAAGACTGGCTCTGTTTTAGTCCTGACCCGGTCTGATCTGTGAACTGTTAGACATTTCCACGTGTATTAAATGAAACGTTTGTATGTTGTAGACTCTTCACGAGCAGATGGCAGCTTCCGTTCATGAGATCAGTAACCTGATAGATCCTGTAGCTGTGGCTGCTCGGTCTGAGGCCTCCCAGCTTGGACACAAGGTAAAACCTGGAACAACACCTCTACACAGTTCACAGTGACATAAGAATGTCGACCAGTTGGAGGTCCATTTAAAGGCTGTCCTTGGGACTGTCTCTTTTTTCAGAAACTGTGTTTTGAGCTTGCCATAATGCATCATTTGTTTCCCACATACTTGGATAGGTATCTCAGATGGCTAGCTACTTTGAGCCCCTGATCATGGCAGCTATTGGTACAGCCTCCAAGATCCTCAGCAGCCAACAGCAGATGGCTGTCTTAGATCAGACAAAGACTCTCGCAGAGTCAGCTCTGCAGATGCTCTACACTGCCAAAGAGGCTGGAGGAAACCCCAAGGTACTGAAGCATACACTTGTCATATCTGTCATCTTGGAATCTGAAAGAGAAACCTGACTAACTCCTAGCTTGCCATAACCCAGTCTCAAAAATGATAATGTAGCTCATGATGACAATGATGGCCAATGGCCAATGGCCAATGTGATGTCAAAATGCATGCTTGCTTAATATCTGCAAAACGTTGTTTGAGCCACCAACAGGAGAGAAGCCTGAATGTAGGCTAAAAATGACTTGACCCAGGCGTGAAAGCCGTGGTGAGACTGAACTCATGTCATGGTCCCAAGCTGTTGACATGATGAATTACTTTGTCATTTTTTTTCCACCCAAAATGAATATCATTACACACATACACATTAACAGCATCATCACATTTTATGTTGTGATCAAGATCGAAGTCTTCATCCCCTAGTGGTGAAATAGCATCAAACATTCTCAGCCTGTACACCGCAGCCAGATTTGGTGTTATATGGAGCTACATGAGTTTCAGTACATATGACCAGATCAACAGATAATTATGGAAAGACAACATATCTTTAATGCTTAAGATCTTCAAATTCACTACATGAAAAAAAGTCTTTCTTTTTACAGTCTATAGTATGTACAATTAGTCAAATAAGCAATTAAAGATATGTTAGACAAACAAAGCAAAAACTTCTGACACAAATGGATGTGTAAATCACAGCATTGGTCTTTATGGAGAAGGCACTCCCTTAGGGCTCTTATATTTATGGCGCTGAGCGGTTTGAACAGACTTCCCGTGTGTTTCCTTTCTTCAGGCAGCACACATGCAGGATGCTCTTGAGGAGTCAGTGCAGATGATGAAAGAAGCAGTTGATGACCTGGGTGCCACTTTGGCTGAGGCTGCCAGTGCAGCAGGTGCTGTGGGTGGCATGGTGGACTCCATTAATGATGCCATCAATAAAATGGAAGATACACCTACACAAGAACCTGAAGGCACCTTTGTGGACTACCAGACTACAATGGTTAAGACGGCCAAGGCCATTGCTGTTACAGTACAGGAGATGGTAAGAAACTTTGCCAAAGTTTTGTATTTTATTGATAATCTGATATGATATTTTTGTAAGTTTGTAAGTTATCTGACTCAAAGGTCTTAAACAATTGCTACTTCATGGTTAAAGAAAAAAACAATCTCTGGATTTTGTACAAAGTTTAACAACTTTTTTCAAAATGTTTCCTACTTAAGTTAAAGGGTCAATCGGTGTTTTTACAGTTCCTTAGGTTCCAATTTAGCAAGTCAATCTGCCATGGTTTCCAAAATATTCAGATTTAGTTATATAGATTTTAAGGTGAAGCATGTCACTTGCAGCAAGACATTTGGAAACAGATCTCTGATGCTAATCTTTGAATATCACCCTATATAGTAAAGCTCAAAAATCCAAGTAGCATTTTCCTAAACACACTGTTTTGGTGGTTAAAACAATTTGATCTTGTTGTGATGTATACTGCTGCATCACAACAGGGAACGTGAAGTTCAATCTTAAATCAAGTTTGTCTCCTATTCAATCAGTGCTGCCTATTCATCAGCAATTTCAAACTTCAAAGTGGAGAGGCGAAGATTTTCCTTTATATTAAACCTGAGTTTTTTGTCACCTCAAACACTAAGGTTAACTGAGGAAATAATCATGATCAGTTTAAGAAACAAACTTGACACCATACAACTTTAAAGATTTACTGCACGCTGCAGTAGCATCTGTTAATATTGCACATTATTGCCATCAAATATGATTTTAGTTTTTATATTGCTGCATTACATACATACACACAGACTGTTACAAACGGACCACGCTGGAGACGTCACACACACCCTTCAGTTACCTCGCACACATCTGAATCTGCAGACTATGGAAATGGGCAACTCTGCACTAAACATTACAGATACCTCTTTATAGTGGTAGTTGCTTAACAGTAAATACAGTCCAACGCAGGCACCATAAGGCCATAAGGCACAAAAATCGGCCATGCGCCATATAATCCAGTGCGCTTTATGTGTGCACCAGATTCCAAAATCTGTCACGGATACCGCCATTTTGAATTTACCGCGGGGAGCGCCGAGCATTCATCGGGACATTAAGCCCCCTCTGCATCACTCACCGCTCTCCCTTCATGCCGCTCACCGCCACGTTCACTTTTGCCGCGCTTCTTCGCTGTCATAGGTTGGAAATGAATGGCAACTGGCCACTTCCATCACTCGCTTTGCATTCAGTGTGACTGCAGGGTCAGGCGTGTCTCAGCCATTCACTCTGAATGGGGCGAAGATTGTATGGAGCTCGTACTTAGCGATTGAATCGTGTCATTAATGCTTCTGCCCATGTCCCAGTGAGTGCCTGTTCTTCAGTCTGAGATGGGTGAAGCAGACCGATGTGCAGTTTATAAGTTTATAAGTGTAAAAACCACCCACGATGTTGTCCTTGACCGTCGGACCATTTCCCGCTGACACAGGGACATAATACATACCTACGTGTGCTGGCAGCCATAAACCAATCAGAGAACAGTAGGTAATACTACGCCTTATAATCAGGTGCGCCTTATGTATGGGTTCAATACAGAGATGGACCTCATAATTGAGGGTGCGCTTTATAATCAGATGAGAGCCTTATAGTGCGCAAAGGATGGTATATTGCTTTATATTCTTAAACAATATAGTCAATGACACTTCATTATCATTCAGTAATTTAGCACTTTTTTATCCAAAGCAACTTTCAGATACCACACTGAAACTTCAGTACAACCGTGGGGTAGTTCACTTCACTTCAATTCAATTCAATTCAGTTTATTTCTATAGCACCAAATTACAACAACTGTCATCTCAGGGAACTTAAATAATACAGTCCAATTCAAACCAGTTTGAGTTCAATTCATTGTAATCATAATCCAATCAAATCCATCCGTCCATCCATCTTCTAAATCTTCTTAATCCGTCGGTCAGGTCGCGGGGGGGCTGGAGCCTATCCCAGCGGTCATCTGGGGAGAGGCGGGGTTCACCCTGGACAGGTCCATCACAGGACCACATAGAGACAAACAACCACACACGCTCACACCAATTAACCTAACACGCTTGTAATTGGACGGTGGGAGGAAGCCGGAAAACCTGGAGAGAACCCATGCATACCCGGAGACTCCATGCAGACTCCACACAGAAAGACCCAAGCTGGGAGTTGAACCTGGAACCCTCTGCTCTGAGGTGACGGTGCTGACCACACCACCGTGCAGCCCCCAATCAAATCCAATTAAATTCAAAATAGTGGATAGTGTAGTGGTATGATTGCCACCTTTCGGGTGGGAGATCTGGGTTCAACTCCCCTGCATGAAAGGTACTACTTCCAGTAGGGGTCCTTAGGCAAGACCCCCTTACTGCCTACCTGTAAGTCTCTTTGGATAAAAGTGTCTGCTAAATGCATAAACAAATGCATTGAATACGAAATTTGTTTAAAGTACACAGTACAAGAAGAAGAGGTGAAGAAGTGCAAAGTTTGTTTGAGAAGTCTTCAAGAGATCCTCTGCTCTGATGTCTAACAGTCCCAGAAGTCACTCTGTTGTCTTTAGTGATATGAATTTGATTCCAGGTGAGTTCAATGAGTGATGGAGTGACAGTACATGGCTTACAGCAGTCAAGGTGAGAGATAATCGTAGCCTATGTCAAGAGTTGTCTGAGTCATATATTTGTTGTTTTATGTGAAATGCAAGGGCATGACTGACAGGTACACGCAAGATGAGCAAAGAAGTCATTGGTCATGAAACCCAGGTTACCCACAGAGAGATGGAGAGGCAATTTTTTTGTTAAATGTTTTATTATTCTGATATTTTCATAAATTGATTGGCTGCGGTCAAGAATAATTCAGCCTTAGAGGTGGGCTTGAAGGTGGGGCTCCTTGATTCATGTGGATTTCTCTAAGAGCTGCAGCCTTTCTGTGTGGAGTCTGCATGTTCTCCCTTTGCATCTGTGGGTTCTCTCCGGTACTCCGGCTTCCTCCCACCATCCAAAAACATGCATGTTAGGTTAACTGATGACTCTAAATTGTCCCAAGGAGTGCTTGTGAGCGTGCATGGCTGTTAGTGTCTGTGTAGCCTGTGTAGGACGGGTGGGGGTGCACCCTGCCTCCCGCCCAGTGACAGCTGCGATAGGCTCAGCAAGGGATCGGAATAAAAGCTGTGCATAGCTGGATCCAAAGTACGCTGGTGTTTTCCAAAACTGGTTTTAAACTTTCTAAATGTCACTTAAAAATGTATTATCATTGTTACATACCAATATTATAACAGAGGCTTTTTCACAACACCCTCTTCCCTGACATCCAAGTGGTCCAAGCACAGAACCTTGTGAAACTCCATGACTGATGTTGGTGTCTGGGAAGACATGAACAAAATTAAATCTATCCCATGAAAACGTTACACTTTCTGCTCCTCACATGCAAGTTGCTTTTGATACGAGCTAAGATGTAAATATCACTAAGTGTGGTTCTTTTACTCCCAATAATAAGTCAAATGTTACAGTCAGCACTGTCACTTGCTGCGAACAAGGGTAGAATCGCATGGTCTATCTACTTTTACCGGTTCTGTTTCTGTTTCTGTTTTTTTTGTCTCTTTTATTCTGGTGTCAGCTCAAGATCAAACGGAATCATACGTGCGCCTTGTCCCCAGAACTCCACTGACATTGTCAGATGGACTTGTTTGACTTAAGTTACTAAACTAATGTATTTTCTTCTCTCTCTTTAGGTGACCAAGTCTAACACCAACCCAGATGACCTTGGAGGATTGGCCAACCAGCTGACAAATAATTTTGGAAATCTTGCAGATGAGGCTAAATATGCAGCTCTTACAGCGGAGAATGATGACGTAAACAAAACTTCTAGTGCCATTTAGAAACTATTCACAAAAAGCCATGGCATCATTTTCTCCAAGCGGTTGATTAATTTGTGTTGCCTCTCGTTTTTTCCTTCAGATCGGCTCTCACATTAAGAAGCAGGTGGGAGAGTTGGGTTTCACCTGCACAGGTTTGGTGACCAAAGCTGGAGCTTTGCAGTGCAGCCCCAATGACTCCTTTACTAAAAAAGAGCTGATTGAAAGTGCCCGCAAAGTCTCTGAGAAGGTCAGATTGCAAGCAGAAATGTAATAGTTTTTAGGGCAATATGTTTGGGGTACGTGTTTAACAAAGTGTCAGTAAAGAGAGATATGATACTTTTTCTCCTTGGTCAACAATTTTCTTATTTATGGCTTCACTGTAAATCTTTTTCTCTTTTTGCAGGTTTCTCATGTGTTGGCATCCCTCCAGGCTGGTAACCGTGGCACCCAGGCCTGTATAACAGCTGCCAGTGCTGTGTCTGGAATCATCGCAGACCTTGACACCACTATCATGTTTGCCACAGCTGGTACTCTAAACCGGGAGAATGCTGAAACCTTTGCTGACCACAGGTACAAACTACTACCTTCTTTTGAAATAGATCACAGTAAAACAGTTGCTGTGTATTTTTACACTAAAACATTTAAGTGCTCTAGTCTGTTCACATTGACAAGAGTTAGTCATTTTCAGGTCTTGAGTTCTCGCAATGCCTAACGCTATATTTCAACAACACTCAGATTGTCATAATAGTGCTCACCTTTGATGATACATAATCATCAGGATAAATAACAGTTTAGCCTTGAGGGTGTGTGTGGGGGGGGTTCTAGACACTATTCCAGTTATCTGAGTACAGGAGTAGCTCTTTGAAGGAATGGGTTGCGGGGCTTCCGGGCTTTAGTGGATGGTCGTCATTACTACCCGTGATGCCCCCTTGGTTCAGCTACTTGGGTGTAGCTGAGTCATTTTCTCTGTGGCCACAACCACTGTTTAGCACAAAAACTGCTGAGAGTCCAGCATGCCTCAAGCTCACTGTGCTGATGTCACAGTTGGCTAGCCAGTGATAGATAATCACTGATTCAAGGCCTATCAAAATCTAATTTTTTCCACAACAAAATGAAACACCTGTGATAAAAGTGGGCTGCAGTCCAGAATTCTGTGATCAACTTATTGTTCCTGACCTTCCTTCTTTCAGAGAATGCATTCTGAAGACAGCCAAGGCTCTAGTGGAGGACACTAAGTTGCTGGTGTCTGGTGCTGGAGCCAGTCAGGAGAAACTTGCTCAAGCTGCTCAGTCATCAGTGTGCACTATTACCAAACTAGCCGATGTGGTCAAACAGGGAGCGGCCAGTCTGGGTTCTGAAGACCCAGAGACCCAGGTATGAACACCACAATAACATGTCAAAGAACATGTTACATGTTTTTCAGCTTCTCAACACAGCTGCCAACTTGCACTAAACTTTGGATTTTGCCAAACAGGGAAGTGAAAAATTAGAAATCAGCTTTCTTTTGTGGTTGCTGTCTGTCTGTAAAGCAAGGCTAGAAAGCAGTGTCAGCACGGTCATCCAATTTGAGAACTAAACCAAAGAAGATGCTACTTGGCAGTTTCATATTTTTTCCACAAGAAGCTCTTCCAATAAAATTTTTGATTCAATTTAATTTATGTAGCACCATTTCACAGCAAACAATCATCTCAAAGCACTTTACCTAAAGAGACATTTCCAATTGAGCAAGCACTTGGTAATAGTGGGAAGGAAGAGCTCCCTTTTAACAGGAAGACAGCTCTGGCAGAACCAGACTTCGACTTATTGAGTTGCAGGAAAATGAAGAGAAAAAAGTATAATGAGAGAGAGTCAACAAACACTGGGCAAAAGCACAGACTCCAGAGAGGAAACACAAAGTTTGTGTCTGGAAATGTTAAGGCAGCTGGAGGCTTTCCAGAGAGCTGCTTGGTTATTCTGCTGGTAAAAATTACAATAGGCCGAGCCTGGAAGTAACAAATGCACGGACCGTGTTTTCTGCTTTATTCCGAGAAGAAGGTTTCTGATTTCTCATAGTGTTTGAAAGAATTCTGCTGATTCTAATTTTCTTTGTGTGGGATCATCATACATGTAAATATAGCCAAATTCCCTGCACAGATGTTGTCTTTAAGTTACTTGAATGGCGATTTTGTCAGAGCAGAATGACTGCATTTTGAAACGGGACTGATTTTCAGACCCAAAAGAAGCAGAAAGATATCTGAATGAGTGCAGCTCTATGGGGAGTTTGGCTGTATTCGTGTACACTTACACTTTACTGTTTTTACAAAAGAATGCTCACTGTCCCTTTGGGTTCTACTTGGTTGGCTTCTTCACCTGTGTACTGAACAGGAACTGTGGAGCATGAGCAGAGCACATAAGCTAGTTTGAGTCCAACAGAGTGCATTGAGGAATGCATGATGCAGTCATTCCACTCAGAACTTTATTTGGGTGTATTAGTCTGGCTTTGACAATTCCAATTTTGTACAATTTCTGTTGGACTAACATTTTTTCTAGTGTCGTGTAAACATACAGACTAATAATAGTGGGAGAGTTGTTATGACTTTTTTCTGTAATAGAAACAATTCTATTGAATGGACTGATAGTGCTTTTCTAGTCCTGTTGACCACTCAAAGCACTTTTACACAACCCATTCACACACACACACACACACTCAGACAGCACTTCTTAGGCTACTTCTTCTTTGTAGAAGAAGCTCATGAAATCCTCATTTCTGGGAATTCAAGTATTTCATGGATCAACAGAGCTATGACTACACTGCTGAAAAGAAACTTGGGACTGTTCTTGTTCTTTGCTGATGAAATAATTTGATTCAAGATTTAATTCTTTATTGCCATGTTAACATGGTTGAATGAGATTTATCATGGTGAACTCACCCAATACAAACTACTCATTCAAAAAAATACATGAATATCTTAAAAAATGTAACAAAAGGTCAAATCAGCTACCTAAAAAAGACTAAAACAATTAGATTGAATGAAAACAACAAAAAGCTGGCCGCCTGTTTAATTTCTGTATTGTTGAGAATCAGAGGAAGGCCGGCCTTCCTGCGAATTTAAACATCCAAACAGACTAGGACTGTGAAATACAGTCATTTTTAACCATGAGTACAGAAGTGTAGACCATTCATACACTGTAGGGTCCCAGTACTGATGGTTAAGGGTTTTAGATGGCCTGTTGTTGGTCTTGACTACCTGCAGCCTCCACAACCCAATTACACTGAGCTCATTCAGCATGCAGATGAAGGAGCTCATCATCCAACTGGGATGGAAGAATAGTGTTAAAGCAGTTCCAGCTTTGAGGAGAGCTCCCAGCTTTCTCACATTCTGCTTTACAGTATGCTGGTGCGAATTAAACCAAGGGGCCAGCCTCCTCAGACTGATAAGCTTCTCTTTCAGAGAGAGGCATTATCAAGTTTCATACACAGTGAAGCTGCAGCACCTGGAACAAGCTAGCCAATTTGTGTTGGAATATAATTTTTCTGAAAAGGCTTTAGATTACACTCTACAGAACTGTGTTCTCTTCTCTACAGGTGGTCTTAATCAATGCAGTGAAGGACGTGGCCAAAGCCCTGGGCAACCTTATTAGTGCCACAAAGGCAGCAGCAGGTAAACCTCACGATGACCCCAGCATGCTCCAGCTTAAGAATTCTGCTAAGGTAATCTACAAAACCCACCATCACATCAGACTTACCTGTTATAATTCACATTGTCATAAGTGCTCTCTGATGCAGATATGTGGTCGTACAGGTATAAATGCCATCAATGGTACACATCACTTACCTTGCCTCAGGCACAATGTCAATCTGACAAAGAACCATAACCAGACTTAAAGGTGTAAAGAGGGTCTGAAGGATGAAAAGAGCGTTTGGGGAAACACATTCAGACTTTCTCACTGAAAGAAAATGACTCTATGGAGAGGGTGATAACTGAACAGAAGGTTTTCCTGAGAGTCAGGAATCATCTCATATGTTGTGGAGGGGATTTAATATGCTTTCATCAGCTGTTTGAAATATTACATTTATCTCTCAACCACTGCCTCATAAGGTCAGTGCTTCAAATTTTCCACTACTGTCCTGGAATTTGGGCTCAGGACCACTAATATTTAACAATAGATAATTAACATGTCAGTAAGTTTTCTTGCTTACATTTTTTCCACTCTTACACAGCAGGAATATGGATGTGATATTCAAACTGTAACCTATATTTTGTATCCATGCCAATTAATAATGCCAACAAACTTTATTAATAAAGCTTTTACTTATGTGGCTGAGAAAGGTCTCAGATCACTAACTTGTATGACAGCACTGCTTTAGCTGTTAGCTTTGTTTTCATATTAAAGTTTCAAACTTTTTGACTAATTCAGCTATCCATCACCCAAAACAGCATTTCAGATTCCAGATACCTTAAGTTTTTGAGTCCTGCTTTATACTAAACTGTTTAGCCTGTAAATATGTTTTAAACACACTATTTCAGTTGGGTGTCATTGTAAAGATGGATATCTGAATGCATGTAAACTGGAAATGATTCATTTTGTTGAAATGGGAAAAGTGTATTTTTAAGAATTAAGCTATTTTTTTTCTAAGATCTAATGAAGAAAGTCAAAACAGTTTCTTTGATATTCATTAATCTGATCTATGGCTATATGATCTAACTTGTAGGTGATGGTGACCAATGTAACATCACTCCTGAAGACTGTGAAGGCAGTAGAGGATGAAGCCACTAAGGGAACCAGAGCTTTAGAGGCCACAATTGAACACATCAAACAGGAACTGACCGTGAGTGATCACATATTTGTCAACATTGGATAATGCTTGATAATGATGATAAAATGTTTGATACTCTGACATTAATACAATTGCTGGATCTGAAAAAGTTCCGAACTGTAACATGAACTGTCCTCTGTTTATGAACTGAACTGTTTTGACATACAGGTGTTCTGCAGCTCTGACCCACCACCTAAGACAACCACACCAGAGGAATTCATCCGCATGACTAAAGGAATCACCATGGCAACGGCAAAAGCAGTGGCTGCTGGGAACTCCTGTCGTCAAGAAGATATCATTGCCACAGCCAATCTGAGCAGAAGGGCCATTGCTGACATGCTGCACTCTTGCAAGGTATGCAGCAGATTTCTGATAAACTGTACACGGTTTGCTCTGGTCAGAGTATATTTTAGCATTGCATCATCATAGTCAATTAAGACACACAAACAATACTTTTGAAAATAAGTATTAATAAGCATATGGGTAGAGTCAATCATTTTCAATAAAAGCAGAAGGGTTTTTTTACTTCAGAGGTTATGATATAAAAGGTTTTAGAGGACAGTTTGAGGTTAACTGTCAGGGTAATTGGACTGTTTAACAGCTTGGAGAAATAAGCTGTTCAGCATTCCTGAGGTCCTCGTGGAGCGCTTGGAAGAGCAATGCAAGATGAGTGTGGTCTGATGACCTCAGAGACCCTGCCTTGAGGTCTGGACAGGTAGATGTCCTCAACTGTGAGAAGTTTTATGTTTTGTGTGATTCTCTGCTTCAGTTTAGTGCGGTTGTCCTCCCATGCTGTGATGTTGTAAGTCGGTACACTCCACGTGTTTTTGTAGAAACTGAGAAGGTGGTCGTGTGAAAGGCTCACTCTCCTCAGCTCTCAGAAAGGTGTTTTAACAGTGGAGGTGTGTGTGGTTTGGTAGAAGTCCTCAGTGATGTTAACTCCCAAAAGGCCAAGCTGAAGACTCCCTCCCTGCCTCACCATTTATAAGCACAGAGCTCAGTCCAGTACAAGTTCCATGTTCTTCCTGATGTTCCGGGAGGACAAAACTTCTGGTTAACACCAGGTTTAGCTGACTTTACTGATCCCTATATGTGCTCTTATCATTGTTAATGGTGAATAAATCATGACTGCCCTGTCATCTACAAATTTTGCTGCATGGGCAGCTTGACAGTTATGGATGAAGATCAAATATACCAAAAAGCTCAACATTATCCTGAGCTAGGCAGCTTTGTAAAGTGAATGCATACTATACAGTCATGTGAAAAGGAAAGGTACACCCTTTTTCAGTTATAAAGTACTATCGTTCAGGACACCAGGTCTTATAATGATGCAAAAACAACCTCAGATGATCAATAACACATGACATATTGCACTTTTGGTTTTCTTCACGGTAACTCTGGGAAGTTCATCATTGCCATTTAATGACCAAACATCTCCACTTTGGTCTGGTCACAACAACAAGGACATTGTTCCAGAAGTCATCTCTGCAACCCCTTCAAACAAGCCATCCTTGTTCAGTCTTTTTCTAACTGTGCTGTCATGAACTTGAACATTTAACATACTAACTGAGGCCTGTAGAGTCTGAGATGTAGCTCTTGGCTTTTTTACAGTTTCCTAGAGCATTGCACCGTCTGACCTTGTGAACTTCCCTGTGGAATGATGGACCCTTCCAGATTGATGGGCAGCAACAGCTGTTTTTCTAAGATAATTGCTGATGTCTTTGTTTCATTCTGTGTATGCAGGGCTTTATGCTACAATATCAATACAATCACACACCCATGAACATATCAGGTTTAAAGTGGGAGTTCACTCTCTTTCCCAAGGGTGCTTTAAAATGTGAAGGGTTCTCTGAACACCCACTGGAAAACATTGACTGAACATTGATTACACCTGAGCCAAAGCAATCCCACTGTGGGAGAAACATTTTCTCTTTTTGACATCATAATCTTTGCTTTCTCAGATAATATTTGGCCCTTGGCCAATACTGTTAGCATTTAGATGTAATATGATTTCTCTCTGCATTTTAGGAAGCTGCCCACCATCCAGAGGTCAGCAAGGACGTCCAGATGCGAGCTCTGCGCTATGGCAATGAATGTGCCTCTGGATATCTGGGTCTGCTAGAACATGTGCTGGTGGTGAGACATTATATCTTTTTACGAATGCAGTGTTGGGACTTAACAGTGGTCGATAAAAGCAGGCATTGTAGAGTCATACTTGACAGCATCCATGACACTAACACATGTAACTGAAGTAGTGATAATTGAATTGAACTTTTTCAGAATGTATGATGATAAGTGTTATTGGCAGGTAATGTTGGAATGCTCCACACAAAAACACCAGTCACATAGTGACAAATGGCAAACAGAAGTGCATTCTGAACTACATCACCTTCTCTTCAAAAGTGCTGATTTCTTGCTTAGACAGGTGGTTCCTGTTATGGGGTCAGATGGAGAGCCACCGCCATTATGCAAGACTCAGTAAACATGCTCTTAAGTGGCACAATAACTGAGACAATCTCATCTGCTCAGAGTCACAAGACGCATTTTATTTGACATGAAATCTACCTCGGTGCTCTTCTCTGTTGATCGATCATGCGGTATCAACCCGAAAAAGGGGCGGCGGTAGCTCAGGAGGAAGAGCACCACCGACCTTCCAACTGGAAGTGCTATACCATTTACCATATAACCATTAAGCTGGTTGTTCATCCAGGCCGAACATTGCATTGCATTAGTTTGCACTTTCAAATAGCAATCAAGTGTTGCAGAGTTGGCAAGTGATGTTGTTCGTTAGAGGCATGGTACATAATATCATCGGTCCCTAACACACGTCAAAAGTCTTTTGGAGTCCATGCCTCAGAGGTGAAGGTTATTTTGGCAGCATGAGCAACATTATGACCTATGTTATGGCTGATCGGTTTTTGTTTTGTGTCTTCATTTTCTTTTCTGCTTTTTCTCTGTACATCATTGCTTGGCATACATTTGTTTACACTTGAGCCTGGAGCCTATCCCATCCGTCATCGGGCGAGAGGCAGGGTACATCCTGGACAGGTCGCCAGTTCATCACAGAGACACACAACCATGCACACTCACACTCACACGAGTCACCAACTAACCTAACCCTAACATGCATGTTTTTGGATGGTGGGAGGAAGCCAAAGTACCCAGAGAACCCACACATACACAGGGAGAACATGCAAACTCCACACAGAAAGGATTCGAACCAGGAACCCTCTTATTGCAAGTAGGGCTGCAACTAACAACTATTTTGATAGTCGACTAGTCATTGACTATTGAAACTGTTAATCGATTAATTGGTTAATTACTAATTAAAACAATCCAAAACTGAAAAAGGATACATTCAAGCCATATTTTATCTTGACTTTTAACATTAACTGAAAATGCTAAGAAGAGTGCGGCTGTAATGCACCAACAATCTATATCAAAAAGTGAAAAAGAATACATCCTGGTTGTAACTTTGGACTGTGAAGTTGAATAATACAATTTAATGTTGCACTTTAATGTTAAAATCATAACAACTCCACTTATTTATAGCTAGCAGGCTACGCTAACAAGCTAAATATCTTACCAGAGCTCCAACCTGCTTCCTCTTCAAATGTTCATGCATGACAGACGTGCTCCCGTGATACTGAGGTCGGCTTTTCAAAACTTGCAGGTAATCTGTTTTTTTCTGGGTGTCGATGGTGAAATGCTCCCAGACCCTGGACACTTTTGGACGAGAGGACGATAATTCAGCCGCAGCCATTTCACTGTGTTTATACAGGTCATCTCCCGCTATTATTTACCGTAACACGCATGCATCTATCAGCAGAGATAGGTAGGAAGTGAGATGACTCACTCCGTACGAAAAATGACATTCAGCTCGACAGCGTGAAAAACACGTGTGACGACGTAACCGACAATTATCGACAGTTAAATATTTCAGCAACTAATTATGTTATCGATTTTTGTCGACAACATCGACTAATCGTTGCACCCTTCATTGCAAGGGGATGGAGCTAACCACCACGCCCCCATGCAGCCCTACAGTGAATATTGTGAATACAATTTGGTTTATGAGATTTGTAAATTGTGGAATGCTATTTCTATCCAAATGTTGCACTGCAGCCCAACTTTTTTTAAGTGAGGTTGTATATTTCACAGGCTTCAAGGAGAAGGAAAATCAATCTGGTGGAAGTCTGAACGGACCCAATGAGCTGAACATGTTTTTCATAAGGTTCAGCGCAGGTGTTGAGGACTCTTACCCCTTGCCCCCAGTCATACAGACCTCACATCCTCCCTGGAACCACAGCTTCCTTGTCACACATTTATAGTGTCACCTTGTTTATTGGGTGAAAAAATATCGATAGATATATATATATATATTGCATTATCGATAAAATCACTCAGCCCTAACAGATAGATAGATGAATTTATTCATCTCCGAGGGAAAATCATAGCAGTCCGTTTTTTATTCTATTGTATTTTATTATATACCGGAGGAAGAAAAGATAAAAACACAGAATGGAACAAATAATATATTATGAATATGTAACTAGAATGTGCTAAAGATTAGAATATTGTATAAATATATAATATCAATTTGGCTATATTAGCACATATTTTTGTGGAGAAAAGAGTAGTCGGGCTCGTCTTGGTCAGCCTCTTATAGGGAATTTATTGATCAGAACAACATAGAGCCATACACATGACAACATGCACAGAGATTCCCAAAAACTTTAGTTTGTGAGATCTTTTTATACTTCCTGATATCATTCTGTGTGTATCTGGCCTAGACCCAATCTCTGTCGGGCACCACTGTATCTGAGATTGTTGTTACATCTTCGTCATGAGTGTGTTGCTGAAGCTGCTCTTTAGTTTAGTTTTTCTTTAGAAAGTGTGTTAGCCCGATTCTTTCGTTGGAAGCCCAAGAACAAGCTGGAGAAATCTTAAGTTAAACAGAGTATTTGTTATTGGTCACAGGGAAAGTATGGCAACGCTGGACTTGGAGTGACAGAGCTTGCGCAGGAAATCTGTCAGCCCGAGCCCACAATATCCGGAAATATTTCATATTTATTTTCTTCACATTTATCTCACAGAGGTTGTACTTGCACGCAACCAACTAAAATTGGCCAGTTTTTAGTGACATGAACAGGCCAACCACCATCTTCGTCATGTTCTTTGGATGTGATAAACGTGTGTGAGTGTTGTTTTAGGCGTGTATGTAATGCACAGTCTGTCTGACCTGATAGAGAGACTTCATCTGACCCAGTTATTTAGTCCAGTCATGCTATCTTAAAGTCTTGGACCATTTAAGGACAAAATAATCCAATTCATACATATAGAGCCAATTCAAAAACAATTTCCTTGTTAAGGAAACCAACAGATTGCACCAAAACTTCTCTTCGGTCCAATCTCCCATCCTGAGCGTTCCTAAGGTGACCTTTCAACAGGAAGAAACCTCTGACAAAACCAGAACCAGGAAGGTTGGCCATCCGTCTTGACCAGCTGGCGTTTGAGAGGAAAAAACACCATAACACCATTCAAAGGATACCTGTTGGAACAGGGGAACACAAGTTAATAACCACAATAATGTCACATGTACATAAAATCATTTGAGAAATTAAACAGGAGGAAAAAGAGAGCAAAGTGAGGAAAGGTGTGACAGATGAGGTCCCCCAGCACTCGTTAAGCCTATAGCAGCTTAACGATGGGATGTTTCAGGATCACCTGAGCCATCCCTAACTAAAAGCTTTATCAAAAAGGAAAGTTTTAAGCCTAATCTTATAGGTAGAGATGGTGTCTGCTTCCTGAAGCCAAACTGGCAGCTGGTTCCACAGAGAGGGGCCTGATAACTGAAGGCTCTGCCTCCCATTCTACTTTTAGAAACTGGGAACAATTACACAATCACATAACTCTGCTGTGTGAGGAAGATTCTTCATTTACAAGAACAAACTGGAATCTATCAGATAAATATGACTTAAACCAGCTTAATGCGGGTCCTTTAATCCCAATAAGATGTTCAAGTCTCTGTAACAGAATGCTGTGATCGATCGTATCAAATGCAGCACTGAGATCCAACAGGACAAATACAGAAACAAGTCCGCTATCAGAGGCTAAGAGGAGATCATTGGTAACTTTCACCAGTGCTGTTTCTGTGCTACGATGCACTCTGAATCCTGACTGAAACTCTTCAAACAGATTATTTCTATGTAAATGATCAAAGTTGAACTGCAACTATTTTTTCAAGAACTTTAGACAAAAAAGGGAGATTGGATATAGGTCGATAATTAGCCAACACTTCTGAATCAAGAGTAGGTTTTTTAAGTAAAGGTTTAATTACAGCAACCTTAAAAGCCTGAGGTACATATCCTATCAACAAAGACCGATTGATCAAATCCAATATGGAAGTGTCAATTAAGGGGAAAACCTCCTTGAACAGTCTGGTTGGGATTGGGTCTAACATACAAGTTGATGGTTTAGAAGAGACTATTGCTGTTGTTAGCTCAGAGAGATCAACTGGGCAGAAGCCATCTAAATACAAATCAGGTTCTAAAGATACTTCTAAAGCTCCTCTACTTGATGATACATCAGTTATAATAGTGGGAAGGATTCCATTAATCTTCTCTCTGATAGAAACAATTTTATTGATAAAGAATCTCATGAAATCATCACTGCTGAGAGTTAAAGGAATACATGGCTCAACAGAGCTCGGACTCTTTGTCAGCCTGGCTACAGTACTGAAAAGAAACCTGGGATTATTCTTATTCTCTTCTATCAATGATGAATAATAAGCAGTTCTAGCTTTACGAAGGGCTTTCTTATACGTTATTAAACTATCTTTCCAGACTAATTGAGACTCTTCTAAATTAGAGGAACGCCACTGTCTCTCCAGCTTTCTTGCAGTCTGCTTTAACGCACGCAGCTGTGAATTATACCAAGGAGCCAACCTCTTCTGACTGATTACCTTCCTTTTCAGAGGGGCAACATTGTCCAGTGTTGTACGCATTGAAGCTATAGTGCTGTCAACAAGAGAGTCAAGTTCTACTGGAGTAAAATTTGGGTAGCCGTCCTCTGTCATATCTGCACATGGCAGTGAAGAAAAGGATGATGAAATCAACTCTTTAAATCTGGTTACAGCATTCTCTGATAGATACCTTCTATATGTAAAATTCTTCTCAGAAGCCGTATAGTCAAGTAATGTAAATTCAAAAGTTATTAAAAAATGGTCAGACAAGACAGAGTTATGAGGGAACACTGTTAACTGTTCACTCTCAATGCCATAAGTCAGCACAAGGTCAAGGGTATGATTAAGGCAGTGAGGTCTGTGGACACTTTGAGAAAATCCAATAGAGTCTAATATAGAATTAAAGTTAATATTTAGGCTGTCATTTTCAACATCTACACGAATATTAAAGTCACCCACTACAATGACTTTATCTGTACTCAGCACTAACTGGGATAAAAACTCCTAGAATTCAGACAGGAACTCAGAATAAGGGCCAGGTGGACGATACACAACAACAAACACAAGAGGTTTTTGTGATTTCCACTTTGGGAAAAACTGAGAATCAGAGACTCAAAAGAGCTAAAACTAATCTTGGGTCTAGGACTGATTAGTAACCCTGATCTGAAGATAGCTGCCACCCCTCCTCCTCTGCCTGTGGTTGGAGGAACGTGAACATTTAAATAGTCAGAGGGAGTTGATTCATTAATGCTAACAGTATACTCTGCTTTCCTAATCAGTTTGTTCAGTCTGTTGGCGTCCTTTGCCTTGATGAGGAGGTGGGGGGTTGTTGCTCGGAGAAGCAGTAGAGGGACTGCCAAGCGTGTCGGGGTTGGAGTTGAACCTATTGAAAAACTGGTTCAACTCGTTGGGAGGTCGTTCGTTTCCCTCAGCTGCATCCCCACCTCTCCTCTGGAAGCCGGTGATCCCTTTCATTCCACTCTATCCGTCCCTGATGTTGTTGTTCTCCGGTTTGTGCTCCATTTTTCTCCTGTACTTCTCTTTGCTCTCCCTAATGCTTCGCTTATGCTCCCTTTGTACTCGTTTGAGTTCTGCTCGCTCCCCTGATCTAAAGGCCCTCTTCTAATTGAAAAGGGCCTTCAGGTCGCTGGTTTACCCACGGTTTGTTGTTGACCTCTTCAGTGGGGATGGTGTTTTCAGTGCAGAACCCAGTGTACTCAGAGACACAGTCAGTCAGGTCATCATTGTCCTCACCATGTGGCTCATACAGTGCATCCCAGTCTGCGGCCTCCAGCGCTCCATGCAGTGTTTCCATGGCCTCAGGAGACCATTTCCTCACTGTCCTCACTGTGGTGGGGTGCTGCTGAACCTCAGGCTTGTATCATAGTGAGAGCAGGACTAGGTTGTGGTCTGACCTGCCCAGTGGTGGCTGGGCAGTGGAACTGTACGTATCTTTAACATTTGCATACACCAGGTCCAAAGTCTTATTTTCATGGGTGGCACAATTGAGACACTGGTAGAAGGTTGGGAGTGTGGATGAGAGGGAACATGGTTAAAGTCACCTGTTAAGATGATGAAGGCCCTGTTGTCCTGCAGTCACAGTGTGGTAGGGATGTGAAATCGGCTCTGTCTTCAGATCATTCGACCGTGGCCACCGTCGATCGCTGATAGACAATCCGATTGAAAATCACTCCATCTCTATTACAGCCTATTATTTATTTAGAAAAGCAGGTTTTGTGCCACATCTGCACAGTTAGAAGTGTCTGTGGCTCAAAATTTTATTTTGGTTTGGTTGTTTGTGTGAGGAGCATTTCATTTACGCACATTGATCCCTTGATCTAATAAAGTTATTGTTGTTCAAATATATTCAATTCAATTCAGTTTTATTTATATAGCGCCAAATTACAACAATTGTCATCTCAAGGCACTTAAATAATATAGTCCAATTCAAGCCAATTGGAATTCAATTCATTGTAATCATAATCAAATTAATTCATATAGAGCCAATTCAAAAAACAATATCCTAGCTAAGGAAACCAACAGATTGTACCGAAACTTGTCTTCAGTCAGAAAAGAGGGAAAAGAGGGGGGAAAAACATCATTCAAAGGATACCTGTTGGAACAGGGAAACACAAGTTAATAACCTTAAAGATTGCCGTTTGACAAAAAGATCACGATCCTCCCTATGGTCGCCGATAGACGATCCGATCGAAAAAAAATACTCCATCCCTACAGTGTGGATGATGTCACACGCACTGTATGAATCTCTGTATGAATCCGGTCGCGGTGGCGTCCCTGTCGGCTCGAACCGTCTGGAAGCCAGGAGTTGGAGTATCTGCTCTTGCAGCCACGTTTATGTGAAACACATACTGGACTCGCTGTACTCCACTTTATTTGCGAATGACCTTGCGTTTCCAGTGATGACTGCGGGGATGTAGGGCTTATACCTTCTTTTCTTCATCCTCTGTTTAAGCCCCGCTCTGTAGCTTTGTCGTCTTCTCTTTAGCTCCTCCGGTGTGGTGGGTCTCTCTCCGGCCAAGAGGGTTTGGGACCTCAGGGCCATCAGCTGGTCGCGGATGTAAACAATGCTGGCGGTGTTGCAGGCATGGCTCCCAATGATCCAAAGAGACCCAAGTGCAATTTTGGAATTATTGTCAGAAATCACGGACATTGCATCCTTTCAGTTAATCCAGGGAATAACCAATGGTTTAAAAGCCTGTTCAAAAGCCAGGCTCTGTGTTGGTATGCAGGTACATTAGTCAACAAAATATAGGTTTCACATCTGTGAAGGCATCATCATATCTGTCCGTACAGGTTAGATTGTAACTGTGTGTGTAGTAAGAGGATGGGTCATAAACTAGCTCACCATCAGTGGTATTCACTGTGAATACCACTGATGTTATCCTCTGTGTTTAAAGTGGTGACACTATAAAAGTGACTCCTTTACCCAAAGAGTCCAGAGATCCCAGTAGAGATGCGGAGGTGGAGAACAGGCTGTAGTACCAGCATGAAGTGTCGGGAGAAATAAAAGCCATGTTTATCAATTATTATTATGGGCAACATTCGCCCTCTCTCAAACAAAGCGAACAAGCTGAAAAGATCCTCCCTTCTAACACACACGCAGTTCAGAGAGTGTAGCCTGCTGCATTTCACGGAGACGTGGCTGAACGAGACGATATCGAACTGTGGTTTCTATGAATGGATTTACACTGACAGGAGTGCTGCCGAGAGTGGAAGAAGGAGAGGCAGAGGCTTGGCGCTGTTTGTGAATGGCAGATACACTGTTAAACAGCCGGTCTGTGGCATGGACATTGAACTGATGGCAGTCAGTATTCGGCCATATTATATTCCGAGGGAGTTTTCACACATGATTGTGTTTACCGTGTATATTTCTGCCTCTGTCGCCGCTGCGTGTGAGCACCTCTACAATGCCATGACTCAGCTACAGACATAACATCCAGAGGCCTTCGCGCTACTCCTTTGCTGCCACCCTCCCCACATTCACGCAGTGTGTAAACCATAAAACAGTCGAGGCCAACTAATTAAATCTTTTCTTTAAGAGATTTGATTTTGCCATCAATCCTGCCCCCGTCACAAGTTTTAATTTGATGCCATCATTAAACTCAGAATAAATATAAAGACATTGATATTTACAATAAAATACTTTTTCAGTTAAATATAGAGTTGGGTATAAATACTTTCTGTTTTTAGTTACATTTCACATCTAATGTTGCCTATTTTGAAAACCAAATTGTACCATTATTTAGAATATAAAAAAAACTCCAAGTGTCTTTCTTTTAGAAATAATTTAATATGCCTTTATTTTTATGGCATAGTCATAGTGACTTTTAAAGCATTTCGGTCCTCAAGGAGTCAAACAGACTTAAAGAAGTTTCATTTGTCTTTATGCTGGAATTCCACTGACAGGAATTCTCCTACTTTGTGTGGAAAGTGTGGGAAGATCCAGACTGAGTTTCCCTGATGTTTATTGTGTTGTAGGGAGTGGTCTTTTTCCTCCACCATTACACCTGTCTGTGTGTGTTGGGTTCTTAAGAGATGAAGAGCGTTACTGCTGGAGGATGGAGGTGTCTTGTCTTGGGGTGCTGAACAGCTATGTACTCCAGTATAGATTTACTCCACCAGTGCTCAGCTCAAACCGAATCTCTGCTGTCTCCACATTATCGTCTTGTGTGTAATCTCTAACTTGATGAAGTCTTTTCAAACATGATTTTATATTTGAGATCTGATAGGTTTAGAGCTTGTGTGTTTTCATGTGTAGCTTGATGGCTGCATGCTAACCTCTCCTCTGTAGGTGTCATATGTTTGATGAACTCTTTTTTTTCTGTTTCTTCCAACGGTTTACCAATATCACTTTAACTTTTGGTTCACTGATGTTGGTGCTAGCCGGTGAGTACGCTGCATGACTGACTTACACAAGTGTGGGGTTGCATCATTTGGATGGTACACTGACCATTTAATCTCACAGCATAATGCATAAATATTTTGCTCACATTCTTAGAAATACAATAAGAGAGTGATGGAAACTGACTTAGTTGGAAGTGTTTGAACACTGACTGAGTTTAGTAGCTCATGACCAGTGGTCATGTGACGCTGGACTTAGCAGTGCAGTCACACTGTCAGCTGATTGGAACTTCTTAATACAGAGTGGATCAATCAGGTGATAAAATTCATAAATATTGTTTTTTTCTTATAATTGCACATTTGATACCTGAATGAAAATGTTTTCTGGATAAAACCGAGAATGATTCCATTCATATGTATTGAATATAAAAAAATAATCCATGAAACAGTTGATTAGGCATTGAATTCAGAACTTTTTGGCCTTGAGAAGGGAGTTGAGCCTGTGGTCAGTCCTCTATAGGTTAGAATAGAACAAGAACATGGCTGCTTGTTGACAAATCCACTATTAATCTGCGCATTATCTTTTCTTAATTCTATTTCTTTCTTGTCAGTGTTACCCCATTAAATAAGAACTTAGTAAAGTTAACCTTTAAATCATTTAATATCATACTAACTTTTATTGAACTAATGGATGTTTGCATTTGTGTGACACATAAACATTCATGTGTTTGTTTAAGACCTCTAAGGTTGTTTCATTGGGTAATGATGACCTCTCAGCCCATATTGAGAGTTGGCCGGTGTGTTTTTGTTTGCCTGTTGGATTAGTGTGGCCCCCTGCTTGTGTTCCCGTGCTGTAACATGTATCTTCTTATGACATCACATCTGAATAAACTTGAGCTGAGTATGGGCTGAGCCCTGTTAATTCCCTGCACCTGTCACACACCGTTCCAATCTGAATGTTTCCTGTCCGTCAAGGACAGTCTAAGGACACCAACTCAGACCCAACCATATCTGAGCAACTATGTACGAAGCCAGTCTGCTGTTTCTGCCATTCAGTCACAAGATGACCAAACATTTTATTAGAAATTTGATTTCCTCATTCAATGTTTCGTTTGATAGAAGAACATGTACTGACAAATGTTAGAAGTATGCTTATACACTTATGCATGATTCTGGGATTGCATGAGTGCCTCAAATCACATTCTACTAAATAAGTGTGGCTGTGTGAGGCAATGGAGCTGTCCCACAGAAGTATGCACATGATGTCACCATATGGGCAGCGGAGAATGGTCAATTTCTGCAGTTTTTAATTGCCATCAAATGCAACTAAAATGTCATTTAAAAAAAAAAACTGGACTCATAATAAAGGGAGAAAAGCAGATGCTGGGTATTTCTTAAGAAAAAAACAGGAATCACTAGTGAATGAGGAATGCTTAAGTTCCTTATACTTAAAGTGTATATATTTAAAGGTATGAAGCTATTTCTATGATATATTAGCAGATTGCTGGTTAGGGTTAGTGTACACGTGAGTTTACCAAACTTCTAATGCGACTGCAACTGTTAAGCATCATATGCTTTCATCATTTCATCATTTCATCATGGGACTGGATAGTGTAGTGGTAAGATTGCCCACTTTTCATGTGGGAGACATGGGTTCAAATCCCCTGCATGAAAGGTACTACCTCTTACCCTGACTACCTACCAGTGTAAGTTGCTTTAGATAAAAGCATCTGCTAAAAACATAAACATTGGTTATTGAACTTTCAATTTCGATATGCTTTAATGTGCTAAAAATAACATTGAAATGAGAACAATGAAATTATAGCAAGTGTCAGGGTTCTGTGAGTTCTGACCCTGCATTTTTTCTCAATGAAAGTCACTAGCAGCAGTTGAGCTCTACCAGGGATGATTTGATCCAGGAATCAAAGCATTTGAATCGGAGGGTTTTGAGTATAACATGGTACAGATTCCTTATTATCATGGCATTAACTTATGACATGTTTGGACCCATGAGCTAAAAATCCTTATGGAGAGCACATGAAGTTGAACTTGTTTCTTTTTCATTAATCCACAGATCATCCAGAAGCCCTCTCAAGATCTGAAGCAACAGTTGGCTGGCTACTCCAAGCGGGTGGCGGGCTGTGTCACTGAGCTCATCCAAGCTGCCGAGGCTATGAAAGGTATTTGAACCTTTTGGCTTGTAACAAAAGAGTGGTAGCAGAACTTCAGAAAAACCAAGTCCATCTCATGATCCAGCAGCTTCAGCAGCAGTGAGTGATAAACTAAGTGAACCCCTGATCCAGCAGCTTCAGCAGCAGTGAGTGATAAACTAAGTGAACCCCTGAACCAGCAGCTTGCAGCAGCAGTGAGTGATAAACTAAGTGAACCCCTGAACCAGCAGCTTCAGCAGCAGTGAGTGATAAACTAAGTGAACCCCTGAACCAGCAGCTTGCAGCAGCAGTGAGTGATAAACTAAGTGAACCCCTGAACCAGCAGCTTCAGCAGCAGTGAGTGATAAACTAAGTGAACCCCTGAACCAGCAGCTTGCAGCAGCAGTGAGTGATAAACTAAGTGAACCCCTGATCCAGCAGCTTCAGCAGCAGTGAGTGATAAACTAAGTGAATCCCTGATCCAGCAGCTTCAGCAGCAGTGAGTGATAAACTAAGTGAACCCCTGAACCAGCAACTTGCAGCAGCAGTGAGTGATAAACTAAGTGAACCCCTGAACCAGCAACTTGCAGCAGCAGTGAGTGATAAACTAAGTGAACCACTGATCCAGCAGCTTTCAGCAGCAGCTCCAGCAGCAGTGAACGTTATCAGTCTCTCTCATGGTTCTGGAGGAATCTCGGCCCACTCTTCTCTCCAGCGTTGCTTCAGCTCATTGAGGTTTGCAGCATTGGTTTCTGCACAGCTCTCTTAAGGTCCCACCACAGCATCTCAGTCAGGCTGAGGTCTGGACTCTGACTGGACCATTGCAACACCTTGATTCTTTTCTTTTTCACACATTCTGCTGTAGATCTGCTGCTGTGTTTGGGATCTTTGTCCTGTTGATGAGCCAGTTTCAGCCCAGCTTTAGCTGTGGGACAGATGGCCTCACATTTGACTCTAGAATACTTTGGTATCCAGAGGAGTTCATGGTGGACTCAATGACTGCAAGGTGCCCAGGTCCTGTGGCTGCAGAACCAGCCCAGATCATCAGCCCTCCCCCACCGTGCTTGACAGCTGGTATGAGGTGTTTGTGCTGATATGCTGTGTTTGGTTTCCTCCAAACGTGCTGCTGTGCATTAGGACCAAACATCTCCACTTTGCTCTGGTCTGTCCAAAGGACATTGTTCCAGAAGTCTTGAGCTTTGTTCAGATGCAGCTTTGCAAACCTAAGCTGTGCTGCCATGTTCTTTTTAGAGAGAAGAGGCTTTCTCCTGCAGCCCTTCCAAACAAGCCATCCTTGTTCAGTCTTTTTCTAACTGTGCTGTCATGACCTTTAACCTTTAACATGCTAACTGAGGCCTGTAGAGTCTGAGGCTTTTTTACAGTTTCTTAGAGCATTGCACAGTATGACCTTGGGGTGAACTTGCTGGGCCGTCCATTCCTGGGAAGACTGACAACTGAAAACACCTCAATGCTCTCAGCCAGCAAACTGACTAAACTTCTGCTTTTATAGAGGTGATCATACTTGCTGATGATCGGTTAACCAAGTGCATTTGATTAGCAGCACCTAGCTGCTACTCACAGTACTCATTTAATTCTTGTGGAAGGTTTTTGTTCAGTGAATATCAACACAGTGTAATAGATCGAAAGATTTTTTTTATTCGGTTCTGATTCGTAAATCCCTCGAATTAGAACAAAGTGTGCTTTCTTTTCCACGACTGCGGTTGTGTTTGGCAGCACTGTTCACTGGGCAGTTCTGTACATGTTGCGTATGAGAGTGAACATTCCTTGGTACTTGAATTGCACTGAGACAGTGTTTGCTTCATGTTCAGATCCAAGGCTGTGCACAAACCTTTCTTTTGTTTTTGCAATGGACATATAGAACAGACAAATTGAAAATTCAGCCTCTTTGGGTGAACTTAGCTTAGTTGGCCTACCTGTGAAGGTCTGGAGGGATATTTGACTAGAACCACACCATCTGCCTTCTGTTGGTCATCTTTGGAACAAGTACAAATCAACTTCGTTTTTAAGTACAGACTGACCTAATGTTATTTTTGTGTGCTGTAGGCACAGAGTGGGTGGACCCAGAGGACCCTACTGTCATCGCAGAGAACGAACTATTGGGAGCAGCGGCAGCTATTGAAGCAGCTGCCAAGAAACTGGAGCAGCTGAGGCCGAGGACCAAACCCAAGGTTAGAGGACTTTTTACAGAGCAGAGGCATTCACACTTAGTTTGTTAACCTCGCCACAGGGTTACACTCAGTGTATGTGTTTCACATCCTCTGGCCTGTCAATTTGCCATACCATGAATGTTTGCTGTCCCACAGACCTTACACTGCTGGCATTTAATTTTCTCCTTTTCAGTAATTCTGAACACCAGCTCTTCCTATGCAATACACCAGCTGTTTTAACGGTTCTTTGTTTTCACATTGTTTTCTGAGTTCATCACAGCCCAAGACCAGTGTATTCATGGCCTGTTGGTTTCCCCCTCTTTTAAACAGGAGGCAGACGAGAGCTTAAACTTTGAAGAGCAGATTCTGGAGGCAGCCAAGTCCATTGCCGCCGCTACAAGTGCTCTGGTCAAAGCTGCTTCAGCAGCACAGAGGGAGCTTGTAGCTCAAGGAAAGGTCTGTCACAACCCAACTGAAAGCACCATACAAAACCTACTGTTAACAGTGCGTCTCACCTGTGCTGCTTGCTATAATTAGTGAGTTTTCGAATACTGAATATGATTTATGGAGATGATGTTCAAACCAAAGCCTGGGTTTATTCATTGCTTTTATTTTAGGAATGAATCGAACAGGTTTTACCTATATGAGGATCTGGTTGTTCATTTCTCCCAAAATCTCCAAAAAGTTAGATTTGAACATCATTTAAAGTTTTTACATGGTTTTGGTAACTGTCATAAAAAACATACTGAAACCAGTTGTCTTATATTTTTAGGTGGGAGCAATCCCAGCCAATGCCGTGGATGATGGACAGTGGTCTCAGGGGCTGATTTCAGCTGTAAGTCTGTTTCTTCAAGCTTAAATGTAAAAATCTTTTGAACGTGGTTGTGAAATTCCTTACCATTGATGTCATTCGGCTCCTCAGGCTCGGATGGTTGCGGCAGCAACCAACAACCTGTGTGAGGCAGCCAACTCTGCAGTACAGGGACATGCCAGTGAGGAGAAGCTCATCTCATCAGCCAAGCAGGTGGCGGCCTCCACTGCTCAGCTGTTGGTGGCTTGCAAGGTCAAGGCTGACCAGGACTCCCAGACCATGAAGAGGCTCCAGGTCAGCACTGCAGTACACACCACCACTCTTTATATACACCATGGTGTTACTGCCACTCTTCAAAAAACCTTATTTAGCTCTCTACCAAAGAATTAAAATACAGCAGTTGTCCTATCTAAGCATATTTTCCACAGAGAAATTACAAGGCATCATCCTTAGAAGTGTCAAGATGCAGTTATAAGAGAGGTGAAGCTGAGGGAAAAGGAGCCTGCAGCCTCTGCTGCTGTGGATAAGTGCAGTATTCCCTGCCCAGATACTGAGCAGAACTACCGTGTCCTCAGATTTCTAGTATGCCCTTCGTTACTGGACCGTTTTTCAAGCTGTGTTCTAGTCAGAAGAGAGAGTATGATTTATAAGGAGAAATACTAGTTGTACTTTGCACATCTAGTTATCAGAAAAGTATGTCCATTTTTGTCCATTCATTGTGTGTTCTGCACGTTGGTTTGATTTTTCTCTGCTCGGAGCTACAACTAGGCTGATGCACATTGGCCCAGTTGGATAGGTTAAAGCTTCATTATGGTGTTGATCTGAGTGGAGTATGACAAAATAGCTGTGACTGTGGTACTATTCTCACAAAAACTACAGCTGTCATAAATGCAGAAGAATGCTGTTTTCATACATGACAGGGTGTGAAAAGATTTCCTGAAACTCGGTGGACTGAAGTGCGATAACAACAGGGATATCCTGACTTTTAGTCAAATCCAAAGACATTGGCCACTTTGATGACGTCTTTTTTAGGCTTGACAGGGTGACTACAGAGCAGACATTATGCAACAGCTTTTTTGGCAGTCAATAACAAAACTGATGGACCTCTGTGTAGAATCAGTAGGGTGCCTTTTTAAAAAGATATTCCTGGTTTTCCCTCATGAATTGCACTGAAAGCACTGACTCAATGGTGGAAATATTGTAGCACAGTAGGGTTGTTGTGACCTTTATGTGTAACTGATGCAGTCAGTTGCAAGCCATAGCAGAAAGTGCCAGTATCTCCTGTCCCCTCATCCTCCCAAAAATACTATCTTTAAGGCTGTGTGTATGCTAGCTGTGAGCACATCGCTCTGCCCAGGCCAGCTCATATTCTCTGATCCAATCAGCGGTGGCTTATCTCCTCCTCTTCTGGGCCTGCAGCTGCCACCACAGTAATTCCCATACGTTTACGTCGACAGGGGCTCTGGAAACAATCTGCCCAGTCTACCCGTGGCACCGGGAGCTGGAAACATTAGTCTGGATCTATGATTACACCAGGAGCATTTGCTCTCTCCACTCCTTGTCATGGTCCTTATTACAGCTGTAATTACTCAGTCTTGACCAATATACAGTCTCTGTTGAACATGTGGCCACTTCAATAATGCATATGCTACAATAGTAGCTAATAAAGACGTTTCTGGTAATTGCTCATCCACTAATATGTACCTGGACATTGTATGAGCCACTCTCATTTCACATCTTTGAATGCTAGATTAAATCCTGTGAAGAAGCGGGATCAAAAGATCCTGTTTGTTATCACAAGAAACTATTCAATTCAATTTTTCAATTCAGTTTTATTTATATAGCGCCAGATTACAACAATTGTCATCTCAAGGCACTTCAATAATATAGTCCAATTCAAGCCAATTGGAATTCAATTCATTGTAATCATAATCCAATTAATTCATATAGAGCCAATTCAAAAAATAATATCCTAGCTAAGGAAACCAACAGATTGCATCGAAACTTGTCTTCAGTCCAATCTCCCGTCCTGAGCGTGCCTGTGGCGACTGTGGAAAGGAACGACTCCCTTTTAACAGGAAGAAACCTCTGGCAGAACCAGACTCAGGAAGGGTGGCCATCCGCCTCCACCAGCTGGGGTTTGAGAAGACAGAAAAGAGGGAAAAGAGGGGGGAAAAACACCATAACGCCATTCAAAGGATACCTGTTGGAACAGGGAAACACAAGTTAATAACCACAATAATATCACATGTACATAAAATCAATTGTGAAATTAAACAGGGGGAAAAAGAGAGCAAAGGAGGAAAGGTGTGACAGATGAGGTCCCCCAGCAGTCTAAGCCTATAGCAGCTTAACTATGGGATGTTTCAGGATTACCTGAGCCATCCCTAACTATAAGCTTTATCAAAAAGGAACGTTTTAAGCCTAATCTTAAAAGTGGAAAGGGTGTCTGCTTCCTGGACATTTACTGGCAGCTTATTCCACAAGAGAGGGGCCTGATAACTGAAGGCTCTACCTCCCATTCTACTTTTAGAAACTCTGGGAACAACAAGTAAACCTGCAGTTTGGGAGCGAAGTGCTCTGTTAGGAAAATATCTTACAATGAGACCTTTAAGATATGATGGAGCTCGGTCATTTAGAGCTTTATATGTGAGGATAAGACTCTTAAATTCTATTCTGAATTTAACTGGGAGCCAATGAAGAGAAGCTAAAACTGGAGAAACATGATCTCTGCTGTTAGTTCTCATCAGAACTCTGGCTGCAGCATTTTGGATCAGCTACATGACAAACTACATGACTATGACCATCTAGTTCACAATACAGCTGTGAATGAAAGACAAGCTGGTAATGGTGTAGACAGTTAACTAAGTTTATATTGAAAAAATCTGTTGTAATGAGTCCAGGGGAAAGATGGATGCTGAAGGAACAGTGACAAGGAAGTAAAGTGATAAGGACCCATACCTGTCAGCTGACATGACCAGAGTCCCAAGCATGTGGAGCAGGCAGGTCAGAGCATCACAGACAACAAAGCATGATGAGCTAAAGTACCTTTTGTCCTCACCTTGATCTCCAAAACCGTCTGAAAAGTGTCTGGAGGACATGCCACTGTGTGACTGCAGAGACTGTGAAGAATTCTGCCAACGGCGTGAGTGAACTGAGCTGCTCAAGCTGATGACATCCATAGCTGTGCACTAAAAGCATGTGCCAGTCAGCTCATTTATGTTATCGTTGATATCTTAATATCAGCACAAGAGGGGATGTCCCTCACATCAGAAACAGGAGCTCAGTCTGTCCTCACACGAGTTGAAAATAGCTCTTACATCCATCACAATGTCTATTCCCACAGAAAAACAACTGTTACTGGCCAAATTACAAACAAGGATGAGATGCCATATCAGGAGGAAACTGGAGTGTCATTGTGCACAGCTCAGAGAAAAACAGAACGGAATCAAAGGCCAGCTGATTTTTGAGAAAAGAAGCAAATATTCAGATTGCTGTCTGAAGAGAGGCTGGTTCCTAAGGTTCCTGGGAATGAATGCCCCCATTAGAGAAAGCTCCGAGTTCAAATTCTTTCACCCTGTTGCTTAATGATAAAGTGAACCTTGAATCACTGAATCCTAACTGTCTGTAATAACTTGGAGTGAGAAGTCATCTTTATTCTTAAAGTTGATGTACGTTTTTCCAAACATTCAACAGTGATGCGTGTTTGGACAAAATCTTTAAAAGTTCCAGTTTACTGTGCGACCAAAGTGTTTAAGTGACGAATCGGGCTGCTAATGTCATGTTGTATGGCATGGCTGCTGAAGGAAACGTGTGGCGTTACAGCAGAGCTGTCCAATGAGCTCCTGTTTAGCTCTGAGCATGACTCAGTTAGCTGGTCATCTTTGCCTTTCACAGCTGTTCTCACAGTTTTTACAAAAGCTCTGTCAGTGGGTCTGTTTCACATTAACTCAAAGTGTAAGTCACAGTCCATTACCAGAGATATTAATCATTTTACAAAAGGTATTGTATTGTCCTTTTTTTTATACTGTTTACTGATTTCTGTCCGTTTATTGTTGTCATTGTGAAAAAGTCCTGACTCATTGTTTGTTTCTGTAGGCGGCCGGAAACGCTGTGAAGAGAGCCTCCGATAACCTGGTGAAAGCAGCACAGAAAGCAGCCTTTGATGCTCAGGATGACCAGGCTGTGGTGGTCAAAAGTAAGATGGTGGGAGGCATCGCTCAGGTGAGCCAAAGAGCCTGAACACAGCATGGATACATTCAAAAGTTTTCAGCCTTATGGAACCATCTGCATCCGTGTAGAAATTCACTCGTTCTTAGTGTAGGAGCCGAATGTGTGCCGTCCCGATGGCAGTGAAGAACACTGAACAGTAACAGGGAAAGCCTGCTCACACACAGGGTTACAACAATCACATCTTCATTCTTTTTCCAACACGTTGAATACTTTGAGTCTGCACTCCCTGAGCATGGAAGTGAGTTGTGTTGCTCGGGTTTATGGAGAGCCTGAGAACTGCTGTGCACCTGTACCTGTCTCTCTAACTCATTCAGACCTGATGAAACACATGAGTGTTTTGACCCTGTTAAGACAGTTGCAAAGTTTTGATCAGAAATGCTATTTTTTTCTTAGAAATCGAGATGGAAGCTGTAATGGATGGGTTAAAGTTCTTAAACACTGTTGTTGTGTAATTATCATACTTCTCTGCCAAACCTCCAAGAGACACGTGTCATCCAGCAAATGATGAACAGTGTGTGCAGCACTTTTTCATCTGTCATACAGTGACATACTGATGAGCATTGGAAAACTCAGATTCAGCTTAGTTTAGAATGCACTTTCTCTCCGACCTACCCTCTGGAAAAGCTCAACTGCGAATAGTAAGATTGGGAACAATTTTAAGCTGGTGTTTCCTCAGTGTGTTAACAGACTTTGTGATGTTGCAGATCATTGCAGCTCAGGAGGAGATGCTGCGGAAAGAAAGGGAGCTGGATGAGGCCAGGAAGAAGCTGGCCATGATCAGACAGCAGCAGTACAAGTTCCTCCCCTCAGAGCTGCGAGAGGACAGTCAGGAACAGTGAGCGAGTGGGTGTGCCAACAAACAGCAGCAGCAACAGTCATGCTTTTTCCTGGAAAGCTCAGGATCTCCCCACTGCTAATGCTTCACTAGAAATGGAACAATGAGCTGATTGGTATCAGGACGTCTTTGTCTTTAGTTTTCACAGTAAAAGTGTAACAATACCATTGATAATCAATTGAGCTGATACTGAAATACATGCCTTCAAGTGCGTTTTAAGTTATCTTTGCTTTGGATGATATGTGTTCATATACTTTTCAGTATGTCTCTTTTTAACTTTGTGTACATGCTATGTGGCTTCATGAAATGATTCTGCTTGCCCTTACTATTAGAACTGTTACATCTGTTGCCAGTTATTCTGCTACAAGTCCAGTTATTCAAAGTCTATGCAAGGTTTCTGTGCACATTTCGTTTTGTCTGAACACATTTACAAAGGACCATGACGAGTAGTGGGTCTCATGATATTCAGTATATTACTTCAACTGAATGAAATTTTTAAAGTTGCGATTTTTTAAAAATCTATAAAAAAAGAATTCAAGAAATTATTGGGAAAATCAGTATTTTTTTTAAAGAGTGAGATATGAAATATATTGTTTTCCTGTGTGTTAGAATTTAGTTCTGGATTACATTGGAGGACTTGTTTATGTAATGATTATTAAGCCATATATTTAATGACCTCAGTGGGCCTATATTTGGCTACAAAGTGTTTATTGATTCCTCTAGTATCATATGTGTCAGATGCAATGTGATACTCCTTTGAATTCTGTCAGTCATGATGTTGATCGGAGGTATGCATCGATGCTTTGGCTACCTAATGCTTTGCTGTTAATACGACTTGCATAAAGATGAGTTTATTAAATGGACCTAATGTAAGCCTACTGGTATAGAAAATAAGCACTGTATTTCAGCTAATAAAGTGCTCTTGTTAGGTCACTTGCCTTTGAAATGCAATAACATCATCACTCTGCTCAGTAACCGCACCGGTAGCTTTATTTTATTGGACATAGTTTTAGAACAACCAGAGCAGTATATGACTGTAATCATTCAAAGTTTGTTTTCTTTTGCTCATATCTGGACTTCACCATGATATAATGCTGGTGCACAGTAGTACCACCTGATGGGAACTGTAAGAGAGATTTCTATACAATAAAGTCAGTTTTCATTTAAACCGTTTTCTTCTCTTTTTGCTCACAACATAAAGACATGTTCAGATGATAAAATGTACTTTAGAGAAAAAACAGAACCCAAAGGTTGAATGTCTGATACTTCCTCTACATGTGAAGTCACAGAATTTGATTGGCTAGTCTGTACTTCATTGTGAAGTTTCACTTTTCTCACCTTTTCATCTCAAACGATGTTTGCCTCACATCAGACCCACATTTCTCCAGGCATTGGCCTGTTAGGTAAGGTTTCACTTTGCTGAAAGTGAATGAGAAGGAGAGCGAAGTCTGAAATGAGTGTGAGTGAACTCTGACGAACTGCAGAGAGGTTTCAGCAGGCTTCTGCGGAGCTTTAAGCGCTGAAGAGATGAGCCATCTATCTGAGTGAGGACCCGTGGAAAACATGGCTCCAACTGAACTCCACCTTCTTGCACATTTAGTCTTTCTCTACATTAACCCTTTCATGCACGGGAATTTTTTTTTTTTTTTTTATCATGATAAACCTTTTTTTTTTGTCAAAGTTGCACATAGGCCACTAAAGTGGACGTTACAGCATCACGTTTTCTCTTTCTGTTCCTCAGATGCACAATGACCGTTCCATGTGACATTTCAGTGAAAAATAATGATAATAATAATAATAATCTGTTCTTTTTGTGCCCAAAGATGGATAAAGACCCTGACTGAGGCTTTCATAATTCGTGCGTGAAAGGGTTAAACTTACAGCCTACATGTTTAACACTTTCCTTACAATAACGAGTCCAACGATCTTCCTCTTTCTTACTGCTGTGCTGCAGGGAGTAAATAATCTGTAGCCCAGTGTGGAACATTAACACAGATGGGGGGCGCCTGCCAGTGCTTGTCGAATAATTGGTTGTTCAAAGCTGCTCCTCATCAGAATTCTAATATGATTTCAATGAGTCATGATTAGAGATTATTTTTCTGTTCTTGTGGGAGATCCGTCTCTGACTTCTGAGTCAGGATCTGTGGTTTGTGTTAGAGTTCTCTTTGGTCTGTGTGTGTGTTTGTGGGCATGGCAGTTGGTGGTGACCTGATTGCCCTCATTACGTCCACATGTGACTGATCCAGTGGCTCCAACTCTTAAGCTCCAGTCTTCCCTGTGCTCAGCAACAGTTAGTTTGTTCATCTCCAGTGGAACTACGCCGGCAAAGTACTCATGAGTTTCATGGTTCACGTCAACGCTCTTGTGGATACTTTACTAAGACGTATAATTTTGCTTACAGAGAGACTGGAGACAGATTTACCTTCAACCAGCTGTAACCACTACGGAAAGAAGAAGCCACTCTGCACCGCCACCACTATCGCTGCCACCTTCACCAGTCAGGACATTCACAGGATAGTCGATCTATGCTTCAGTAAAACAATCCACCGGTCAGTGCTATCACCTTGGAATAAGATCCTTTCTGGAATATTAAGTCCCTCACTAACTAATCTCTCCCCTCGGAGAAGTTCTCAGACCAGCGTTTCCACCAGCGAGTTTGTGTCCATTGTTTGCTACCGCCTGTAAATAAAATCGCTTCCTCATTCTGGATTCTGCCTACAGCAAAGCTTAACATTATGTACATCAGACCCTTTTAACAAATGTGGTGGCAAGCATTACGGAGAATGCAATGTACAGGAAAATGACACTTTAGTCACCTTTATCATATCTTACTGACTAATGGTTATTTGTACCTTTTGGAATTGTTGTTCCATGGGTCTGAGATTTACTAAACTTATTGATGTCATGACTTTAAATTAAAGTACTAGCTACGAGCTTTGTCTTCCAATTTTAATATTGTTATACATTGCTGCAAATGATGAAATGACATAACTTGAGCATAAATGTTCTTTATGTATTGTATTTCTTGTTCATATGTTATTAAAGAGAGGATAAATGCAATAACCTAAAGCATGCACAGTAAAGCGTAGATTTGACAGCACACACAAGCACCTGTTCATTCTCTGTGGCAGCCCCCCCCCCGAACGCCCTTCTGCAAACCTGAATGTGGCACACATGAACTTGCTGTTCAGGTTGTCCCCACACAGTGACACATTTAGGCAGCAGCGATCTGGCAGGCATCTGAGACATGTGTGTGCCTACAGGTGATGGACAGCCTCATTCTCTAATAACAGGCAGCGTGACTGTTGTCTTCTCTTCAGCCATTTTTGTAGATGTTTGATTCTTAAAGTGATTCTTTTCATGTTTGTGCTAATCTTTGAATAAAGGTTTGATATTCCACTTTAATGATATTTTTCTGTTTTCATTCACTTTAAAAAGATCTCTTTCTTAACTGAGGTTGTCAACTATTTCAAGCTACATTCAAGGAGGCAACTTCTAATGCACTTTACATTCTTTTCCCACACGTTCCATTACTTAAAGCAACAAAGTATAGTAAAAGATTTCTTCATCATCAAACAGGCTTTATTACAGAAAGGTGCTCATTTTTTTTGTCTCCCTCTCTGTGAATGAACTTTGTCTCCAAAAATATTTGAGAGAGGAGTTGAAATGTGCTGCCCTGCAACCTTTACTCATGTCTCAGGTGGAAAATGAACACAGAAGCCAATGATCGTGGACAGATCAGTCTGATTTATTCTCACATACTGAAGACAGACGTCATGCACAGACTGGACAACTGTCGCTGCCTAAATATGGGCAACAATCCGTGCGAATCCACAACGAATAATCATTCGGGCTCGGGCTCCTGTAGTTGGTGGGCTATTCCTATCCCTGAGCACTCCTGGAGTAGCCTGTTCAGTCAAGCCACTCAGTGCGCTCCTGTCCAGCTCCGTCCCTGTCACAGCCTGTGTCTCCGGTCGGATAACTGAGTTTAGCTGTCTTTTCTGTTGAGATCACAAAGAGGGAAAAATGGAGGCCATCAAGAAGAAGATGCAGATGCTGAAGCTGGATAAGGAGAACGCGATAGATCGCGCAGAGCAGGCCGAGGTTGACAAGAAAGGAGCAGAGGACAAATGCAAACTGGTATGGCGCGCAACAATTTACAGGCAGCTTGTCTCCCTAAAGTGTCGTCTTTCCACTTGTATTGTTAGACAGTTTCTCTCAGATCAAAATCTAGATGCATAACATTTCCTAAGAAATTGGTTACTTTTTTGAGCTGATCAAAAAAGTCAATAACCAAGTAAACTAGTTAAAAAATTAAAAAATAACAAGACGAAAATAACAAGAAAGAGAAGAAAATCTCATTGACTTCTTAGCAAGGTCCGAATTCAACTCGTTCTCTCAGGTAAGATTGTTCAGTGATGAGTTTAATCATTTAGACTTTGCCACCATGATGAGCAGCTGCAGGGCAGAGGGGGTTAAAAACTTCTTTGCTTTTTTTTATTAAATGGCTTGGAGAATTCATATGAATCAACATTAAAACAGTAAATAGTCGTAAACTTAATATTTTGTAAAGACTACAGAAGTGGATTTTGTTGATCAACTATACACAAGAAGAGTACTTTGAAGATTCTTTCACATCATGCTCAGAAAAAGGTGGTTCCACACATAAAACAACATGTCGTAAGCCCCACCCTGAAGCACAATCTGCTTTATCATCTGTTTTGTTCAAAAAGAGACCATCATTTACAAAATTAACATTGTATAATGTTAAAGACAATGTACAGCTAGCGCTGGGGACCGTACAGTAAAATAATGATAGTGTAGCTTGAATAAGAAGCAGGGCAATTTTCTTTTTGACTTCAAAACAATCACTTGTTTTTAAAGCCGCAGGAGTCCTCCTTTGCTGGCCAAAAGATACAATGAGGGTTTAAGTCACCTCCACATTGGCTTTACTCTTCAAAAGCTATGTCCATCTTATACAGTATATATATATTATATATTGTCTTTAGTTGCTGAAAACTTTCAGGTTTCCATTTGAAATATGTTGTAGTCTGAGTGCTGACAAATCACATTGGACAGATTTTGGTAACACGCTGGTAAACAGCATGCAGAGACTAAAAGTGACAGAGAGCATTGACCAAAATTAGATATCGGAACCATCTGCCCATCTAACCATCTATTTCTTATAAATCTAAACTTGAAATCCCCATCGACAAAAGTATTCAGACATATGATTTCACACTCACTACAAGCTTTTCAAACCTGCATTTAAGCAATTCGTCCCATTCTTCACAACATACCCTGTCAAGGTCATTGTATTGGATGGGAACTACCATCCACACATTTTTCCAGATAACTTCTATGGTGTCATTAGAGTCAGAATTCACTAACTATATTGAGTCTGGGTATTAGTCACTGTCACTGCTCTGGGTCATTGCTCTGAAAGGTGAACCATCACCTCTGTCTCAGGACATTAGGTTGGCACTCTGAAGCAGGTTTTTTTAAAGAACCACTTAGTATCTAAATGTTGTCCTTAAAGGGGCTTCAATCTATTACCCTTCTAAAAAAAACCTGATTGATGAAGTATTTAACTCTCAGGAGTACTTCTGAGACTATCCGTTTGACTCTTACGTTCCCTTTTCTGTCCACGGCCCCTACTGCTCAAAAACTCAGTTTGGCTTCACACTGAACAGTAGAAAAGAGTTGTTGTAGTTCAAACCTTGGGATAATGTGATACTAGTTTTTGTCAGACCAAGCATAACTACTTGGAGTTGAATACCTACTTATAATTACACATGTTAATATTATTACAGTTCTTACAGTGAGGGACAGCCTCTCCTTGCTGAGAGAGTGCAGCATGTAGTAAGCATGAATAATATTTTTATGCTTCCATCACAGCTGAGATTTTGTGTCTGACAGTACAGTCAGTGATTGATATTCCTGTCACAGTGCTGTTTTTGGTGATTTTGGCACCGTTCTCTTCTACTTCAGATTAGGTTCTACACGTTATCTATTCATCAGCAGTTGTGCGGGCTTCTTTGGACCGTCCTTTTGTGTGTTTTTGTATGGGTTTGTCTTCTGATTGTATGTTTTATTCATTGGGGCCTATAGATAACCCATTACTCCATAGGTACAGTAAACTCCTCATAATGAGTTGAAAATCCTGTCCTTGGGCAAAAGCTCTGATGCCCTGTGAACTGTAGCAGTGACCATTACTGCTTTCTTGCAAACATGGCCTTTAGTTTTTCAATGAATGTGTATGATGTGAGGCTGGTTATTTTCTCCACCTCAATATATATACCACTGTGTAGTCATCATCACCCTGTAGCTAGTTCCTGTTAAGTTTGCTCAGGGATAGAATGGGGCTACATTGATTTCTTCAGGTTGGGGCTTCCCCATTTGAGGCAGATGTTGCAAGACCCAACCGGTGTTCACCCCTCCAAGGCCAGTACAGCACATACCACACCTCTCCTTGCCCTTTTTTCCATCGCAAATGGTGAACAACAGCATCTAAGCTCTAAGTGAGCATATTTTTTCTATTTTAAAACATAATTTTCAGTGTGTTTGGATTGTTTCATAGACACACTACACACCATACTTGTGATCATATTTGAAAATCAAAATTGGTTAAGGTTTGTTCACACTTCTCCAGCAATTGGTGTCAGAGGTAACTTAGTACAAGGTTTTTGTATAAGACTTTAACCCCTGATTTGTCTCCCTAATCTCCAAACTACTAGTTTTTCTGTGAAAACACACATGAAGTGAGAATGGAAAAGATTAAACTCCATGCGCAAAGTACATGTATTAGTTATGGTAAATGGACTTGTACTTGTATAGCGCTTTTCTAGTCTAACTGACCACTCAAAGCGCTTCACTACATGCCGCATTCACCCCACTCACACACATTCATACAGCACGTCTTAAGATTAACTACGTGCTTTTTTCTAATCAGAAAATTTCTAATCATTCATACACACATTCATACCACAATGATACACTGGGAGGCAACGTGGGGTTCAGTGTCTTGCCCAAGGACGCTTCAACATGTAGCCCGGGGAAGCCAGAGTCGAACCACCGACCTTCCGATTGGTGGGCGACTGCTCTTCCTCCTGTATGTATGGCACGGTTGAAGCATCAATGAACCGTGTATGTTCTTGCTGAAGTTTGACTGAACTGTCTTTAGATTTGGTCTGCTCAGTCTGAGTCCATGTAGACCTTAAGTTTTCTGGGTTTCCCCAGAGCATTACCCCTCATCCCATCTTTACTTGAAGCAGGACTGCTCAATAGCCATATTCTAAGCTGTTTGGTTGCAGTTTAATTTTTCTCATTGTCTTTACCTAGATAGGTTCAAGCCGGATGCCTTCTCACATCAGCATATGCCCATAATAGCTAAATCCAGGCACACTGAAAATCTTTTCATTCTTGTTCAGCTAAAGCTTTCTTGCCCTGATTTTCTCCAACGTGGCATATATGTAGATTTTATGATCCCCTTCAGTCCGGCTTCATACTAAGTTATCTACAATGGTAGTGACACCCAGGTACCCCTCATAGACTTCATCTATTCTCTTCTTGAGCGCATCCTGTGCAGAGAAAATCCCAACGAGGAGTCACCTGACCTGAAATGCCATTTATGGCATCAAAAGTTATGTGACTGGATGATTCAATTATCCAATATTTATTATCGGATATCTACACATAGCATCTAATACACTTAAGTACTATGCTGGCTAGTCTTGGTGTTATGTTATGAAAGGAAGGAAGCTGGCAGTGAGGTCTCTGGATCGTGGATGAGCACACTGTAATAATTTGAGGAATCTCTCGCAAATGCAAAGTTTTGAGCATGCCTTAGGCAACTGTGGAAAGGATCGACTCCCTTTATGATGGAACTCATTCATTAAGAGCTTTATATGTGAGGAGAAGAATCTTAAAATCCATTCTGAATTTAACAGGGAGCCAATGAAGAGAAGCTAAAACTGGAGAAACATGATCTTAGAAACCAGTTTTATATGTGTGTCAAATGATAAATTCTGGTCAAAAAAATAATAATTACAAGATTCCTCCAGAAGCCAAGGAAATGTCATCCAGAGTAACTATATTGCTATATAGTTTCTTCCAGTAGCCCTGACGACAACAACTTAATTTTGTCTAAATTTAGAGTCATCCAGGTCTTTATGTTGTTTAGACATGCTTGTCATCTAAGCAATTAATTGGTTTCACACATTAGTATAGCTGAGTATCATCAACATAGAGGAGATCAGTGGTAACTTTCACCAGTGTTGTTTCTCTGAATCCTGACTGAAACTCAGCAAACTGATTATTTCTGTATAAATTATCTCAAAGTTGAGCTGCAAGTCAAGTTTTATGATACATTTGCACTGTATACACAAATAAGCAGCCCTTTAGTTTCTGCTATCATACACCATTGGGCAATGTAGGAACTTCTGTCTCGCCAGAAGCATCCTTGACAGAGCTGGAGATCAAACAACAGACCACAAAGTATTTTTGAGGAATATCTTCGTTCCAAACACGCACCAGGAGGAGAGAGGAGAAAAGAGAGGAGGCTTGCCAGAGACTAAGACATGAAAGAAGGTGTCAATTCCATATGTACAAATTGGGGAAAGTGATAAGAATAAAGTGAAACATGCACTTTTAGAAAAAACTGACTGTTTATGCATACCAATAATTTTGATTCATAACGCACTTTACATTTACAAAAAAATCTCGAAGTGCTACAGTGGGATAAAAACCAACTAATAAGATAAAAGCAGGGACATTAAAATGCAAATAAAATACACAAATAAAAGTAGTGAGTCCATTAAATGCAAAAAGAAACAGAAATAGGACAGAGCATTTAAAGGCAGATCATTAAAAACATTGGGTAAAAAGAAAGGTTTTCAGGCCTGTTTTAAAGTGTTTCACGGTCTGTGGAGCCCTCAGATGTGGAGTCAGAGCGTTCCACAGCCGAGGGGCAGTGCAGGAAAAAGGCCCGGTCTCCCATGGTGCAGGAGCGATTTCTGGAATGTGAAGAAGGTTGGTGTTGGAGGAACGGAGAGCGTGTGAAGGACAGTGACAAGTGAGAAGGTCTTTTAAATAAGATGGCACATTACCATGAAGGCAGTGGAAAGTGAGCATAGACATTTTGTAGGTGATCCGGGCAGGGACGGGAAGCCAGTGAAGAGATTGAAGAACAGGGGTGATATGTTCAGGTTTACGCACTTTTTACGCATACTTTTAGGCACTAGAGGCATTATTTTTAAAGTTGCTTGATAGAAGCAGGGGCAGAGTGGGAGTGAGATGAGTGAGAAGAACTTTAACCTCTTTACATGGGATGGCGAGGCTAATTTATTTGTAAAGCACAATTCGTACACAAGGCAATTCAAAGTGCTTTACGGCTACATAAAATGACAAGAAGGCAAATAAAATCATTCCAGAAACATAAAAAAATAATCAATTATTGATTAAATTAAAAGCGAAGAGTGCAGATAAAATACTTTCAGTTGTCATATGCACAGCTAACTGGAACTGTTTTCAGCCTGGATTTAAACATAGTCAGAGTTGAGGCCTGTCTCACATCTTCTGGAAGACTGTTCCAGATTTTAGGAGCAAAAAACTGAAACGCAGCCTCACCTGGTTTAGTCCTGACTCTGGGCACCAGCAGGAGACCCCTCCCTGAGGTTCTCAGAGTCCCAGTTGGTTCATACACGCTGTTGTGTAGCGACTATCTCTGGGGACTTTAGTCAGGCCTCCCTGCCCTCCACTCTGCACACTTTCACACAGTATGTGAAATGCTCCACCAGAGACAATAAAACCCCGGACCTGTATGCAAATGTCAAGGATGCATACAGCTTGACCTCTCAGCCAATGAAGACCATGGAGAAGATTGTACTCCGCCACCTTAAACCGCTGGTTAACAGTGCTCTGGACCCACTCCAGTTTCCGCACCAACCAGGGATTGGCGGTACTATCTGTACTGATCTGTTTGCTTCCCTCTCTGTCTCCTGGAACCACTGTGAGAGTCATCATTCTTTGCTTTTCTGGTGCTTTTCAGCCTCTCCTCCTTGAGGTGAAACTGGAAGGTGCTGGAGTAGACTGTGGCCTGTCTACATGGATAACAGATTATATCACAAACAGACCGCCGTATGTGAGGCTTCAAAACTGTGTCTGATGTGGTGGTGTGCAGCACGGGGCTCCTCAGGGCATGGTGCTCTTTCCTTTCCTATTTACTCTACACACACTCTATACACATCAGACCTCAGACACAACACCAATAGCTGTCACCTCCAAAAGTTCTGTGATGACACCGCCTTAGTTAGGTGTGTGTCACAGGGGGATAATCTGGAATACATGGAGGTCATCGCCAACTTTTTTGACTGGTGTGGACGTAACCACTTCCATGAAAGGCTAAGGCTCCAACAGTCTTATTGATGAACATCCAGGGAGTGGACATTGAGATTGTGGATAACTGCAGGTTCCTGGGTGTTCACCTTAACAATAAACTAGACTGGATCACCAACGTCTAGTTTAAGAAGGAAGCTCAGAGAGAGACAGGAAGAGACTGAACAAGCTGGTCAGGAGTGCCAGTTCTGTAATGGACTGTTCCCTGGATTCCATTAAGGAGGTGGGCGAGAGGAGGATGTTGGCTAAGCTAACATCTAACATGGACAACCCCTCTCACCCCCCGCACCACACTGTGGGGGCTCTAAGCAGCTCTGCAGGAGTTAACGCTTCTGCAGATCCTTCATCCCATCAGCCATTAGGGTCATCAACAACCACTGCTGACATAACACGGTGTCTGTAACACGGTTCTCTGCAATACAAATGTGCAATATGTTTATAACTATGACCTACAAATGTCATAGTTATTAAATAAATTTATTTATTTAATAAATGAATAAATAAAATGAATAAAGTGTTTTTCAATTTCTCCTATATTTCCTTACCTTACTTTTGTTTTAGAAAATATCATATATGAATATTTACTTTTGGAGATTGTTATTCTCTTCTAAATATTTTATTTATGTTATTCTTACTTACTTACTTTTTTTTTCTTCTTACAATTTTTAGATACATTGCTATTAACACTTGATGTTTTATTTTTCTTTTGGTCACCTGCGATCTTGTATCCTGCTGCTGCGACAAGAAAATTTCCCCACTGTGCGATGACTAAAGTTCCATCTTATTTTATCTTATCTTATTTTCAATGCTGAATACAATAAATAAAAATGACTTGACCTGAGGTTTCGCTTGTGCAGCTCCGCAGTGTATTTGACTAGATCAGGTATCACAGTATATTAATAGATATAAACCATTCGACTGTGCAACTGCCAAACATGTCATTGTTCCCAGTGGATTCCTGCTTGAAGCTATTACAATGCCTGCTCCATTACTTCTCTCTGCTGAGGAGCATTTAAGACTATCTATTTCTGTGTTGCCCCCAAAGACCCCCACCTTCTTTGAATTGACGCTGCTCTTTGACAGGGCTGCTAGTTTGGGAGTTACCATTATGACTGTAGGATTAGGAAAGCTCAGCTCTATTTATGAGTTAAAGGCCTTACATGGCTACAGGATGGGACAGGCTGTCAGAAGTGATATAGAAAGGACAATTGTTCTGGGGACATTCTCATCAGGCCAGCTCACTGTCATTTACAACTGCCTTTATATAGTCCTTGAAGCTCTAACAATCTTTGGAGATGAGTCATGACTAACAAAAGAACAAGTCTAAAATGAAAACAGCTGATCCTAACAAGAATTTCTCACAAGAATGTTTGGTAGGTGTATATTGTATAAAAGGGCTATCATTTCATACAAAAAGCACATTTCATGGCAGTATTCCATTTAGTCATTATTAAGTTATAAAGTGCTCACCTGCTGGGAATCAGAGATCTAATGTCATACAAAAATATACCTGAAATGTTTTTAGTTTTCTTGATCATTCATGTCAGTTTTCCACTCAAACAGTATGACATATAATTGACACATTTAACTCTAGAATATACTGGATGATGTACAAATGTACAGCACTTACTCTCTTGTTTTATAGTATGCAGTGTGATGCCCTTTCCTGTTCCTTGCTGTAGGCTATGTTTTCCATGTTTGTAATTTATTTCAGCTTCTTATTTCTTTTTGATGGTCTTGCTTCTCCTCCTGTTTCAGGCACTTTATTTCCTGCTTTTTTAAAAATGTCTTCACTATGTATCTATTTGTTTAGTGTGTCCCAAATTGAACACGACAAGTGGTGCGCTTAATGACCACTGCAACAGCTGTAAACAGCTGAGATTAGATCAGCTCATGTTTCTGACTGACTGAGAAAACTACCACTTATAGAATGGTGAAAATACATAAATGGTTATCGTTCAGGTTTTACAATTGGTTGTTGCCTTTTCAAAATATTTTGGCTAAACGTCTTTCTCAGAGCCTACATATAAAGTGAGGGGCAGGGCAGTATGTGGCACCCTTTGTTCCACAGACTATTTTCAAGGACGTAATGTTCCTTCAAACAGTGGTTCTCTTTATTTCCATTACAGTCTCAAGAACTGTGAGAAAGAATGACTAAGGTCTTTATGTTAACTATTTAAAAAAACCTGCACATCTTTCAATAGTATGCTTAGTCTACATCAGGTGCTTCTCTCTAACGGACAATCATCTTTCAAAGGATAAAAGAAGGCTGCACTCACCGATTTTAATGCAGTTTTAATGGTGCAAACTGAATGCAGACTAAGATCTCTGCTCTCTGCTCTCTCAAAGCTGCAGTACAACACAGTGGAGTTTCCAGCCCAGTTAGAGTGACAGTGAGAAATATTCAAATATTTGATATTGTAGTTCTCATGCTTGCTGCTCAGATGAAACTCATCACTCTATCTGCTCTAGTGCCATATGCAAGTTGAAGCAGTGTGATTGATTTATTGCAGTTATGAGGATGTTTTGTTGCTCTGAAGCTTTGTAATGTTTTCTAAGCTTTACATTTATTCAGCAAAATAATTGATTTTTGCAACTGTCAGATTATGATGATGACATGACTGCTGCAGATCTATTAAGTCCTTAGAAAATGCTAAATAACAAATTTGTTTATAAGTGACAATGGTAAAACCCTATCTCCATTAAGATTATTTGCTGCTTTTCCTAGCAAAATATGACTCTGAGGTACATTTATTTGGTAGAAAATTTGATCTACTGGCTCTGCAAAGTTGTGATTTTTCATTGTTCACATGTTTTTACTCTGTGTACTGTTGGTATATGTGGCTAATAGCTGGAAGAGGAGCTGCTGGGCCTGCAGAAGAAGCTCAAAGGAGTGGAAGATGAGCTGGACAAATACTCAGAGTCCCTGAAGGATGCCCAGGAGAAGCTGGAGCAGGCAGAAAAAAAGGCAACAGATGTAAGTGAAGACTATACTGCACAGAGGCAGCAATGTTGAAATGGGGATGAAAAAGTACTGTATCGTTATTGATAACTGTATTACCATTATTTTGAAATATTATCCGGAAGCTCTCCATAACAGTTGCCATGGAAACGCCGTGACGCCAGTGAAAAGCTTGGAGTTGCATCTTCACAGTATGGCGACTTTAAATTCCGTAGACGCTGTGCGAAGGAAAATTCAGACACTGCAGCGCGTGGCGTATGAGGCTGAGGACCGAACCGAACTTTTTCAGAGGGAGGCGGATGTAGAGAGGCAGGCCAGAGAGAGGGTATCCCAAACTTTTCGACTGGGGGGAAAAGGAAACTTGTGAAATGATTTTTAACTACTCTAAAGTGTGAAGGGTGAATCTTTAAAGCATCACGCATTTGACGCTATTTAAACATAAACAAAAGTCAATGTTGACGAGACTGACCCCGGAAGTGCGATTAGTACTGCAGCATGACCACACGATGACGCCACAAAACGGACTAAATTTTGGCTATAGTTTAATATATGTGTATTTAAAGTGTGCGTTTTTTATTCCAGCACCCCAGAGTTCGGGGTTTAGTTGTGGAATGTCTCAGCCTACGGTGATAAAGAGCAGCATCAGAGGCAGAACCGAACTGACCCATCTCAGTCTGCGTAGCGTACTGCCTGCTTCTTCACTTCGCACAACCCAAACCAGTAACTTTTGAATGTATAAAGAGCGCTGTTTGTGTCTTAGTGGGGCGACTTTCTGATTGTACAACAAAGTGCTGTTACTGTCGTGAGGCCTGTTCACTTCTTTCCGCTGCGTGTCACCATGGCAACTCACGCTGAAAACCTAAACCTGCTCCGGGAAAGCCATGTTCAAAATAAACGTCACCAGTTATGTAGTATCATAAATTAGAATTTAAAATTTAAAATCACGATTGAAGTATAAACTATTTATAGCTGTTTTCTCAGATAGTATTTCATACTTTCCAGTTTGTATTTAAATATGTCTGGATGCTCACTTCCTAAGCCATCCAATTCAAAAATGTTTTAAGAAAAAAAATCTCTCATAAATTCTAAACACTTTTGAAACATTCTATTGCTTTTGTGATATGGAAAATGAAGTGAGAGAAATTTTTTGCCGTGACTAGTTTGATTTGTCTCTATGATTGTTCTTTATTAGTTTCTAATCTGTTGGCTATTAGGCCACAGTATATGTATTTAAATGTTCTTTTTAGCTGTTCCACGTGAGAAATATGTGAGCTGGGTTTTTTTGTTGTTGTTGTTGATCAGACCCACTTGTCCACAGATTAGAGAGGTTCAGCTCTGAAACTATACCTTTAGGGAGTGAAAATCACAAGCTATATGGAATGGACACATAAATAATGACATCTAGTGATAGAATGAATGCATGAACATAGAGAGGGTTGTAGAGGGGAGCGGGGTGCTCAGTGCATCAGCACTGATCCCTAAAATGTGCTTGATTTTTTGTGTATAAATTAGATTAGCTAAATCTGAATTGAACATAAGCTTGTAATGTGATTAAATCTTGTATGTCTGGTGTGTCTCCGCCACATTGAGGGTTGTCACATGTATAAATGAATAGCACCTTTTCACCTCAGCTAGTTTATACTAAGAAAATTACAATGCTTTTTTCTGTCATACCTTACTTACACGCCAATGAGCACTTCAGAGTCAGGGTAGCCTGTTCAACAGAACAGACTAACATTTGAACCATGATTGCTCCATAATGAGATGTGTGTGTGTGTGTGTGTGTACAGGCTGAGGCAGAGGTGGCATCTCTGAACAGGCGCATCCAGCTCGTGGAGGAGGAATTGGACCGAGCTCAGGAGAGACTGGCAACTGCTCTGCAGAAGCTGGAAGAAGCTGAGAAAGCTGCAGATGAGAGCGAGAGGTGAAGAGCATTATGTTAATCTGTTTCCACCATCATGCATCAAAGTTCGTATGAGATTCTTGTCCTACAAAAAGTTGCAAGAGATGATTGCCTTTGATGGAATTTTGGCAGTTCACAAGAACTTCTTTTAGACAAGTTGCTATTGAGCTGAATTTGAAACAAAATTGTTGTTAAATAAGACACTTATAGATTAATTTCTTTAAGGTCATACATAACTCTTTAGATAGTTGCTGCAATAGAACACCAAAGAGAACATCAGGCCCTAGTCTATTATTTGTAATTAACATTGCAGTTAGTCATTTCAGTTCCTATTACGGTTCTTTGTCTCATGTTCAATTAAATTCAATTCAGTTTTATTTATATAGCGCCAAATTACAACAATTGTCATTTCAAGGCACTTAAATAATATAGTGCAATCCAAGCCAATTGGAATTCAATTCATTGTAATAATAATCCAATGAAATCCAATTAATTGATTTAGAAATAATCCAATTCATTAATGTAGAGCCAATTCAAAAATAATATCCTAGCTAAGGAAACCAACAGATTGCACAGAAACTTGTCTTCAGTCCAATCTCCCGTCCTGAGCGTGCCTGTGGCGACTGTGGAAAGGAACGACTCCCTTTTAACAGGAAGAAACCTCTGGCAGAACCAGACTCAGGAAGGGTGGCCATCCGCCTCGACCAGCTGGGGTTTGAGAAGACAGAAAAGAGGGAAAAGAGGGGGGGGAAACACCATAACATAACATAATATCATTTAAGAAATTAAACAGGGGGAAAAAGAGAGCAAAGTGAGGAAAGGTGTGACAGATGAGGTCCCCCAGCAGTCTAAGCCTATAGCAGCTTAACTATGGGATGTTTCAGGATCACCTGAGCCATCCCTAACTATAAGCTTTATCGAAAAGGAAAGTTTTAAGCCTAATCTTAAAAGTGGAAAGGGTGTCTGCTTCCCGGACATTTACTGGCAGCTTATTCCACAAGAGAGGGGCCTGATAACTGAAGGCTCTGCCTCCCATTCTACTTTTAGAAACTCTGGGAACAACAAGTAAACCTGCAGTTTGGGAGCGAAGTGCTCTGTTGGGAAAATATCTTACAATGAGATCTTTAAGATATGATGGAGCTCGGTCATTAAGAGCTTTATATGTGAGAAGAAGAATCTTAAATTCTATTCTGAATTTAACAGGGAGCCAATGAAGAGAAGCTAAAACTGGAGAAACATGATCTCTCCTGTTAGTTTTCATCAGAACTCTGGCTGCAGCATTTTGGATCAGCTGGAGGCTTTTCAGAGAATATGTGGGACAGCCCAATAATAAGGAATTACAGTAGTCCAATCTTGAAGTAACAAATGCATGAACTAGTTTCTCTGCATCACCTTGAGACAGGATGTTCCTGATTTTAGCAATATTACGAAGGTGAAAGAAGGCAGTCCTAGAAACCTGTTTTATATGAGCGTCAAATTATAAATTCTGGTTAAAAATAACTCCAAGGTTCCTCACTGTTGAACTAGAAGCCAAGGAAATACCATCTAGAGTAACTATATAACTAGACAATTTCTCCCTGAAGCGCTCAGGTCCAAAGAGAACAACTTCAGTTTTGTCTGAATTTAGAAGCAGACAGGTCTTTATGTCTTTAAGACAGGCTTGTAGTCTGACCAACCTATTGGTTTAATCTGGTTTCATAAACTCTAAAGCCTGAAGGACTCTAAAGGACAAGCACAAACACAAGTCCGCTATCAGAGGCTAAGAGGAGATCATTGGTAACTTTCACCAGTGCTGTTTCTGTGCTATGATGCACTCTGAATCCTGACTGAAACTCTTCAAACAGATTATTTCTGTGTAAATGATCACAAAGTTGAACTGCAACTATTTTTTCAAGAACTTTAGACAAAAAAGGGAGATTGGATGTAGGTCGATAATTAGCCAACACTTCTGAATCAAGAGTAGGTCTTTTAAGTAAAGGTTTAATTACAGCAACCTTAAAAGCCTGAGGTACATATCCTATCAACAAAGACAGATTGATCAAATCCAATATGGAAGTGTCAATTAAGGGGGAAACCTCCTTGAACAGTCTGGTTGGGATTGGGTCTAATATACAAGTTGATGGTTTAGAAGAGACTTGCTGTTGTTAGCTCAGAGAGATCAACTGGGCAGAAGCTGTCTAAATACAATTCAGGTTCCAAAGATACTTCTAAAGCTGCTCTACTTGATGATACATCAGTGATAATAGTGGGAAGGATTCCATTAATCTTCTCTCTGATAGAAACAATTTTATTGATGAAGAATCTCATGAAATCATCACTGCTGAGAGTTAAAGGAATACATGGCTCAACAGAGCTCGGACTCTTTGTCAGTCTGGCTACAGCGCTGAAGAGAAACCTGGGATTGTTCTTATTCTCTTCTATCAATGATGAATAATAAGCAGTTCTAGCTTTATGTCAGGAAAATTCTCTTAAAATTAGGCTCAGAGTCGCTGGATATGATTAACACAAAACATTTATTTCTTGCAAGAAAGAGACAAGTCCGCACAACCTGTCAGGAAGCTGGCTCAAAGTTGTCTGACTAACAAAATGGTACTATTACTATTTATATTGTTTATGTTTGCTGGCCACACAATGTTAGGGGAAAAGGCATTACTAGCCATTTAATGTTATGGGAAGACGAGTTCAGACAGGGTTTCCTGCGCAGTTGTGGGTAGTGACCGAAAGAACGAGATCGCGAATACAAGCGGCCGAAATGGGTTTCCTCCGCAGGGTGTCTGGGCTCTCCCTTAGAGATAGGGTGAGAAGCTCAGTCATCCGGGAGGGGCTCGGAGTAGAACCGCTGCTCCTCCGCATTGAGAGGAGTCAGATGAGGTGGCTCGGGCATCTGGTTAGGATGCCTCCCTGGGGAGGTGTTCCGGGCCCGTCCCACTGGGAGGAGACCCCTGGGAGAGGACACGTTGGAGAGACTATGTCTCTCGGCTGGCCTGGGAACGCCTCGGGGTCCCCCCGGAAGAGCTGGAGGAAGTGGCCGTGGACAGGGACGTCTGGGTTTCTCTGTTAAAGCTGCTGCCCCCGCGACCTGACGCCCAGATATGCGGTAGATGATGGATGGAGTTCAGACAGTCAAAACAATTTTGCTTGCTACATAGTATTATGAGAACCAAAAGACACGTTATTAAACTATCTTTCCAGACTAATTGAGACTCTTTTAAATTAGAGGAACGCCACTGTCTCTCCAGCTTTCTTGAAGTCTGCTTTAACGCACGCAGCTGTGAATTATACCAAGGAGCCAACCTCTTCTGACTGATTACCTTCCTTTTCAGAGGGGCAACATTGTCCAGTGTTGTACGCATTGAAGCTATAGTGCTGTCAACAAGAGAGTCAAGTTCTACTGGAGTAAAATTTAGGTAGCCGTCCTCTGTCATATCTGCACATGGCAGTGAAGAAAAGGATGATGAAATCAACTCTTTAAATCTGGTTACAGCATTCTCTGACAGACACATTCTATATGTAGAATTCTTCTCAGAAGCTGTATAATCAATTAATGTAAATTCAAAAGTTATTAAAAAATGGTCAGACAAGACAGGATTATGAGGGAACACTGTTACTGTTCACTCTCAATGCCATAAGTCAGCACAAGGTCAAGGATATGATTAAGGCAGTGAGTAGGTCTGTGGACACTTTGAGAAAATCCAATAGAGTCTAATATAGAATTAAAGTTAATATTTAGGCTGTCATTTTCAACATCTACATGAATATTAAAGTCACCCACTACAATGACTTTATCTGTACTCAGCACTAACTGGGATAAAAACTCTGAGAATTCAGACAGAAACTCAGAATAAGGGCCAGGTGGACGATACACAACAACAAACACAAGAGGTTTTTGTGATTTCCACTTTGGGAAAAACTGAGAATCAGAGACTCATAAGAGCTAAAACTAATCTTGGGTCTAGGACTGATTAGTAACCCTGATCTGAAGATAGCTGCCACTCCTCCTCCTCTGCCTGTGGTTCTAGGAACATGAATATTTAAATAGTCAGAGGGAGTTGATTCATTAATGCTAACATGATCCTCCTGCTGCAGCCAGGTTTCTGTAAGACAAAATATATCAATATGATGATCACAGATCAAATCATTCACTAACAGAGACTTCGAAGGGAGAGATCTAATATTCAGCAAACCACATTTAATAGTTTGATGTTTTTGTTCAGTTAAAGTTTTTGTTTAAAATTTTTTTTGCACAAGAGGATTTGCTCCTTTTGTGTTTTTTGATTGAGGGGGGGGCAGCATCAGGTGGGAAGCCGCAGAGAAGTGTGTAAGACTACAACTCTGCATCCTGGTCTCAACCCCGAGTTGTCATGTTTTTGGATGACTAATAAATTCCTCCATATCTCTGGAAATGAGAGCCGCTCCTTCCAAAGTGGGATGGATGCCGTCTCTCCTCATCAGACCAGGTTTTCTCCAGAAAGATTGCCAATTATCTATGTAGCCCACGTTGTTTGCTGGACACCATCTAGACAACCAGCGATTGAATGAGGACATGCGGCTAAACATGTCATCACTGGTCAGATTTGGCAGGGGTCCAGAGAAAACTACGGAGTCCAACATTGGGCCTCATGCTACAACAATTCGTACGAACGGATTTGTTCTTAAATTGTTCGTATGAGCAATTTAAGAGAACTTCATTCAATTTTTTCGTATTTTGACGAACAGAACTTACGAGTGATCCAAACCTGTTGTTGGAATCATGTAAAATAGTCCACTGTTATTCGAAGCAAGTTTGCTTGACTAATGGGTTGTATATTTAATTACTTTGAAGCAATCATAAATATATACATTATACCCCATAATTATGCTGACATTATTCTGTTTGACTTAAATTATGCACTAATTGAAGGTTAATTTGGCTCAGTACATAACAAGGTCAATGGGAAGTGTAACCAGCGGCTGACTTGCTACTTTTGGATGTCTTAGCGCATCAGGCTCTTGGCAGAGAGTGTTTGTTCCGAGACCCTGTAGATATCCTTGCGGAGACAGACGAATGGCTGACATCACGATTTAGATTGCCAAGGACTGTGCTGAAAATAAAATATGCAGCTTGCTAGAGCCACAACTCCAGAGAGAAACACATTGATCAAGCCCATTTCCACCACACATCCAGGTCCTCACCACCCTTGGATTTTATGGCCAAGGGAACCTTTCAGAGGGAGATTGGAGACAGATCAGGTGTGTCCCAGTCTTCTGTGAGTCATGCACTCCCCTTGGTCATTAAAGCTCTCATCAGTTTGTCACCCATGGTACATCAAATTCCCATCCACCGCTGTCCAACCAGTACAAATTAAGAGGGACTTTCATGCCATGGCTGGACGGCCAAACATAATCGGAGCAATAGACTGAACACATATATGCATCAAAGCACCTGTGCAGTTGTGGAGCTTTAAGAACAAACTTGTACGAGTGGTTCTTGCACAAGGCTGTCAGGAACCTCGGGAACTCAGGACACAAACGCAGGGACTTTTCAGATGCAAAGAGTGTTTATTAACACAGCACAGGCAAGGAAGGATCTCCAAGCAGAGCAAATTAACAGACTGTGAAAACCTAAGCGCTCTCCTCAGTAACTATAGCAGAGGAGGAGCGCAGCTATGAAAGTTACAAACATAAAACTCTCCATGCTGGGAGGAAAACAGAAACACTATGAACAGTTTAACAAAACAAAGACACGCTCTCCTAACGAGGTGGATTTAAACAGAGGACGCACTCGAAAAACAGAGGCACTATGAAACTTTTATTATAAACTTAAAGCTCTCCTTTAACGGAGGCGACTATGAAAGGTTGCAACGAAAAATCTCTCCTTGAAAACGGAGGAACAAACAAGGCTAAGAAACTTACCATATTGAATAAATAAACTATGACTAAGAACAAGAATAAATTACAAAACAAGATAGCTCTGCAGGAGGATCGCTCACTGCAGGCTCGTGGAACTATGACTGTGACAAACTATGGCTCAAGAAGCTGGTACTGAAGCTCATGAGACGAGACAACGTACTGGCACAAGACAAGGGAAACGCAGACTATTTGAACACATGAGGGATCAAGAGGAACAGGTGGAAACACTTGGGAATCAGGGAAGACAATGAGACGCCTGACACGGGAGGAAGGGCAAGATACCTGAAACGAGAGGGGAAGTCAGGGATTTTTCAAAATAAAACAGGAAATGATGAGACAAGACATGAAACACAACGTAAATCGTGACAGAGGCCCAATGACGCTAAGCATACTGCTGAAACAACACTCGGGTGATTTAAGAGAGATCACGTTTAATGTGATGGAATTGCCTTGTCCAAGCCCAGACTTTAATCCAATTGAGAATCAGTACAGATTGCTGAACAACTGCAGAGCCCATCAAATTTGAAGAAGCTGGAGCAGTTTTGTTCTGAAGATTTGACAAAAATATTAGTGTCTAGATATGGCAAGGTCATACAGACAGAAATCAGGATTGCTATAATTTACATTTTGAGTCATTTACCTAAGTGTTTCAAAGATCATCAGGTACTTGTTCAGTTATGTTGTCCTTAGGATATACTCACTTTTTCACATAACCAGAAAATCTCAACTTTCTGTGTACTAAAAGTTCAATAAAACTACAGTTGTCTGTCTATTTATTATCATCCTCTGTCAGTGTTTTTTTTGTCAGTGTAGGTACAGTTTTATTAGTTCAGTTGTAATTGTTATCAATTTAAAGTCAGTCCCACACTTTCATTAATGCAACCAACTGCATCTTTGCTTAGACCCTCAATACTTTTTTGAAAAGTCACATCTTCAATTTTCCAGTTTGTAACGGTTTAAAATTCATATTATCACAGTCATCCCATCAGAGTTATTGTCTCAGTTTGATAAAGCTCCTTCACAACCATTCAAGAATTTGATGTAGGTAGTAAATCACAAACATATATTTATATTATATAGTAAACTTCTTACTTCTGTTCTATCATTCAGAGGAATGAAGGTCATAGAGAACAGAGCATCAAAAGATGAAGAGAAAATGGAGATCCAGGAGATGCAACTAAAGGAGGCAAAACACATTGCTGAGGAGGCCGACCGCAAATATGAGGAGGTGAGGGATCACTGCTTTTTCCATGGTCATGTCGTAACATCTTTGACTGAAAACTAAAATTGCACACATATTCTATTCAGATCTTAATATCTATTTTACAGCTTACACATTTCAAAGTTCCAATCCTGTGTTTCAGTATTAATTGGTTAAGTATTTACACTTAAGTATTTTAACAGATAAACTTATCAAGACAAAGAATGTAGTTGCAGACCGATTTTACCTTTGCCGATCTCTCCTAGGACCTCATTTACACAACTAGCCTCATTCACCAATATCTTCTTAAAGGGGAACCTTAAACCTAGACCATATTTCTGGCATGAAATGCGTTTATCTACTCACCGAGAACCGTTTGGCGAAAGTCAGCGTCCTTCAGAAGCTATTTAGATAACTCGCGCTCGTTATATATATCTATATAACGGAGTTCTATTCAATTCAATTCAGTTTTATTTATATTGCGCCAAATTATAACAATTGTCATCTCAAGGTACTTAAATAATATAGTCCAATTCAAGCCAATTGGAATTCAATTCATTGTAATCATAATCCAATTAAATCCAATTAATTAATTTCAAAATAATCAAATTAATTCGTATAGAGCCAATTCAAAAAAAATATTTCCAAGCTAAGGAAGCCAACAGATTGCATCGAAACTTGTCTTCAGTCCAATCTCCCGTCCTGAGCGTTTCTGTGGCGACTGTGGAAAGGAACGACTCCCTTTTAACAGGAAGAAACCTCTGGCAGAACCAGACTCAGGAAGGGTGGCCATCCGCCTCCACCAGCTGGGGTTTGAGAAGACAGAAAAGAGGGAAAAGAGGGGGGAAAAACACCATAACGCCATTCAAAGGATACCTGTTGGAACAGGGAAACAAGTTAATAACCACAATAATGTGACATGTACATAAAATAATTTCAGAAATTAAACAGGGGGAAAAAGAGAGCAAAGTGAGGAAAGGTGTGACAGATGAGGTCCCCCAGCAGTCTAAGCCTATAGCAGCTTAACTATGGGATGTTTCAGGATCACCTGAGCCATCCCTAACTATAAGCTTTATCAAAAAGGAAAGTTTTAAGGCTAATCTTAAAAGTGGAAAGGGTGTCTGCTTCCCGGAAATTTACTGGCAGCTTATTCCAAAAGAGATAACTGATAACTGAAGGCTCTACCTCCCATTCTACTTTTAGAAACTCTGGGAACAACAAGTAAACCTGCAGTTTGGGAGCGAAGTGCTCTGTTAGGAAAATATCTTACAATGAGATCTTTAAGATATGATGGAGCTCGGTCATTAAGAGCTTTATATGTGAAGAGAAGAATCTTAAATTCTATTCTGAATTTAACTGGGAGTCAATGAAGAGAAGCTAAAACTGGAGAAACATCTCTACTGTTAGTTAGAGTAACTATATAACTAGACAATTTCTCCCTGAAGCGCTCAGGTCCAAAGAGAACAACTTCAGTTTTGTCTGAATTTAAAAGCAGACAGTTCTGAGTCATCCAGGTCTTTATGTCTTTAAGACAGGCTTGTAGTCTGACCAACCTATTGGTTTCATCTGGTTTCATAGTTCTGATGAGAACTAACAGGAGATATCATGTTTCTCCAGTTTTAGCTTCTCTTCATTGGCTCCCTGTTAAATTCAGAATAGAATTTAAGATTCTTCTCTTCACATATAAAGCTCTTAATGACCGAGCTCCATCATATCTTAAAGATCTCATTGTAAGATATTTTCCTAACAGAGCACTTCGCTCCCAAATTGCAGGTTTACTTGTTCTTCCCAGAGTTTCTAAAAGTAGAATGGGAGGCAGAGCCTTCAGTTATCAGGCCCCTCTCTTGTGGAATAAGCTGCCAGTAAATGTCCGGGAAGCAGACACCCTTTCCACTTTTAAGATTAGGCTTAAAACTTTCCTTTCTGATAAAGCTTATAGTTAGGGATGGCTCAGGTGAGCCTGAAACATCCCATAGTTAAGATGCTATAGGCTTAGACTGCTGGGGGACCTCATCTGTCACACCTTTCCTCACTTTGCTCTCTTTTTCCCCCTGTTTAATTTCTCAAATGATATTATGTACATGTGACATTATTGTGGTTATTAACTTGTGTTTCCCTGTTCCAACAGATATCCTTTGAATGGTGTTATGGTGTTTTTCCCCCCTCTTTCCCCTCTTTTCAGTCTTCTCAAACCCCAGCTGGTCGAGGCGGATGGCCACCCTTCCTGAGTCTGGTTCTGCCAGAGGTTTCTTCCTGTTAAAAGGGAGTCGTTCCTTTCCACAGTCGCCACAGGCACGCTCAGGACGGGAGATTGGACTGAAGACACGTTTCGGTGCAATCTGTTGGCTTCCTTAGCTAGGATATTAATTTTTGAATTGGCTCTATATGAATTAATTGGATTATGATTACAATTAATTGAATTCCAATTGGCTTGAATTGGACTATATTACTTAAGTGCCGTGAGATGACAATTGTCGTAATCTGGCGCTATATAAATAAAATTGAATTGAATTGAATAGATAAGTACAGCTGAGTATCATCAGCATAACAATGGAAATTTATGCCATGTTGTCTAATAATGTTACCTAATGGAAGCATGTGTAAAGTAAAAAGAATCTGTCCAAGCACAGAACCCTGAGGAACTCCATGACATACTCCAATATGTGAGGAAGATTCTTCATTTACAAGAACAAACTGGAATCTATCAGATAAATATGACTTAAACCAGCCTAATGCAGTTCCTTTAATCCCAATAACATCTTCAAGTCTCTGTAACAGAATGCTGTGATCGATCGTATCAAATGCAGCACTGAGATCCAACAGGACAAGCACAGAAACAAGTCCGCTATCAGAGGCTAAGAGGAGATCATTGGTAACTTTCACCAGTGTTGTTTCTGTGCTATGATGCACTCTGAATCCTGACTCTTCAAACTGATTATTTCTATGTGAATGATCACAAAGTTAAGCTGCAACTATTTTTTCAAGAACTTTAGGTTTAATTACAGCAACCTTAAAAGAGTTGATTAAGTTGTGATTAAGCTTAATATGTGAATCTCTGCAGGTGGCACGTAAACTGGTGATTCTGGAGGGCGATCTGGAACGTTCAGAGGAGCGTGCTGAGGTGGCTGAAGCGTAAGTTCATATCTGCAAAATAAAAATTCACACCAGCATAAGAGTTACTGTGCCATATTCATGTTATCATTGTAGAAATAATGTGGTCACAATTATGACAACATAAGAACACCAATTCACAAATTCTGTCATTGAATATCTTGCTTAACAATGTAACATGATACTCTAGTGTGTACCATTTATATGAATTTATTGGCAATAGTGTGTTTTCATTAATGAGGCATCATATGGAAATAAGAGTCACTGTTTGTATTATCTTAGAGAGAGCCATTTCTATGTAAGCGTAAGCCATTTTGCACCACCAAGTTTCTACAGTTACCCAGAAAACTGAACAGTGGTTCCACAAATGGCCTTTTGCAAAATTTAGTGATCACTGTTGTTTCTACTCGGGAGGGTTAAAGAGGTGAGTATTCAGCTGGTTGCAATTTGCAATTCTGCCACTAGCTGTCTCTATCACACACACTGCTACTTTAAAAGTAATTTGTGATTAAATTAACAGTAACATTAGATTCAGGCAACACTCATGAGGTGAAAATAGAATCTACAGATTTAATTTTTTTCTGGCATAGAATACAAACTAACCTGGAAATTCTTAGATGTTACAATCTGCTCTTAGTGTTTTTGCATTTAAATTACATAAATTATGAGTTTTTAGTAAATAACACATTTTTGCATTAGAGCAAAGTATGCCTGTATTTAAGCATCACATAGCACTGTACACAGTAAAAGCTAATCGAGTTGACCAAATGCATTAATCATGTACACCTCAATGTGTTGTGCTGTGTGTTTTTCTATAATGCATCATTAATGCATGCCTGCACTACATGTGCTTGAGACTGCGTGTTGTTTTATGGCCCATTCATGCACCCACTTCCAACACCACCACTACCAACATACTGGACTAACCCTTTCAGGCGTGTGAGGGAGCTTGAGGAGGAGCTAGGAATAATGGACCAGAATTTGAAGTCAATGATGTGCGGCGAGGAAGAGGTACTTGATGTATTCTTTACTAATTGCACTCTTCTGACTTGCAGCCTCTCAACTTCTACCTGTTTTCTGTTTAACCTGCACAACTTTTCTTTGACATCGTCCTTCAAGCATCAGTTATTAATTTGGTCTGGTGATATTCCATTTTGTTGATCTTTCTTTTTTGTTTTTATTTCTACTTTACTTTCTTCATGAAAAGATGAGAACCAATAATGAATCATACATGATAGGTTCCATTGAAGTCTAAGTAAAAACAGAGCTGCATATGCTGGCCAACAAGCAATACTGGAATCTGAAGATTATGCAGTCAGATGGTCTTTGAACATCACTACCCCATATAACCATAGCATCCTGTGTTTGATTCCACTGATCCATCCATGCCCTGACACTTATCTGAAGTTGGTTAACTCTGGCAACTCTTCGGTAGGATCCCAGGGTATAATCAGATAATGCTTAATCTTGTATACGCTTTATTCTAACTTTACTTTGATGAGTCTATCCCTTGGTCCTCTAAGAAAACACATTTCTTCTGGTTCTCTTTGTAAGCTCATTATCTTGATCACTATCCAAAACCCCCCATGTGCTTAGTGACTGGATCTGTTTGTCACGATGGTCCGTCGACCTGTTCAGGATGTACCTTTTGCTCTCTATTGAAGGTAGCTGGGATAGGCTTCACTTTGAAAACTTGACTTTTGTAGGTATCAATGGGCTTTCACCTGAGAACCAAAAGCAGAATAAAAGGAAGATCTTGAGTGTGATAAACGTTATTGGTTTCTATATTTTCATGGAATTTAATGAAAACAAATGTATGTAACAGACTTTATTTTTGATTGATTATAGCTAATCCACCATCAGCCCTGATTAATTCCATACTGCTTGTTCTTTTACTAAATTTTTTCTTTAAATTCACCCTGGTATTTTTGCTGAACCCTGTGTTGGCTGTTTGACTCAGATTAGGACGTAACTGATACCAATTTGGGCAAGACCAACATTAAAATGTTTCAGAAACATTTGGAGTGGCCCTTCAAACAGTTTTGTGGTTTGATTTATTCTCCTGCCCTACTTTTCAAATTACTACTTTTCCTTCTTTTTGCTTCTCTTCTTTCTTACATTGCTTAGTAAATCAGGTGACCTTGAAGAAGAATTGAAAAATGTCACCAACAACCTGAAGTCGCTGGAAGCCCAGGCTGAGAAGGTACAGCTAGAGCTGTGAGAGATTTAGGACTTTGGAGTAGCCAGTCAGGCTGTAAATGTGATGTCCATACTAACGCATAATATATAATCTGTGAAAAAATGCACAAAGATACACAGTTTTGAAAAACTCATGTCCATTCAATACAGAACATGAGATCCAAATGAATCTACTATAGTGATGCCAAGACATAAAAAACTACAGACAAAAAATGGCACTTTCTTTTAAGTCATCTTTCTTTGGATGCCACTGTAGAATTGGGATTGAATACATTTAATTTACATTTAAAATATTTTGCATGTAATGTTTTCTTATCCATATTGGCATGAATGATGCTGTAACTATTGTTGAACTCGAACCTAAAGTCAGATTAAAGCAGATATAAATATATTTGTCACATCTCATATGTAAGTTTGTCATGTCTCAGGAAAAAAAAAAAAAAAAAAAAAAATATATATATATATATATATATATATATATATATATGTATATATATATATATATATATATATATATATATTTTACATATATATATTCCAATACAAGTCAGTGTTAATCCCAGCTGTCTCTCTTCTAAAATATGAAAAAAGAGTATTCTCTAACACCTCTGCTCTGTCCAAAATCAGTCCACTCAGCATTCACTACCATAGTTATTTCTAAAACCATGGTTCCCTGAGTAGCTTCACAGCATGGAGTTCTGAAGCTGACAAAATGTTGACAAAATGAATCCTTGGTGTGTAATCACTTCAGTAAGTACATGCAGTCCTATTACAACTGTGATACAATATTGTTAATTTGACCCCTCAGTCTAACAAAAATTGAACCAGATTCTCTAAACCAGATCTGTGGTGGTTCTGCATTTCAACTACATTTCTCACAAAATGAATCCAGTTTTTCTTGTTCTCACTATTCCCCTGTAATTTAAGTAAATGGCCTAAATTTCGCAAATTCTTGCATCCATTGAAAGTGCATTTCATTGCATGATAGCAGACCTATTTATAACCTTCCAGTGTTTTGGCTGGATGGACTTTTGCTCACCCTAAATACTCAATTATACTGTGAAATTGCTCAAAACACATCAATGTCATAAATGTTATCAATCTGTTAAAATGTTTTAAACAACTATTTCTAACACACAGAACTTTTGTCTATGCAAATCTCTGATTTATCCTTACTCAGAATTACATTACTACTGGAGGAAAAATAATGCCAAGTTAAATGTATTGTATTTATCCTAAATATTTTAACACCTAAATATCAAACTTGCTTCTTAAACGTTTACCTAATCTCCCTTTAACGCAAATAATGGATTTGCCATTCTTGTATGAAGTATCCCTGTCATCCCTTTAAAGCTAAAGTTGGAAATGCATTTTAATTATGCTTTTGTTTGGATTTTAGTATTCACAAAAAGAGGACAAATTTGAAGAGGAAATCAAAGTTCTTACCGAGAAACTAAAAGAGGTGAGTTTCACATTCTTATGGTGTTACTGGTTCTGATTCTAATTACATTTCCCTGTTCAAAGACAATCCTAGACCTCATTCTGTGTGTATTACCAGAGCATTGTTCTGTCATAGAACAGCCCATTTGCTAAACTGGCCTGTCTGTCCTGACCTATCAACCACTGAAAACATTTGACTGTATATGAAATAAAAAATACAACAAAAGAGGCCCCAATCTTAGCTAAAGGGAAACTTTTGTCTCTTAAAACTGTCTAAAAGAAAATAAAGAAGAAGATGGTAAACATGTTGAGACATGTTGATGGAAATGTAACATTTATATTCAAGTAAAAGGTTTAGATAATTGACGTATTGTTGCATTCTGATTTGATTAATGTTTTATACAGTGTCCCAAACTGGACACTACATTTGTATTATGGGTCCGTTTTTGGAAAGTTGGCTGCACTTTTTAACACAGACAATATTATGCATTCTGGACTGCGCAGCATCGCTTGTTTTGCTGGGCTTTGTGTTGCAGGCTGAGACCCGTGCTGAGTTTGCAGAAAGGTCTGTGGCGAAGCTGGAGAAAACCATTGATGATTTGGAAGGTATTGAGCACTCTCTTGCACTCCTACTCGCTGTCTGCTCACTGTTCTTGGATAAATAATGTTAAAATAGAATAAAAGGTGCCAACTGATCAATCACAACATATTTTCATGAGAAAATGTTAGATTTTTGGTTTAAAGTCATTGGTTTAAAGTGGTCAAACATCTCATACACAGCTGGACAGAGGTTTGTGTGTGTCTGTGTGTGTGTAGAGGTTCCAAAGGCTATAGAGCCATCCCTAAAAATGTTCTGATGGAGTTTTGTGGCTTCATAATTGCATCTCAAGTCATATTTTATGAATGAAGAATAAATCCATATGGACTGCACCTCATGTTATGCATTACTTGAGCTGTCAAGATCGTAAAAATTTAATTGGAAGAAAATCAACATTAGTCCTTTTTTTTTTTAATTTTACACCACTTTTGTTGTTTAAACCTATTAAAAGGATAGCAACACATATACACCTTAAGAGGGAGTGAGAGTTTGAGTAATATTTCAAACTGTGCTTAACAATTATTTTAATTTATAGAACATTTAAGAATATAACTTACACTCTCTTCCCATATGTCTTTTTGTAGAGGCCATTCATTTTCCCACTGTGCTTTTGTAGCTTTGACTGGTAGTGTGCAATATAGACAATATATTTTATGATCAGGTCCTGCAAGCCACACATTACACATTTTTTAATGTTTGGCCTTGGAAAAATGTGCTTTTGCATAATTTCTGACCTAGCAGCAATCTAAAAAACTGAGTTGTTGGCATATAGCATTTCTGCTGAATCGAAAACCATATCTAAATTGGATGAAAGGAAGGAAAAGTTTTCTTATATTTCCAACATAATACATCATTATCAAATATAAGTTTCAATTGCTTTAAAAAAAAATGTTCTAAATAATTTGATGTGTTATAGACTTAGATTTGCACACTGTTTTGTTAGGAAGTACTGAAGATAAGGGATTGTATCAATAGAAGCAGTTCACTGGTTCAATGTATACAACCTCAAATCAGAAAAAGTTGGGACAGTACAGAAAATATTAATGTGAAAAACAAAACAAAACATTTATTTTATTTCAGTTATTTTAGTTCAAGATATTTCACTTTTGGTCTCTTCAGTGAAGTTGACAACAGGCAGACCAGTCCAAAACCCGTACCCATACCCTCTTCTTCGTCAGCAATGCCTTTGTATGTGCAGTATGTGGTTCTACATTATCTGCTTGAGGAACAAATGGACATCCTTTGAAAAAATGTAGTCTTGAAGGCAGTAAATATTACTCTAAAATTCAAAGTGTTAAACATTTTTGTATTTGCTTTTTTGTCATCAAGAACCATTAACCATCATTAATCGTGAAAAAGGTCACTAAACATGCATGGGCAAATCAGTAAAATGATAGGGTAAGTAAACTTGATGTGGCTGTACAGCACTTCTATAATAACTTTTAACATGAATGTTTCTTACATACATACATTTCTTACATATTTACTGTACTAAAACTATACAAAAAGTTTAATAATGTAAACATTTATACATTTTTGTAACAGTGTTTCCTAAGCACAGTCCACAAAGTATTCCCTGTATGTATTCCATATGTCCTTCCTGCAACATGCCTGATTCAAATTAATAATAATATAAATAATAATACATTTTATTTGTATTGCACTTTATATTCAAAAATCTCAAAGTGTTATATAAAAGATATTTTAGCAGTAAGCTTTCTTAAAAAGGTGAGTTTTTAGGTCACGTTTTAAGGCCTCTGCAGTCTGTGGAGCCGTCAGATGGTCGGGGAGGGTGTTCTACAGCCTCAGAGCTGCAGAGGAAAAGGCCCGATCGCCCATAGTGCGGAGCTTGGTTCTGGGGATTTGGAGGGTGTTTTTGATTTCAGAGCGGAGGGTGCATGAGGAGGTATGGAGGGTGAGTAGTTCTTTTAAGTATTGGGGGGCATGTCTATGAATGCACTGATGAGTGAGGAGGGAGAGCTTGCGGACTCTTAACAGGATTCTGGCAGCGCTGTTTTGAATGTGTTGCAGTCTCTGGATGTTCTTGTTAGAGATTCCGATTAGAAGAGCGTTACAGTAATCCAGCCTGTAGGAGACAAAGGTGTGGACAAGCTTCTCTGCATCTGTCAGGGTGAGTGTTGGACGGAGTTTGACGATGTTCCTGAGGTAGGCTTGTTTTTGAGCTGTTTAGTTGAAGAAAATTGAGTTTCAGCCACACCTCTATCTCGTCAAGGCGGGTGGTGAGTTTGGATGTTGAGAGGGAAGCAGGAGAAGTGGGGGTTGTCCTCAGGTAGAGCTGTGTGTCATCAGCATAGCAGTGATAGGATACCCCATGCCTGCTGATGTTATTACCCAGGGGAAGCAGATAGAGGGTGAAGATGGTGGGGCCCAGCACTGATCCCTGAGAGACACCGCAGGTGGGTAACGTATTCCATTCTGTCGGTCAGATATGAGGTTATGTATGTTATCAGAGTGACCAATAGGGGTATTTCAGACAGTTGAGGAGGATGTTGTGGTCAACTGTGTCAAAAGCAGCTGTTAGGTCCAGGAGGATGAGTAGAGATGGGGAACCAGTATCTGCTGCCATCATGAGGTTATTGGTGACCCTGACCAAAGCTGTTTCAGTGCTATAGCCAAGGCGGAGACCAGACGGAAACTTCTCAAAAAGGTTATTTTGTTAGAGGTGATCGTGAAGTTGTGATGCAACTGTTTTTTCCAGAACTTAGAACTTAGAACCAGAAATTAGAAAAAAATGTCCCTGTGAAACAGCAGTGTGAATGTTGATAAGCAGAATGAATGCATTCAAAGCAGCTGAAGAAACTGATGTTTTAAAACCAGATGCTCAAGTCTTAACGGAAGTCATTTGAAGGCTGAAAGGCTGTAGTGGAATGATTTGAAGCTGAATAAAAGCCTAAGCTGACTCCTTTCGATGTGGAGGAGCAGTGGCTCTACTCCGAGTTCCTTCTGGATGGGCAAGCTCCTCACCCTTTCTCTAAGGCTGAGTCCAGCCACTCTCAGAAGGAAACCTACTGCAGCCGCTTGTATCCACGACCTGACTTTCATTCCGGCCGCTTCATACTCAGCAACGAACTGCTCCAGTGCACGCTGAAGGTCTTTGCTTGACAAAGCCACATCCACATCATCTGCAAAAAGCAGAGATGTGACCCTGAGGTTCCAAAACCAGATGCACTCCTTTCTACGACTACACCTTGAGATCCTGTCCATGAAAATCACAAACAGCATCAGGACTAGTGGTGTCCAGCATGCACTGTAAATAAGTTCAACTTAGTGCCAAGAATGCGGACACAGCTCTTCCTTTGGTTATACAGGTAGCTTGTAAAAGCGCCTGCAGTACCCCATATTCCCTCAACACCCCCCACTGAATCCTTCGGGGAACATGGTCGCAAGCCTTTCCCAAGTCTACAAAACACGTCGACTGATAGGCATGTGTTTCTGATAGGCAAACTGGATGGGGTCAAGATCCTCAGAAACCTGCAATCTCATGCGACGAACAAGGAGTATCTCCAAGGTCTTCATGATATGAGATGTCAAAGTCACCGGTCTTAGCTCCACCAGTTGCCCTAATTTGGGCAAGAAGTTTTCCACAGCACCGGGACCTTTTCCATCTGAAGGCTCATATTGAAGAGCCTCTGAAGAGGGACTGCTAGTTGACCAGCGCAGTCCCTCAGAAGCCTTGGACAGACTCCATCTGGGCCTGCAGCCCTCCCTGACTGAAGTCTCCTGATCTCAGCTCCAACCTCCTCTATAGTTAGACAAAGAGGTTGTAGAAGAGGGATGACGACAGGAGTGATGTTGCTATCAATTTTAGAGATGAGGGTGGGGGTGCTGCTGGACAGAGGAGGGTAAGTGGTGGGAGTTGCTGCAGAGGTGGAGGTGCAGCTGAACTGAGGAGAACAGGCGTTGGAAGCTGCCATAGACGTGGATGTTCAGCTGGGCTCAGGAGGTCTAGTGCTGGACGCTGCCGCAGAGGTGGATGTTCAGCTGGGCTCAGGAGGTCTAGTGCTGGAAGCTGCCGCAGAGGTGGAGGTGCAGCTGGGTTCAGGATGCCTGGTGGTGGAAGCTGCCGCAGAGGTGGAGGTGTAGCTTGACTCAGGAGACCTGTTGGTGAGAGTTGCTGCAGAGGTGGAGGTGCAGTCAGTCGGAGGAGGAGGCTTGGCGATGCGAGTTGCCATTGAGGTGGAAGTACAGCTGTGCGGTGGAAGCAGTATAGAGGAAGCAGCTGAAGTGGCGGGGGTGGAGGGAGCAGCAGCAGAAGTGGAAAAAGCCACACTATTAAACCTGTTGTAATATTGGTTGAAAGTATTGGCTCTGTCATCATCACCTTCCACAGACTGTCTCCAGCTGTCTCTCTACCTTTTTCTTGTACTACACCTTAGCTTGACGTTGTGTCTTTTTAAGCTCCCGTAGAAGAGACACTGCCCCGTAAGCCTCCTTCACATTAGCATAACAGATCTAATGTCTTTTCTCCACGTGTTGGACAGTCCACGTACTGTACAAAGCCAGTCAGGCAGAAGGATAGGGAGACGTGGTTGAAATCCCCTGTGATTGCAACGAATGCCTCAGGATGCTGGGTCTGTATCCTAGCAACGGCGTCACACACTGTTGTCAGTGCTGCCCTCGGTGGAATATAAACAACGATGACAACTGTATATGGGAACTCTCTGGGCGCACAGAACGCATGGAAACCAACTAACAGCAGTTCAATGTTTGGACAGCATATCCTCGCCTTAACACTTTCCGCCTTTCCACTTACCGCTCGTACTCCGGTCACAATCCGCTCGTATGTCCACACATGAGTCTGGTGTGTTGTCGTTCAGCCAGGACTCAGACAGCGGGTTTACCTGCTCTCCTTATTCAGCCGTTGGTTCTGCACAAGCACCTCTAGCTCATCACACTTGTTTGGTTGCGAGTTAGCTTATCCCCCCGAGGGCAGAAAAGGCTTGTACCTCCACCTCCTGTTGTCCCTCTTTGCCTTTCGTCTTGCTCCAGCTCTGTATCCACGGTACAGCTTTTTTAGCTCGGTCAGAATTGGATGTTTAATTCCACGTCCAATCCTTGACAGTACCAACAGTTCTTCTCTTGTGGACAGTACTGGTACTGGTAGCAGTACACATTGTCAAAAAATACAAAAATAAAATGAAATGTAAGTAAAAAGCAGATCACTAAAAAAGTTTAGATAAAAACTAAAAATTACATATAATTATATAAATGATGAACAAAATTGAGAACTACACAGACATGCTGCCGATAAGGCCGGCACATAGCAACCGAAAGGAAGGGACATAACCAACTGTACTTCTTGAAAAAGCTACGGTCTTTCAATATCTGCACCAAAATGTTGTATATGCTCTATAGGTCTGTGGTAGACAGTACGATTTGCTTTGCAGCCATCTTTTGGGGCAGCAGCATCAGAATCCTGTTTAGCTGCAGCTATTCATGCCAGGGCAAATACATACAATTGATATTGCAAGGTAATATACAATTAATTGGATATTAGTAAGTGAAGGTGGTGGAGGACTACACATACCTGTTTACAAGAAGTGATAGAATGCAATCTGCTTTGCAAACATCTTTTGGGACAACAACAATAGAGCCAGAGACTCAAATAAACTGATAAAAAAAAGGCTGGCTCTGTGCTGGGGACTGCTCTGGACCCCTGGAGCTGATTGTTAAAAGAGGAATGCTGTACAAGTTGGTTAATATAAGGAACAACACAGACACAGAGAAAATGATTGCAACTATATAATTTCCTTTTGGGATAAAAAAAGTATTCAGTATAAAAAAAGAATCCTTTTACTGTAAGTTTCATATAATTTCATTTCAAGTGTGTGTCCTGTCAGTTGGAACAGCTCCTGTCTGTTCTGTCTGTCAGTTATGTTGCCATGGTGATGGTACCTTCAACATTCTATGATAGGCTGAGCTGCACTCAAACATCTCCATTTTGTGGGGGAAAAAAATAATGACAACTGTTACAGTTTTTACATAGTAGGAACAACAAGACTTTGCTGAACAGATCGGTGTGTCATCTGTGTTACTGAGGCAAAGATTGTGGAAATTAGAGCAAGCTCTGGTCTCTTCAGCTTTGGGAAGAAAATCCTGTTCCCAGTTTGAGTTGCTGTCAGTTGGGAGGCACTCCTGGGAAGATTTGCACAAAAAGCTGAATATTTTAAAAACTATAAAAGTTAAAAACACCAAACGATATAACCACCATCTCGTGAATGAGCTGAATGTTTTAATGTAGAAATCATTGAAATTAAGAGTCCAAAAAATGTGCTTTTAGCATTTACATATTAAGTATGCACAACTGTAATATGTGTGCTTTAATGCTCTCAGCACTGGAACCCATAACTATCATAATCTTCCAGTATGATCAGTTTGCTTTTACTGTAGTTGACCTTAGATTGGTCGGTCATACCTAAAATTGACAGGATGGAAATTGTCATCCACTGACAGGAATGTCTTGTTTACAGTATTCTCAACGTTATCAGGAATAGAACAAATATACCAATGTTAGCCAGTGTTTCAGGAGCCACAGCAAATGGTAAAGGTCAATCCTGTCTATTTCCTCTAAAAAGCCTAAAACCAAGTGTTGTTGCCATGCGGTCGCTATTGTCATGAAAATATTATTCAGAAATTATTATACGAAATAGAAATGTAACTTAGCTCTTCTACTGATCTTGCATAATGGTTTGATCAAATTTATGTTAAAAGACTGCATGTGAAGTTACTCTAAATGTACAGTTAAGGAGGCTTTCAAAACTGAGGTTAGTGAAAAGCTGACAACAGATAGATAGCAGCAGTGTGTATAAGTTAGGGACTCAACATTTAACAATTAACCGCAAAGACATCTTGGAAGGTAAGATTATAAGCCACTCTGGCCACACCTTTAAAACTGTGCATGTCCATACATGATTTTGTTAGCAGAAAGTGTTTCGCTTTGGCTGCTAATGAATGTTGTTTTGTCACATGAACTAATTATTTCAGCAACAATTAAATTATGAACCTTTATGGACAGACTGAGTTCATGTGATGACATTAACATCAATGAATCTGTTTTCTGTGTGAAGACTTAGAATTTAATTGTATTTTGTACTTTTCTCTTTCCTGTCCTCAATCTGCTCCTCTTCTGTATCCTTCTGTCTGTCCTTTTCCAGATGAAGTGTATGCTCAGAAGCTAAAGGGCAAGGCCCTAAGTGAGGAGCTGGACCTGGCCCTCAACGACATGACCACACTGTAGATGCTCTTTCCCTTCCTTCCTTCCTCCCCGTCATCCCCCTTCTTCATGTCTGAATTCTCTCTTGTCTCTTGCCGTCCTCTTCCATTACAAATTAATATTATGGGCTAGACAATTTTAGAAATGTAATTTGCTGAATCCAGACATGTTTTTAGCAAGCTGCATCTCTATTTCACATGACTGGTCTTTTCCAAGGGTGTAAGTTTGGTCTTAGCTTTGGTAGGGACACAAAATGTTGACCTTATATGATGCATTATACTTTTCAAACTTATTAGAAAAAGTTTTGAATATAACAGGAATAGCCAAGATTTAGACTTTATGGAACCAACTTTTTTTTATAATTCAAAAATAGAGAGAAAAAAACATCTCCTGTTAAAAAAATGCTAATGTAAAATAAAACTAGTCTCCTAGCCTACATTACATTCACACCATAACACCCTAATAACATTTTTCCATAGCAAAATGTGTGTCTACGTTAGCTTAGAAGGCTAGCATAGTGTGGGTAGTTAGTTACTACTTACTCTCTGGGTCTCTTTTCTTATTCTGTAACATTTTCTATTTACAAAGCAGAAACCCGGGCAAAAATGTTGAGACCAAACAAAATATTAATATGAGGATTTACTTTGATGATTTTGTGGCATCAAGCCTGTCTGCAACAGCCAATCTGATATTTTACCGTCAATCCAGCATTTTACAGCAACTCTGTCGGGAGCGGTGACGAGAGAGGCTGACCTTCAGCCAATCAAGTGGCAGCATATCTAACCTTGTTGCCATGCAGGTTACACTGAACATTGTGATGAGAAGGCATGTTGGAAAAATAGTTCTCCACAAATGCTTAATACTACAAATGAGTTTGCAAAAAAATGTATATTTAAAAAAAAAAGTCATATTTGAATATTATCAAAAATATTGGTAGGGAGCACTCTGTCTTTCCCAAACTTTGGTTGTGACTTGTCCCTATGGTCCCTATGCAAACTTACACCCTTGGTCTTTTCTTCTTCATACAGAAGCTTAAGTTGCTGCTTTTCCACTCCCTACTGCATGTCTTCTGGTTCTGGAGTTCCTGTCCTCAGTGAAATATTCATGTATACTTCATCCCCTTCCTTTCTTTAATAAATATTCAAAGCTCTCTTGACTTTTCTGTCTTGTTCCAGTTTTCTATTTTTCGCCTCCATTAGTTTCCTATATTTAACATATATTTACAATATATGGTCATTGACCGTTGTAAATGACTGCTTCAAGGTACATGGATTCAACAAACAGCAATAAAGACTGCAGTAGGTTAGAGGCTTTCTCTGAAATGTAATGCTATACTATACATTGTCTTTCTTTCCATTTTGCAAAGTAAAGGATCAGCATCTTGAGATGTATAGTGATTGAAATTAAAATTGAGATGTGTCAGAGTGTCAGAGTATATCCACAGCACTTGTCACATATCCAACCAGCACAGCCCTCAGTAAAAAGATGGAAAGTATCATATTAAAGAATCATGACAGTTGTGTTTTTTATCACCGTGACAACAACAGACCAGTCGACCAACAGATGCAGACAAAACTTTTGTGGAGAATGTAATGCACAGTTCAGAGTGGCTCTAGAAACAAATGAGTAGAAGTGATGTGGGACTGTATTTAAGTTCCCAAATCAAAGCAATAGAAATAATGTGAGACTGGTAAGATTGAAAGGAAATTTTAGGTATTAATGGGACTTAAAATGTTGTGTCCAGAAGATTCTTATTGAGGGGATGTTTCTTTGTTGTTGTTCAATTCAATTCAATTAAATTAAATTCAGTTTTATTTATATAGCGCCAAATTACAACAATTATCATATCAAGGCACTTAAATAATATAGTCCAATTCAAGCCAGTTGGAATTCAATTCATTGTAATCATAATCCAATGAAATCCAATGAATTAATTTCAAAATAATCAAATTCATTCGTATAGAGCAAATTTATAAAAATATTCTAGCTAAGGAAACCAACAGATTGCACCGAAACTTGTCTTCAGTCTATTCTCCCGTCCTGAGCGTGCCTGTGGCGACTGTGGAAAGGAACGACTCCCTTTTAACAGGAACAAACCTCTGGCAGAAGGGGGGGAAAAACACCATAACACCATTCAAAGGATACCTGTTGGAACAGGTAAACACAAGTTAATAACCACAATAATGTCACATGTACATAAAATCTATTGAGAAATTAAACAGGGGGAAAAAGAGAGCAAAGTGAGGAAAGGTGTGACAGATGAGGTCCCCCAGCAGTCTAAGCCTATAGCAGCTTAACTATGGGATGTTTCAGGATCACCGGAGCCATCTCTAACTATAAGCTTTATCAAAAAGGAAAGTTTTAAGCCTAATCTTAAAAGTGGAAAGGGTGTCTGCTTCCCGGAAATTTACTGGCAGCTTATTCCACAAGAGAGGGGCTTGATAACTGAAGGCTCTACCTCCCATTCTACTTTTAGAAACTCTGGGAACAACAAGTAAACCTGCAGTTTGGGAGCGAAGTGCTCTGTTAGGAAAATATCTTACAATGAGATCTTTAAGATATGATGGAGCTCGGTCATTAAGAGGTTTATATGTGAGGAGAAGAATCTTAAATTCTATTCTGAATTTAACAGGGAGCCAATGAAGAGAAGCTAAAACTGGAGAAACATGACATCTCCTGTTAGTTCTCATCAGAACTCTGGCTGCAGCATTTTGGATCAGCTGGAGGCTTTTCAGAGAATATGCGGGACAGACCAATAATAAAGAATTACAGTAGTCCAATCTTGAAGTAACAAATGCATGAACTAGTTTCTCTGCATCACCCTGAGACAGGATGTTCCTGATTTTAGCAATATTACGAAGGTGAAAGAAGGCAGTCCTAGAAACCAGTTTTATATGTGCGTCAAACGATAAATTCTGGTCAAAAATAACTCCAAGGTTCCTCACTTTAGAACTAGAAGCCAAGGAAATACCATCTAGAGTAACTATATAACTAGACAATTTCTCCCTGAAGCGCTCAGGTCCAAAGAGAACAACTTGCTGAATTTAAAAGCAGACAGTTCTGAGTCATCCAGGTCTCTATGTCTTTAAGACAGGCTTGTAGTCTGACCAACCTATTGGAGTATCATCATTATTTTTTACTCTCAAACTTAAGAATTACGTGTGTGTGTGTATAATTACTAAAGAGTTTAGATATCCTTACTGCTATACCTCAGTATTTAAATGATCAAACATTACTATTACTGTTTTTTGTCATTCTCTCCAAAAGTATCTGTGTCTCTTACTACAGTGTTCAGAATTATCACGTATCACTATAACTTTAAGATTTCCAAGTTTTTTACCACCAACTTCTGAAGTGCATGAGCTTGAGGGTTAAAGTAAAATTTGGATACGTTTGAACTAATTGGGTGGTGTTTTTTATGTACATGTGTTTGAACTACAAAGAGAGTTAGTTCACTACACCCCTCAATGTCTGTCGGCTTTGCTTTGTTCCAAAAACTAGCAACAGCACATCAATCTTCAATCCCCTGATTAGATCAGGAACTAGGTGGAAAGCACTCCCACACAGCCCAGTCACCATTTACTGACTGAGAGAATTATTCCAGATTAGAATGAGAAACTTCACCAACCTGTAAAAAAAAAAAACTCACTTTCATATCCACTTTGTCCAGTTCAGAGTTGTGGGGGCTTGTGCCTATCATAGTTGCCACACAGTGAGAGGCAGGGTATGTGATAGATTGGACAGGTCGCTAGTGAAATGTACTTGTAGTTTGTCTGACTGGTTGGCACAATTTTGCTTGATGTATAAGCATAGTTGCGAGTCATCTGGATAGCAGTGGAAATTTACATTGTGCTGTCTATTGATACCTAACAGAAGCAAGTACAAAGTGAAATGTACTGGTCCAACCACCTGGATGAACTGAGGAAGACTCAGTTCATCACTCATTGTCACTCATTATTTCCAATGACTTGCAAAAGTGCCACTCACCCTCTTGGTGTTTTTTTTTTCTACATTACAATCTTTAATGAAAAGGGATTTTTTTTAATGTAAAATACATGTTTGTTTTTTAAATCAACAAAATATATGATGAAGTGTAATGAAAAAAATTTACTTACAATATAAAATCTAAAAGTGACTCCACTTCTATATTAGATGTGTGTGTATTCACCCTCCCAAAGTCAGTACTTTGTACAGCTTTGTACAGCTGCCTCTTGCAGCAATTACAGCTACAAGTCTGTTAGGGTTTGTCTCTATGAGCTCAATTTTAGTCTCATATGACCAGAGGATCTTCTTTCATATTTTTGAGGAGTTTCCCACATGCCTTTTAGTGAACTTTAACTTAAACAATGGCTTTTTTTCTGGCCACACCTCAGTAAAGCCCAGATCTGTGGAGCGTACGACTTATAGTGGTCCTTCATACAGGTATGCGGCTGTAGCTCAGGAGGAAGAGCAGTTGCCCACCAATCGGAAGGTCAGTGGTTCGTCTCTGGCTTCCCCAGGCTACATGTCGAAGCGTCTTTGGGCAAGACACTGAACCCCACGTTGCCTACCGATGTATCCATCTGTGTATGAATGGTTAGAAACCATGTAGTTATGTGTAGTATCTTATGACATGCTGTATGTGTGAATGTGGCATGTAGTGTTAGAAGCGCTTTGAGTGGTCAGTTAGACTAGAAAAGCGCTATACAAGCCCATTTACCATATGCCAGTCTCCTCTGTGGAGCTTTCCAGCTCCTTCAGGGTTACCTTTGGTTTATTTGTTACCTCTCTGATTAATGTCCACCTTGCCCGGTCTATGAGATTTTGGTAGATGCCCCTCTTCAGACAGGTTTGTTGTGGTGTCTTTTCCATTTTGTGATGATATTCAGCTGCTCTGGACATGTTTTATTATTCTTTGCATTTTTTTGATTTTTTTTAGATTTTCTAATAAGATTATTTCTATTAAAACACAATTTTTTTAATATATTTTCTATGCTGGTTTGGACGCTGAACTGAAGGAATGATTTCTGCTGAAAACTCTGGCGCTTTTTCACATCTTCTATGACGAAGAACTCTTTAAAAGAACAGCACGTCTCTTATTTGGAAATATTTTGGTTACTAGAGAGATGACATACTACAAACAGAGATACTCTGTGAGACATGCTGAACACTTGTGGCAACGCCACCACCAGGAGAAACATGAATAATTTCCATAACCACCTGAAACACACTTTTATACAGAGAGTTCCAAAAATATAGTGAAACTCAGATTTCACTGTGTATTTCCTCACTGAAGATTTTTAAGTGAAAACATGATGTAAGGGACTGATTATTTCCCAGAATCACACACAAAATATAGCTCTTGGATTACACGTGTTAGCCAGCTGGGATCTGCATGAAGACCAACAAGTGTTTATTACCATGGACAACGGCGCCGATGTCGTGAAAGTCTCCAAACTTAACATCTGGGTCAGACTTCAGTGTTTTGGCCACAGGCTGCATCTGAGCATTTGTAAGTGTTTAGTGGCCAAGCACACTTTCTTCTCCCATACTGCAGCATCTATTTAAAATCATTTAACCAGTTTCCAGATTTTTTTATTCATTTCAACAATCCAGGTGGCAAGGGATGTTTTTGTTAAGTGCAGCAAAAAACAGTTTTACTAAAGTCATAAAGAAACTGTATTGTCATGTGTAAAGCAGTGCCATTGCCAATACAGCAGCCATGAAAATGGCTAGCCAGATGCAATTTTTAAAATGTTTAAACTTTTTTTTCAAGGAAAGTACTTTTTAAAAATAAAACCATGTTGTTCAAATGGGCATCCAGTGTAAAACGTGCCAAATCAATGATGCGAGATCTACTTCCTGTGGCAACCCCTGTTAAAGCGAGAGGCCGAAAGAAGAAGAAGATTTTTGAAACAGCACTTTATTTACAGTTGGTATAAAACAACACAAACAGTTTACTTAATGAATGGATCAATCAATTTAAAAAGGATGCAAATTTCAGTTCTCCACCAGCCACCTGGCACAAAAGCACCTCATGAGCCCACTGATGCGGAAAGACCACATTCCCTATGACCCTTATGAAGCCAAACTCCAGCCTCAGTCTGGCCTTAGCGCTGTACTTCCACAGAGTCACAACATCAAGAGTCGACCCTCCCTGCTGTCTGTCTTTGCGAGTCAGGTAGATGGACATTTTTGCCTCTCCTATTAAAAAATGTAGGAGTTTTTTATATCTGACTCAACAAATAAAACCAGAGGCAGTAAAAATAGCACCAAATAGGTTAAAAACACGAGTTAAAACCCTGCTAACCTCCTGCACTCAGTAAAAACATGAAAAATTTTCCAGCCAGACCACAGAAAGAGCACTCGTTTAAAACACTGCGATCAAACACAGATAAATAGGCGTTTGTTGCAACACCACCATGTAAAATTCTCCATTGGAGATCTTCAGTTCTCTTCTTCAGAGGAGGTTTATACAGAGTGGAGACACTGTGGGCCAGTCTCAGTCCACACACACTCCGCTCTGTTGCACAAGCTTGTTTTGTGGATGGTTTTTACACAGTTCATGTACAGTCTTTTTATCGACCTTGTGCAGGCTTCATTTTTCCCCATCGCAGACTCTTAATAGAAGACTGCTGAGCTCTGTGAATCCAGGGCTCAGGTGTATCTCCGGATAAGGGTCCTTGGCGTCAGGTTCAGCCTCTCCTCTGCCGTACCTGAGGAGAAGGTACCTATTATCTACCGTAGACCTGCCGGGTACACAGTACGTCTGGTCCCGGTGGAGAGTCTGCTCCAGGGCCCCTCTCAGCCTATTGGCTAAGGCTTTGGACGGTATTTTATAGTCAGTGCAGAGGAGAGAGACAGGACCAGGAACGGCTGGTATAATTGGGCTAACAGGGCTCAGCCCTTCCTACATCATTCAATAAAAATGAGAATATAATATATAGATAATTCAATAAAAACTTTAAACAAATTGTTTTTTCATTTTTGATCTGAGGCGGAGCAAAATCTGAACTGAAACCCATGAAATCGATGATAATGGGCAAATTATCTACAGCCCAACCGAAGCAACTCAGTTACACTTGACTTTTCTTCAACATTTGAGTGACAGGTTGTAAGTACCGCCCCCTCCATTTGTGGCTTATTTGGGCTAAATCTGTACAACCCAAAGCCAAAAGATTTGGGCCAATCACAGACGACTCTACTTGATGGGAGTTGTGCGCACGCGGTTGTTTGTGTGTGTGTGGTGAAACTTTGACAATGGCAGGCATCGGCGTTAACAAAGTGAATTATTTACTTTCAAATCCGTTTTCTCGTAAAGCTGTCAATACTGAGTAAAGTGAACATCGCTTGTCAACTTGATGTAGGGCCACTGCATTGCTGTACTGAGACACAACGAGCTTGTTAAGAAAAACAGACATGCTTTATCACGGATCGTGGACTTAGATTTTGCGGGGCACACGAGCTAGCTTTATGTAGATCTGATGAGTCTCCCACTTCCCTAAATCGACGTGTGTTTATGGATCTAGTTGACCAGTTCTCCTTTTTTAGATAGCCAATTAGCTGATCACCTGTCAAACACAGAAGTTGCAAAATATACATCAAAGACCAGCCAGAATGAGTTGCTACAACTACTTGGCTTTTATAATACAGTAGCACACCCATTCAATGTCACCACAAGCAGTCACTGGACAGGACACCAGTTTCTTGCCGGCATCCTTTTTTTGTTAAGAGGGTGATGATGGCTCTCCGGCATGATAAGGGCAATGACCCAGACACCAGGCTTTCCTCATAAACATGTCTGATGTCATGGGCCAAGATGTCCCAGAAACCCTTGTGGAACTCTACAGTGAGGCCATCGATGCCTGGAGCCCTTCTCCCCTGCATGCTTTGCAGTGCAGTATACAGCTGCTGTGGAGTCAGCGGGTTAACCCCTTCAGTCAACTGAGGAAGTCCAGCACAGACCTCTTCCATCAGCTCTTCGTTGTCTTTATATTCACTTTTGAACAGTGAGGTATAAAACTCGACAGCCCTTTTCCTGATGAGGCCTGGCTCTGTCAGCTCCTGCCCCGTCTCAGAGAGCAGAGAGTGGATTTGTCTCCTCTGCCCTCGTCTCTTCTCCAGTCCAAAGAAGTAGCTCGATGGAGCATCCATCTCTTTGAGGTTTTGAAGCCGGGACCGGACCAGTGCACCCTGTACTTTAGTGTCTAGCAGGTCGGCTAAAGCCATCTTTTTAGTCTTGAGGATTTCAATATATCCTCGATTTCCTGTGGACTCACTTTCACACTCGAGATCCACAATATCAGTCTCCAGGTCTTTGTTAGATCTGTTGAACATTTCCACTGTGCCACCACTGCCTCAGACTGACAAACTCGCTTTTTTTCTGTCTAAAATCATTCCAAAAGAAGCTTAAAGCCTCCCTGAAAGATTTATTAACAATTAGAACAGAGTTAAAATGCCAATGGGCGCTTTTGGGTAAAATATTTTTAATAAAAACGCTACATAAAACCAGAGAATGATCAGTAAAAATCTTAAAATCTTACACATTTTACCGACACTGACTCTGTGCTTAAAAACATAAAAGCAATCAAGTCTGGCCGAGGAGATTCTGTTTTCACTAACGTGGGACCATGTGTTCTGTCTGCAGCTTGTGTGCATCCTTCTCCACACATCCACCAGGCCATGGGAGGAGAGCAGCTGCCTCAAGGCATGCTGGGATACTGAATGAGGCTCTGCGTGGTTGCAATTTAAAATATCATTATCAGTACAATTAAAATCCCTGCCCACGAATAAATAATTTTCCGAGCTGCAGCTGTTTAATATATCATTTAAGTTCTCAAAGAACCGTTTCCTCTCTGTACCGTTGTTTGGAGCATAAATGCTGATAAGAATCATGTTAAAATGTTAAAAATGGGCCTTGACTACAAGGCACCTCCCCTCCACAACATGCCGGACCGGAGGTTGGAGTAAAACCCACTCCAGGAAGCCCACTCCTCCACTGAGGGTGGTGTTAAGGGTTGCAATCAGTTCCCCTTCCCATTCTCTGCTCCAATCTGCCTCATTCCACCGTCACTGTGTGTTTCTTGTAAAAGCAAAACATCAATGTGTTTCATCTTTGCAGTTTCAAACACTAGTGCTCTCTTTCTTAATTCTCTGGCACCATTGACATTCAGACTGCCGAAATAAATAAAAATAAGATCCGTGCTTTCATCACCATTAAAAAATTTGTTGTTTTCTGACTTTAATCATCTGTTTTTTTTAGTCTGAACACTTCTTGGTCTGTCGTGTCTGACTCAGCTCTGTGCTTTATAATATTTCTGGCAGAGCTATAGAAACCCTGCAAACCAGGGAAGTGCTGTTCCAACTTTAAACCCTTCATCCCTTTGGTCTTTTGCAAAAAAGCCTTCAGCACATTAGTAGGATACACCTGAGGAGCAGCCTGCTGAGTGTGAGACAGGTCTGTCAGACATACACCCTTCGCTGTCACAGGTCTGCTCTCTGCAGCACTCGGTTTGCCTGCCAGCCATCCGGTCTTACCACTGGCCACCACAGTCAACACATTTTTCCTCTTACTGCGCCATTTAAGAGGAGCAGAACCCCCTCCAGCCTTACAGGCCTCCTTCAGCCTCAGCTACTGTGCTCCCCTCACACAGCTCACTTGCTTGTTTCTCTGCTTCACATGACTCACCTGTCACCTCACCTGCCTCCATCTCTTTACCTGTTTCACACTGGTCACCTGCGACCTCAGACTTTTCACATAACTCACCTGTTACTTTCCCTGCCTCACCCAACTCACCTACAGCCTTACCTATCTCTTCCAATTCACTTGCTACTTTATTTACCTCACCTACTTCACCAACAACATCACCTATCTCGCTGCCCTCAACTGTTTCACCCACATCTTTGACTAATTCACCTGCTACTTTACCTGAAGTTTCACTTCCCACCTCACCCCTCTCACCAGTCACCTCAGTGCTCGGTTGGAACGGCTCGGGTTACACACGGTCGGATTAAGACCCTGAGATAACTCGGTTGATAGTCACACTAAACGTGCATGCAGACAGTGAAGCACGTGGTGAATTGGATTGAACGTTCTGGACATGCTTGAGATTTTTTTCTGGGATCATTACCCTAAAGTCGAAGGAGACTATATTACTGTTGTTGTTGCCGCCATTGGAAATAAATAACTTAGACTTAGACTTAGAAAACTTTAATGTCCCCGAAAGGCAATTTGTTTTACAGTACAGTCATTGACATATAATCTATAAACAGACATTGAACCAGACATTTACAGCACTATATGCCTAACACATAAACATACACATGTCAATAAATATAGTACACTAAAATATAGCACATTGGTAAATGGACTTGTACAGCGCTTTTCTAGTCTAACTGACCACTCAAAGCGCTCCACTACATGCCACATTCACCCCACTCACACACATTCATACAGCACGTCTTAAGATACACATAACTACGTGCTTTTTTCTAAGCATTCACACACATTCATACCCCCAATGATACACTGGGGGAGCAACGTGGGGTTCAGTGTCTTGCCCAAGGACGCTTCGACATGTATCCTGGGGAAGCCAGAGTTGAACCACCGACCTTCCAATTGGTGGGCGCCTGCTCTTCCTCCTGAGCTACATTGCCTGAGCTACAGCTACAGCTATTTATCTAATAACATTCATGCCAAGTACAGTAAGAGGGATATTGCACTTCCCTAGAAGGCCTAAAAACAAATAGGTAAGAACTACTGTACAGTGGTACAAATATTTGTCTAAATCAACAGCACTATTTATGCAATACGTAACATACGCACATCAGTAATCAAATACAGTAAGAACTATATTGCACTTCCCTAGAGGCCTATGTGTCATAAGTAAATGAAACTGCTATGCAGTGCTATTAATATTGTTCTAGTCGTACTTCCCCACGCATCTGATTCAAAGGATACCTGTTCCAACAGGTATCCTTTGAATGGTGTTTTTTTCCCCCTTCTTTTCTGTCTTCTCAGCTGGTCGAGGCGGATGGCCACCATTCCTGAGTCTGGTTCTGTCAGAGGTTTCTTCCTGTTACAAGGAGTCATTCCTTTCCACAGTCGCCTCAGGCACGCTCAGGACGGGAGATTGGACTGAAGACAAGTTTCGGTGCAATCTGTTGGTTTCCTTAGCTAGGATATTATTTTTTGAATTGGCTCTATATGAATGAATTGGATTATTTTGAAATTTATTCATTGGATTTCATTGGATTATGATTACAATGAATTGAATTCCAACTGGCTTGAATTGGACTATATTATTTAAGTGCCTTGGGATGACAATTGTTGTAATTTGGCGCAATGTAAATAAAATTGAATTGAATTGAATCTTATTTCATTTGGAATGAAAGAGTTTTTTGCTCGGTTGGTCCTGACGTTAGGGTATCTGTATCTACGACCAGAAGGGAGTGGCATGAATTCCACTGAAAGTGGATAGGTTGTGTCCATGCAAACCCTGTCTGCCTTCTGTTGTAATCTGGTCAGATATAGTTGGTACATGTCTACCTGTTGCTTGCCAATGATTTTTCCAAAGGTTTTAACAATCTTCCCCAATTTGTTCCTATGGGTGATTTTGGAATGCCCATAGCAGCATACAATACAGTAGGATAGAATACTCTCAATAAAGGACTTGTAAAACATGGTCAGAATTTTGTTATCAACATTAAAATAATTCAGTTTTCTAAGAAAATTCAGATGCTGTTGGCCCTTTTTATCAGTACACTGATCCCATGATCGCTTGTGGTCAAAAATAACACCAAGATATTTATACTCCGACACCATCTCTATCTCCTCTCCATTTATCAGAGACGGAGTAGGTGAGGGAGCCCCACGTCTAAAATCAAAGATCAACTCTTTGGTCTCAGAGGTATTCAGTTGCAACTGGGAGGCTTCACACCACTAAACAAATTCTTGCAGCTGGACCATGTTCAGTTTCGTCTCGCTCCAATAAGCTGATCACAGCAGTGTCATCTGCAAATTTAGTGATGGTAAATGGACTTGTACTTGTATAGCGCTTTTCTAGTCTAACTGACCACTCAAAGCGCTTCACTACATGCCACATTCACCCCACTCACACACATTCATACAGCACGTCTTAAGATACTTAACTACGTGCTTTTTCTAATCATTCATACACACATCCATACCCCAGTGATACACTGGGAGGCAACGTGGGGTTCAGTGTCTTGCCCAAGGACGCTTCGACATGTAGCCCGGGGAAGCCAGAGTCAAACCACCAACCTTCCGATTGGTGGGCGACTGCTCTTCCTCCTGAGCTACATGATGATATGATGTCCATGGTACCTACTGCGACATGTATGTATAGTAATGGTGACAAGACACTACCCTGTGGTGTCCCAACTGAAGTGAAGCGGATCCCAGATAATGTGTTCCCCACCCTCACTCTTTGGGGCCGCCCACTCAGGAAGTCCAAGATCCAATTAATTAGTGTAGAGTTCAGCTGGAAGTTGTCCCTAAGTTTGTTTGCTAAAATGTGTGGGTGTATTGTATTGAATGCTGATGAAAAGTCTGCAAATAAAACTCGAGCATGTGTTTTGCAACCCTCCAGATGTGTATACAAATAGTTTAACAGCACTACAATGGCATCATCTGTCCCCCTCCCAAATCTGTAGGCAAATTGTCGAGGGTCAAGGGCATGATTACAGGAATTTATGATGTGAGTTTTTATGATCAAGTGATTTAACTAAAAGAGAGGTGAGGGCAATGGGCCTGTAATCCTTGGATGAGGATGGATGGGAGACCTTTGGAAGGGGGGTCACAACTGCTGTTTTCCAAAGCAGTGGAACCACCTGGGTGTCCATTGAGTGTTGGAAGAGGAAACAGAAAATTTCACTTAATTGGGCCGCACAGTGCTTCAGCACTCTACCTCCAATGTTATCCGGCCCTGGACTCTTCCGTACATTGGTCCTTTCAAACACCCGCTGGACCAACTCCTCCTTGATGATCAAAGGGCTCTCCATCCCAGCATTGTCATTTACAGTCTCAATCTGTTGCCAGGCATTACCACTGTCATTAGATTCAAAGCGGGTGAAATGTTCATTTAAGTTGTTGGCCAGCGCAAGGGATGCTGTGTCATCCATGAAGTTAATTCTTTTCCCCGTCTTAAAGGGGGCATTTGCCATCTGCTTTATACCAGTCCATGCAGCTCTTGAATTCCCCGCTGCCAGGGTATTCTGTACCCTATCACTGTACTGACACCTGGCCTTATAGAGCTCCTTATTGACTTGTCTTTTCTGTTCTGTAAGCTACCTGAAGCAAATACTCCTTTTTTCTCATTTAGTATATCCTTTAGTTCCTTTGTCACCCACAGTTTATTGTTTGGGTACACCTTGATGGTCTTAGTTGGAATAACCGCACTGACACAAAAGTCTATATAGTCCGAAATAGCTTCTGTCTGTTCATGTAAGTCAGATTAAGTGTCCACGAAGATGGTCCATGATGTACACTCCAGGCACCCTTTCAACGTCTCTGCACTGTCTTCATCCCACAGCTGGATCTGCTTTTCCACAGGCTTAACCCTTTTCAAAACTTGAAACATTTATATATGGGTCTTAGAAGGACTGTGTTGTGATCTGAGCCACCCAGGGGGGGCCTGGTGATAGATGAGTATGCCTTGGGGATGGAGCCGTAGCATAAGTCAATCGTTTTGTTTTTTCGTGTAGGACATGTGACATACTGCGAGTAGGTGGACAGAGTTTTTTTGAGGGTGCAGTTATTAAAATCCCCCATTATGAACTTGGGCGCTTCTGGTGAGATTTCATCAAATTCTTGGGGGATTCTATGAATAATGTCTGCTGCATTGTTTAAGTCAGCTCTTGGATGTTTATAGACAACAGTCAGAAAGATTTATGGGAATTCACGGGGAGTTAGGAGGGTCGCATAGAAACTGATAAGAGTTCAGTATAAGGAGTGCAGATCTTTTTCTTACCACATTTGTTTTGCACCATCTGTCATTTATCATGACGCACATGCCCCCTCAGTGTTCCTTGCCTGTAGCCTTACTGCATCGGTCCAAGCGCATGATACTGAATCCATCGGGACAAACTTCAGAATCTGGCATCGTATCATTGTGCCAAGTCTCGGAGAAGGCAAGGACACCGGCTTCCCTATATTCATGCAAGTAACGAGTGTTTGCTCGCAACTCATCTGCTTTTCTTTTAATCAATTGGACGTTAGAGAGAATGATAGTTGGAAGTGGAACTTTTGTTTTCCTCTTCCTAAGTCTTTGACGCACTTTTTATCTCCGTGGGTAGATTAACATCGGTATAGTTCCAATCTAGATATAGTTCCAATCTAGTTCCAATATAGATAGGCGCTCAGTTGTAGAAGAAAGATTCTGTTGTAGCGTGCCTGTGATTTCGCGTTGCAGGCCGGTTCACTCGCCACGCTAATAATAAACAGTATCGATCTGATAAAACAAGTTCCCATACGCGACTCATAGTGGCTAACAATCCGTTTAGTTAGTTCATCTAATGATACTTGTGCTGAAAGTGATCGCAAACAAACAACTTAATCAAACAAACAAAGGATGAGACAGCCACTGAGCAGCGCAAAAACTAATGAGATGGAGAATGCACCGTTGTGCATGCCGTTTGTGCTATAACCATGCTCATCACAAACGAAATGTAGAGGGACATGGCTTCATCTTGCTCTTCGTTCGTCATCTTTCTCGAATACCCGAGTTTGTTGTTGTTGTTGGTGGTGAAGACGTCAACCGGAAGTAGCTCTATTAGCGAAAGTTGAAATGGGTACTGTCACAGTTTATGTTTTATTAAATCTTCTTTCAGGTCTTTTCATGTTTTCAGGTTCTTTGTCATGTTTTTAGATTCAGTTCTTGTCATGTTTCTCCCCTGCCATCAGCTTCACTCACGTCACCTGCGTTCATTATCATCAGCTGCACTCATTCAGTAATCACTCTCTCCACAGCATTTAGTCTCCTGGTTTCCTCTCATTCATTGCGGAATCCTCACTTTCACTACCCTTCATGCCACAGTCGCTACAGGTGTCAAGTTAAGTCTGGTTTTGCTTCATAGTCTTTGTTCCGAGTATTTATTCATAGTCTTGTTTATTTTCCTTAGTCTTGTTAATTCACAGTTAAGTATTTTTGAATCGCCCTCTGTTTTGCCTTGCTCCCTGTTTTTGTGTTTTTGGAATAAACCTTTTGATTTTTGAAAGAACTGCATCTGGGTCCTACCTCCTCCACCGTTTTCTGACAAGAACAGCGCCACCTATCGTACCGGGATATGACATGCTTTGTGCCAGTGATTCGATTAATTCACCATATATCCAAGGATAATTACACTTGCTCAAATAAGGAACATAAAGCTTACAGTATGGTTGTCGCGATTAAGTCACGGTGTCGTGCAGGCCATATGTAGTGGCACCAGTCGATGCGCCAGTAGTTGCAATATTCTCTGTCAGAAAGGTGTCAGTGCTACGTGAAGGTTACCACTAACTACTCTACAACGACGAAAGTGGAGAAGAAGAAGTTGCAGAAGTTGAAATTTCAATGACGCCCATCTCACTATGTACTTATACTTATTTCTGACCTGGGCCTCTTTAAATCTAGGCTAAAAACCCACTTATTGCTTTTAATACCCAGTAGTAGACACTTTTATCTTATCTTATTAATTTTTGCTGTATTTTATTGCTTTTACTGTTATTTTATTGTTTTTTACTTATTCTTTTCTTTATTTATTATCTGCTGTAAAGCACTTTGGTACACCGAAATGGATTGTTGTAAAGCGCTGTATAAATAAATTACATTTACATTTACCTCCAAATTCCTGAGCATTCTCACCTCTACTTACATAATAGCTGATGAGCCTGCAGAAGTTGAAATTTCAGTAAGTGTGTTGTCACCATTATAGTCTGATATAGTACCTAGAATATTGTTATAGGACTTTTAAGTGAATTGTGTTACCTTTTGGAATGCTCTCTCCGGCTCGGGAATGAGATCCTTCCCCAAGTGGAGGAGTTCAAGTATCTTGGGGTCTTGTTCACGAGTGAAGGACGAATGGAACGTGAGATTGACGGGCGGATCGGTGCAGCGTCTGCAGTGTTGCGGGCTCTGCACCGACCCGTCGCTGTGAAGAAGGAGCTGAGCCAGAAGGCAAAGCTCTGTATTTACTGGTCAATCTACGTTCCCATCCTCACCTATGGCCACGAGTTGTGGGTAGTGACCGAAAGAACGAGATCACGAATACAAGTCTCTCGGCTGGCCTGGGAACGCCTCGGGGTCCCCCCGGAAGAGTTGGAGGAAGTGGCCGGGGACAGGGACGTCTGGGTTTCTCTGTTAAAGCTGCTGCCCCCGCGACCTGACCCCCGGATAAGCGGTAGATGATGGATGGTGTTACCTTTTCTTTGTTTGTTTGTTATGAAATAGTGTGCTTCAATGGACACTCTTGGGAATTATCGTTGCCTTTTAGGCTTTCACGTATCTGTCCCATAGCTTCTTCCACGCACTCTTAAAGAACTCTCTCTCTTTCCCCAAAGTTCTGCCAATCTCCGTCCACGAGTTATGGGAGTTGACGTGGTCACTATGTTATTTCAGTGCAGTGTCCTACAAGTGACTACAGATGCAATTCCTAGCTAAGTCTGTTCTTGAATTGGTCCATCCAGTTTGTCGTTCTCCGTGTGCGCCAAGTTACAAATTTTGACTGGTGCACGACTACGCGCCGAGTCGCCTTTTCATGGCGCGTGCCAGGCAGAAATACGTCCTTCATCATCAACTCCACGCCACTTTGTTGATAGCTACGTCTTGGTGAAAAAATAATATTGCCTTCAGATGTTTCTGCTGCATCTCCATTGGGGATCCAAGCACATCCATTCAATCTGCTAATGATTTTACAATTATCATGATGTTCAAGGAAAGGAGTTTCAAATTTCAAGTTTCAAATTTAAATTTGCCCCTCCCATTTCACCATCTCTTCTTCAAGTCTTTCCTGTTGCCATGATTATGCATTATGTATAGAAGTGTCAGTGTTTTTAGAAGAAATCTTTTCAGCAGCACAGCATCCAATCCATTAGCAAAATGTAAAAAAAAAAAAAAATCTGTATGTTCTCTGAAAAAAGCTTGGAAGAAAATCTCAAAAAGATGTAAATAAAAACACTGTGTGTTCAGAGCTACTGCAGCAGTCTGCCATGAGTGCTGCATCATTTTAGAAAAAATTAATTTAAATGATAGGTTGGAACACAAAAAACAGGAAAAACAAGGGTGAAAAATTTTGCAAGCTACTGTACATGAACAAGCTGGAATCTATAAGGTAGATACGACTTAAACCAGCCTAATGTAGTTCCTTTAATCACAATAACATGTTCCAGCCTCTCTACAAGAATATTGGGACCGATTGCAGCAAATGCAGCACTGAGATCCAACAGGACAAGCACAGAGACAAGTCCGCTATCAGAGGCTAAGAAGTAAACTCGTGTAACTTTCACGAGTGCTGCCTGACTGAAACTGTTAATTTCCTTTTTAAACAAATGGATTATCCCAGTTTGCCATGTTGCATGCAACCCACAATGTTTTTAGGTACAAAATGTCGATCCATTTTCTGTATCCACTTAATCCAATTTAGGGTTTCCGGGGGGCTGGAGCCTGTCATCAGTCAAACATATTTGACATATTTGACATATTTTCAAATTGCCATTTCATAATCCATCCAGTAATATACTATTTTTTATACTATTTTTAACATACTACTTTGTTTGCTTGTTTTTGTTTTCATGCCATAATCTTATCAACTTACTCAAATTTATTATCCTAATTTAACAACGTAAAACAATGTGATAAAACTCAAGTTTTTAATCTAACCTGACATCTGACACAGTGTCAAAATTGAAATTAATCTAATATTGTTATTGAAATATTGTTATTAACATTCATACACATACAAATGTACACTATATTGCCAAAAGTATTGGCTCATCTGCCTTTACACACATATGAATTTAATAATAATAATAACTAGAAAAGGCTGCTCTGCAAAACAGCAGTGAGAATGCTGATGAAGTTGAATAGGGATAGCTGACAATGCTAAAAAAAAGTGGAAAATCTTTCAATTGCTAAAAATCCACTTGCTGAAGTCTTGGTTGAAGGAATTTGAATCTGAAATAACAATAGTGGAATGATTTAAACCTAGTGGAAGTACAGAAAATTTGATGAAAGGGCTGAAAAAATTGAGAAGATTTTTTCTGTTTTTTTTAAACCGTTATATTTCAATAGTGGCTTAATATTTGATAAAGATGCACCAATTGGTAACAGCTGAATGTCTTGTGACCCATTTAAAGTTTGAATGGCGCCTCTAGCTGAAAATCTGCAGAAATAGTCAGGTTGGAAAGAGGAGGAAGTTTTTGAAGAGTTGAAAGCGTGTTTTAATACTAAAATTGTAGAAATTGGTGAAAGATTGCAGAAGTAGTTAGCGGACAAAAAACGTACAGAATAATAATAATAAAGAGAAACAGGAAATGTTTTTCAGCATTCTCACAATAATACATTTAATTTGTAGTGCCCTTTACATCGCAAGAACAAGCTTAATGCGAAAAATAGTGTGTGGCAGCAGTTGGCAAATCTGTGAGCGAGTGACATCACGAAGGAGGAAGAAAATTCAGATGTCAATGATGGCTCAGGGCTCTCAAGTCTCACACAGTGAGCGTGAGACACGCATTTCAACAAGTTCTCACGCTCACACGCCACACATGGTATTTGTTAGAAAGGCTCCAGATTTCAATGATTAATATTGTTTGTTATCCGTCTTGGTAGTTCCACCTTAAGGGTTAACATTGAACAAGTAGTCCGCACCACCTTAAGAATGCAAGGTATTCTGGTTATTGTAGCGGTACCAGAGAAGTGAGCGCCCGTTAAGTTTAGTTTAGTCATCATTATATGCTGTTCAGCACTGAAGTGCCAGTGTGCGTCTTTGTTGATTGTAAGTGCATTATTTCAATTCGGTAATATGTGTTTACTCATGTTGAGGTTTACTTCATTTACCGTTTCCAGTCATGGTTGTATGTGTTCACGTGAGTTCCTCATTGCGTGCACCGCCTTCGATACTTCTCACTTGGAATTTAATGCGTTGTGAGAATTTGTCTAGGTTGATGTGCACATTTATAAACATGAAGCATTTATGCTGTTTCACATCTGTGTTTTGTGTAGACGTGTGTTCGTGGGCGCCGCCCTTATGTCGCGCTGGTTAGATCTATCGCGGCGGGCCCTTTGATCGCTCGTTAAGCTTGTTAACGCCATTTAAGGCTATCGAGACCTTTATTTGATAACGGTTTATTGCTTACTTTATTTGTGGTCTATATAAGAGCTGGTATGGTAAATTGAGAGTTAGTGCACTAATCAAGATTATTCCTCATATCTGATCTTATACTGTGACAACCTGTATAGTGTAAATGCTACACTATCAAATACTATATTATTGCAATTATGTAATATATTATGGTATTTGTGTTTATGCTCATAATGGTTTCCTTTTCTGTTTGTATTCTGCAGAACCACACACATTCAGACATTATTCAGTGTTAGCGCCGTCTCCTGCCATGTAAACAGTCTCATGCCTGTAACTCACCTGGGCCTGCCTCTCATCAGTAAAACTGCCTAAACTGGATTCCAATCTCCTCTGTTTGTGTCCTGACCGACGCCCCGGGAGCGAATGTAGCTTAAACTCAGAACGTACCAACCCTATACAGTCCTTTATTCTAGTCTCACCAACAGTATTTCTCACACGTAAAAAAAAGTATAATATAGATTTCTCTGGCACGTTGCTATCGTTATGTAAACGGCAGGAAACAAGCACTTCTGAGCAGAGTAACACTAACAACAACACTAAGAATAATATAACTAATGAAAGACCTGTCCTATATTGGGTCCTCCGTTTGCGAAATTGTGTATGACTTCTACAAAGCTATGCACCAGGTCCTCATGCCTGACAATATTAAACTACCCCAGGGAGACGATCTCCAAGAAGTGCTGCAAGTCTTCAGGCAGAGGTGGGGTTTACCCCAGTGTGCTGGGGCGATTGACGGGAGCAGTGCAGCGCGTGTCGGAATGACGTCAAAGTCGCATTGAATGTGACCTGGCTATTCAGACTGCGGTTGCATTCAAAAGAAATCAGATACGTATCCGATTCAGTACCACTTTAAAAGTTGCCTGATTCTGATTAAAAAAATGTCAGATTCAATGCGACTTGTGCCGTTCACACTGTCAAAAGAAAATCAGATATGGGTCACATGAGCGAAAAAATCGGATTGCAACTGCAGTGTAGCCGTAGCCCAAGATCATTACTGATATCTTTCATTCTTGACATTTTTTAAATCTGAGTGCACCAGTTCAGCAAACTCAGAATCTTTGCTTATATAGGGATGTACACATATGAATGTAGATGTAGATCTTTTTTGTTAGTCTTTTATGGTGGCATTCGAACACATAATGTGCATAAAGTTATACAAATGGAGGCACATTATATTTTCTGTATCTTGAGCTCTAGACAGAGCATGCCATTGGAAGCTCACTTATTACTTTGTTTCCAACTTTAGATAAACTGGCCCAAGCCCAAGAAGAGAATCTGGACATGCATCAGGTGTTGGACCAAACCCTTCTGGAGCTCAACAATCTGTAGACAGCCCTACACAGAGGGAGAGTCCAATAAATGGCGTACGAAGAAAGACCTGATTAGTCCTACACCCAGTCTTCCAGCTTGTATTATTACAGATTGAACCTTCATGTAATCATGAGATATTTTTAACTGTTAATTATAAATATTGAATTATCTAGCACCTAGAAGAACACGAGTAAGAATATGCGTGCTCTAGTGTTAGTTAAAGTTGTTTTAAGCTGTTGCATGAAATACATAGTTTATTAGAAACAGAATCAGTCGATCAATAATTGCATTTTCTATTGCAAAAGCAAATGTTTTAGCTAGATTGGATTTATATTCATACTGGTTTTATTCAGATACCAGAATTTATATTCATTAATGTAGCAGCCCACTTGTTAATTGTCGACTTTAAAGTTGATAAAGAAGTGAAACACATACAAGATACTTACTATCACACATTAGATAACTTCATCAGTCTGGTTCTGCCAGAGGTTTCTTCCTGTTAAAAGGGAGGTCTTTCTTTCCACCGTCGCCTCAGGCACACTCAGGACAGGAGATTGGATCGAAGAGAAGTTTTGGTGCAATCTGTTGGTTTCTGTAGCAAGGCTACTTTTTTTTTTTTTTTTTAATAAAATCAGCTTTGTATGTATGTATGTATTGGACTCATTTGAAATTTGATTAATTGGATTTGCTTGGCTTGAATCTCTGAAGTACCTTAAGATGAAATTTGTTGTAATTTGGCACTACACAAATAAAATTTAATTGAATCAAATTGAACTGATTTGAAAAAAAAAAATCACTCCAAGAAAGGAACGACCCCGAAATAATGCTATTACATGATTTAGTAAACACATTGATAATGCTTCAAAGAGATCAGACTGTTTGCTAATAAAGTATTCTGACGTTACATCTTGTTTTAGCTCTTTCTTGATCATTTTGATGTTTGATTTTTGATTTTTGTTTCCAACTTTCAGTACGTTCCCATAGTTAAGATTACTCTGCTTTTTCTAGTTCTTCTAGTGTGATTAATTTTTGGAGATTTTGTTTTGATGAACATGAACATCCAAATCTTAAGCAAATTATCCATCCATCTATTGTCACCCATTGTCTTATCTGATGCCCGACCACCTCACCTGATCCTTTCGAAGCAGAAGAGCAACGGCTCTTCTCCAAGTTCCCTCCAGATGGTTGAGCTCCACACCCTATCTCTAAGGCTGAGCCCAGTCACCCACCGAAGGAAACCCATTTCAGCCACTTGTATATGCAACCCAACTCTTTTGGTCATTAACCAGATTTTGGGACCATAGATAAGGGTTAGGATAAAGATGGACCAGTTAATTGAAAACTTTGCCTTCTGGCTCAGTTTCCTCTTTACCACAATGAATTGAAGCAGTGCTCTCATTGCTGCTGATGAAGCCCCCATCTGTTTGTCCTTCTCTTGCTCCAATTTTCAATTACTCATGAACAAGACCCCGAGATACTTAAACTCCTCCACCTGAGGCAGGGAGTCATCCCCAACCTTTTTATGGTTGAGAACCATGATATCGGATTTGGAAAAGCTGACTATTATCCCAGTTGCTTCACACTCAGCCATTAACCTTTTCAGTGCACACTGAAGGTCAAGGCTTAATCGCATTATCCACAAAAAACAAACACGATGCCCTCCTCTTGCCAAAGACGCCTCGAGATCCTGACCATGTAACAAACAGAATCGGTGACAAGGGACAGCCCTTGTCCAACATGCACTGGAAACAAGTTTGAACTAGTGCCAAGAAAGCAGATGCAGCTCTTGTTTTGGTTAAACAGAAACCGAATAACTCGCAAAACCGACTCCGGTTCCCTATACTTCTATAGCACTACCCACAGAATTGTAATTGCAAGTCCACAAAACACATGTTGACTGGATGGTCAGACTCCCATAACCCCCTCAGTAACTCTGCAAGGGTAAAATCTGGTCCACTATTCCACAACCTCTGCGAAAACCAAACTATCCCTCCTGAATCCAAGATTTGGCAGTTGGTCAGAGATTCCTCTCCAACTCCCTGGAGAAAGCTTTCTTGGGGAAGCTGAGCAGTGTGATCCCCCTGTAGTTGGAACACTGCCTTAAGTCCCCTTTGTTAAAAATGGGAACCACTACTCCGGCCTTCTACTCCACAGGTTTTGTGTCAGGACTTTATGCAACTTTGAAGAGGCATGTCAGCCATGACAACTCCCCAATGTCCAGAGCCTATAGCATCTCAGGGAGAATCTCGTCTATCCCCCGCACTTTACTGTTGGGAGGCTCCATGTCCTATGGTTACCATCGTGACAGCACAACAACCTTCAGCCACAACTCCTAAAAGCTACATCTGCACTAGAGATAATGATCTGGTCCATTCAGATTCCATATCCTCAACTCCCTCCTGTAGATGAGAAAAAGGTGTGAGTTGAAGAGCATGGGGTTGTGTGGTGGATAACACTGTTGCTTTTGAGCATCCTGTTGCTGTTTCCTTCCCCATGATGTATGCATGGGTTTTTGCCTGGTACTCTGGCCTCCTCCCACAGTCCAAAAACAGACGTTTGATTAATTGGGGATTCTGAATTAACTGGACGGGCGAGCGTGAGCATGCGTGATGGACTGGCAACTTGTCCATGGTGTTCCCTGCCTCTCACCTGATCTCATCTTGGATAGGCTCCAGACCCTCTTGCAACCCTGATCCTGAACAACATGAAGAGGGTATGAAAAATTTATTTTTTTGTCATAATCTTGGTTTGTGTGGTGGAAGGTCAGGGTGACTTTGTTAACTTGAACTGAATTCAATAACACTTTGTTAGACCTTGAAGGGAAATTGTATTGCAGTAGTATAAATTATTGTCCTGAATAGGTTATTGTAATAGATAGATGACAAAATAAAATGGCCAGTTGACACACTTGTGGAAAGCTGAAGTGTAGTGCTGAGAGATAATTGCAATTGAAATCATCCCAGATTACCATCAATGGGTTTTAGTGTTGTCATCTGGCAAGTTGGCAGCATCAGCAGGTAAGAGAGGTTAATTCTTTCAGTAGACAGCATGGATAGATACTCAAAGTCAACATTTCAGCATCTGGTGTTCAGCTCTTCTCCTTCTCAGGGACATGTCCAAGATTACACCATCTGTTGTTAACAGGCACTGTAATCCCTTCTTCTTATCGCTCTGTCTGCAGTCTGTCTAACTATAGAATTTGAAAGGCAAGGCAAGGTAAGGCAAGGCAAGTTTATTTGTAGAGCACAATTCGTACACAAGGCAATTCAAAGTGCTTTACAGCTACATGAAATCACAAGAAGGCAAATAAAATCATTCCATAAAACATAAAAAATAATCATTAATTAACTAAATTAAAAGCGAAGAGTGCAGATAAAATACTTTAAGTTGTCATATGCACAGCTAAATAAAACTGAAAGCAGAGTAGAGCAGTATCAGAGTTGTTCCTGCAGGTTTCAATGAAAGTAACATTGCCACCCAGATATCACCTCCACGCCCTTGTCAGGAGGTGCAATTTACCATTTGAGGTTATATTCAATGCTTTGAAAAGTTGAAGCAGCTACATGCAAACATGCAAACAACTCACTCATCATCATGGGCACACATTTTAGCAGATGTAAATAAAATACCAAAATTCCATCAGAAGTCATTCCAGCAGCATGACATCCAAAAACAGTGTAGATTTTATTTTCTAAAATCAGTGTTTTCACAAGTAAAAAGCTCAAAAAGATACAAAGAAAATCTCAATATGCCCACCCTACACCAGCAGGCTGCCACTTGTGTGGCGCTATTCTATAACACGTTTACTCAGCTCAGCTTGGATACACTGGGAGGCAACGTGGGGTTCAGTGTCTTGCCCAAGGACTCTTCGACATGTAGCCCGGGGAAGCCAGAGTCGAACCTTCCGATTGGTGGGCGACTGCTCTTCCTCCTGAGCTACAGCCGCCCTATCTCTCTTCAGCATTTCCCCCTTACTGTCATCCTTGGTGGTGTTGGAGTTTCCAGTGTCTGTCATGAGCCATTCGGCCCCAGGTTCATTTTTCCTTTTATTTAATTTTCCCTCTTCCCTGGTGTGTTTTCCCCTGTTTCAGTATGTGTATAAGTGTGGGCGTGGCTCTGGCTTTGTCTGGTAGGGCTCCTGACAGCTCCGCTTCAACTCATCAGCCTGGCAGTATAGCTTCCTTGGTCAAACATACATTCCTTGCCAGATTGTTGTCCTCACCAGTGAAGAATCCAGTCTGGTTGTAGCAGCTTGGAACATTTAGCCTCACCTTGTCCATCAACTTACTTACCCTTTTGCTTCCCTGTCTTCACCATTTCCTCCTAAAAACTCTCGTTTGCCTACCTGGTTCAATCTCTGGCTCCTATCTCAGTGGACTCCAAGATGATTTATCTCTTAAGTATGGAGATCCCAGTTAACTAAAAACATTTGTTGAAAAATCATCTTCAAACTTTTCCTGTTTTCCAGTTTGCTTTTGGGTTCTGGAACCTGGTGTTATGACAGTCTGACTTTAATAATCTCCTCTGAAAGGTGAATGTCATCTCCTCAACAGGAGACGAGAGTTATTCAGTGTATTAACTGCGAATATGCCTTCTCAAGCTGGGACTGGGACTGAGAAAAAAACAATTGTTCGAAGTCAATCAGCTGCTGTTACCATGAGATTATACTTGGAAAATGTCCTTTTTGATAAAGTCAAGAGTTAGGGTGGGCTCAGCTGGCTCTGGGCCAGGTTTGTGGAGCTTCTACCATGATACACTAAATTCCTTCTCTCTACTTTCTCTGCTTTCATGCATGTAACACTATTACATCTCACAAAGTTTATATCTCTCCACCATCATTTTAAAATTTCTTTCCATGCAGATAACTGTGGCACTCTGAGCTGAATCTTTCTGATCTGTGGTATTTGTTGGGGTTTTTTTTCTCTTCCTGTCCTCTCAAGCCCTACAGGTCAAAGTAGAGCTCTGGTTTTGTAGTAGGTTTCTTAATGTTAAAAATAAGTTTTTCATTACAATTGCTGACAAGTGCTGGCTCAAAAGGCCTTATTGGTGGAATACCAAGAGATTACTTTTTTGCCGTGAATTGGTGGTATAACAAGAGAAATTTAACAGAATCTGAGAATACACTTTTCTCACAGAGGGAAATTTATTTTTTATATTTTCACTGCATGTATTCAAGCAAACTCACAGCTTTCTAGTTCATACCTTTTCTATTTATAATAGTTTTAAAGCCTAAAATGTTTTGTTCTGACCTAATTTCGAGAAAAAAAAACAGTAAATCTGAATCTAAGCTTATCTCTATGACAGATGTGCATATTCACTTACATAGAGGATCACATGTTAAAGCTAAGTGTAAAATAAAACATTTTGGGGCCTCATGTACAAAGGGTGCATACGCACAAAAACGTGGCGTACGCACTTTTTCATGTCAACGATCAGATGTATCAAGAGCAAAATGACCATGGAAATGTGCGGTGCCTCACGCCAACTTCAGGGCTGTTGTACGCACTTTTCTACAGCTGTTGATTCTTTGGCGACACTTAGAGGTGATGTTGGGAAACTGTTATAATAAATAAATGTGAACACAATTTGTCCTCAGACTGACTGATGTGCACATCTGAGACACATGAACAATTAACACACGTGTCTGCAATTACACAAGTGGATATAAAAGCATGCGTAAAATGTGGTGTCATTAAAAACAATGGCCGCTTTAGTGGTATTAGAAGACATTTTAAATGGTGCAATTGGAAGAGAGCATGTGTTCAGAGACAGAGATGATCTGCTGGCACATGATGGAGACTGGCTCATCAGACGCTTTCGGTTCCCGAGGGCGATCTTCCTGGAACTGTGCGCAACTGTGCGGCTTTCAAGCGCAACACAGAGGCCAACCGATTGGGATTGTACCAGTCGACCCTGAGCCGAGCCATGCCAGCCGAGTGGGATAGAATTATCCGCATCTCAGCCAGGTATATCAAATACCCACAATGCAGTTGAACAGGGCAACATTAAAGCGCAGTTTGCAGCAAGAGCCGTTGTAGTTTCCTAATGTAATGGGAGCTATCGACTGTGCACACATTGCTATAAAAGCGCCATCACATGATGAATTTGGACATGTCAATAAGTGTGTACTTGCAGAGGAACCCCCTCTAGATACTTTGGTTAAACACTTGTTGCAAACCGCAATTCTTTTCTCGCTCTCCGACTGGAGCATGTTAACGAGTGAGCGGAGAGCGAGCGAGCAAAATATAGTCAGAGGGTAGAGTGAATTTTTATTAAATGGAAGGAGCAATTGCTCCGTGCTGCTCCAGTTCCGCTCCGATCACATGCTTTGTCTCTGACACTTTAAAATATCTCCACACTGCCGACATCTTTGTTTACGTTTACCGTGTCACTGCACATTGTTGGCTCGCATCATTAAAACGCACCGCTAACAGTCTTTTCGGCCTTGCTATAAAGTTAAAAAATATATCTATTGTCTATGTCTATTCGGCCTTGCTTTTCACTCATTCCACCGAATACTGAATGTGGCTTTTTTTTTTGTTGCAATATTTGGCCAAATATATTCGGTGCATCCCTATTACTTGTGTATTTATTTGTGTATTAGCATAGCACATCATATTATATTAAACTATTATGTAATATTGTTTAATTTTAATAGGCTTTTGAATTGTGTTTTAGAACTGTGAAATTATGTAAAATTTGGTTTATCATCTACAGACATTTAGTTGAACAAGCAAGATACTATAAGGATTGTAAGACTTCTGTTAACTGAAGGATGTGCATGCGCTGCACTGGGTTCCGTTTACACCCTGGAGAAAATATTGACCCCCCTAATTGTCACTGCACACTGCTCCCACCACCCCTGAGAGAGCAGTGTCACCCATAGACTCTGTTCAAACAGGATGGGCCCCTCTTCTCTTGTCCCCCCGCCTGTTTTGGCCACACTTTGGCGGTGGGAAGCCAGTCTCCGCTTCACATCCTCCTTAATGTCGGACCACTTCTACTTCACCTCTGCTGGTGTGCTTGGATTTATGTGTATGCAGATATTCATACATATGGATATTTAAGTATGTAGGAGGACATTTGGGTTTGAGCGTATGCCATGTTTCAGAAGGAAATCCACGCAAGTCTTTGTACATGAGGCCCCTGGGCCCTACACCTGTGATTCTCATCTCTGCACGATCAGAAAATAAAGAAAGAAGAACGAGTAAGACGGGAAAAAAGAACTTCACAGAAAGTAGATGGAGGTGCTACTTTCTGAAGTGGAGGCCCGCAAAAATGTGCTCTTTGGCACACTGTCCTCCGGCATAAGCAGCAAATGTAAGAGGTGTGGGTTGGATAGCGTGTGCAGACTGTCAATTCTGTGGGGTCTGAGAAGCTGCCCACCGCCCTGTTTGAAGAGAGAGTCTATGGGTGACACTGCTCTCTCAGGGGTGGTGGGTGTGGGTGACTCTGATTACCCCCAAGGTAAACACCTATATAACTCACAACAAACTGTTCATACAGTAACTAGTGCAGAAATGCACCGGGGAAAAGGTGAGGCTGATTAAGACATTTCACACTTTATGCATGGGGGTTATTAACATTTGCACACAGAGACGATCAGGGGCTTGTTAGAAAGATCTTAAGCTGTTATTTAGCCAGCAAAAACCAGCAAGTTACTAACTTTAAACACAGACTAGTAATGATGCTGTGAAGACGAGATAAAATCGGGAGCACACATGCTCCATGCACGTCACGGGGAATAATATTAGGATAGTTACATAAATAAAGTTACTCACCAAGAAGCCAGCCATGCTGTGTGCTCCCAGTAAGCCAAATGATGTCTGGTTAATGTCAAGCAGACGTCATTCAGTGACATTTCGGACTAGGCCAAATAGGCAATGTTGTAGACATCATTTCCAGGACGTCACCTCGACGGCTTTTTAACGACCCTGACCGACCACATACCAGTCAAATTTATGGCGTTCAGAGGATGTCCTGGTAACCACATCCTGGAAATGACGTTCAAATGTCGCCCTATTCAGCTGTAATCTGGCCCATTCCTAAACGTTGCCGAAACATTCACATCATATTAAATCATCCAGAGCGAGAGAAAAGTGCCAAATCAAATTTTTCATTTTGCTATCATTATCCAATTTAAGGCAATATGCAACAGGCTACGTGATCACAAATAAACAGTCTTTTACAAAATGTCATTAATTTCAATAGCTACAATATTTTTGAAAAATATAAACAATATTGAAGACACAAATGATCAAAGTGAATTTAAACTGAACAATTTACTGTTAAACAAATTAACAAAAATCCTGAACACAACACTAATTAAACAAAATTGTACAATTTCAATTAAAAATACTCGTGTAAAAATATGAAAAAATATTTAAAAACCTTCACTTAAACATTAGAAAACTATTATCTGGGGCATGTTTTAAATACTCAGCTATAATTGCATTTATGCTGTTGTCATCAACTGACTTGTCCCAGCGTTTGATGACATTTGTTATACAAAATCAATTACTCTGTCAGAGTTTGAAAACTTTCATTCTCGGACAGTAAAAACATTAACAATGTTGTAATTACCCAAGGCAACAGCATATATCCCCGTCATGTTCATGTCAGCCATCAGGCTGTTTGTGAAAAAGAAAACAAGACAAACAATATCTAACTCAGACCAACAGGCAATAACTGGGAAAATGATGCTGAGTTTTTCATGTACATGCTTTTCATGTAGTGTTTTTATTCAGTTTGAAGACGAGATTTAAGGACCAGATGAAAACAGCCCTTAAGTGCAATATCAAGCTCAGAGAACGGGTGAGCATGGCTGTCCACCAAAACACCTGATGGCAGCTGTGCCTCAATGGGACCCAAACACTTGAAGAGAAGAGGATGGTCCGGATGCAGCAAAAAAGACCCGACAGGTTAGCTACTGCCTGCAATACCACCACCACCACCACATACACCTGTACCACCTGCAACAGGACCTGTGGATCTAGGATGGGCTGGTTATACAGCCACCAGAAACCCCACTGTTAAAACAGAAGTGGACGTCATCATCGGCTTCATTGGACAACTACAAGCTGTCATGATCGGTGGAAGGTAGGACCCAGATGCAGTTCTTTAAGTTCAACAAAAGGTTTATTTCAACACAGGGAGCAAGGCAAAAAACAAAGCGCGGCTGAGCCGGATAATCAAAAATACTTTGAAGAAAAAACAAAGAAAGACTATGAGAACGAGACTGAATAAAAAAACTATGAGCAATGACTATGGCATGAAATAAATACTGTGACTATGAGGCAGGAAACCAGACTTATCTTTCGTGGGCTGTAGCATGAAGGGTTAGCGAGGATTCTGCAATGAATGAAAGGAAACCAGGAGACTAAATGCTGTGGAGGGAGTGATTAGTGAATGAGGTGCAGCTGTGAACAATGAAACGTGACGTGAGTGAACCTAACGTGACAGGGGAGAAACAAGACAAGAACCTGAAAACCTAACAAAGAAACTGAAAACATAAATGTCAAAACATGAACTGTGACAGAAACATAAACTGTGACACAAGCAAGGTTTTCAAATCGGGGCCACCAGGGGAGCGTCAGTAAATTGTAACAAAAAAAAGAGTTAAAATGCTGAAAGTAATAAATACTTTGAGAGTAAATTTTTTGGAATCAATTTATTATCCTACATATGTAATATTTACAGGTAAAATAAAATGGAAATACAAAACATATCAAAATTTAATTTATTCCGCCCATTGACTGCAAGTCAAAACACAATCAAATAAATTGTCAGTGTTAATATCAGTTATCTGTCTCCTTCATGACTAACTATCTTTGGTTTTAATATACAATTTAAATGACTGGGAAATAAATTATTTTTATTTTTATTTAATTTTATTTGATTAATAGAAATATATTGTAATTGATAATCTAATTATGAATTATATGGCCCTTTAAAAAAAAAATTAAAAACAAGTTTAAGTCTGAATCATTGTAAATTTACCATCCCCAACACTAATTGACATTACACCATTCTCATCTTTTGTGGAGTTTGAAGAGAAAGAGATGACGTTTCGGTAAGTCTTTATTATTTATTCTTCTCCCTACTCCACTTAAAAGAAAACTATTAAAACTGACAATAACTCACATCAACTGACAGAACATACATTTAATTTTTCATGACAACAACCGTTGTCATGGAGACCACAAATAGAACGTTATTTGTGTGTGCGTTGTAATTCATCAGTGTCGCCACACTTTATTACTTCCTCGCTGTGTTTCGCTTCTTTTTGGTTGTGCACGGGGACGCTTCTGGGCGGAGAGACGTGTTTTCTCTTCACTCAATCACAGTGCTCAGGTGAACGTGTGCGTGTTGGAGAATTGACCCTTCGCTGAGCCCCTCCCACAAACGGCTTCTGTCCAATCCTACGTTAGCACAAGAGGCCAGTCAAGCTTTCGGACGAAAGCAATACGCCGAAGCGGTGTGCATACGGGACTTGCAAGTCCGACAGTCGATATCCAAGAAGTTTGGAGGGTGGTGTTGAATTCTTTGCCTTCCCCAAGCACGAGACGCAACAAGAAAGATGCCGGGTGTGGATAAAGCAGTGTCGAAGACCACATGACCAGGTAAAGTGCTAGCTAACGTTAGCTAACCATAGCTTTGTGTGATAACGTTAACAAAAACTGTTAAACCGTGAGCCACTGTGTAATATTTTAGCAAAAATAAATACTAACAGATAGAGACGAGTTCTGACACTGATATCTTTTAGCATTTTGTGAAGGGATGCCCTACAACTGGCTTCCCAAATCCTGTGGGCGTAGCTAACATAACATTTCATTTAAAGAATATATTGAGTTACCCTGCTGTACTGTGCAAGAACAATGCTGTTCTTGTATGTGCTGTTTTTTTATTTGAAGTGTCAAAACATGTGGTGCCTGGCGCTTACATTGTAAGAGAGCGGTGTACTTTTCCCTCTATTTTGAGTTCTTCTTCATTTGAACTTCGCCAACATTTAATCTGAACCCATCTTTCAAACGCATATTGGAGATCTTTCTGTCTGCTTCTCTGTGACACCTCTGAAGAATTTTGCTATAGAATTTCAGATAATTCCTGAGGAATATGACGCTCCTGGTAAAAAACACGTTTCTTGCTCTAGGAGGGAAAGCTTGACTGGCTTAGCAACAATAACCAAGGGGAGGGGGCATAGCGAAGGGTCAATTGCATCACGTGCTGAGTCCTAGGTCAGATCATGCATTTCTATACATTTTTTTTCTTACTTTCACCAATCGCCAAGAAGACTTGGTCGTGAGCTCTTTTTGTGTGATTTTTATTACGCACTCCCTGTACTTTAGTCAGTGGGGTTACATGAGTGCCATCGGACGGATTAATGACTAAATTACAATAGTGAGTTATTCAGTTCATGTAGGCACTTTAATCTGACAAAAAAAACCCAGATCGGATCGGGTTACTCACGATTGAATTAAGACCCCAAGATAACTCGATCCAAATGCCCACTGAACGTGCCTGGAGATGACAGTGGGTCAGATCAAGCGTTCTGTGCATGCTCGAGATTTTTTCCCACGATCGTCACCCGGAAGTCGAAGGAGTCGATATTACTGTTGTTGTCACCACCGTCGGACAGAAATAAACAACGCGATGGAGAATGCGCCGTTGTGCATAGTCTGTGCCATAACCAGCTCATCACAGATGTAGAGGGACGCAGCTTCATCTCGCTCTGCGTTCGCCATCTTTCTTGAATACCTGAGTTTGTTGTTGTTGGTGGTGAAGACGTCAACAGGAAGTGGCTCTATTAGCGACACTTTACGCATGCTTTTAGATCCACTCATGTAATTGCAGACACATGGGTGTGTTAAATGTTTATCAGTATTAATTGTTCATGTGTCTCAAATGTGGACATCACAGTGTGAGCACTAATTGTTTTCACATTTATTTATTATAGCAGTTTCCCAACATCACCTCTAAGAGAATAAAAAGGCACCCTTCGAGCAAAATAATTTGACAGGTGACCTTTGACATACATCCGGTTGCTCACATCTGGTCAGGTGGCCTTTGACATCTAAAGGAGGGGGGTTATGGGTAGGGTTAAGGGGGGTTTACAGCTAAGGTCAGGAGGTGAGAAATATATTTGTTGAATGTTTAAATAAAAGAAAGGGTTAGGGTTAATTGGAAAGATTAAGTTGTAGAAGCTGTCAGCATTTTAAGTCCCGTAAGTCTGGCTCAGGGTGCCGGAAAGTCCTCCTTTTTTCACAGCTTCAAAGACCGGTCCCTTTAAGGTAAAGATGAGAAAATAATTAAATGTGGGAGGTATTGTTTTATCCGTGGCTTTGATGGCCAATGAGTGGACAGGGGAGGGGTTTTGGGTAACAGATGGTTAATAATGACTCTAATAGTGTCTCTACAATCATGCATCGTTACTGTTTCAGTAAGAGACAGGGCATTCTGTTAGGGTTTACATCTGGCAGCATCTGACTGAATATCTCATGCTGTGATGAGGAGCCAGGGGCCCTGTGAATGCAGTGTAGTGTCAGGAGGATTGTGGGGGTGAAACCGATAGTTAATATCGGGTGATACTGTCTTGCCAGATCCTGCTGTGTCAGCATCTTTCATCTGACTATATCAGATGGATCAGCTAATACCGTGAGGTTGAAATGCCTGGGCGTCACTGGAATGCGCCCTAGAGTGACAGTGAACAGAAGATGGGGTATTTATAGCAAATAAGGGTAGGCATAAATTACACAAAAAGGTTTCCCTCTTAGTTTGCACTCATGATGCATTTGGTGTGATGACAACAATCATGCTTTGTTAATGGTTCACTGACAGACCAGGCAGATCATAAGGGTTACATCTGGCTATATCAGACTGAATGAGGAGCCAGGGGCCCTGTGAATGCAGTATGAGGGATGGCGGGGGTGAAACAGATAGTTAATAATGACTCTAATAGTGTCTCTACAAGCATGGATTGTTACTGTTTCAGTAAGAGACAGGGCATTCTGTTAGGGTTTACATCTGGCAGCACCTGATTGAATATCTCATGCTGTGATGAGGAGCCTGGGGCCCTGTGAATGCAGTATGAGGGATTGTGGGGGATGGCGGGGGTGAAACAGATAGTTAATATTGGGTGATATTGTCTCGCCAGATCCTGCTGTCTCTGACCCTAACCGTACTGATAATCAGTCCTTAGTACAGGGGAGAGAGTGGCAGCGTCTGGCGGGTCTGACTGATCAGACGCCTGTATGTTGGAAAATTGAAAAAAAATCCTAAACAGAAAAATTGTGGTGTTTCACAGAACCAAAGATGACCGAGCTCTGTGTAAATTTGAGACTGATTCAGAGATCGATCAAGCCCTCTCTTTCTGTTATTACTCCAGAACCATTACTGTGGAATAAAAAAATCCCAATAAAAATAAAGGTTTTATAGGGTCAAGATACATTTGTGAATACTGCTACACTAGTTACAATGAGCCCCACTCACATTACTGTCCTGGTTACTGCTCTGTGTGTTACAACCCTTCCTGTACTACTCGGGACTTCAGCCCAGTGTTCTGTGATGATTGCAACAGGAGCTGCCGTAACTCATTATGCTTCACCAGACACAAAGGACCTCGGGAGAGACCCCGAGCCAGAATGTGTGTGAGTGATTATGATCTGATTAAAAGGTGTCCAACGTGTAAGAGATTTTATCGCTTTGCGATGACTAAGGAAAAAACTCCACACGTGTGTGAAGGTTTAAAATGCACAATCTGTGGTGAGAAACTGCCTCCTGGTTCTACAGTAACTCTCGGTGGACACCAGTGTTACATTCAACCTGCAGCGGTGATGATCAACTTGATGAGAAACTGATCTTTTATGATTTTGAGTCCTTAGTCGGTCAGAATGACGTGCACGTCCCCTTTCTGGTCTGTGCCAAAACGCTGAAAGGTGCCGAGTGGTCTGCCTATGGATTCTAAACCCTGACACGTGCATGCTGCAGTGGAGTTACAACAAACGATGCATCGCTCCTCCCAACAAGGTAAACAATGTATTCATTGCAGCATTTACCACTGCTTATGCACGTTTAAAACTGTATAGCTGTCTGGAAGTAATGCAGGACAAAATTCTCTACATAGACACAGACAGTCTGATCTCTGTAGTGAAAAAGAGTGAGACTCCCCTGAAACTGGGAAACTATCTGGGGGATTTGACCGATGAGCTGGGGGGGTGACACAATTCAGGAATTTGTTGCAGCAGGGCCCAAGAGTTATGCCTACCAGACCAGAAATCAGAAAAAAGTATCGATGCGCGTTAAAGGCATCGCTCAGACGCATGAATGCAGCGAGAAGGTCAACTTTGATAGCATCAGAGAGTTAGTGGAGGGATCCTTGGCTGACTCCAGAGAAAAGGTGATCGAGACCCCTCAGCGTACCATCAGAAGAGATAAAAAGGGGTTTCTGTTAAAAAATGTGACCTTCCTGAAAAAGTTCCGGGTGGTGTATGACAAGAAACGCCTTTTTCCTGACGGGACAACTCTGCCTTTCGGTTATTAAGGTATTAAGGTGATTAAGAGGGGGGGAAAAATGTCACGATTATCTGATAGGAGATTGATTTTGACCCCAGACTAAAGACTCCTTTTTCATGTCTGATTGTGGGGCCTAGAGGATGTGGGAAATCATTTTTTGTTAGAAGTGTTTTACAAAAGTGTAACCATGTGATGGATGTTGTACCTGAAAATATTGTATGGATTTATACCTCCTTCCAACCTTTGTATGCTGAATGAATAAAAACATCAAATTTGTGGAAGGATTGCCTCATTCTTTTGAAGATGAAAATCTGTTTCCTCCTCATCGTAAGCACTTTGTTATTTTGGATGATGTTATTTTTTAGGCTTCAGACCAAAATTTTCACACAGTACAGACATCATAGAAATATGAGAGTCATGATGTTGACTGTAACTACCTGGCGCTGTTTAAGAATCCCAGAGACAAATTGCAGGTGAATATACTAGCCCGTCAAATCTTCCTCTCAGAGAAAGCTATCTTCTTGGAGAGTTTTGAGGACGCTACCAGACAGCCGCATGGGTATTTAAACATCGACCTGACCCACTCTTGCCCAGAACAATACAGACTGAGAACGGGTTTACTTCCTAGTCACTGGCCAGTAATATATCATGTCTGCACGTATAAAAAGGAATGCTCCGTTACTCAGAGCTCTGTACCACACCACACCTCAGAAACGTAAGGACATTCTCAGCCATTGTTCACCCGACTTTCTTAAAGCTGTGTGTGAGATTTCTCTGAATATTTTAAAGGGTAACATTAACCTATCCCCTTCTCAATATTTGAGTTTGGAAAAGCAAAAGAAAGTTATCAGACTGCTGGCTGATAAGAGAAGTGGTTTAAAGCATAAGCAGTTGGCTCTCAAAAGTCAAGGAGATGGGTTTATTCTACCCATCCTAACGGCTCTTGCACCCATAATTGGGGACCTAGTGGCTAGAATCGTTAGAAGATAAGAACCATGTCGCTCAGGACAGCGCAAAAGATGTCTCTCATCTCAACTCATCAGTTTAAACATTTGACTCAACCAGAGACTTCTATCAGACAAACAGCGGAGGATGATTTGGATAAGAAAATGAGAGGGATACTTGACGAGTCAGGAATGACCTCTTGTGAAAAAATTAAGAAATACGACGCCCTGCTGCAAAGATACCTCACCCTAATCAAGCAAGGTCAGATGGAGGAGCCACGGGTGACTGTGACTCTACAGCGAAACAGTCTTAATGATCCAATACCTGAATCAGATTCCAGTGAGACGGACCGTGTTCATGAACCCGATCAGTTAGAATTGGATGCAACAGCGAGTGAGGTATTAAAAACCCTTCCCAAGCATGATGGCAGAAAGGTGCACTTAGGTGCACTTCTCTGGAATTAGCTGTAGAGCCAGCCCTCTGGTTTAGTCCTCTATTTGGGCTATTATTGGTCACTATAGAGTCTATGGCGCCGGCTCTATCTTTATAATAAAGACCAGCGCTGAACTGACTCTTTAACGTGTCTTCAGAAAAGTTTAGCAGAGTCTCGATCACAGCTCTATATGGGTGGGTGGCGCTAGACTGTGAAATTAATCTATCACCCAGAGTGACATCGCATTGACTGAATAGTGTATTGAGAGGATAATTGATGAGACCCACAGTCGCGTCGTTTAACAAGTCCTTACTATCTGAATTGGTGATCTTCACGCGAAGATGTAACAAGGTATCGTTTAGATCCAGATACTTTTCACCATCTCCTGGGATAAAAAACTCAAAACTTATTCCAGAGCCTGGTGGCAGCAACGGAAAAGGGTTGATCACCCCAGTGCTTGTATTTTGACCTGAGCACTTCCAGCAAAAGTTGATTTGTTGACCTCAGAGCTCTACCAGGATTACGGACAGTTAAAAGCTCAGATAAATACAATGGGGCTAGGCCATTAAGAGCTTTAAAAACAAACATTAAAAGTTTAAAATCAATTCTATAAAAGGACAGGAAGCCAATGAAGGGAGTTAAGAACAGGAGTGATATGCATACGTCTGTTAGTGTTGGTTAAAAGACGGGCAGCAGCATTTTGCTCAAGTTGAAGGTGACTGAGAGAAGTCTGGGAGACACCAACATAAAGTGCATTGCAGTAGTCTAACCTTGACCTTACTAGTGCATGGATGGCTTTCTCAAGGTCGTGACGGCTTAAAAACATTTTAAATTTGGCCAGGAGACACAACTGAAAAAAACTAGTCCTGACAACATTGTTCATTTGTTTGTCAAACCTCAGATGACTTTTCAAGTCTTTTTGAAGACAAGGTGCTAAAGTCAGCCGTCACAGTATCCCCAAATACAATACATTCAGTTTTGTCATCATTTAAATGTAGAAAATTTTGGGCAAACCACTGCTTAATATGAGAAATACAATCAAACAAAGAACATTGTTCACTGTTACCATTTGGCTTCGCTGGCAGATAGATTTGTAAATCGTCTGCATAACAGAGAAAAGAAAGGTTGTGCCTGGCTATAATTAACCCAAGTGGTAACATGTATAATGAGAAAAGGATAGGGCCAAGTATAGATCCTTGTGGGACTCCACAGGAATGAGGAACAATGGAAGAAGACAGGTCATCAACCATAACGGAGAGGGTTCTACTGGATAAGTAAGATGTAAACAACTTCAATGCAGTGCCATGGATGCCAACATAATTACTTAGACATAATAGGAGGACTGCATGGTCCACCGTGTCAAAGGCTGCTGTGAAATCAAGCAGCACTGAGGCAACAGGGCACTTGGCATCCACAGACAGAGCAATATCATTGTGCACCTTTAACAGTGCAGACTCGGTGCTGTGACGAGACCTAAATCCAGATTGGAACTTCTCAAGAACAGAGTTACCCTCAGGAAAGGACTGTATTTGTATAAAAAGAACTTTTTCTAAAACCTTAGAAAGAAAGGGCAGATTTTACCCTTATTATATTTCGGAGGGCGATAGACAACTGCACACAACACAGGACTTGTGAACTCCACCGCAAAAAATTGCAGTTCAAACGAGGAGTATGTACCTATGGGAAGAAGTCTACATTTAAAATTGGCATTGAACAGAGCAGCAAGTCCCCCTCCTCGCCCCAACACTCTTTGGGAACTGGATAAAAGGAGCTCAGAGAACGCACCGTTATCACCTGGTGAGAGGGTACAGACGCCATAACAGGAGGCGGTCGTCTTGCCCGATCGCCAAAGTCCTGGATCGGCAAATTGTCCACAAAATCGCGGATCCCCAAGAGCCTTAGGTGATCATACACCAGTAAAGATGCCACTCAACGAGATAAAAGCGATAAAAACAGGACAATACACAGAAAAGGTAGCAGAAGTAGACGGCCAGCCACAAACAACGGCGCCATCTTTGTTCCAGAATGAATGAAAAGAACACCTGATCCTTCTTGTCCTCCCGTCTCTGCAGGACCCGGAATCCTTCTCATGGCTTTGCCTATGACATCTGAGGCAATGTTCGTAGCTGCTGTTTTCAGATGAGGCTTGGCTATAGCAAAACCTTTTTTAACTAAGGGGGCTACGAAGCAAAATAATTTTGAAAAAATTAAAGTTTACGAAGCAATGAGGGTCATCCCTCATGTTTATCTGAACCATGTTGCTTTGTTTTGTTATCCTCTTCCTGACACATGCGTCACCTCTGACTGCACGTTTGATTGATAGTGATAGGGCCTGTGGTCAACCCATTTTATATATATATATATATATATATATATATATATATATGTATGTCTGATGAGAGCTTATTGGGAGACATAGAGTCACAATTCCCTCTTACTCTCTCTTACTCTAGAGTGAATGACCATCATTTCATTACGTGTTGTGATTTCATGGGTCAGAAATGTAGTCTCACAACGGTTTTCCCTTAAGTAAAAACGAGTGTTTTGATCCGTTTTAATCTCTGTGTATGTTTTCAATGTGTCTCTTCGCTACATGTAGATAGTTGACGGGGTTAAAAGTATGCGTAATTATATTGCCAAACCCACCCTCTACTCTAGCTGTTCGCAGGAGCGGGGCATAAGCATCGCCGACTATCTGAGGGGCAACCACATCGCTGTAACAGTAAAGCTGGTAGAAACCTGATTTTAAATCCATCGGATAAGGGGCCCGCCTTGTATCAAACGATATCACGATCCATTTACCAGACTCCACACCTAGCATGTAGCTCAGTGGTGGGTAAAATCGCAGGTGGTACTGGTCGCCTGCCTGATACATGAGTCTATTTTCAACCGTGTCCACGACAAAATAAATATCAGAACCTATTTTTCTAAGGTGACCCTCAAGCTCTGCCTTCAGTCGATTTAAATCCTTGACGTGTCCGCATCCTATATTCTGGTGGTAGAACTTCTCCTGCCCCGCTTTCCTCCATTCAAAATAAGACAGATCCCTAGGTATTATGCCATGTGTACGGATAAGATATCTCTGTCAAGGCAACCTGCCACGAACTTTCCAAATCGATATGCTGGGCTAAATCCACACGGAAACTGGAACTGGTATTATTCTTAAAGACATTGAGACCAGCGTTAGAGGGTAGGGTGATATAAAACCCCTCATCCTCTACCGTTCGGTTCATGGTGTAATGTTGCTGGCAAGGAGTAGTGAAGGTTCTTTTATACCTCGTGAAGATCACTGGCTCTGACCCAGCTGTTGAATTTCTCAGGCCAGTTTTTCTAACGGACAAAAACTTGTTTTACACCCCTGATACTGCGTCGTTTTAATATCTTCTCCACGTGATACATTTTGTCCTTATTCAGTTTAACTTTTTGAAGCTCCTCCACATAAAAGGAACCTTCGATAGGTTCTCCTTCAAAATCTTTGAGTTTGTATACAGGGGGAGATCGTGCAATCTGCTCGGTCACTGTAAACACTTCATCTGTAAAACTTTGTTCATATTTTTTGTGAAACACGCCTCTCAGTTTAGATATTCTCCTTTTTTAAACTTTATCCTTGCAGCGTCTACCAGGAGCAGAGCCATACAGGTTTTAATACACTTGAAAGGTGTTTACTAGAGTCACTTCCATAGGCGTCATTTTGATGCTCGTGTGGTAACTATGGTTGTAACTTCCCATGAGATCCTGCAGGACGTCGAGGTATCGTCGCGTGTTATCAGCAGTAAAATATTTCCACATCCAGGTTTTTAATGTGCGGTTAAACCCCTCAATCACAGACGGCTTTACCTCACTAGGCGTAGCAAAATGCACAATTCCGTGGTTCTCTAATAAAGCCTTAAATTTTTTGTCGTCCTCAAGCACATCCTTGCACCGATGTTGCCGTAAACTGGGGTGGTCCACACTACACCCATAGCAACATTCAATCATAAATGTTTTGATGGTCTCATTCAAGAGGTGTAACACTGCAGTTTTTACAACTTTGATAAAACCTGAGGGCACCCATCCATCAAATTTGTCCTCGCCCTCTCCTCGGTCATCCTCATCCTCCTCTCCTCCGTCATCCTGAGTGTCTGCCGGGGGTCCCTGACCTGGTGGAAGCTGGGAGTCCTCCATCTCGTTAGACTCAGCTTCCTCTGCTGTTACAGCCACGGTGGATCCTACCTGGTAGAGCATTAAGCATCAGTAATCAGGCGCCGAAAGTAAGAACTCGATCTTGAGAGAAGAGGAGGAGGAGGAGAAGAAATACTCAGGCGAAGTCGCTGGTGAAGGAGGGTGATACGGCTTCTGGCTATCTGTCGCTGTCTGGTGATCCAAACTGCGGCGATGTGGATGATGTTGAAAGGTTCCCTGTATGCATCAAGAGCGATGGAGAAGCATTCTCCAGACCACTGTCAGTGATGTCCTCGCACGATGTCTTCTGGATGTTAGTTCTCATCCTGTTCTTTCTGTTGTCCTTATAAACCTGAAGGGATGTGGTTAATGTCGGGGGGGGGGGGGGGGGGGGTGGCGGTTGAGGAGGAGGGAGCTCATTGGAGGCAGGTCTACAGAGCCAGGGTTTTCTTGACTGCTAGAATCTCACCCCAGCTGCGGAAGGGCATGGAAACCCGATCTGCTATTTCATTCATCACTTGAGAAAACACTCAGTAAGAGGCTGGAAGCATCAGCCTCTGAAAGCGCGTCAATCCTCTCTAGCAAAATCTCTGTCCAACTAAATAGCTGACCAATCTGACAGTGGGCAGTATCTTAATTCAATTAAGGCTTTACCAATATAGCCACTATTACAAAGAAATAAAGCATATTTACTTCAAGTCCCAAGTCAATACAACCCAATCAAGATCAAGTAGAGGGCAGGCTCAGGTCATCCAAACCAGCCATAACTAGGCTTAAAGGCAAAAATGCTTCTTAATCCGAAACTGGCAGCTGAAGAGAGAAGACTTAAGAGAGAAACCTTAAGGCTCTGCCTCCAGTTCCGCTTTGGAGACTAAGAACCACAAGTAATCCAGCAATCTGAGAGCAAATTGCTGTTTGGAAAATATTTAACCATAAGGTGTTTAAGATACCATGGAGACTGTTAAATAAAGGCTTTATATGTTGAGAGTAAATATTTTACTTGTTATTCTGGATTTAACAGGTGAATAAAGAGAAGCTAGAGTTGGAAAAATATTACCTCTCCTGATAATTCTTGTCAGAACCCTTGTTGCTTTTTAAACAGCTTGAAAACTAAGACACCACAGTAACGTCTTGAAGTAACAAACGCTGGATCACTGAAACAGGATTTTCCTAATTTTGGTAATGTTGCTTAAGTAAAAGAAAGCAGTCTTAAAGGTTGTATTACTACATGTTTATAGGACATATTCTGGTTAAAAGTATAACTGGAAGCAAAGGCAATAATTTCCACTGATGATTTTGATCTCCTGAGATTTTTAGATCAGAAAAACAATGACTTCTGAGATGTCTGAATTAAAAAAGCAGATAATTAGATGTCATCCAGGTCTTTTCGTCTTCAAAGTGTATTTGTAATTTAATAAACTCATGTAATCAAATTAAATCATTTGTAAAGTGAGGAACGCTGCTCGCCTTGTTCTGCTGAGAAAACCTGAACCCTTCAGGTGGACATTACTTTGACACTTGCTAAATAATTTTTCATATAAATTTGTATAATCAACCCCCTCTCAATTCTCAAGCACAGTGGAAGCAAGCTCAATCTCTCCAGTGAGAGCCCAGCCCACAATTTACAAGGCCAAAAGGAGTTATTGTCAACTCCAGTGTACCATCCACTCTGGGACACTTAGAGGGTCAATGCCCTGACAGGTCAGTGTATTATTAAATTTACATAAGGTATCTGGAGCAGAATGCCAAAGGATCCTTTAAAATACCAGATCATCCAATAAAGCTTTTCAAAATCTTAATATGTTTAATTACACAGAAATATTTAAAATAATTTTAGGGACATTAGTCTACTGTTGGTTTGTGTGTTTGCTTAAAATGTCTTCTTTAAAAATGGTGGGGCAAATTTTTCACAGGTCACAGGGAGACAAAATAGAATTCCTTATGAAGGTCAACAGAAAAGCAACACTTAACACATGCGCGCGCGCACACACACACACACACACACACAAAGCAGATGAACTGCATGATTGAGATGCACCACATTTGTATCTACAGCATGATCACTTTGTTAGGATGTAAAGTACAGCAGATTAGCTACTGATAATACCGCCTCATTGTAGGATTTGACAACAATAAGCCATGTCTTGCTGTGAATGGGACCTATGCATTGTTTCAGAAAGTATAGTGTGTTATTTATGAAGCTGAATCTGATCTAAACTGAACAGTATGGAAATGTGGTAGCACTGAAAACAAATGACACAAGAGGGAGCAGTTAATATAATTTGTTAGTGAGAAGCAACACAGAACTGTTGGAATGGAATCTCTTGGAACAAGGCTGGATTTGCGTAGGATTTCCTAGGCAGAATGGCAGGCGAATGAAACAACACAAAATATCCTGATTTACAGAAATCTTCCACAGGGAATTCAAGTGTTGAGGTGGCAGCCCACATCCTCCATCTGTTCTCTACACACACACTCCTTTATGTCACTGGTCAGCAGCCTGTTGGTGTTGGGAAAGAGTGGAGTGGGGGGGTGTCACTATTCCTGCCTACTGGATCAGGACTTTCTGTAGCAGAATATGATCCATCATCTCTGATTAATTTGTAGAACCGTCTCTCTGTGCACAATGGTAGCAGAAAATTCTGTTATTACAGACGCGCTGAAATGCTAAAATCACAAAACATTATATTAAAACTTATCTAAATTAGAAGATAATTATGTTTTAGAATTGTTTTAATATAATTCATAATACATTTAATTACACACAAATGCAACATTTCAATAAATAAGCTGATTAGAAACCTTTTATGCTCTATAAAATCTTTTTCCTAGTTGATTTGCTGACACCAGTGTTATTCTGTTTGAAGTGTGACATGATTTAATGTTGGATGAGACTTCTGGTACCTTCAAAGTGGTCACTACCGTGCATGTTCTGCAACGAGACAGATGGGTACCTCCACATCACGGGAACAATAATCAACTGCACAAGTTTTCCAGTATCATCCTGTATGTGTTGCTCACACGTGTATCACTGAGGGAACTCAGATTCTCCTCAAACAAGCACTTGCACTGTTCTCCAAATTTGCCACATCAGAAATATTTTGCACACTTTTCATTTGTCATGTTGACAGTGGCATTCTGAATAACTAGATAATTAGACAATATACTGTGTACTGGATTTACTGTCTCTGGTGGACAATACCATCACAATTAAGAACATAACTTTTAACTTAAGTTAAGGAAAAACAACCACGGATGCCATCTATTCTATATCATTCATCAGCATTATGTTAGAGTGCATATGTCATTTTAGAATTGAGTATAAGGACGTCTTAAACTGATATTCTTCTCTAGTTGTCAACTGCATAAGCAGAGCAGGCAGTATCAGAGGTGATGCATCATTATGACAACAAAAGAAAATTCTGATAGAGTAGTGACAGGAGGGGGTACCTTTGTGCATATATACTGTTCAGGTTTAGTCAAATGTTTCCCACTTCCTCCGAAGGTCCTCCACCTTCTTTTTCTGTGGTGTAACTGGTTTGGCCATACTCAACAGGTCCCCAAACGGATCCTGAATTTTCTGGCTGTCTCCCTGGGCCTGAAACAGCCTTCCCTGTGTGTTCATGGGTGTGCTGAAGACAGATGTGGAGTCTGCCAGGCTGGAGAGTGCATGACTGCTGTCAGAGGTGTGAGGCAGGGAGGTGACAGACGAGGGAAAGGCTGACGGGGTTACTCCATAGGCAAGTGGCAAAGTGGAACTACCAGGTGAATACTGTCTGTATAGGCCCGATAGTGTAGAGATGGACTGTAGCTGGGATGGAGTGTTTAATAGAGAGCCCGGTGGAGGCCCATAGACTGCATTGAAGGGATTTCCACTTAGAGTTGGTGAGTAGTGCTGACGAGACTGTGCAAAAGGATTCAGTGATATGTGAGGATGAAGACTGAAAGGAGGCAAGCCCTGTGGATGGGGTCTGGGTGGTAATGTTGGTCTGCAAGTAGATGATGTACTTATTTCAACCCTGTCAGTTGGTACAGTGTCAATATTAATCTGTGCTGAGTTCTTAAGAGGATCAAGAAGACTTATCAGATCGTTACTGTCCTCAGCATCCTTGGTGGGTCTCAGTAGGTCTTCATCGGTGGTCATGCTCAGAGCTTGCCTGAACTCTTGTCCCCCCAATGTAGTCCTTCCCTCAGCAAATCCTGCAGGTTTAGAGAGCAACTGGGCCACAGGGGGTGCTAGGACAGTACCAAGCTCAGGTGTCTTCCTTCCAAGAGGACGAGGAATAGTAATGTTGCCAGGCGAGGACGGGTCCGAAGGGTTGAGGGCTGTGGTAGAGGTTTCACAGCCTGGGGAGGGGGCTTCTGTCTGCAGAGGTCTTTCACAGGCAGTGGGCATTAAAACAGGTAAGACTGGTTTGTCCTGTCCTGTACTCCAAAGCTTGTTGTAAGGGTTGGAGAGCTTGAGGCCTGGAAGCGTTCGTGTGTTTTCACTGACACTCAGGTCCATCCGCTGCAAGCACAAATAAGAAATCCGGATTTAAAAGTACCATTCCAGCAGATGATTGTGTTTCTACAGTTAGCCCACCTAATCCTATGTGCTTAATCATTTTTATCATTAATTAACAACAGCATTGCATTCACAATGTTATGTTTGGGAACTTGAGGAAAACACGTTCCCTAACATGAATGTAGTGAAGACTTGAATTAGTTAAAGTGAATGCTCTAAAGGTCTTAAAAAAAAAAAAAAAAGGTTGCAGTCACCACTCTAACTAGTCTGACCTGGTAGCTGAACTTGGTTTGTAGTTCCTCAGAATCTTTGGGAGTTCTAAGGTCTTCCAGACTTTTTGCCAGGGTGATTTGTTGGCTGTCAGGCTCGTCTTGACAGCCGAAAATATCCCCCAGCAGGTTGATATTGGAGAACTTTTCAGTAACTGGACTGGGAGGGGCAGTGTGGCTTTCAGCTCCTAAACCTGTGTCATCCCCTTCTATCAACTCCACTTCTTTTAGGGAGCGGTACGGCTGTGGCCTGCAGGAAAAGTAATGGACTTTTGGTTAAAAAAACCAAACAAAACAAAAAACAAGGTCTGATCAACTATCAAACCACTGATCCAAACCAATCCATCAGTGTCTTTTGTACATCAAAACTATGCTCTCTAATCAAAATCTGATTCCAAAATTCCCTTTCCCTGACCATACACATGAGCAAAGATAAATTCATTAGAAAAAAAGGAGAAAGGCAGAGAAATCAATGCAAAAGCAATCAGAGAGATGCGTACAAAGGTGACCAATCAAAAGGGACAGCGAAGAGAAAACTGTCAGGAAAGCCAGAGATGGAGTCGTCATATTGCAGCTCGTCCCCAGATGAATCCTCAGAGAGAAAGATTGTGTAGTGACGAGTAGGACGGATAGAGCTACAGAAAACAGAAAATTCACAGCTTACAAACATTATTAGTCCATTAAAAAGGGACAGGAAAGAATGGGAAAATATGGAAAAGGAAAGCTGAAGATTTGAAATGATAAGAATTTCAGGCTTCATTCAATTACAGTGTTAGTGTGTTACTGTACATTGGGTAGACTACAATAAATATTCATGTGAATTAGTCGAGGACACACTGTGGTCAGATGACTAGTCTGTAAATGTCTGTCAATGCTTAAGGAAAATGTGAAACTTTGAAAACTGTGTGCTCATAATCCTGCAAGAGGACAGAAACTTTCACTTCACTTTCTCTGAGCAGTAAAAAAAGAATGATGCTCCAACCTCAGTTAGATTTGCTCTTCGGTCACAAAACTGATTCTCACATACTAGGAAAGGCAGTAAAATCCAAGCAATTTTCACACTTCTTATGTTAATCAACGATTAAATCGAGAGTCCTCGTTCATGAAAATAACCAGAGGTTGTCACAGCTATCCTATTTTGTAAATCTGTTAAATGAAAGAAATGAGGTTATGATAACACTATCAGGAAATGCAGCAGCGTGAACCGAATTTTAATTCAATTTGGACTATTCATACAACTCCCATTCACAACAAAATACCAAAGCATTTTCAAGAGAGAATGAAAACACTTTCAATACAGTCCAATTCTCTTCAGTAATATTAAAAATCAGAAAAACTGAGTAACATTACTGCATGGAAATGAAATATAAAAGCCTTTATATCATACGTTAGCTGAATAATTGAGTATGAACAGTAACTGACTAACGTTACTCTACAGTACAGTCAGTAAGAGAAGATTTATTACTTAATAACTGTAGCCAGAGGGCTACTACATCACATGCCTTGCTCTGTGTTCTAAAACAAAGACTGTTATGCGCATTTATTTATCTATGAATCAATTAATTAACTTACCGATTAATTTGGACTCATAGTTCAGGAACCAGCAATCAAAATATGTAAATGTCATTTGTCATTCAGCTTGTGTATGAAGGTATTCAGTGTATTTAACAAAGACAGGCTTACTGGTCAGAGCTGCTTTCCAGACTCACATTGCTGCTTGGTCTCTTCAATAGCGTCGGAGGCCGAGCCTGTAGTAATGAATAAAGAAGATTTAAAAACTGAGTGAATACCTACGGTGACCAACAGGAATGTGACAAGTGCTTGGAAACCCTTTATGTAATTGAAGTGAAAAATCATAGCCGACTATATGAAAGAGTCCCAATGTCAATGCTGCAAAGTAACTGTAAGCAAATAACCAAGCACTGAATTACTGAAGGGAAACAGGGAAACTGTGACTGCTGAAGAGGATGTGGCCTTAAGAAGAACATGACAACAAAACTACAGACACATTTTCACTCACACCTTTCATTTTGACATCAGGTCACAGAAATAAATGAGTTTAGGACAGCTGTTATGATGCTGCAGGTGAGGTGTTTTATTTTAAGTGTAAAAATGAAAATAAGAGGCTGTTAAATTAATATTTACTACACTGAGCTTCGCTATTGATTAAGAGGGAAGTCTGATAACATACACTGCTCAAAAAAATAAAGGGAACACTAAAATAACACTTCCTAGATCTCAGTGAATGAAATATTCCAGTTAAAAATCGTTATTCATTATATAGTGGAATGCGTTGAGAACAAAATAACAAAAATGATCACTGCAAATCTAAATTATTATCCCATGGAGGTCTGGATTTGGAATCATACTCAAAATAAAAGTGGAAAATCACATTACAGGCTGATCCAACTTCAGTGGAAATTCCTCAAGACAAGTCAAAATGAGGCTCAGTGGTGTGTGTGGCCTCCACGTCCCTGTATGACCTCCCTACAACGCCTGGGCATGCTCCTGATGAGGCGGCGGATGTTCTCCTGAGGGAACTCCGCCCAGACCCGGATTAAAGCATCAGTCAACTCCTGGTGCAACGTGGTCTTGATAGATGGAACGAGACATGATGTCCCAGATGTGCTCGATTGGCTTCAGGTGTGGGGAACGGGCAGGCCAGTCCATAGCATCAATGCCTTCATCATGCAGGAACTGCTGACACATTCAGCCAAATGAGGCCTAGCATTGTCATGCATCAGAAGGAACCCAGGGCCCACTGTGCCAGCATTGGGTCTCACAATGGGTAACTAATGGCAGTCAGGGTACCTCTGACTAGCACATGGAGGGCTGTGCGGCCCTCTAAACAAATGCCTCCCCACACCATTATAGAATAGAATAGAATAGAAGTACTTTATTCACCCCAAACTGGGACATTTCTTATCATTAGCAGGAATCATAAAGCACCTTCTATTAAGTAGTAGTGTAAATAAAAGTATAAAATTCAACCTTTAAATTAGTAATTACAAAATAAGATTCAAGTAAAAAAATATCGTCTATATATAACAAAATGTGCAGTTGTGCAGTATTAAAGTGTACCAGTAGCAGTTATTGAACATATGTATAAATGAGCAGTATGTTTAACAGAAAATATATCTGAAGTGCATATAGAGAATAATGACCAGTGCTTTCAGCTTTTATTAAACAGTGTGATGGCATGTGGCAGGAATGATTTCCTGTATCTGTTCCTTGGACAGTGGAGCTGAAGCAGCCTGTGTGAGAAAGTGCTCCGCTGTCTGACCACGGTGTGATGGAGAGGGTGCTAATTATTATCCATAATGGACAACAGCTTATTCCGTGTCCTCCTCTCCACCACGCTCTTAAAAGACTCCAACCTGAGACCAAGTGCAGAGCCAGCCTTCTTGATGATTTTGTCCAGTCTCTTGGTCAGTGCGGTTACAGGCGGGCCATCGGATCGGATTAATGGCTAAATTACAATAAGATTGAGTTATTCAGTTCATGTGACAAGCTTAATCCGACAAGAAATCGAATCGGATTGGGTTACTTGCGATCAAATCAAGACCCCGGGATAACTTGATTCGATTGCAGAGCGTTCTGCGCATGCTCCAGATTTTTTCTTCCGATCGTCACCCGGAAGTGGAAGGAGACGATATTTCTGTTGTTGTCGTCGGCGTCAGAAAGAAACAAACAACACGATGGAGAATACGCCGTTGTGCATCGTCTGTGCCATAACCAGCTCATCACAGATGTAGAGGGACGCAGCTTCATCTCGCTCTGCGTTCGCCATCTTTCTTGAATACCTGAGTTTGTTGTTGTTGGTGGTGAAGACGTCAACAGGAAGTGGCTCTATTAGCAATAGCTGAATGGGTACAGCGCCACCTATCGTACCGGGGTATGACATGCTTTGTGCCAGTGAATCGATTCATTCACCACTATATATCCGAGGATAATTACCCTCAGATAAGGAGCATAACCCAACTATAGCTATAATCCAGTTAATCTCATCATGTAGACCCACTGACTGTTTATACAGCCAAATGCTTTATACGGATCTATTACTCAATCCTTATTCAATCTGCACATGTTCTCATTGTAGCTAAGTGAACTTCCTCAAAACCCCTTTTTCTTCTTGCCCCCATCTCACCTCATTTAGGCCCACCTGTCCAAAGTGCACAGTGATTGGCCTATGGTCATCCCAGGTCCGCAGTGGCCTCTCATTGGTTACTGCACCAGCGGAGGAGGCAAATCCCACCATACTGTCATTGTCGATGACCGCTGACCCTGCAGTAGAGAAGCCATTCTCTGTCTGCTCCTGCGAAAGGGGAACACAGGGAGGTGGAGGGTGATCTGGGAGAAAGGAGTGATGGTACTGCAAGGGAAGGGAGATGGGGAGGGAAGCTGCACGTCTTGGCTGGGGAGGCCCATGGGTTCAGTTAAGGCAAGGCAGTGTTAAGGATTTTTTTTTGTAAAGAAAAAACAAGAATGGTTACAACCTTTGCTATTAGGGGTAATGATTTAAAGCAATATCCCAGCTAAAAAGACCCAAGAATAATGTTTTAGCGGTGTAGAGCTACATACCCTCTGTTTCAACCGGCTTTTGACTTCCTTGATGCGCATTTTAGCATGGTCCTTTGCCTGTTGAACAAACATAACCAGATCACTGCCATCTTCATTGTTTTTGCAACTCATCAACAAATAACTTGTGTATCTCAAAATGAGAGGAAGGTGAGGAAAGAGCAGGCAATCATTAAGTGATGAATCACATTCACATGGTGAAAATCATCAGAATAAAAGTACAGGGTGTAACTGTAGAACACCATAATATTCTGCTTTTAATGATATCTTTTGTTACAGACTCATTTGTCAGACAGTTGCCTGAGAAACGGTAGGAACAAAGCGAACGAAACCATAAACTTTACATGCATTTCCAGCTAATGGTTCATTGTCTGGTTTTAAATGGGGAAGTGCTTACAAACTTGTAAACGGTCTTCATTGCTGGGTTTGCCTTCGTCTTCACAGTTTGGAAGATAGCCCCACCCCCTTTCTGGAAAGAAAACATTTGCAAACCAATTAGAGGCAGACATGCAAGTCACACATTAGGGTCTGACAATTTAGAAATCTCAAAAGGTCAATGTAGTGTAACCTTTAGTTGCATAAACTTGAAAAATACTTTGGTCCAGGACACTTCCGTCAGAATTCTTTTGAAAAACTACATGCAATCACCTACTAGCCGAGTGTGACTCCACACAAATAGCGGACAAACCACCAGGATGTTTTCTCAAAAATAGCATTGTGCAAAAAAGCAGTGTCCAAAGTAACAGGATGAATTATTCATTTCCCACTAGTCTTTAATGGTAGTTTCGGCTGAGAACAGCTCATACAACATGCTTTGACATACCTTCAAATTCTCTATAGTCTCACAGTAGGTGTCAGTCAAAAGCAAAGAAGGCTGGCTATATTTCTAAATCATTGTATCAAGAATGTTTACATGCCAACGAAAGATTAGGCACAGCTGCTGCCTCATGAAAATAATCAGACAGCAATCAGTGAAAACATGTCAAAGAAACTATTTTCTGGGTGTAAACGTTTTACTGTCCTGAAGCACAAGTGAAGAAAGGCTAGCTTTCACAAGAGAAAAATGACTAAAGCAAGTTAGGTCAAGATCACAAAGACTCACGTTCTCAGAGAGTTGACATCAGTCCTCTGAACTCAATGAAACTCTCACAGTGAACAAGTGTGGAACTTGTTAGAAAACCTGGGAGGGACTAAACTTTGAAGGGACCTTAAATTTACTTTGATTTCAGTGTTTTCATGTGGTAAATGGACATGGTCTGAGGCCCCAATGGTAGCATGCTGAGACTGCAGTGTTATATTCAGAAGCAAATCATTTATGCATGAACCGTACATCAAAACTATATGTTATGTTAATTATATCGTTAGTCGTCTTGCAGACCTTCCAGAAGTAAAACTAAGGAGTTGACCGAGACTTCAAGATGGGGAATTAAGAATTTTCATTCACAGAGGCAGAAACAGAATGGAATTACAGCATTGATTAAGGGTTATTTAAGTATCGGAGCCAGCAAGAGAGGTAGTACAGAGAAGAAATGTGCTGTGTTTGTAAGGGAGAGTCGGTATTGCAGAACAATCTTACCAATGCAAGTGTCGATCAGCTGATTCCGTGATGTCAACATAGAAGTTCAATTTTCTCAATTAATCATTTATCGATTCTTCGACCTGAACTAATTTAATTTTCAGTGTGTTAGATCAGATATCAGCAATGGGAATATATATAAAAACATGGTATAAAACAAAGTATGGTTCCCATGGTAACAGCCTACACTGTTTTAATAGAACTGCAGCTTCTTTGTTGGGTCAAAGTTTTGCATTTCTAACATATTCCTTCAGTTGAGACGTTAATTCAACACCAAGTTCCAGTCTGGAGGGCTAATTTTTAGTCAAGATTAAAATCCATGATAGGTCAGTTCTTTTATGGATTAAATACTGAAAAGATGTCACCAATAGACATTGTATTGTGGTTAAATTTGGCCAATAAAAATGCCAAAAAGTTGATCAACATCAAAATGTGGCACAGTGAGCGACTTTTCAAGAGAAAGCTGAATTATTGACAGTTATTTAGTTGTCAGTTATTCAAGAATCTGGTGTTTGTTAAAGGTAAATTGTGCTCTTTAAATATCGTTACACCGTCAGTAATCTCCTTGGTTTCAGTTTGTTTTTGCGGTTTAGGATATCATCAGAATAACAACCAGTAAAAGTCTTTTGCTAATGTTTTTTTTCCAACCAAAACTCCAAATTCAAACTGTTCTGGAGCAGGTTATGAGTTCAGCCAAAGCAATCTTTTAACTTAATACAGTTTGCTAAGCCACTTTTTGTGTAGTACACCCCCCTGGTGGTGTTGAAAAAGAAAGACAGAATGAATGAATGAATGAATGAATGAATGAATGAATGAATGAAAGATGTCCAATAGTTACCCAGGATAATACAGTCAGCAGCTTATGAAGTATGAATTTGAGGCTAAAAGTGTAAGCAGAAGCAGACTTGCAAAAAAATGTATCAGCATATTCTATTTGTGCGTTTCTGAATTACTCACCTTCACAGTGAACAGCCACTGATGGTAGGTCTTATCGCTGCCTGTCGGAGAAAGTCACAACACCTAATGGTCAGTATGTTCCATACAAACTGCACACCCACGGTGCGCCACTGAACAAGTAGTTGCAGTCGTGTGCTACTGACCTGACTGCTACAAAGCAGTGTTTTGACCCTATCATTTTCTCTTTGATCTCATGTCTGGAACAGTGTTGAATTGTGAAAACTGCTATTTGAACCTCATGTCTCAATAATAATCAAAGTACTTTTATCTACACAAAGTCAGCAGGTGGTCTTTTTTAATCTGTGGTAGGTTTTGAGCTCAAACTGCAAGTCCTGAGGACATGTTCTAAAGTCTTAAATTCTATACCCTTGTGCTTACTCAAGGGTCAGGTTAGGTTCTATGACTGAGAGTTAAGATATGGGCATTTTTATGGTTTGTTAGTTTTGACGTCAAACACCACAGTCGTTTTTTTACTGTATTTTTTGGGGGTTCTCTTTTAAATGCATAGGTGCACTTTATATGAGAAGAAACAAAACATTACTGTTGACTTGCCTGCATATTCACCCATGCTGATCTCCTCCTCAAAGATGTCACTGAAACCTTCCCCTGAGTTTAGCAGGTCCAAGCGGCCATCGATGAACTGCATTCAGAAGCATAAAAGTGTAATGCTGTAAGAGGAAGACTGAAATATAGCCATCTGCAAGGGCTTGTACTGCTGTCCAGCCATATTTTTCTGGTTCAGGTTAGGTTAAGCTAAAGGCTGTGTGTGTGTACCTGCTTGAAGAGCTGCAGCTGAATGGCATTCTGAAGGAACTGTCTCATGGCACTGGAGCGATGGTTGATAAAGGTTTCTTCACTAAATGTTATTGGTTCTCCCTACCATGAAGCAAAACACAACACTGTCATCACTGACAATCTAACACTTTCAACACTAGTTCAGTGGTGTTTGAGCTTTTAAAATCTTTTATAAATGTGTGATCGACCTCTTACTGTGACTGAAGGTGCAATTATAACAAGGTTAGTCTTATCTAACTGCAGTGAAAATTACATTTATTTTAAATAAAACATACACTTTGCTAAAAATTACATCCACAAGCTGATGTCAATGGATAAAAAAAAAAAAAAAAAACACTTTACTGCATTAATAGAGTAGGACTTTCATTTACTGTAGTTGTTAGTAGCAAGTTTAGACCAATAAAGAGAAAGTCACTCTGTTCTGCTCCCTACTCTCAATGTCATTGTGGTCAACAAATGTACTGACCGACTCAATCTGCAGGGCACTCCTGTAGCTGCCAAAAAGAGCAGCCTGACTCTTGAGGAAGGCTCGAGCCACACCGTCACCTGTTGTTGTTGACACTTTCTTCAGACGACTTTTTAACGGTGAAACCTGTTGGGACAGCAAGTCACACTTATTAGGACACAATTGTAAAGAATTATGACTTCATTTTTATCTGATAATGGTGACACCTGATTGCGGTTTTCCTAAACACTGAATAGCTGTCAGTGACTGCAGTTCCTCACCACATCATTCGGAAGACTTTGGAGGTCATCATAGGGGGTTTCTAGTGTGTTTGTGTCCACATTTAGGACTACCACATCATCCAGGGCCATCCCTCGAACTCTCTACAAGAAACAGAGCGAACAAATAGCATTGTGACACATAACTAAGAATACAAAGTCATTGCTCTGAATTTTTTTGTTAGTACCAAGAAAAAAGGATAGTATACATACAGTGGTTCAGTTAAAGTATCCATTTAATTAGTTCAAGAATGCCATATAGTTTTCAATACGTACCTCCATCAGGCTGGAATGTACTCCAATAAGGTAGGGCATTGGAGCGCTTTACAAATAAAAAAAGAAAAAAGACAAAAAGGTTAAAAGTTATGCGTCAGATGACTCAGAGGTTATGGTACCTGACCACAGCAAAAAGATCATAAAACTACAGTTTTAGGCATCTGGTCCCTGGACTTGGACGAGCACTATGCCTTTCCTTAAAAAAAAAAAAAAAAAAATAATGGCACAAACACTTGTAATCTATCAATGAAGTGCAAAGTCATAACTGTTCTTTTACATGCTTTTATAGCATTTTTTCCTTCACCATTTATCAACTGTAAGGCATGTAAACACTGAATTACAGCCCTAGCCACTGAGCTGCTGTAATATTATAACAAAAAAACATCAATAATATATGTATAAAGAAAGGACATTTATAGCCCTTTAAATTGGAGCAGCTGTATTTTACTGTATTTACTCTATTTTACAAACAGGAGTTTGAATTATGGCCGACACACTCACCAGCAGTAGTCTAACAGATGCTGAGGGAGGACAGGAATGTATACATGTTGCCAGTGCATTGGATATAACATGGCTGCAGATCCATGGACACAGGCCGTTAACTGTGGAGAATATCAGGGCAACAACATGTGATCTCTCATGTGTGATCATTTCAAAAACCTTTCCAAATGAAATGGAATTATATTGTATAATGATAATCACAATAATGATTGATTAAAGATTAAAATTTGAAGATTAAGTGCACTGTATGAATCATTAAGAACTATAAAACTAAATTATAAAACTAAATAAAACTAAAACTAATGAGTTTGAGTTAATTGCTCAGAAGGTGTCAGGCAGAGGAAATAATAATTTGGGCCCAAAATGTGTGCCTACCAAGTTCCTCTCCTTATAGTTTTATTAATTCCAAGTTTTCATGTCCTCTTGAACACTCATATATGCAGTCTGAATATCACATAGGTTGACGTTTCCATTGTACTAGACATGGCTGATGACGGGATTGTGAACAAAGGTTCATAGACAGAAAACTTCTGTATTTTCACACATGATACCACTGCACAATGATAGTGCATCTGTCTTGGTTTGAAAGGTATACGTCAAAAGGCCTTTAGAGTCTGCCATGTTTCCACGGTAGCCCACAGTGAACAAACCGAAAACAAGCTCTAGAGAAGCAGAGGGCAATTTGTTAGGTCATGATCTATAATTTTGCCACAATTTCTTCCTATATCCTATAAATTGTTCCTTTAAGGTGAGTTTTAAAGCAAATAGTGCATTTCCTGCAGAGCAACGTTTGCATTTATTTGGAGTGATGTTTGTGCCCAAGTAATGATCAAAGTATAATATTCATGTTCTGTATGTTTTTATGAGAGCATCGTCTCTCTGTTGATATTTTACTCTGTGTTCACAGCAGAGGCCTCTGCTGCATCCTGCTAAGGACGTCTGGTGCAGTGACTTTTTCCTATAAAAGCAATTATCTGCTACAGTCAAACTGATGCTCTTAATAAGAATTAGGAAAAATTGTAAAGCTGCTGAACAATAAAATGAATCTCATTGAAACGCTCCAAAAAGCTGAAGGGCTATGAAGATTTTGTTGGCGATTATCTGTAGGTTAATCATTATCATCCATTTTAAATGATTTCCCCCCACATTATTCTACATTTAGAATTTTTTTTAAAAACTCTTTATAGCTGCTGAAATTGTAAGATTTTATGCTTATCTGCCAATTTGCACTCAAATTATTTTACCCACATTCAGGGATGTGTAGCAAACTGACAGCAATGCTCTGCAGCAGTAAAAAGGGAGATGAATTAAACAAATCCATCAGTATCATTGCATCCCATTATTACTCTTTATAGTTTAATATTAACATATACTAAATGTTTCTATTAGTTTTTATTCAATAAACTTAGAATGGCTGAGTGGAAACAGTTTTTTTAATCAAAGTTGAAGTTTTTCTTCCACCATTATGGCAACCGGACATCTCATCTCTGAAATAGTAATATATAATTGATCATTTTTGCCAAAGTTCAGAGCTCCTACATTTGTCCTAAATTTAAACAGATGTATTTCAGTTGATACCCTAACTGAATGCTGCCAGCTTACTTTGCTTCACATGGATAAAGTTGTACCTGCGTTGTATTGACAGAGACTCATAGTCTATATTTACAGGACAATTTAGTGATTTTCTCTATGATTTGATATGTCAGCAGATCCCATGAAAAGACCAAACCCAGCAATAAAGGGATCTGTCTGTAAAGCAGGTGCTGAGCTTGTTTCTAAATGTCTGTGGTGTCCATAGTTTTTGTAATAAAGAAGCATATCACCCAGTACAACAGAGTGGCTCATAAAGGAACTCTGTGTTTCAGGGCAACAAACTAAAGCTAGTGGGATGTGCAGGTGGACCATTACCAAAGTTCAGAAGGTACAACAGAAATCAACAGAGCAGTTTATTCCTGAAACATTCAAGAGACCAAAAATGAACAGAGCTGTAGGGGAAAGGAAACAGGAGGTGGGATCTACTTACAGTGCTTAGTTTGCTACAGCAGATGAGGATTCGACGTTCATAAAGCATACTAGCATACAGATGAAGCATGTTATTGACATCTACTGCTACAAAGTACTCTGTTAGGTTTCTCTGCAAAGGTCAAAACAAAAGAAGAGAAAAATAAACAAGAGTTAGTTTTGACAGCAAAAGCAGTATGAATGTATGAGTATAAACTGATTCATTCAGAAAGTAGATCTAATTCAGGTCACAAGTTCAAACAGCTATCTAGTGAAATATAATTGGAAAAATGCTCATTTCCAATGCTGATGGCTGCACCAGAACATTTTCTTTGATGCATAAAACCCAGCATCCCCTGTTCACAGAGAGCCGTCTCTGACATGTATTCATTCTGCATCTGACCTGCACTGAGCTGTCGCTGTATGTAATGCAGTAATAGGAAGGTCACATTTCATGCAATGCTGCTAAATTGTTGATTACTGTGGCAAAGGCTTGTTTGCATTTGTTACTGATACAATCAAAGCTATTATGTATTATCTAATGATAAATCAAGCTCATATTATGCCACCTAAATATATCAATGTACATCTCTTACAGCTGTCAAATAATCAAACACCTATATTTGATCCCACAAGTATTTCTCCAAGTGTTCAAATGAATCTAAAAGGGACATACTACAGAAAACAAAACCCTTTGGGTTCCATTTGAGTGTCTGAAGTCACCAACAACTCAAAAAAACCTCGCTTTGTCACTTTGTTTGAGGCTATCTTGGTCTGAAAACACGCTCTTGGTCATCAGCACGCTGCTCATCACTGCAGGGTACTGTCACATCATAGTACCAGCTTTCCAACCTCACAACCTTTATCTCCACCCACATCTTTACATAATGATGGATTTGCTGTACCTCAGAGGTAGGAAGTTTTTTTTTTTTTTTAAAGTAATTCACTGCACTTAACTAAAAAAAAGAAGTGAGCTCTACCAGTACTTTGTGTAATATCTTATATCCTTACTGAGAAATCTGACTTTTTTTTCACAGATGGAAGTTAGAAATTGTGCCTATTTGTTACTGAATGCATAAGAAGTGCAGCATTGGAAGCTGCTATTGCAAAATCTAAACATTGGTGAAATGGTATCTCAAGCTTAACTGCCAAAAACTGGAATTTGTGTAAAACTTTTCTATGGAAGTACTAAGCTGCAGAACTGATTTCAAAGAAGCGCAGCCCCCTGAGGAGAGGGTTTGGAATCCAGGGGCACAAAGAACCCAGCAAAACCACCTGCTACGAACACAACTGTAAAGACATGGCTGAAAAGGGAACTGTTGTGCTGCAACTGCGCAGCATTTTGTCCAGCACACAGACATTTCATTCAAATTGTGTCAACTTGTGACAAAAGGACAGAATATGTCTCCTTTGATAGCCACATAAACACACTAGCAGTGTAAACTACTACTGTGTAACCAGTGTGTGAGTAGTAAGCGCTTCCGTGGATAAAAGTAAAAGAACTTTGAGATTTGAATTCCAGCATAAGAGAAATGACAACACTCACATTCTCAGGTATACTGGGGAGCTCGCTTGTGTCAGGCACAGTAAAGAAGGAATGCTGGAGAAAAGATGCAAAAAGAGAGTCAGTCAGGGTCTGCATGCATCACACTGTAACAGCGAGGAATGTGTGCTTCTTTTACTGATCACTGTATAAAGATGGATAACAAAGGTAAATTAGCTGTGACTTATGGTTTCATACCTGAAACCAACTAATGTAAACTTTTCAGCAGTCAATCTAATTTTCTATGTGTACAGAACAGATTCTTGTGGTGTTTCAGGTTTAAATAGAGTTCCTTTGGATGTAATATTATGAAGTTAGGCTCACCACTCCAAGATGAACGGGAACTCCAGGCTCAGGTAAGGGGAGTGAATGTAGTGACGCCAGGAGCTCATGCCACTGACTTTCCTGAAATATTCAGACAACCGAAAACCCAAGGAAGGGTCATTGAAGAGCTTTTCAATGGTAGGGAGACAATCTGCACAGAATATTTACTGTGCAGTCAGGCACACAAATACAACAAATGAAACAAATTACATGTCCTCCATCTTCAAAGCTAAGATCAATTAAATGCAGTGGAAAACATCACATTTTCACATAAACAAAGGAAGTTTGAAGCTTATGAGCAAACACATTACTAGTTATGACATACAGAGACTTGCCAAGAACTTCTTGGCTGTAGTCAAGAAATCTGGATGCAAGATTAGTGACCTCCCATTACTCACCTGGCCTTTGACAGTGTAATCTGCAATGATATTGAGAAGCTTGTAGAAGACTTCGAACCAGGGCAGGTAACTGAGGGGACAAAACAGAAATAAATAAAAATGAAAAACAATAGTTTAAAGTGTTAAAGTAAAATGCTGTAAGTGTTATGTACAATGCATAGATTAATTACGTCAAAAGTCAGATTAAAAGTGCTTTCTTATCACCCCCCTGTGAACACTACACACTTCATTTTCACACAATAACTGAACCTAGACACAAACGCTGACCACATGCTCACAAACTCACCTGAGAATGCAATAGCAGGCGTGTGCACCTGAAGACAGGCGACAGAAGCCAAATCTCTGTTTACTCTCAATGTCAGTCAAAACAAATGTGAAGTTCTGTCCCACCTGGTTGACCGTCAGGCTGTAGGGTGAGAAAGGTTCACAAGGGAGGGCAGGAACTTAGCTGATTCAGCAATGCCAGCTAGATGTGTGTATGCACACACTAATGTTGGGACTGATCCCGTGTCTTTGGCATGTGGGAATTATCAAGTAGGGACAGAGGCTGGTTAATGAGGTTGTTATTTTTGCTCTGATAAGTCGAAACAGATACGCGAAAAAGGCCTATGAGTGTGAATACCTGTCCATGCTGAAGGGGAAGCAAAACTGTGGCACAGTGTGAAGTGTTTCCTGTAAGACACAGATGAGGGATAATTAAGTACATGCACTGTATTAAAGTGAACAAAGTCAAAACAGGTAGAGAGAAAAGAATGCAATGTGGAAGAAAGAAAAGAGACAATAAGATGCAATTAAAATGATTCATTATATTTCCACATTTATTAAAAAGATGGAAACCAAAAGCTCTATGCTAGACTTGAGCTGTATCAATAGTATGTGACATGAAAAATGCTCAAAAATAAAAAAGACTAACTGTTAGCAGGATGAGACATGGCAGAAAAAGTAAACATGACATTCTGTGTGTCAGACCTGGTCTGTATAGTCCTCTGGGAACTGTCTTTGTACCTCCGGCCCTGCTGGAAGAGGACAGACATGAGTCAAAGGGTCAATTCCGTTAAAAAGGGTGGTGGTGGTTCTGTACGACCAGCCGAGGCTGAACGGGTGAATTTACAACCTGGATGAACAAATGCACTTTAGATCATTTTGAATGTCAACGAGCTTCTTCGCCGTGTGCAGCCATTAAGAGGTGCTTTAACCCAGCTGCACCAAACCGTTTTCATATGTGACCCGATAATGAGGCAGTACTCAATGTTTGATTCAAACACTTATCTGAGAGTCAAAGAGAAATATTTTTAAAAATGGTTCAAATCTGTAGATCATGTTAATAGAATAAATTACTTAAATTATTTAAAGGAACAAACTTTACCCTGGCTGGGCGGCCAGACGTAACATCCGAGCATATTTTGGTGACGAAGAGAAAATAAATATTTCACCGTGTGACTTTAGGTCCTAGTTATAAGAAATGATCAGACGTTTGTTGGACATTGCAAAGCAAATGTGAATCCAAAGAAGAACTGTGGAATCTCTGCGCTTCCTGAGGAGAACTGAAGAGCTTTTGTAGGCCAAAGGGTGTTCACAGTGAAAACTGGTCTGATGTAGGGTTTGTAACACTTTGTTTGATGCTGATGGCTGTTCCCAGCATCATTTTGTCTTTGGTGCCTCAGACTGTAGGAAGTGTATATTCTTATATTTGATTGGAAGGGTGTAAACATGAAACAAAAGGTTATGAATTTATCTGATCTATTCTAACAGACATTTTGAGGACCTGCAACACTGTGTCTTAAAAAAAAAAAAAGATCTGCATTAGTTAAAAAAGGCTTAGCTTGACCTAAATATCCAACTTAAGTCTGAAAGCTGAAATACAACATGCCCTTAGATACACGCCAAGTCTAGATGGGGACAGTCATTGATTATAATGAGTATTTAGAAGAGTCACTTCTTTTTGTCCTTAGACTTCCGAGATGAGCTCCAATCTCATCTTTTTTAATCTGCTGATGATCTCAAATTTCCCATGATGATCATGGGAAGGAAAGGTTCAAACTTCCTCCTCTTTATCTTTGTTTTGTTCCTGCCGTTTCCTTAATATCTTCTCTGTGACTCATCTGGATTTGGAATCTTTTTTCAGGTATTTGGAAAGCTCAATCAGCTGCTCCCAAATGTCAACAACTTTCCATTGCCATGGTTACGCATTACAGCAGATGTAAAAAAAAAAAAAGCATCAGAATTACCAGCAGAAATCTTTCCAGCAGCAAAGGATACAAACTAGGTAGAAAAAACAACAACAAAGAAAAAAAACAGTATTTTATTAGAAAAAAGGCTCTAAAGAAAATGTCCAGAGCCTCAGCAGCAGGCTGCTGTTAGTGTGGCACCACCGTAGTGCAAGGAGAAAACTAGACCATTTGTGTTTTGTGGCAGATTCCTCACATTTTCAACATAGATTACAAAACTTTCAGGAGTTTTTTTGCTTTAGCTTTATCACAAAACTCCCCGACATGAAACTGTTGGGAGGAATTCTAGACATATAGAAAGTCTGAAGAGCACTGCTGTAGTTCACACATGAGACAGAGGAACAGATTCCGATAAGAACTAACTCTGTACTGTGAACAAAACATCCATTTTGAATATCCACTTAATGGGGGTTGGGGTAAGCCTATCCCAGCTGCCATCAGGTGAAAAGCAGGGTACATCCTAGAGAGGTCAGTCCTTCACAGGTCCACACAGAGACAAATGAGACAAGCTTGCACTCTCACAATCACGCCTTGCTTCATTTTGGAATCACTAATTAAACTAAAACATGTTACCCAGAGATCCCACGCACACACAGGGAGAAAATGCAAACTCCACACAAAAAGAACCAAGCTGAGATTCAAACCAGGAACCTTCCTGCTGCGAGGTAATGCATCCATCTTATTGTGGACATGGCTCATAGTGGTAAATCCTATGCATTACATCACTTGCCGAACCACTGAATTTACATTTGAATATACAGCTGCTGTGATGAAGACACATATGAGACAGATCCATTTTCTCTGAATCAGCAATATTTGGAGCAAGCTTCTGAACAACTTTTTCTGTTCTTTGAAACAGATTTTAAAAAGCTGTTATGAAAATGTGAAAGAATATTAATATAGTCCAGAATTAGCCTTACTTTCATGAACTTACCAGAGCTGTGCTTGCCTACAAGGACTACCTCCAAATATACCTCAAAAGTGGACTTGGGATTCTCTCTGGAACAGAAAATTACAAAATTAAATGTCACAAACCCAGCTATGTTCAACATTATGTGAATTTCTCCAGTTGTGTGGGGTCATAGCATGTGGGATTTAAAGAGATCTAGCTGCATAGGGCCTTTTCCAGACCCAAAATCTGTGTGTGTGTATATATATATATATATATACACACACACACACAGTACATAGATCTGTATATGTGTGTGTACACACGTATACATTCCAAATAACTTACAGTGCGGGTAGATCTCAGTGGCACAACCAAAACAATCTGAAACATCTAAGTTGGTCAAATCCTAAATACAGATTTCTGCACAAAGTTTACATGATGCCAGAAGAGTAGCAGGGGGGCATTTCTATTCCACGCCTCAGTCCCAAAGACTAGCATCCGGTTTAGGACGATACCGGACAGTTACCATGTTAATACTGAGAGCAAATTCAAATTGACGTTGACCCCTGTTCCTACAGATATCAGTACTTGTGTTTCGAAATGACGTATTGCCATATTCCATTTAGTTATGGATACAAGTTGACGTCATAAGGCTCAAAACACTTTTAAAATGCACCGTTTCTCGGGTTCCCTGAATCGAGAACCATCAATGTTTTTAGCCAGTGTCGCAACAAGTCCGGGCCTTGCATTCTAAATTCCCAGTGACAGTCGAGAACAAAGCTAACACAACAGCAGGCTGCGTACGGCCTTGTGTAAAGCAGGGCACAAACGTTCTTACTTGATTCGGGACCCCATCTTTGTTAGTGGCCTCAGCGCAGTTGGCAGCAGATAACTGTGCGTCAGTCCTGTGATGTGTTTTATGCTAGCCTACCTGTCACATAGAGATATTCAATGCCATGGAGCGTACGCACGCGTATGTCACGTTCCACCTCGCAACAAACACTGGGACTTGTAGTTCGAGTGCGCCAGATTGAGAGGCTTAAAAAAGTTTTAAAAACTACAGGTTCCACAATACGGCGAAGAGGTGACGATTGGTCATGTGATAATATAGCGGCCAATTCGACAGATATCCAGTATAATGACCGTTACTTTACTGGAGCAATAGTCGGGTTTCTCAAAGATTCTACGGCTCATCGGGTTCGACGTTTTATATTCCAGTTGACTTTTTCACCCAGGCATACGATATGTATCCCGATGATACGAGGTGTCCATTATCAGAAATGAATGGACGACGCGGAAGCGTGAACCGTCCGACGCGAAGTCCATTCATTTCTGATAATGAACACCTCGGAGGGCATTATCCCGCTTTTACCATGGTCACTTACGAAAGAAAGAAATATTCAATCAATCATTAATACTTTAATGTGTTTTAGAGTTAAAATCGTGAGTTGTTTTTTCGTCAGTTTTGTTACAAGCCACAGCTGAGCGGACTATTTAATATCTCCCTATGCAACGTGGCCAGAGCGACTGACAGCAGCAGTTGATCGGTGAAGGGAAGTGAGACGATGGCTTAACCTAACGTGACGTGATACAAAGTATCATTTGAGGAGGCCAGTGCACTACTTACCGCTTGTGTGTGTCCAGAGGATGACGCGAAATTTTGTTTAAAAGAATCAAAGTCCACAGATAGTTTCCTAAATCGTTTTTATTACAGCAAATATTATCAACAATTCACTCTGATCATCAAATGTGTAGAAAGGAAAGCAAGCAAGTAGTCCAAGTATGCAAGACAGAAAGACAGGAAATGGCAGTATGCCAGAGGTAACTTAACTATTAACGCTGTGGCGACACCGATTAATTAGAACACACAAATAACGTTCTATTTCTGGTCTCCATGACAACGGTTGTTGTCATGAAAACTAGATGTCAGTTATTGTCAGTTTTATATAGTTTTATTTTAAGTGGAGTAAGGAGATGAATAAATAATAGACTTACCGAACCGTCGTCTCTTTCTCTTCAAACTCCATATTGGTGACCCCGACGGTTGAAATATGTCGGTAGAGGCACCCTCGTCTTTCGCCGCTATGACAGCACCTGTTTTCGCAGCTACGGTTAAGCTACCGGACTTTTGGCAGCACGACCCAGAGCCATGGTTCCAGCCCGCCGAGGCTCAGTTTCATCTGCGCGGCATAACCAGGGACGACACGAAGTATTTTCACGTCGTCGCAGCTTTGGATTGGGCCACCACACTCAGGTTAATGGGACTGCTCCGGCACCCACCTCAAGCCGACAAGTATGCAGCACTGAAGAAAGAGTTTCTGCAACTGTATCAACTCTCAGATATGGAGCGGGCCGATCGTCTGTTGTCTCTGACTGGTTTTGTTGGACAGCAGACCTTGGAACTGATGGAGAATATGTTGCCACTGCTTGGCTCTGGTGATATTTCGTTCCTTTTCACCCACCTGTTCCTGCGCCAGCTTCCACCTCCTGTACGCGCAGTCCTGGCCAACTCTCCCCTGATCCACACTAAAGATTACAGAGGTTTGGCCGAAGAAGCGGACAGACTTCTGCTGGCATCCAGACAGTTCTCAGTGCACGCCCTGTTGCCATGCGTGCATGATAAGGACGACTCTGTGGAAGTGGCTGCTGTCACGGAGCGCCGGAAGAGGGAGAGCAGTCTGTGCTTCTATCACCGCCGCTTTGGGGTGAAGGCCCGGCGTTGTGTCCCACCGTGTTCCTTTCAGCAGCCGGGAAACGAGAAGGCCGGCGCTCACTAGCAGCTGTGTGTTCCGGCAACGATGAAAGGCTGCTTTTCATTGAGGACAGCGCGTCAGGACGACGTTTTCTAGTGGATTCGGGAGCACAGCGGAGCATCATGCCCCCTTCCTCTACTGACACTTTGGGACATGGACAGGGACCCCCGCTGGATGCGGCTAACGGCACTCCCATCCGCACCTTTGGTACCAGGTTCATGACAGTGTGTTTTAATGGGCATGAGTTTAACTGGGAATTTGTTGTAGCAGCTGTTTCTGTGCCCATTCTAGGCGCAGATTTTTTATGTGCTTACAGGCTGTTAGTGGATGTATCTAACAGGAGAGTTATTGATGCTGTTTCTTTTGATTCCTACCCATGTACTCTGGGGAAGACAGGGCCCCTTCTGGCAAATATGCTTGCCACAGGGGACATGTACCAAGGTCTTCTCTCTGAATTTCCTGCCCTTACTGTACCAACTTTTTCTGCTGCTGTAGCCAATCATGGTGTAGAGCATTATATAACTACTGTCGGACCTGCATGCCGTTTGGATGCGGCTAAGTTGGCTGTCGCCAAAGAGGAGTTTGCCTACATGGAGCGGCTGGGCATTGTGCGACACTCAAACAGCCTGGGCTTCACTGTTACACATGGTTCCAAAGTCAGATGGGGGCTGGCGCCCTTGTGGAGATTTCCGGCGCCTCAACAATGTTACTACTAATGACAGATACCCCATCCCACACATTCAAGACTTCTCTGAGGCAGTCGTTTTCTCCAAGGTCGATTTGGTGAGGGGCTACCATCAAGTGCCGGTCCATCCACAGGACATTCCCAAAACTGCTGTTATTACTCCTTTTGGGCTATTCGAGTTTTTGAGAATGCCGTTTGGACTGAAAGGGGCAGCGCAGACGTTTCAGCGGCTCATGGACTCTGTATTGAGGGATATGCCTTTCCTGTTCGTCTATCTGGACGATATACTGGTGGCAAGTAGTTCAGTGGAGGAGCACAGGTTACACCTCCGCCTATTGTTTGAGCGCCTCACTGCACATGGATTAATTGTGAATCCTGCTAAATGTCAGTTTGGGTTTTCAGAGATTGAGTTCCTGGGTCACAGTGTGTCACAGCAGGGTGCTGTGCCACTCCCTACCAAGGTAGAAGCAGTTTTAGCCTTACCCCGCCCCTCCTCTGTGAAACCTCTTCAGGAGTTTTTAGGCATGGTTAACTTTTACAACCGTTTCATTCCTAGAGCTGCCCACATTATGCACCCTTTGTATGAAGCATTAAAAGGCAAAAAGGGTAACCAGGACATTGAGAGGACCACGGAGAGGTTACAGGCATTTGACAAAGCTAAAACAGCGCTTGCCGACGCCGCCTTGTTGACCCATCCCAACCCCGCAGCGCCTATCACCCTAACCTCTGATGCTTCTGATTATGCAGTCGGAGCAGTTTGTGAGCAGTGGGCAGACGGGGCCTGGAAGCCCCCGGCCTTTATCAGCAGAAAGTTGCGAGAATCAGAGAAAAAATACAGCACTTTTGACAGAGAGCTGTTGGCCCTTTTCCTCGCCACACGCCATTTCAGGTTCCTCTTGGAAGGCCGAGAGTTCACCGCTTTTGTTGACCACAAGCCCCTTACGTTTGCTATGGCCAAAACCTCTGAACCGTGGTCAGCGCGGCAGCAGCAGCAACTTTCTGCTATTTCCGAATTTACAACTGACATTCAGCATGTTGCCGGGAAGGACAACTTGGTTGCTGACTGCCTCTCGTGTGCCCAGGTTGCCACTGTCCATTTGGGAATGGATTATGCCGAGATGGCTGCGGACCAGCTGACGGACTCGGAGGTGCAGGGATTGCGCACAGCCGAGTCTAGTTTGCGGTTGGAAAATGTCACTTTTCAGAATGGCGGTGTGACAGTCCTTTGTGACGTTTCAATGGACAAGCCGCGCCCGGTGGTTCCGGCTGCTTGGCGCTGCCGTGTTTTTGATGTGACTCCCTGTCACACCCTGGGGTTAAAGCTTCAGTTAAGTTGGTGGGTGCCAAGTTTGTGTGGACCGGCCTCAGGAAGGACGTTAAAACTTGGGCTTCTACGTGCATAGCATGCCAACGTGCAAAGGTGCAATGTCACGTTAAAGCTCCTTTAGGGCCCTTTCTGATTCTTGAGAGACGTTTTGAACATGTTCGTGTCGATCTAGTCGGCCCTTTTCCCCCATCCCGAGGTTTTACTCACATCCTGACCATGGTGGACAGGACCACGCGGTGGCCTGAGGCAGTTCCCCTGTCATCCACAACATCATCAGAGGTTGCCCGGGCTTTCATCTACTCCTGGGTGTCGCGGTTCGGGGTTCCTTTGGACCTGACATCTGATAGGGGCTCGCAGTTTACCTCTGAGTTGTGGAACACGGTAGCTGGAAGCTTGGGGGTCAAGCTTCACCGGACCACTGCATACAACCCACAAGCCAACGGACTGTGCGAGCGGTTTCATCGTACTTTGAAGGCTGCTCTCCGTGCATCTTTAGTTGACAGTAGCTGGGTGGACAGGTTGCCATGGGTTTTGTTAGGCCTGCGCTCCGCTCCTAAGGAGGACCTGCACTCTTCCTCTGCTCAGTTGGTTCTAAGTCAGTCTTTGAGGGTCCCAGGGGAGTTCCTTTCTAGTGCTCCGGGTTTGGGCCCTAGTTTCACAAGGAGGTCTGGGTTACAGAGCGAGGCCAGAGTTTTCTCACCTGTGGCGGCGCACCACTGCCTTCCTCAATCATACATTCCCAAGGACCTTATGTCGGCCAAATATGTATTTATCCGCCATGATGCACACCGTTCTCCCCTGCAGTCCCCATATGATGGTCCTTTTCATGTGCTGGAAGCGGGGCCTAAGTATTTTCTAATCGAGATAGGGACTGGTCAGGACCGAGTTTCGGTGAATCGTTTGAAACCCGCTCACGTGTTCCAGGATGACGCAGTTGAGCTGGCTCGCCCAGCCAGCCGCGGCCGCCCTCCCAACCCTATTGCTGATGTTAGGCTTTTACCCTTACCTGTTCCTCCCTCACCTCCAAAATCTATTAGGCATAGTCATGGGGTTAGGGAAGTTAGATTGCCTAACATGTATACTTGAGGTTTTGCAATGTACACTGTTTTGTTGTTTGTTTGTTTTTCTGCTGGTTTATGCATGTTGCAACTTGGGATGTTATTATGTGTGTTCTGGGGGGAGCTGTGTGGTGACACCGATGAATTAGAACGCACACACAAATAACGTTCTATTTCTGGTCTCCATGACAACAGTTGTTGTCATGAAAACGAGATGTCAGTTATTGTCAGTTTTATATAGTTTTCTTTTAAGTGGAGTAAGGAGATGAATAAATAATAGAGACTTACCGAAACGTCGTCTCTTTCTCTTCAAACTCCACAACGCAAATGAAATGCTACATTTCATTTAATTGTACAATTTGAAAGAGATGTTGGAATGTCCATCATGACATTTGATGGACGGAGATTTTAAGTTTGTGGATCGCAACGATCACTGCTTGGGACATTGGGAGATAACAAAAATGTAAAAAGTTAAAAGAAAAGATAAAATCCCTCATAAATAAACTGTGAAATAACGTTGAGTCTCCGTTGTCATGGTTACCAACTAGCGATTGAGCCGGCGCAATAATTTAGAACTGTCATCAGGCAATTTGACCGGAATGTCTTTCCTAGGTGTAAATGAACACTTTTTAACCTACACTCTCCAGCCAATCAGAATCGAGTATTCACCCAATCCACGGTCTAAATACATATATTTATAAATATACATTTACACACACACACATCAGTTTGTTTAAAAAAATTTTTTTTACATTTTTATTTACTTAAACATCTTGACGTGTATCAAGATCAAGCCCGTGTGTGTTCCTTTTTTAATATTCCATTTTTACTAGACTGTAATATAACAATAATATAACACACACACACACGAACTTGATTGATTGCCTCCATCGTCTTATTTTTAAAACCGGAAAGTCATCTCATTTACATAGACTCCGCATCGACTGTGGAGGGGTGTGTATGTCTAAGCTAAACTAACATTGCTAAATTAAGGACGACTCATTTATGGGTTTATATTTGTCTAAAAAATAACTGAAAAAATATTTTACAAATATTTGTGTATTTGTAAATATATCATTTTCAATTTGTTAAACAAAAAGGCATTTGTAAAACTGAATATTCGGTTTGTGGAAAAAAAACATTTGTGAAACTGAAAATTCGGTTTGTGAATCGTGACTCAGCATTTGTGGATCACCAATCACACGTTGGTATTTTTGAGACATTTTTTCCGCAGAGTCACACAGATCCACAAACAAATAGCTTGTGATTTACAAAACATCATCCAGTAGATAGCACTACTGTTTACTGATGTATCTATGGCTCGGCTTAAGAACGATCGCTGATTAGCAGTAACCATATAACGACATGGACGTGTCAGTTGGATGTGATAACATTTATGAATGGTGTTTATTGCTAGTCTGTAGTTTTAAAGTTTTATTTCAACCACCTTTGTGTTGTTTTCATAACACCCATGCACTTTACAGGAAAAGTCAGAGCAGACTCTACCTGCTGCGGAAACTCAGGTCCTTTGGAGTGCAGGGAGCGCTCCTCAGGACCTTCTTCGACACTGTTGTGGCATCAGCCATCTTCTCCGCAGTGGTCTGCTGGAGCAGCAATATCTCCACAACTGACAGGAAGAGACTTCACACACTGATCAAGAAGGCCAGCTCTGTCTTGGGTTCCCCCCTTGACTCAGTGCAGGTGGTGGGAGAGAGGAGGATGATCACTGTTATAATGCCTGAGCGGCCATGGAGGCCATAAGGAGAATTCCAAGATTGATGAGCCGGATCTTAACAATAATTTTCACCACCTACATCAACACAGACATTTGCAGACTGACTACTTATAAACATCCTGTGCTAGATAATGAGCTGAATTGTTCAAGAGTCTTTTAAATAACACTCATCTGGTGAGCTAGTGATGAGAGCGTGTCGTCACAATCACAAAGCTATCATCAATGATGGACAATATCTCCAACCCCATGCAGGACACTATCAGTGCAATGAGCAGCTCCTTCAGTGACAGACTCCTTCACCCCAAATGTGTGAAGGAGATATATCGTAGGTCCTTTCTTTCTGCTGTTGTCACACTCTTAAGGACTGGAAACTGTGAAATAGAAATAATAATAATAATGCGCAGTACTTAATGTGCAATATCCACTGTATAATAACCACTGTATATAATGATATAATAACAATGCAATTTTCTTTTTACGAGCCCATGTACAACTGGTGATATTACCTGCTATTGTTGTCTTTCTTCTTTTTGTCTCTTGCTTTCTGCTGTAACAATGTAAATTTCCCCATTGTGGGACAATAAAGGAAAGTCTAATCTAATCTAATCTAATAATACAATCCAATTCAATCCAATTGGAGTTCAGTTCATTGTAATCATAATCCAATGAAATTCAATTAATTAATTTCAAAATAATCCAATTCATTCATATAGAGCCAATTCGAAAATAATATCCTAGCTAAGGAAACCAACAGATTGCACCAAAACTTGTCTTCAGTCCAATCTCCCGTCCTGAGCGTGCCTGAGGTGACTGTGGAAAGGAACGACTCCCTTTTAACAGGAAGAAACCTCTGGCAGAACCAGACTCAGGAAGGGTGGCCATCCGCCTCGACCAGCTGGGGTTTGAGAAGACAGAAAAGAGGGGGGAAAAAACACCATTCAAAGGATACCTGTTGGAACAGGGAAACACAAGTTAATAACCACAATAATGTCACATGTACATAAAATCATTTGAGAAATTAAACAGGGGGAAAAAGAGAGCAAAGTGAGGAAAGGTGTGACAGATGAGGTCCCCCAGCAGTCTAAGCCTATAGCAGCTTAACTATGGGATGTTTCAGGATTACCTGAGCCATCCCTAACTATAAGCTTTATAAAAAAGGAAAGTTTTAAGCCTAATCTTAAAAGTGGAAAGGGTGTCTGCTTCCCAGACATTTACTGGCAGCTTATTCCTCAGAGAGGGGCCTGATAACTGAAGGCTCTACCTCCCATTCTGCTTTTAAAAACTCTGGGAACAACAAGTAAACCTGCAGTTTGGGAACGAAGTGCTCTGTTGGGAAAATATCTTACAATGAGATCTTTAAGATATGATGGATTACTTTATTTGAATAATCAAAATGTGCACGTTTGTGAACTGATTCAGAATCGTCCAAGTCCGAATAGCGATGAATCTAAGAATTGGAAATTTTCACCACCCCATTACATACGTGTTTTAAAGACATGTTTGTCTGACTTGGTGTGCTGTATTTTCTTCTGTGTTAAGGAACCTCTTAAACAATGAATTATGAGAAGAATAATTCAATTCAATTCAATTCAATTCAATTTTATTTATATAGCGCCAGATTACAACAATTGTCATCTCAAGGCACTTAAGTAATATAGTCCAATTCAAGCCAATTGGAATTCAATTCATTGTAATCATAATCCAATTAATTCATATAGAGCTAATTCAAAAAATTAATATCCTAGCTAAGGAAACCAACAGATTGCACCGAAATGTGTCTTCAGTCCAATCTCCCGTCCTGAGCGTGCCTGTGGCAACTGTGGAAAGGAACGACTTCCTTTTAACAGGAAGAAACCTCTGGCAGAACCAGACTCAGGAAGGGTGGCCATCCGCCTCGACCAGCTGGGGTTTGAGAAGACAGAAAAGAGGGAAAAGAGGGGGGAAAAACACCATAACGCCATTCAAAGGATATCTGTTGGAACAGGGAAACATAGGTTAATAACCACAATAATGTCACATGTACATAAAATCAATTTTGAAATTAAACAGGGGGAAAAAGAGAGCAAAGTGAGGAAAGGTGTGACAGATGAGGTCCCCCAGCAGTCTAAGCCTATAGCAGCTTAACTATGGGATGTTTCAGGATTACCTGAGCCATCCCTAACTGTAAGCTTTATCGAAAAGAAAAGTTTTAAGCCTAATCTTAAAAGTGGAAAGGGTGTCTGCTTCCCGGACATTTACTGGCAGCTTATTCCACAAGAGAGGGGCCTGATAACTGAAGGCTCTACCTCCCATTCTACTTTTAGAAACTCTGGGAACAACAAGTAAACCTGCAGTTTGGGAGACATGAACATGAACATTTAAATAGTCAGAGGGAGTTGATTCATTAATACTAACATGATCCTCCTGCTGCAGCCAGGTTTCTGTAAGACAAAATATATCAATATGATGATCACAAATCAAATCATTCACTAACAGAGACTTCAAAGGGAGAGATCTAATATTCAGCAAACCACATTTAATAGTTTGATGTTTTTGTTCAGTTAAAGTTTTTGTTTTAATTTTTTTTTGCACAAGAGGATTTGCTCCTTTTGTGTTTTTTGATTGAGGGGGGGGCAGCATCAGGTGGGAAGCCGCAGAGAAGTGTGTAAGACTACAACTCTGCATCCTGGTCTCAACCCTGGGATGTCATGTTTTTGGATGACTAATAAATTCGTCCATATTTCTAGAAATGAGAGCCGCTCCTTCCAAAGTGGGATGGATGCCGTCTCTCCTCATCAGACCAGGTTTTCTCCAGAAAGATTGCCAATTATCTATGTAGCCCACGTTGTTTGCTGGACACCATCTGGACAACCAGCGATTGAATGAGGACATGCGGCTAAACATGTCATCACTGGTCAGATTTGGCAGGGGTCCAGAGAAAACTACGGAGTCCGACATTGTTTTGGCAAAATTACACACCGATGCAACATTAATTTTAGTGACCTCCGATTGGCGTAACCGGGTGTCATTACCGCCGATGTGAATAACTATTTTACCGTATTTACGTTTATCCTTAGCCAGCAGTTTTAAATAGGATTCTATGTCGCCCGCTCTGGCCCCTGGAATGCATTTGACTATGGTCGCTGGTGTCTCTAATGCCACGTTTCTGACTATAGAGCTGCCAATTACCAGGGTTTTGTCCTCAGCGGGTGTGTCGCTGAGTGGAGAAAATCTATTAGAAACGTGGACAGGTTGATGGTGAACCACGGGCTTGACTTTAGGACTATGACTCCTCTTCCTGACAGTCACCCAGCCACTCTTAAGTCCCGGCTGCTCGGGATCTGCTCGGGGACGACTAACAGAGCTAGCTACGCTAAGTGGCGCCACACTGACTAAAGGCGCTTGGCTCGCTATCGGGTGGTTTTCAACAGTGCAGAGCCGAGCTTCCAATTCAGATAACCTTGCCTCCAAAACTACAAAAAGACTACATTTGTTACATGTACCATTACCACTAAAGGAGGCAGAGGAGTAACTAAACATCTGACACAAGGAGCAGGTGAAAGCAGGAGATAGAGGAAGAGAACTGGTAGCCATGCTAAGCTAGAGAACCAGACACAACGCTAAAAAGTGAAAAATAAAAACTAAAGATCTGTAAGAGTGAGCGTTAGAATATAACAAGTATGGGATAGAGTTAACTATGCAAGATGTGTAAATTATAGGGAGAAATAAGGTGATTATTAGTAGTTCAAGAAGAGCGAGAACTGTCACAGTGCACACACACAAAGCAACAGGAAGTGATGCAATACGTCTTACCGCAAAGCAAAGCCGTCAGACCGTCCAATAACAAAACAAACTTTTAAATTACAACACACCCTCACTTTAACACAATCCATCTACACTTAAAGAACATATTTTATTCAACAGAGTAAAGTGGGAGCTAATCTTAACTTCACTCCTTTGGAAACACATGAAACTAACATAGTATCTGTTGTATGAAATACTCATCATTGGTTCATCACTGTCAGCCTATATAAGTCTTCTTTTAGATGTTGATGGTCCTGTTAAAAAAAAAAAAACATTTAAACAAAGAAAAATACTTTATAAATGGCTGCACACCTGCCTATCTTACCACTAGTTCTCACTAAAATATCTTATTTTTTTGGCCACTGTGTTTCTCCTGCTTTCCTTAGCCACTATCTTTTCTTTTTGAATAATGATAATGATTGTATTTGGCCTCTCTGTTTTAGAGTCTCTCTTTGATTCATTCTGTGTTTTTATTCCAAATGAAACCTTCTCTCTTTATACCACTGGTTCACTATTCATATTAATTACTTGCCTATTTCACCTAACCAAAAACTAACCAGCAGTTTGTTCTAAGTCACACCACTCAAGCCACCAGCTATTCAACAACTCACCTTTCCATCGATGTTCACATTTCTGTCCATTTACCAGCTCTGTTAGCTACCAGCCAACTTGCAATTCAATCATCCCTGTCCAGCCTGCTTCCTTTGTCACTCATTATAGTCTTTCCACTAATCCACACATCCATGATTCAGACTAAAGTCTCATCTTGGACTCCTTTGTGTCTGTTTTGTGCCACTTCTTAACATCACAGGTCAAACTCCTACCACCATCCTTCCACTAGCTGCATTTAACACTTTAAACACGATAACCAATAACTAATGTTATTGTAGTGGAGGGTCTGTAAGGTGCTGGCTCCAGGTGTGATCACCAAGTTCACACAGTGGGTGCCTGTCAGAGCACTTCTTAAGTGTAGTTTATACTTCTCCGTCATTTCGACGACGTCGCTACGATATCGACGTGGACCCCTACGGCGTAGCCTGACGTCCACCTCCAAAAAATTCTAACTACACGTCGCGTTGACGCAGGCCGTAAGGGCTGTGATTGGTCCGCTCAGAACGTAATTTCCGGCAGTTGCTTTTTCCGGTCTTAATGGCTGTACACGGCAAAGAAGCTCATCAAATCAGCCCGTTGACATTTGAAAGTATCGAAATTGCATTTGTTCATCCAGGTCCCTTAGTGGGGGAACCAGTGTTGGAAATTCACCCATTCCCAGCCAGACCACCTCTGCAAACGTTTTTTCTGTAGCCTGCGCTTCAACATTTGCAATATAAGCATTTGTTATTCAATATTAATGAGCTCCAACTGCAAATACAGCTGCTCCACCTCGGTTGCCATTGTTTACTGTTGTTAACTCTGACCGGAAGAAAAAGCAAGGACTGGCTATAACCCCTGAAACCACACAAACACACAGCCACAGTTTCGTATCGGCATGGTGAATTGCAGCGCAACGTCTTCCCTCAACGCAGAACTTCGAATGCTCAATGACAATGTCATGGATGGAGTATAAACTAAGCATTAAGGCCAATCAGAGTATGGGTCAAGAAAGGACTAGTGGCTGATGCAATATTTCCTCTTCTCTTTATTGTGTGTGAGTGTACATATGGGGGGGCGGGTATATGTGTGTGGTCTCTTGTCATTCATGCACACGTTACTTAAACTGGAATTTGGGTCCCGCACAAGATTAACACATAAACAGTGATTCACAATTAATTAAAAGCACTTAAACAATAACTGGGTCCTATAACTCATGACTTTGGGGCCTTTTCTACAGCCGCCCCCAAATGTATGTAATACATTGCTCATCAACAAAGGCAAAAGTCTTTGGTTGAGAAGAGGTTGTAGGAGTGGAATTATCCTCATTTTCCCCTGACAGACGAGCAGGGAGGACAACCAGTCTGGCAACTGGCCGGGTGTAAACTCTTTCACTCACGTTCACATCTGTGGATCGGATGTGGCCATCAGGGCTAGGGTGAGTCTTGATCTATAAGTCTTCCCAATAGGCCAAAAAGCTCTGGGGAATTGTGGATCAGCAATTATCACCACACAGTCTTGAACGATGTTGGCGGGTGAAGCCTGCCATTTATGGCGAACTTGAAGACTTGGTACATAGAGCTGGATGAAACAGATCCAAAAGTGGTCAGCCAGAACCTGAGAGTGCTTCCATCTGCGACGACTGATGAGCTCGTAGGTGTTCCTCGGTAGGCGATAAACCAGGGTCAAGGGTCATTAGAAAGGCATCCGTATCAATGGTGGTCAGGAAATAGAGGTGCATTGCCCTGGTGGTGAGGCACTTGAAGATGATTTCCCATCTCTTCTCCCATCACCGGCCCACCTTAATGTCAAAGGGCCCAAAGAATAGAAAGCAGGCTTGAATAGGCGCAAACGTGCCGCTGGAAGGTCCGCTGTCTTTGGTACAGCCGGTTTAGCTCTCCATCGCCGGCAGTCAACGCAACTGTACTGATGCCGCTGAAAAGCCTCATGCCCTCGCAGGATCCAGAAGGAATGCCGAAGTTCAGCAAACACCTGTTCTGGGCCTGGGTGATGAAGTTGATTGTTGAACTCTTGAATTAGAAGTTTAGTCGCTGGATGATATGGATCTAGGATGACTGGATGACGAGTGAACTTATCTCCAGACATGTCCGTTGGTCAGCTTCTGAATGTCTGCCACACGAATACCGACAAAGACCTTGAATCGGCAGGATTCAGATTGCAGCCAGGTCAGCACTGTCGTCGAGTCAGACCACAGGAACAGCCAGTTCATATTAATCGTAAGTTCAGAACCTGTGCAAGTTTGCCCCAGTAGGGGCAGCACAAAGTTCAAATCTGGGCATCGAGTGGGACCACCTGGAAACCACCTTGTGGTAGGACTCGCAGCTCCTCTTCCCAGGCTTTCCACTGCTGTAGGAGCTCCTGTGGAAGGAGAGGTTTGTCCCAGCCATGGTGCTTGTCCCAAAGGTGCCGGACTAATATCTTAGCCCGCATTGTGTAGGGTAAAACGAACCCTAAGGGATCATAGCGACTTGCCAGGACTTTGTAGAACACCGTACTCCACTGGATGATGCTTGTAGCCAAGGACGTCAGTGTGGAAAAGCCAGCTTAGCCCTAGAGTGTATTCAGGGGTATCTGTCTTGGGCTGTGCTAGCCATAGCGCCACACTAGTCGAACAGCTCTCTTCCGCCAGATGACTCCTCAGGTTCATTGCTGGCCCACTGACGTACTGTAGCTCAAACCCAGCAGATGCTAAGAGGGGTTGCAACTTGTCAACCAGGTGCCTTGCCTCAGCAATGGTAGGGGCACTCTGGAGGCAATTGTATACGTAAAAGCACCTCTCCACTGACATCTTCATCTGGCTGGCTGTTGTCATTGACATGGAGCTGTAAGGCAAACGTGGCACAGGGGCTACATGTAGTTCCGAACAGTAGTACCTGCCACTCATAGACTGTCAGAGGTTCACCTGTAGTAAGATCCTGCCAGAGGAATCTGAGAACGGCACGATCTTCTGGGAGGAGGTGAACCTGGTTAAACATGATGTGTCCGCTGATGGCTACTGTATGCTCTCTGAAACATAGCAGTACTCCCAGGCAGTAATTTTGCATTAAGGCTTTGTCGTCTGTACTGGCAGGAGCAGTTGAAGACCAGTCGGTTCTTGCCATTGTGACTCACTATATGGTGTGGGACGTACCATGCCTCACAACCTTCCTGAACAGGTACTTCAGGGCCACAATTACTGACTTTGAATTGTTTTGTACATGAAATGTGCTATACAAATAATTTTCAATTGACTTGACTTGACTAGAGCACTGCCCTTCTAAGTAACATCAAATTTCTGTGTCATGGTGAACACTGTCATTTAACAGAAAGCATCTTAGATAAATAATGATAGTATGTTGACTGAACCATATTGAAAAGATTGAGGAACTATTCACCAAAGTTGGAAATGTATATTTTGGCTTTATAATCTATATAGTTCAAACCTGAATTCCTGTTTGGACAGGCTGGGGCTTTGATAAAACAATATGACGTGTGAAATTGTTTTATCAGTATGGGACTGTGATCATCAGTAACGACTGGTGGTGATACTGACTGGATAGGCTAACATACACATTATGACAATCATTTGATTGCATTTCAACAACAGAAGTACCACAAGATACAAGCTTTAGCAACAACATTATGTACCATTTTACCACAACCATATTGGTCTGACTTTTGCATATATACGTAATCTAAAATGTTAGATAAGGTTGAAAAAGGTTGCACTATTATACATGTTCTAATTGTAATAACCGTAACAGATTTTTCATCCCGACTTCTTTGTTGCACCAATCATACAGAATATCCAATGTAAAACAATAAGTAACCACGGTAAGAATAGCCAAACTTACTTGAAGAGAGGTTCACACGTATGGCTTTTCTATGAGGCAAACAAGTTCATCCAAATTTCCTTGCAGTTAGGCATTTTTTGGATGAAGTCCTGCTCAATAGAGAGCACAACCAAGGTGTTCAGTTTGTTTTGTCTCATATATAATCCATTAAAGCTAAGACTTTGGTGTATGTCCTTTTGTGATATTTGAATATCTATATTGGTGTTAAGGGAGTTAAAACTGAGAAGTGCTTAAGACTGGGTTTAGAATAAGATACCAGGGGCTCAAAATTGTTGTTGGCTCAAGAATGGAGTACCAGGGCCATAAACATCCTGCTGGTGTGGTGGTGTGTCTTCCCAATTCGAGCAGCTGCCATGGTCACGTCCTTTGACTCAAATAGAAGTTTTTGATAAATTTTGATGAGAAGAGATGTATGCTTATACTGACCAAGTTTCAGGGTGATATATTCAAATCTGTAGGAGGAGTTTGTTAAAATATGAAGCCTAAAATAAGTCAAAATTGCACCTAAAATCAGGCTTCAAATCAAAATGGCTGACTTCCTGTTTGATTTAGCCAATGGGTCCAAGAGGCTTTTTTATACACCTTGGTATGTTACATGTATGTTCAAGTTTTTATACCTGCGGGTTAAAGTAGAGGAAGAGGCTGAATTTTTTTGCAATATTGTAGAGAGCGCCCTTGAGCCATTTTGGCACATTGACAATATATTATGTGTGACACATATATATATGTGTTCAGGGCTGAATTTCATAAAACATGCAAATTTTGGTGAAGCTTGGAGCTAAAAACTATCACTCCCTGTGTTCAGTGGGTGGAGCTATGGCGTTGGCAGGGTATACGCATATATGCACCCAGTAAATTTGGTGCTACTCAGACGAGATACGTCTGAGCGATTTATAATGACTTTTGTTGTCATGACGTGATATTGAAATCTGTCCCGCCTCCACGGACACGCCGTCCAGCAAAAACTCACAATTTTATAAGAAAAAATATCTGTCTTCTCCACACATTTTAAGTAGATCTAGTGAATAATGACAGAGTGATAAGTCCAAGAGCAAAACTTGTGTCTTCTTGTAGCCAGTGGGTGGTGGGGATGACAAAATATTGCTGTGATTGTAAATCTGTACAGGTGCTGAGTGGGATGATCTGTGTCACGTTTAGTACACTTTGGATGTAAGATGTGGTAGATACACTATATTGCCAAAAGTATTCACTCATCTGCACTTGCACTCATATGAACTTATGACATCCCAGTCTTTATCAATAGGGTTTAATATGACGTCGTCCTACCCTATACCAGCTATACCAGTGTCAACTCTTCTGGGCAAGCTTTTCAGGAGTGTGTTTATGGGAGTTTTTGACCATTCTTCCAGAAGCGTATTTGTGAGGTCAGACACTGATCTTGGAAGATAAGGCCTGGCTTGCAGTCTCCACTCTAATTCATCCCAAAGGTGATCTATCGTGTTGAGGTCAGGACTCTGTGCAGGCCAGTCAAGTTCTTCCACATCAAACTCGCTCACCCATGTCGTTATGGACCTTGCTTTCTGCACTGGTGTGCAATCATGTTGGAACAGAATAGGGCCATCCCCAAACTGTTTCCACAAAGTTGGGAGCATGAAATTGTCCAAAATCTCTTGGTATGCTGAAGCATTCAGAGTTCCTATCACTGGAACTAAGGGTCCAAGCCCAGCTCCTAAAAAACAACCCCACACCATAATTCCCCCTCCATCAAACTTGACACTTGGCACAGTGTAGTCAGAGAACTACCGTTCTGGTGACCGTTATGGTAAAACATATGTCTGATACTATAGAAAATGTATTTGAAAGCTTGACTGTGGAAATTGAGGTTAAAAAAGGCAATCATCTGTATTAGCTGTGTATATAGAACACAAGGAAGCTACATTGATACCTTCAGTCGCAAACTGATAGGTATACTTGGCAAATGGAATGGAAACAAGGTCTAATTGGTATGTGGCGATTTTGACATTGATAGGCTAAACACAAATAGTACAGTGTATACAATGCACGGTAATAATAATAGTAATTTTTCCTGAAATTATAAAACCAAATAGAGTAATATGTGATACTACTATAAAGCTGGTGCGCGACGTTGAGCGGTTCCGGTTACCTATAGTCGGACTCACCTCGACACACGGCTTGGGCTCTGGAACCAGTCTCCTTGAGAGGGGTTGGAGTGTCTTTCACTCTGGAGTTGCCCATGGTGAGAGGCGCAGAGTAGGTATGGGCATACTCATTGCCCCCCGGCTGTGTGCCTGTACATAGGGGTTTACCCCGGTAGATGAGAGGGTAGCCTCCCTCCTGTCTTATCTGACCAATTTTTGATAACCTTTGAGTTTACATTACTTGACTACACAGCATCTGAGAATTAATGTTTTTATAGTAGGTGTCTGTCAGAGAATGATCTAACCAAATTCAAGAATCAATTCCATTATCATTTTCTTTACTGCTGTCGTCTGAAATAACAAAAGACTGCTGCCTAAAATTTACTCCCACATAACTTGATTGTCTTGTTGACAGTATTATGGTTTCAATGCACACAACATTGGACAATGAAGAGGCTGACTTCTTGGTTTAAGTACTTAGTTGTTTATTTGGCAAGAAGAAGTCAGACATTGACGTTATGTTGCCGTGTTTCAAGTAGCTAAATGTAGCCTACTGTTCTGTTATACATGCTGTTTATACACAGTATTTAGCCTAGCACACTATTACAGTAGTTTGTTAGCCAGTAAATGAGCAGCTTATTTACATTATTACTTTGCAAAATGTGCGACGTGTATTTGTTGATACGGTTAGAGTTTTGAGACTGAGCGGCAGAGCTCCAACGAAGACTACACCCCCTCTGCTTCTACTGGCAGACGGGCAGGTAGACGAGGGAGCCATAGAGGTGCCACGGAGGTTTACTGTAACAACCCCCCCCCACAATCAAAACAAATATTAATGAAGCAGGGGTGATTACCTGTCAAGCAGAAACGGTTTTAAACTCTGTCAGGTCACGTAGCTCCCTCCACCTCTGAAAAGCTACTCCGACATTTACTCTTGTTTTTATCTCTGGTTCAGTCAGGTTCTTTCTTTTTCGCTTTTTGGTCCTCCCCGGTCATCTTCTTTTTTGCTGTCTTAAGCTAGATTTATAGTCTTCCAGACCATGCCGGTAGGGGGGTGTGGCTGTGTGTTTGTGTGGTTTCAGACAAGCAGAGACACACACCAATTACCATTTCAGCTAACATGCCACTGATTCAACCACCAGAGCACAAGATTGACAAAAGGCGACCGGCATGGAATGAAGTTGAGTAGACGGTGAGGCTGGCAAGATCCTCATCTGCCCCTGGGATAAATGGCATTCCAAGTTTTATAAGAGCACCCCAGGCCTTCTAAAGTACTTTTGGAAGTCAATGGTTGTGGCTTGGAAGCTAGTCACCCCACCAATTTTCAGTGCTACTTTAAAGTCTTGCCTTGACTCTCTTACACTCACACCAGGACTACACTTTCACATTATGTTGATGATCTGATGGTCTCCAGACCCACAGTTGAACAATGTGAAAAGAACACAGTAGCGCTTTTAAAATATCTTTGTGCTCATGGAAATAAAGCTAGCCAATCGAAACTTCAGTTTGTCCAACAACAGGTTACATTCTTGAGCCATGTTATTACTGCTGAAGGAAAATTCTTGTCACCGAAACATGCAGAAGCCATTCAGCACTTGCCAAAACCTCAAACTAAGAAACAGCTGATGTCCTTTTTAGGCATGTCCTTCTATTGTAGGCAGTTTATCCCAAACATTGACCTTTAAAAGCCCCTCTTAGTTCTCTTAGTTCATGTGAAAGCTCTTACTCCATCTTCTGCCGTTCAGTTGACAACAGTGGCAGAACAGGCTTTCACAGATCTGAAACTTGCTCTCCAATCCACCCCCACTTTGGGTCTGCCTGATCCCACCAGACCTTTCACTCAAACAGTAGATGAAGATCTTCAAGTAGATCTTCGGGATCATGGAGGGAAACTTCAACCTGTGGCTTACTTCTCCCCCAAGTTGGATCCTGTTGCTGCAGGACTCCCGCACTGTCTTTGTGCTGTGGCTGCAGCAGAAAAGGCTATTTTGATCTCTAGGGATATTGTTGGTTATTCTAATCTTATTCTTCTAGTCCCACATGCCGTAGCTCTCATTCTTCTTGAAGAAAAAACCTCTCATCTTTCTACGGCCAGATGGCTCAGGTATAACACTGTGTCACAGTCTGCTCTATAAGTTTATGTTATGTCACAGTTTGTTTAATCATGTTATGTTCTAGCCATGTTTTTCCCCTGCCACCTCGGTTCACTCACGTCACCTGGCTCATTGTTCACAGCTGCACCTCATTCACTGATCACTCCCTTCACAGTATTTAGCTTCCTGGTTTCCTTTCAGTCACTGCAGAATCCTTACCTCACTATCCCTTCATGCTTCCACGGAAAAAGATAAGTTTGATTACCTGCCTCATAGCCTGTTTAATATAGCCATAGTCATAGTGTTTTTTCATAGCCTTGTTTTGTTTAGTGTTTTTTTTCATGTTAAGTATTTTTGATAATCCGGCTCTGCCGCGCCTTTTGTTCCTGCTCCCCGTTTTGTAAATAAACCTTTTGATTTTGGAAAAGAACTGCATCTGGGTCCTACCTCTCCAACGAACCGTGACACTGTGTTGCTTGAGATGCCAAACATTACTGTTAAAAGAAATAAAGTTTTGAACTCAGCCACTCTGGTTCCTATTCCTGGATTCAGGCCAGTCACTGTAAAAAGGTCCCAGATCCTTTTGACGACCCTTCCTTATCTGTCTACCAACACCAGGGAGGAGACACACAAGAAAACCAAACATCTGATGAAAGGGGAACTCCGTTATTTTTTTAAACCTAGACTTTATTTCTGGCATGAAATACATTTATCTACTCACCGAGAACAGTTTGGCGAAAGGCGGCGTCCTTCGAAAGCTATTTAGAAAACTTGCGATCGGCGTATATCCATATAACGGAGTAAACAGGGCAGGGACAATGCGGCCTCTAAATAAGGCATTATCTGTCTTTATTTCACCATTACTTTAAGAAGAATGAAGGAACGAATGTGTACTATTACTCTGTTAGCTCATTGGTGCTGTTATGTGGCTACTTGCGGCTATAGGAGAGCTAACGGAGGGATTTCTACACAAGCACTCTACTGGGACCACTTCATCCACACGGCCCCCGGAGCACAGTTTATTTACTCCTTTCTCTGTGACAGTCGGCTAACTTCACACAGAGTTTGCTACTGCTAGTTTTGTGCAACATGGCAAGATATTTATCAGATTTTGACAACGTGTACGATGACCGGCCGTCCTGCCGGGTTCCTCCACTGCTCTGGAGTCTGATTCTGCCAGAGGTTTCTTCCTGTTAAAAGGGAGTCGTTCCTTTCCACAGTCGCCTCAGGCACACTCAGGACGGGAGATTGGACTGAAGACAAGTTTCGGTGCAATCTGTTGGTTTCCTTAGCTAGGATATTGTTTTTTGAATTGGCTCTCTATTGAGCCAATGAAATTAAGTGGATTATTTTTAATTTAATTAATTGGATTTAATTGGATTATGATTACAATGAACTGAATTCCAATTGGCTTGAATTGGACTATATTATTTAAGTGCCTTGAGATGTCAATTGTTGTAATTTGGCGCTATGTAAATAAAACTGAATTGAATTGAATTGAATTTATGTGCCACTAGATGTAGCTGTGGTGTTATGGCCATAGAGAATGTCCATATAACACGTTTGTTTTAAGTGATTTGATTTATATGTTTAATATTTTTATAGCAATGTTTAGAGGATATAGTTAATAATTAGTATTGGTATTAGGTGAAAGTTAAAAGAGCAAACTTGATAAGTTTAGTTTACGGTGACAGTGACTTCACTTCCGGTTAAAAAAGCGGTTCGGTAAACTGGTAGTACGGACCTGACCTGATACTGATCCAATTAAGAAACAATTAACGAAGACCAAAAGCGGTTTCAAGTCTACCGGTTTGTCCACTTGCAGGCCAAAGTGGTATGTTATTCTATGTTTGTAAATTCTATATTTTCTTTAAGTTGAGGCAAGTAACGTAATGTTTGTACATCATTTGTGTGTTTTATCAGTTCTACGGTATACTTGTGTTGAAAGCCATTTGAAGATTAAGATACAAGACCGCAGTAAAAATCAGTCAAATGAACTCTCAAGTCTCGTATTTGTGAACAAGCCGGCATAATAATAAAATAAACCTACAGATTTTTCAATCCTGTGATTGCAATGTAAGAGGAAAAGCTTCACAGCTTCTTACTGCTATTTCCTTTTATTTGAATGTAAAGTTGACATGCAAAACCTTCACATACAGAACAACTGCATTTTACATGAATGAATGTTAAATTTTTTTAAAAGTTCGGTAAATATATCTGTGCAAAACAGTTCAAATAAAAAAAATATATAATGGACATCACTATACAGTACATTTTACAAAACTTTTACTGTTAGTGTGGAAGTCCAAGAACATCGGCAGGAGAGTTACGACTGAAAGACACCAGGTTTCTCAATCCAGCCTAGGTGTGTGTGTGTCTAAAACAGAGAGAGAGAGAGATCGGCTCCAAAACAACTTATAATGCATTCAAAATTAACATTCGTGCCCCTCATTCCTTCCTATCATAATGACATTCCAACCTGAAACATCCAAACAGTTTATGTGTAGTTTCAGAAACAGAACACAACAACGCAGAATTAAATGGCAGAACAAGAATAACTGAGAAAATAATAAGTATTAGAGAGAGAGAGAGACAGAGAAGAAAATAGGAGCTCAGACAGGGAGAGAGATGAAGGAAAAGAGAGAGAGAATTAGAAGATTGAGACAATCAGGTGTCTTGACAAATAGATTAATGGGATTGAGTAATCTCACCATCTCAAATGAAGTCTTTCTTGGATACAACTTTGCCTCGTCCAGTCTTGGTGCCTCTCTCAGGGTTTATTCCAACAAAACGCCTGAAAAATTATAGTGTTTATTCAATGTGTAAAAATCAAGTTGTTCAACTGAATCTGATAAATAGTATATATGTGCTTTTAGACCTGCACATTTTCGAAATGTTACTGCAACACTGCAGTACTAAATTAGGTCAATTGTTGTGAATTTTCATATGTCTCAAATGGGCCACTGAGGTGCTAGACTGATGTCCACAGATCCAACAAGAAAACATCATTGCAAGCCGAACAGACTTGACTGTTGTGGTTCAATATACAATAAACTACAGTTGTACAAATGTGAGACAAGAAAGGAAAAATAGCTAATTTTGTCAGTTCACCTGATAGTTGCTTTTTTCAGTGTTTGATGTCTGAAAAAATAACTGATTAATTGTGTCATGTGATAAACATGCAAGTGTGCTACTTACTATGATCAGTAGGGCAGCAGTAAAGTCATCTACTGCATCTGCAATATCAGAGAAATGTGTCAAAAAATCAATCTAAATACAAATGAACAGTCCCTTGCACAACACAAGGTGGAGAAACAGTCACAGCAAAACAAATATTGTTCAGTACTTAATTTGTGATGGTAAATGGACTTGTATAGCGCTTTTCTAGTCTAACTGACCACTCAAAGCGCTTCACTACATGCCGCATTCACCCCACTCACACACACTCATACAGCACGTCTTAGGATATAACTACGTGCTTTCTAATCATTCACACACATTCATACCCCCAATGATACACAGTGTCTTGCCCAAGGACGCTTCGACATCTATCCTGGGGAGGCCAGAGTCGAACCACCGACCTTCCGATTGGTGGGCGACTGCTCTTCCTCTACAGCCGCCCAATAAATAAATGATCCAATAAATGTATTTGAATCTGCACTGTGACACACAATAATTAGTGTGCACTATAGTCTTACATAATATTAGCCTGATTCAACTGTTGAAGTGACTTAGACGGTAAAATGTTTACAAGACTATCATAAAGTTTCATGAATTCACTGGCAAAATGCAGGCGTCAACACACATTAACTTAGTAGAAATTGAAATGTGCTCCTTGTGTTGTTTGATTAATTATCTTGGAAAATTTAGCTAGCTGGTAAATCCTTCTATAGCATGATGTGCACATGCAGTAATCATCAATGCAAACAAAACAAATACAATCAAATAAAACAATTATATAAATATATAATATAAAACAATCAAATAAAATTGCTATACTCACCAAATAATTAGTAAGATGGGGATGGATCAAGAATGGCAGATATCTCGCTTCACATGTGCAGCTCAGGCAATGCTCTTCCCAGAATGCCAAAAATACTGCATGATAGTGTTAGTTAAGATGCTTTTATGGTAAAGTGCTGTATTTTATGAATACATTACAGTTTTGTTAAAAAAAAACTGAATGGACTGTAATGTAACAGATTTTCTTTAATATTAACTGTAAATCACTGCATTTTCTTAATACTGTTGAAATCCTGCAGTAAATTTACAGCAATTTGTTACAGTGCAGCATTTCCAAAAAGACTAAAAATTGAAAACTACGGTGTACTGAAAAATTTGTATATATTTTATTATTTTTACAGTTTTAATTATTGCTCCTGATGTGTTTGAAGATTCTTATGATAATGATGATGAATAGCTTTCTTATTACTTGCTTATTGTCTCTATTAATGATGGGTTTTAAATCTTGTTGAATGAACACATTTGCTGTTTCCCAAGGACAATGTATTTACTTATTTGTCAACTACATTTGTATTCTCTGTTTTGAGTGATTAATATTAACATATGTAATCAAAAGGAGGGAGATGTGATGGAAAATGTATTGCTCCTGTGCTGGGTGATGTTTTTCTCTGTCTTACAAACAATGGGTGCCTCATCCTGTGTTTTTCACATGATTTACACAAGTTTTTCTATAAGTGAAGTTTCCTGGTTGCATCAGCTGCTTGCACAGCTGAGGTGGCTAAGTCATCAAGTAAGATTCTTATCTGTCCCATGCACATTTCCCACTTTTGTGTAACACTCCACTTTTGTATGTATAAGTACTCATGTAAGTTCAGACTTCTTCAGAGTTGCAGCCTTGCACTGTTACTCTCCTTCATGAAGCCTAATAAACCTTGAAAACGTTGGGGCAGACTCAAAGTGCTTTGTTAACAGAAATTTCCACCACATATACATATTGTAAATAAACCACTTACCCAGTTTTACTTGCCTGCTTCTCTCAGTTTTATGTGGATCCTGCCTGAATACCAAACATGCTCCCCCCTTTAGTTACTACTTTTCATATTCCTCCTCTGCTGATTGATTAGCCATTATTTCTCAAGCAATTCTTTACCGTCCACTGTATCACAAACAACCCAGAAACTCAGCTTCTTGTACTCTCAGCCAACCTACTCTGAAAACATAATGTTAACATAACATTTTAGGATATCCTGTGCCTCCAGTATCTAAATAACTTAATTTCAAAGTCTCTACTTGAACATAGGTTCAGTTTAGTACATAACTGTATTTTGTAATGGACACAGTGATTATAGATAATCTTTGTTGCAGTCTCTTGGTGTGATTTGTAAGATTGACTTAATAACAAAATCCCTGTTTTCTTTAATATTGATAGAAATGGAATAAAATTGGAAGTCACAGTGGAGTAATTGGAAATTTGGATTTTTGCTCAATATATTGATTATTCTTATGAATTATTATATATATATAAATGTAAACATATTAAATTGTAATAAATGTATTAAAACAAAACCCCATAGTTTTCTTTTGTTACTGTTACGCTTTGTTATTTCTTCGTTTTGTTTCACTTACACTGTGTGCTTCTTTTCCCAATATTGTTGTAACATTTGTATTTGATATATGGAACAAAACAAAAAAACAAACACTACGGACCTACATCTTCTGTACGCTATTTTTGCGCATCGCGTGACGAATATTAGTGCACTATATCATGACTGAGAATTATCAGTTAGAATTTCGAACAGCTCTACAAAAGAAAAAATCGCTGACTCACTTCAGTGCAGTATATAGTGTAGTATAGAGTGGACATTTTGAACACGGCCTGGACGTCATTTTCTCAGTCGCGGAACGCTTTTCAACTCGGTCTACGCATCTCCAACGGTCGCTTCCTCTACTTCCCGGAAACACAAGTTTTCATCCACCAAGATGGCGACATTAGCAATGAGCCGACCTCCTTTCGGGGGATTCAGTTTCGAAAATTGCAAACGGTAAACGCTTTTGAGTGAATGAAAAACGTATTACAATTATGATATTATTGAACTTTATATGTTTTGCCTTTTGAATTTAATTTCTGTGTGGAGCACAGGATTTAAAAATGGTTAGGGAGCATGGTAACTTGTCGTTCATAGAATGACTCAGGCATTTCCTTCAAGGCTAAAATTAAGTCCCCTGTCTCCCGCGTTTGAACTTACCGTAATAGTACTTTTCCGAACGCTTATAGTTTATTTTAGTTTTATTATACGAAATAAAGCCTGCGACAATTCACGGTATTTTTGGTATATGTTCTGGAAAACCTTCGCGGGTACGACGCTGAAGTTGGCTTCCGATTGGAGAATTAAAGGGATGTTCTTAAAGGGCAATTTCACAGTTATTATTTCGCAATTGTTCAACAAGGTTATAGATTAATTGATATTTGACAAAATTGTTTTAAGATTTACGTTACATGTATAATTCAGTTTTTAAATTTGACTTATATTTTAATATATTTAATTTCAGAAATGCAGTTTTGGAAGGTGAAGCTAACAAATTGGGATGCAGTTTGCCTGCTGCTCGAAAAACGGGAACTACCATCTGTGGCGTTGTCTTCAAGGTGAGTGAGTGACTGAGGGCAAACTGTCTCACATGCACAGGTTGGGATCAAATGTCTGCATTATTCTGGATTAAATTTTATATTTAGTCTTTTTAAACATGATCTTGTAAGAACAAATCTTCTTTTAGATTATCTGTCTTTGGAATACTTTTTTAAAGTTTCCATTAACATAAACAATGCCACCTCATGTAAATGACTATCAAGACACACTCTATTACTTCATACACAAGTTGATATGGTAGCTGAGGGAATATTTTGAACTGCCATCTGCTGAAAGTAAAATGTCACCTTTCTCCTGATTAATTCCATCTACTTAAACACATTTTTACAATTTCTCCTTAATTATGTCTGTGCTACATTGGCAGAAATTGTGAATGTTTGATAGGAATGGGAATCAAGAACCTGTTCCAGATTTTGATGTCCTTTCAAATCTGCACTGAATGTGAGGCTCTTTGCACAGTCTTGTTAACTCAGTGATTAGTGCGCCTTTCAGAGCGAAACCTCTCTGTCAAAACATCTGTCTGCTCTTCTGCTTTGTGAACGCAATCATAGTTCATGTAAATATAGCCTATTTTCAGGTGAGGCAGAGAGTATTTTATCGAAGCCAGATAGCAGTTTTAAAACACTGTCGGAGTGACCATGAATTGACACTTTGTCTTCATGGGCTGCTTTTCAATAACAATTTCAGGCATTTTTTTTATCCACGTAACCGCAGAAGCAGAAAACTTCTGTGAATCAGAGCAGCTTTATTGGGAGTTTTGCCGTGTTGATATACTGTATATAAAATAAGTAAATGCATAAAGGCCTGAACAAAGCAGCATGCAAGTGCCATTAAGGTTGTACCTGCAGCAAATGCTACTGTTTCCATCACCACAGATAATCTGTAAACAACAGTGAATGTCTTTCAATTCTGATAATATTAGTGCTGTTAGCACATTTTCCATTAACTAAGAAAGCCCAAATTAAATCAATATAGTCTCATTTCTTATTTCTTAGACGTTAAATGAGAAGCTTCAGCTAAAATTAGCTGCTGGGAAACCAAAAGTTTCTACCATTTGGGATTTCAGTTTGTCAGCAGTTGTGTTGATGCTGTAAACCTCTGTAATATACTTATTTTCTCATGGAAAATTGGGTGACTAATCAAATAGGTAATTGGACCAGATCAAAAAGAGGCATTTTTAATTGTAACATTATCAATAAAATCTTATCAGTTCCCATCCCTGTTGTTTGGGGAACGGGTTCTTAAGAGCAAATGCTCAGAGGGACACTTGTTGACAGAGGGGTTATCATAAAGTGCTGCGCTTCTGTGCATTCTAATAGACAAAGTCTTGGGTTTTCTCACTGAATCTTAACTTCCTGACCTAAGTCTCATAATGGTAAATGGACTGTATTTATATAGCGCTTTTCTAGTCTAGCTGACCAGTCGAAGTGCTTTTACACTACATGCCACATTCATCCATTCACTCATACAGCACTTAGTCCATATACATTTTATCAGAAAAATAAACGGTTAAATGAATGCAATAGTTTAGACTGTGCTTTGTTTAATAGCTGAACACTATACAGCGCTGTACAAAAATAAGAAAAAAGTACCGTATTTTCCGGACTATAAGTCGCACCAGTCAGAAATGCGTCATGAAGTGGAAAAAAAAAAACATATGTCGCATTTATTTAGAAATGTCTCCCTGACACTGTCGACCTCGGCTTGGAAGTCTCTGACACACTGCTGTTCGTGGTCTGATAGAGAGGCGGTTGCGTTGCATGAAGCGGTAATACCAAGAAGGTCCGTCTGCAAAGTTATTTATATTCATCTCCTTGGCAAGCACCAGGGCGTGGAGACGTAACTGCTCCGTTGACGAGCCTCTCCTGGCAGCACTTTGTTCCAGCACCCACCTGTGGACTCGTTCCTTCAGCTCTGGCCATCTTGCTTTCAGTCAGCGATTAGCTTTCTTTGTTTTCTTCACTGCAGTCAGATTAAGCTCTGCTTTCCTCCAGTGCCTCACAGGTTTCTCGCTCACTCCAAACTTTCTTTCTGCTGCTCAATTACCGTTTCTGGCTGAACATTTTACTACCTGTACTTTTTAATCTGCAGAATAGGGTTTTCTTTCTCAGTTGTCTTTCAGAAAGTGAATCTTTCAGTGGTACGGGAGCAGCAGACAGTTATAACAAGCCCAGAGTGTCCTCTCGCGGCTGTAGATGGCAATGTTTACTCCTTGGTTCATGTCAGTCAGTATGAATTAACATTTAAACACGTTAAAGTATTTATATATTGATATAGAAATCACACCTAACTATAAGTCGCAAGAAAAACTGAAAAAAGTGCGACTTCTCAAATAAAAACAATATTCTTCAACAGTCAGGTTTGAGCTGATACGGTCTGGGGCTAGATACGGTCAAAAATTAGAGAGAGAGATGGATACGTTGTTGATCCCGAAGGAAATTTGTGACTTAGATGGCATCACCACCATAATTCTTTCACTTTGCTGAAATGATATTTTTGGATTCCTTGTTCAGGATGGTGTTGTCCTTGGAGCTGACACCAGAGCCACTGAGGGCATGGTAGTGGCAGACAAGAACTGCTCCAAGATCCACTACATCTCGCCCAACATTTAGTAAGTGACAGAATGTGTCTGCACAAACTGCAAGGGAAAAATCAGAAGTTGCCTTTACAATATTCTGCATACAATTAGTTCTGTTCAAATGAAAATAATTGACTATGTTTGAATACACATAAAATGTTTGATTTTAACTGCCACCCTCTGACTGCTGTGCAATTGTGTTTTCATCCAGCTGTTGCGGGGCAGGAACAGCTGCAGACACAGAAATGACCACTCAGATCATCTCTTCCAACCTAGAGCTGCACTCCCTCTCCACAGGCCGGCTGCCACGCGTGGCCACTGCCAACCGAATGCTCAAACAAATGCTCTTCAGGTATGTCCCTGTGCTGTGGTAGTGTCTAACATACACACCATCTCAAACTAAAATAATTAGAAATTGTACAGGTGATGGTACTAAATCATCTTTATGTAGAATTTAGTGTTTTCATTTAATGTCCACAAATCAGTTGAATCTTTTATTAGTTATGACGTGGTAAGAAAGTGTCCAACTTGTGAAATGAGCACTCTTTCGTGTGCATGTTTTCAGGTATCAGGGCTACATTGGTGCTGCTTTGGTTCTGGGTGGAGTAGACTGTAATGGTCCTCATCTTTACAGCATCTATCCTCATGGCTCCACTGACAAGCTGCCCTACGTCACAATGGGTCAGTGTCACTCTTTATCCTGATTCTGTTGTTACACTGTTCTAACATTCTGTTAGACGACAGCTTTGAAGATAACGTGTTCTTATTGAGTTGAGCAGATAGCTATGCCAGATCAATGATCCAGTTGTTGATTTTCTAAAGGCTCTGGGTCCCTGGCTGCCATGGCTGTGTTTGAAGACCGCTACAAGCCAAACATGGAGGTGAGTGTAAATCTCATGTAATTCACAGCACCACATCACACAGACCTGTAAGAATTTTTATAGCCTTGTATAAGTTGATGTGACATGATGGTTTTCACTTGAGTCTCCATGTCGACATTTCCTCAAAGGAAGAAGAAGCCAAGCGACTGGTGCGTGACGCCATTGCTGCAGGGATCTTTAATGATCTGGGCTCTGGCAGCAACATTGACGTGTGTGTTATAACTAAGGGCAATGTGGACTACATCAGGCCCCACGATGAGGCCAACAAGAAGGGGATCAGGTGAGAACTACCATTGTACTACCTCTGGAACTGTTTGGTTTCACTCTGGATCAATTCATGTACATGCTAAGATAAGGAAAACTGATTCACTGCTGGATATCAGTTTGGCCCTCAGAGGATTGTCTTTCTCAAGGTGCCACATCTCCAGGCGATCAGGTGTTTCTGCAAAGATTGATGTCTGTCCTATCATGCATCTGTAGCAGCTGACATGTTGTTAAAACAGTCACACTGCAAATTAGCATCGGTGCACAGGACAGCAGAACCTGACTGATGGCTGATAGAAGCTAAAAGCTTCTGTTCAAATGCACTGATCCACTACAAGGAAATTGGCTCTGATAAATCAGTGAACAGAACTGCTTCTGCATTTTGGTTAATGTGTGAGACACTAAAACTTCTAGAGAAATTGTGCAGGTGCCTGCATTGTCTAGATAGAGCATTGATGTAGCTGCATACACTCTATACATGGTTTCAGTTGGAGGTCATTGTTCTATCTTCCTCTTTCCCTCATAATGCAGAACTGGTGATTACAAGTACAAAAGGGGAACCACAGCTGTGTTGACTAAGGCTGTAACCCCGCTGGACCTGGAGCTGGTGGAGGAGTCTGTCCAAACTATGGATACCTCCTAATCGTGTCATGTTTCCTCTCTACCCCCTCAGAATTCCTGACACAAACGTTGTTTTTCCATGGTTTACAATAAAAGTGTTTGACTTGATTTGTGTTTTTATTAATTCTCAAAGGCTGAAAATAAAAGAGCTTCCTAAAGAGTATCTGCTATCTGAAATGATAATACTGGTTTACTACTTTAGTTTTTTCATTTTAAGAAGTAGCTTATCACCATGAACAACTCCTGGTAAATGTTATGGAATCACAATTGTATTTTATTTATGTTTATTGTATGTTTGACAAGGCTAAGCACAAACTTATTACCCTGAAAACCCCATCTCCACAGTGAAGAATAGCAGTGACAGGATCATGCTGGGTAACCTTTGCATGCTCAAGGCAGAGGTTGATGTATAATGTTAAAGTTAGGTAAACGCCTCTTTTAGAGAATTCAGACGGCAGCTTTACTCTAAGGCAGTGTTTCTCAATTCCGGTCCTCAGGACCCACTGCCCTGCATGTTTTCCATGTTTCCCTCCTCTACCACACCTGATTCAAATGATCAGCTCATCATCAAGCGCTGCAGTGGCCTGATAAGGAGCCATTCATTTGAATCAGGTGTGGTGGAAACATGGAAAACATGCAGGGCGGTGGGTCCTGAGGACCGGAATTGAAACACACTGAGTGTCTCTAAAATTGTCCTTAGGAATAATTGTGAGTGTGTGTGGTTGTTTGTCTCTGTGTGGCCCTGTGATGGACTGGCGACCTGTCCAGGGTGGACCCTGCCTCTCTCCCGATGACTGCTGGGATAAGCTCCGTGCCCCGATTGACGGATAAAGCGGGTATAGATCTGCTTCGAATCAATATTTTACCTTGTTAATATTTCATACAGCCATGTCCCACAAACCCCCAACCTTGTCCCCTTATCCTTAAGTAGTCGAGCTTGATGTGAGTGAAGTTGGATAATCTACCCACAGGTCGCAGCGAGAAATGGTGAGTCAGTTTCTTTGTGCGTGTCTTCTAATGAGACATTGAAGTAGTGAGCTCTACATCAGCTATGGTCCATTGCCATGGCCTTTGAAATGCAAATAGCGTAATAACTGTGCATTATATTGTTTGCAAATTTTTTTTTGTAATAGTTTGTTGTGCCATTTTATTTTTTTTTTACTACTATATAGATTACACTAATGGTCTTTTAACAACAAAATGCACCTGTTTTCACCTGAGTAGCATTATTCTATGCACTAAACATGTTGACCAGTAGATGGCAGTAGCTGCTTTGGTGTTCTAGCAATCTGGAGAATTTGGGGACAGTAGATTATTAGTCAAAAGAGCCAGTAAACGTTGGTCAGTTTCTTTTCATCCAAGGGTAGCACCATTTTAACCATGTTCTATGAAGTGCTTTTACATGTGTTCTTCATTTGCCTGTTCATACAGTGCTTCGCATATGTATGCATACTAATATACAGTGTGAAGCACTTTTTCCTCTACAATTGTACATACAATGATGAACACTTCAGGGGAAATCTACAGTCCGGTGCAATCTCTGAACTGCTGAGCTTCTGGTTAGAAGATACCCACTACCAGATGAGCCACAGCTGCGCTAGCAAAACAAGACCATAACAGTGATTTTATTTCTCTTCCTCCAGCTCTTATAAGCAACTCCTGCCTTGATCGATGATTTTCATAGGTTATAGGCCATGTCAACCAAAGCAATTCCAATGCTGATTCAGGGCTGGTGCTACAACCAATTTTAAGATGGTTTTAACTCCCACCACGGCAATGCCATTACATCACTTTTATGGTCTTGTCTAGCACAGACTTGACTGTCCTTGAGTATTCTGAATTTCTTTAGAGGACTACAATGATCTTTACAAAAACAACAATCACATGTTTGTATTATTTTCTCTGCAAACTGATATCTTAATGTCACTGGTCTAGTTTTTCAACACTTTTAAATAACAGTTGCTGTTTTTGAACAACCTCTACAATGCAGAGTAGAGTTTTTACACATGAGCCAATGTTTATGAAATGTGATACAAACAAGATTTATGCAGATTGTTTTTACAGCAGGATCTATAAATACCAGCTGACTATTAAAAATAACTGACAATGTTACTAAACATAGCTACAGATCAAGTTGTGAATGCCGCTCTTTACAGTGCATTGGGCAGTATTCTAGCGCAACGGATGATATTAAAACATTAAACAGCAGGAAAATGAGAGAAATGTGCTTACACTACTGATTTGATCTCACATACTTAGATTTTCAGCTGAGCTGTTTTTGATGATAAGATGTGCTGCGCTTCTCGAGAAGCTGTGCTGCTTTAGTGACTCCTCCTTGTCCCACCCATGGAAGAGATGTTTACAAATGGGAGCAGCTGACTGACATTTCCAAATGCCAACTAAAGCCTGAAAAAAAGACCCCAAATGCCCAATCTTCCTTGTGGAGTTTCTCTGCAGTCCAAGAGGTCCCACTACGAACTGTTGACTTTTGTCTATGGCAAAGGACAGCTTAGTTGAAAAACTACAATGACTATTAACTCAAATAAAAAAACATCAAATAAATAAAAAATGAGCCAAATGAATGAAACAAAAGCCTTTTGAACGATCAAAACATGACAAATAACCCATAGACAATAACAATAAGCAGCCATTTAAAACTCAGAACAGTGACCAATCAATGAAGGAAACATAACAAAACGCTAAGCAATGATACACAACATGTAACCTTGTTGAGATATGGTGATGAGTGATGATACAATTGGAAAATTAACTGACAATTTCCTCTAGATGAAATCAGAAAATGGTCACAATATTCATGTGCAGAGTTGTGTAGTCCAGCTCGGTCATCACTGGTGGCGCCTCGTCTCCTTCTGGCTGGATGTGAGTTCAGCAGTCTGATCCAGAGTTAGCTCGGAAGAAGAGGTTACAAGCCTTCACTTCCATGAAGGGGTCTTCATCACCCCTTTTCTAAAACTAACCTTCTTTTGGGAAAATCCAGGAGACAATTCAGACACATTTTCTTGAAAATTTGGTAGGCCACTTGGTGAATGAATTCTTCATATTAGCTTTTCACTTAGTTGGGTGGAGTGATTAGCGTCGCTGTCAACCCTTTTGGGCCCTCATTGTACACGTGTGGATGAAGATTGTGTGATTGTTCCACCATCATCTTGGCTTGATTGGCACACCTTCCAGAATTTCAGATGGATACCTGGTCTATGGTCTGGAGTAAATTTAACCTGTGGATAAATGTTAGCACTAAAGAGTCATCTTGACAATCTTCTACATTCAGAAATTGCCTTTTTAACAGGTCCATTCCCAGTGTTTATTGGTCGACCAATCAAGATTTCATACGAACCCAAAAACAAAACAATTCGCCAGTTGATATAAACCATATTTTAGAACAATACCAAAATACTCACCAACCTGCCGTAAAGCGTTAGTTAGAGATGCAGTAACATCAACTTATTGTGTTGTGGAAAAAAATGTCAAACCATTAAGAGAAAACATCAACAAGAACAGACAAGACAAAAGACTCACACAGAATCTTTGGGAACATTTGAGAAGTTTTAGTAAACCATGACTAATTGTTGTATCATCCACCCTCCTTGACGAGACTTAGTCTCGTCTGCATAGGTATATGATTAAACACAGCCAAACCAGTGGCTGTGTTTGGTGATGCTGAGCCATCCACAACCAGTTCAGGATCAGCATTAAGTTTTTCTGTTCTGGAGTAATCAGAAACACTTGATGTGGTACCAACAGTGTGAAATCAGAGTTGCTTACGACATCAGTTTTTTATTCAATTATTCTTAAGGCTAGCTTGTGGCCTTGTGCTGCTAACCTTTTCCTTAGCAGTGCCACAGCATCGTGCTTGTGTTGTCACACATCAGATCTTTAGATGATTATCGATCACTGTCACCTTGCATACATGCTTTGACCTGAGGGCCCAGATCAGCTTTGATACTCTCACTTTTCTTCTCATCATTGTTTGTTTACTTTGCTCTAAGCAGTTTTGGAATGTTAGCCAAATTGTTCAGGATCATTTTTGTTTTCCCTTTGATATTAATTAGGCCTTTAATCGTGTAGTTCAAAGCTCTGTGCTTTACCTTACTTAGAGCAGCTCTCTTCGCCGGTGGGGGCCCGGGCTGGCTCACGGCGTCCCTCGCCTCGCCTCGCTGCCCTGAAGGGGCGGCCGGGTCGCCGGAGATCTGGCCGTCAAGACAGAGACAAGTCCGCACAACCTGTCAGGAAGCTGGCTCAGAGTTGTCTGCCAACAAAATTGTACCATTGCTATTTATATTGTTTATGCTTGCTGGCCACTCAATGTTATGGGAAAGGGACATTCAATGTTATGGGAAAAGGCATTACTAGCCATTTAACATTATGGGAAAGGGACACTCAATGTTATGGGAAAGGGACATTCAATGTTATGGGAAAAGGCATTACTCGCCCTTTAATATTATGGGAAGACGAGTACATGCAGTCAAAACACTTTTGCTTGCTACATAGTATTATGAGAACCAAAAGATGGGGAGGAGGCCTCCTCCCTTCACAGAAACTCTTATTCTTGTAGCTTTTCTAATAGTATAACTATAGCATTTTTCTAACAGGTTTCCTGCCTCATAGTCTTGCCATAGTCTTGTTTCCAAGTTATTTATTCATAGTCTGGTCTCGTTTTCATAGTCTTGTTTATCGTTAATTCACAGTTTAAGTATTTTTGAATCCGGCTCTGCCGCGCTTTATGTTTTTGCCTTGCTCCCTGTTTTTGTGTTTTTCTGGAATAAACCTTTTGATTTATTGAAAGAACTGCATCTGGGTCCTACCTCACCAATCGTTCTTGACAAAAACGGTGCCGAAATTAACCCAAGTGGTTAGCCTTTAAATTCAAATAGTAACAAAACGCGACTATATGAATGATTCCGGTATCCATCCATCCCCTCCCCTTAGTTCTTTTCAATTCACTAAGTGTTTCTTATATAATCATCCATATTCAAAGCATTTCTCCTGTTGTCTTAAGGTTCATGTCTTTGGTCATGTCATTTTAATAAATAGTTCATATATATACATATATAAAATCAACCGTTTTTTGTGTATGTGGTCTTTACGTACGTGTGAGTCTAACAAAACGAGAATTCACGAGTAGCGACTATATGAGACCGGAATTTATTAGTTATTAATTAATAATTGATTATCAATTTAACATACCAGAATCGTAAGATTCTGTCTTTTTCCTTCGATTGAAGGTGGTGCCCTAAAACGAGGTTAAATAAGGCTTATTCAGATAGTGAGAACTTTCGGATAAATCCTTATATCTTATCACATCACGCTACATGTGTCCGCTATAAATATATATTGTTGGTGCCTTGTGTTCCGGCGATATATAATTTGGCTACACCCCTCACGACTGGTGTCCCTACCAAAATTGGCGTGGTTTGGAGGAGGTTTCGTAAACAACAATAATAATGCCTTCAGGAACAATAGCGCCTTCGCAGTTCACTGCTCGGGCCCTAATAATAACAGATCTGTTTGCTGTTTTACTTGCTTATGCTGTTTCAATGCAGTGTTGTACAGGTGCCTGTACAGACGCACTTCCTCACGGAGACTGTTTTCAAATTAGTTCATCCAGTTTGTCGTTCTCTGCGCGCGCCAAGTTACAAATTTCGATTGGTGCACAACTACGCGCCGAGCCGCCTTTTCAGCAGTCTGTCTGAGTCCTGGCTGAACGACAACACACCTTCACGGCCGTACGAACAGATCGTGACCGAATTACGAGCGGTAAGCGGAAGGCGGGGGTATTATCCTGTTTTATTAATCAGAGATGGGTTAACCCCCGCAATGTGACCATTAAGGCGAGGATATGTTGTCCAGACATTGAACTGCTGTCAGTTGGTTTCCATACGTTCTGTGCGCCCAGAGAGTTCCCATATACAGTGGTCATCGTTGTTTACATTCCACCGAAGGTGGCACCTACAACGGCGTGTGAGGTCATCCATAACACCGTTGCTAGGATACAAACCCAGCATCCTAAGGCATTCATTGTAATCACAGGAGATTTCAACCACGTCTCTCTATCCTCCTGCCTGACTGACTTTGTACAGTATATGGACTGTCCAACACAAGGAGAAAAGACATTAGATCTGTTATGCTAATGTGTAGGAGGCTTACAGGGCAGTCTCTCTTCCACCACTGGGTAGATCTGATCACAGCATGGTCTATCTACAACCCACATACAGACCTGGTGTACAAAGACTTCCTGTTACTACCAGATATTTCAGGAAGTGGTCACCAGAGGGGAATGATGCATTGAGAGACTGCTTTGATGTCACAGATTGGGCTGTACTGCTGGAGGAAGAAGAAATGGACACTGAGATGGACAGGAGGGTCAACACCATCACTGACGACATTAACTTCAATAGGGACACTGTGATTATCCAGATAATAAACCATGGATCACCAGTGACAAAGACGTCCTGAACCAGAAAAATAGGGCCTTCAAGAATGGGGATGGAGAAAGGCGGAGGAATGTACAACGGGAGCTTAAAAAGACACCACGTCGAGCTAAGGTGGAGTACAAGAAAAAGGTAGAGAGACAGCTGGAGAACAGTAACACCAAGGAGGTGTAGAGGGGCATGAGGACCATCACTGGATACAGACTGAAGAACTCTGTCTGTGGAAGGTGATGATGACAGAGCCAATACTGTTAACCAATATTACAACAGGTTTGATAGTGTGGCTTTTTCCTCTATACTGCTTCCACTGTCCAGCTGTACTTCCACCTCAATGGCAACTCGCATCGCCAAGCCTCCTACAGGGACCTTGTGGAGTCCTTCAATGGCTGGACCAAAAATTGAGAGTGCACTATTCTATGCTGTTGTCTGCTGGGGGAGTTGCACTACAGACAGGTTTAGGCACCTGGACAAACTAGTGAAAAAGGCTGGTTCTGTAGTAGGCAGAAGGCCCTCTCTGTGCTGTGGTGGAGCAACGAATAAGGAGGAAATTATGCTCTGTTTTGGAGAACAATAAACATCCTCTCCAGGACAGAGGAGCAGCTGCAGTGAAAGGCTCATCTCACTGCGCTGCAGGACTGAGATGTTCAGGAGGTCTTTTGTCCCCACAGCCATAAGGCTTTTTAATAGTTACGGCTGACATGTTTTTCTCAAATTTATTTATTTATGTATTCATTTATTATCATTATTATTATTGTTCTAATAAACAATCATTGTAAATATTTTTTTAAAAAAGAAAAAACTTTGACCTACTTGACTAATTTTCATTTGTCCCCACTGGCGGATAAATAAAGTATTTTATATTCTATTCTATTCTATTCTAAAAAAGCATCTCTCCTCGATAAACTGTTGAGGCTCCAATTGGATAGCCGTCCATTCATTTTCTATACCCGCTTAATCCGTTGGTCATGGGGGGGCTGGAGCCCAGTGGTCATCGGACGAGAGGCGGGGTAAACCCTGGACAGGTTACCAGTCCATCACAGCGCCGAACGAGACAAACAACCACACACGTGCTCACACCAGTTAACCTAACATGCATGTTTTTGGACGGTGGGAGGAACCGGAGTACCTGGAGAGAACCCACGCATACACAGGGAGAACATGCAAACTCCACACAGAAAGGCCCCAGCCGGTTGAACCTGGAACCCTCTCACTGTGAGGCAACGGTGCTAACCACCACACCACCGTGCAGCCCCCAGTTAGATTGGGATTACAATTTCAATTCTAGTCTAGCCCTGCCCAAGTATCCACTGGACGTCCACTCTCACTCCACGCTGCAGAGGCTGGCCTTGGTCACGCTGAGGATCAGAGTTTCCTTTGGGTCCTTGTCAATGGTTTGTATCATGACCAAGCTCATCACAGGTAGAGCATGCTCCTGTGAGTCTTTGCACACCTGGCATGCTTCTCTTATGCCCCTCAAGATTTATATACTCATATATATATATATATATATATATATATATATATATATATATATACACTCTATAACGGAGGCGACTATGAATGGAAACAACGAAAAATCACTCCTTGCAAACGGTGGAAAAAACAAAGCTATGAAACTTATTGTGTTAATAAATAAACTAAGGCTATGGGAAGGAATAAATTACAAAACAAGAAAGCGCTGCAGGAGGATCGCTCACTGCAGGTTCGTGGAACTGTGGATCGAGGAACAAGACGAAGGGCTGGTAATGATGCTCATGTGTAGAGACAACATACTGGCACAAGACAAGGGAAATGCAGACTATTTGAACACATGAGGGACCAAGGGGAACAGGTGGAAACACTTGGGGAATCAGGGAAGACAATGAGACGCTTGACACGGGAGGAAGGCCAAGATACCTGAAACGAGAGGAGACAGTGCTTTCGAAATAAAACAGGAACTGGGGAGACAAGACATGGAATGGAACATAAACCGTGACAGCGTGGTATCGTGATAGGATGCCACATGTGCAACAAGTCCAGTCGTGAAAAATATTCAACTGTCAGTGGTATTATAACAAAGTGGAAGCGATTGGGAACAACAGCAACTAAAATGACACATTAAAATAAAGACAGGTCAGCGGATGCTGAGGTGCAGAGTCAATCGCTGCAGACCTCCAAACTTCATGTGGCCTTCAGATTAGCTCAAGAACAGTGCATAGAGAGCTTCATGGAATGGGTTTCCATGGCCGAACAGCTGCATCCAAGCCATACATCACCAAGTGCAATGCAAAGCGTCGGATGCACGCCACTACTGGACTCTAGAGCAGTGGAGAAGCGTTCTCTGGAGTGACGAATCACGCTTTTCCATCGGGCAATCTGGTGGTAGGAAGCTGGACTTGGCCCCTTAGTTCCAGTGAAAGGAACTCTGAATGCTTCAGCATACCAAGAGATTTTGGACAATTTCATGCTCCCAACTTTGTGGGAACAGTTTGGGGATGCCCCCCTCCTGTTCCAACACGACTGCGCACCAGTGCACAGAGCAAGGTTTTACTGTTTAATTTAAATAATATTTGCAGGCTCAGAAGCTGCAAATAACAGTGATATACAGTTAATCTTGTACAGCTCTTTGGTCACTGTGGCTGTTTTTAAATGCACCATAAAAATATACCTTGACTTGACTTGTTATGGCTCACACTCACTGCAGCTGCCTTTAAATTTCTCTGTTTTCCTCTTTAAGAAATCCATTTATAATATCGGACTCCTGTATCACACATTTTATTGCTGTGTTTCTGTTCATATTCTGATAATCTAACTCACTTTAAACCTTTCTGTAAAGCACTTTGCGACTCTGTTAAGAGAACAGATACAATGTTTCATAGATTTGCTGCAGTTAAAGAGTTAAATGGTTTAACAAGATCAAATATGTATTAATTCATTTTAATATAATCACACAGAACAATATAAAAACAAATGCAGGTTCATGGGCTAAAAAGCCAAATGTAGAAAAACAGAAAATCTGAATCACTGCAGCAGTAGCAAAAATAAAACGGAGACCTAAACAAAAAAGTAGTCTGAGCAGGAAAGAATAGTGTAACCATGCCAGTCCTTGGTACTGGCAGGTTAATTTCTCTCTTTCTCTGATGGTACCTGATAGTACCTGCGGTATTCTCTCCTGCATAACGTGAGAATGCTGGTCAGGCACGGTTAATTCACAAATACTGCAGGGGAATGGAAATGCTTAATGAAGGAACTTAAAAATAACTCCCACATACAAACTGCTAAAAAGGAACCGACTTACTTCGGACGCATCCGTCCCAATACTGACGTCCATCAGGTGCAACTGATGATGTAACCATGCCAGCATTAAGGAGGAGACGCCCAAGAGCCAACATACCACACACAATGTAGTAACTTCCAATATTACAATAATAAAAGCAAGTGGAATAATAACTATTTACTCCGTTACAATAGCATGTTCAGCTCAACAATGATAACAATCTGATGAAGAAATAAATGAATGCCTTTCTGGTTCAGAAGGAATCTAGTCTGAAGGAGGACCTGACAGGTGGGGGCCCAGCATTCAAGAACTCAGTATTAGACAAGAACTTACAAAATCCTTCCTTAAACTCTGCACTTCTATAGTCTGTCATTTTAGGCTTTAACTTTTCTTTCACACATTTCAGACCCACTCACCAGGCTCTGAAAAAAACAACAACTTACATTTACCTTCATTTGAATTACACAGACTTTCTTTTAAAATTTCATTCAGATTTTGAAAATACACAAAACAAAACCATTGCAACACCCTATTTCACAATTTTAGCACGCCTGTTAACCCATTTTTCACATACAAAATCCTTTTTTTAACTTCTGCACTCCACCGCTCAAAGAACTCCTTTCTCTCCTCTCACAAATACCAAACTAACACGTCAGCCTGAAAAAGCTCTAACTCTTGACTTTCAGTCACTTCCATCATCTTTCTTTACTAACATTACTTCTCATTTAATTTCATTCAAGACTATATACTAAGGTGTTGTGTACTAAATATATGCATTCACTTTATTCACATGATAAGCAAATAAGAGGGAATAGCAAGAAAGAGTTATTTTTTTTCCTCTCAGCATAGAGCACAGATCCACTCACATATACATTCTCTCTATCAAACCGGTTTAAAGTCAGTGTCATGACCATGTTTGGCGTTTTTTGGTTTCTGGGTCTTAGGCAGGGCTGAGCAGAGGGGTGTTCCATGGAGCTGGATTAAGGGAAAGCCTCGCTTATCTCGATAAATCTGGCTCATTTAAGGGAGTTCCGTTCCACCAATGTGGCTTATTTGAATGCCAGCTGAGTAAGCATGGTAGTTTATGCCGCTGAACTAGCCTGCTCCTGGGCAGGCTAACGTTCAAACTTAGCTCAAAGAATTTCCGACCGGCTGAAACAGACTCCCGAAAGAAAGTTCCACCTGTTAGAATTCCGTGCTCCCACAACTCATGTCTTGTATAAAAAACAAAACAAAAAAATTGTGGTTATTCTATCACCACTTTCACTGTCTAAAAAAATCAACAAATCAGTCAGTCAGTGCTAGTGCAACTAAAGAAATGCAACTGTACAAGTACTGAACATGAAATTAAATGAAAATAAACATGATGTTCATTCAAACTAATTGATACCTTATTACATCTCCGTCCCACATTTCACAAACACCCGACCTACACCTATCCAGGACCAGACTCAGAAAAATGGGGGACAGGTCTTTTCAGGCTGCTGCTCCACATTTACAACAACTGATAATGTAAAACAACCTTCTCGCTGACGTATTTGCATTAAGTTCATCATCTCCCTCAGGCTTCCCCAATGTTATCGGTGCACTAGACTGTACCCATGTACGCATCCAGGCCCCTGCTGGACCTGTGGAGGCTGACTACTTAAACCAATAATGTTTCCATAGCCTAAATGGACAGGTTCATATTGGGGATAATTGTCCATAGACTCTTAACTGGATTTCTCATTTGGAAAACCACATCAACCTCTTTGAGTAATGCTGAGCAATGTTACATTAATGCCCTGTGAAACCAAGTACCTCATCATTGACTCCTATCCTCCATGCATACAGATGATATGTGAAGGAGGTACTTTAAGTTCCAACATTGAGGCTAAATGGGCGGGATCAGTTTATGGTTCCTGGATCTTCTGAGCATCCTCACCAGCTCAGAGGTTTGCAAAAGGCGTGAGAATTCTACTTACCCTGAAGGAGTGTACTTTTGAAGTAAGGTGTATATGGCATAGGCATAATTTTGGTAATCTAATGGGAGGTCAGGTGTAGAGGTCATGAAAATCAGTCTTGATTAGATTCAGCTGAAATGTCTTAGTGGAACAACTTGAGGCTTAATTGGGAGATGCAGCCTGGCTTTCTTTAGCTACGTTCATGGAACACCCCTCAGGTCTCCTGGGAGTCTTTGGGGCGGAGACTGGATTGTTCTTGCCACCACAACTGTTCCTCTTCTGACCTTATTAGGACACTCTTATAGGAGCTGCAGGAGCAACCAGTCTTCACCAGATTGTTCTCACTTTATAGTGGCAATTTCTCCCTGCGAAAAACCTTACCTGAACTTGTCTTTTCCAGCGTTCGCCTCCCTTGTCCACCCTCCGTGTTCCGGCTCCTTTGCACCTGTTCCACCCTTCATGCTTTGATTCCCTACCTGCCTATTTGTTTCACCGTTCCAATGTTGGAGTCCATCTTCAGCCTGTGTCATCACCCTGCCTGCTTGCTCTGCCGTCTACTCGGAGCCAAGCATTTGAGTGCTTTTGAGTCCCAGTGTCCCAGCCTTGACAGTCAGTCTGTTAGTCAGGTATTCCACTCAACTAATATAATGCCTAATCTTCACAACTTTAAGTAATTTTGTTACTTTTTATTTAATTTATTTAAGAAGATATTTTCATGGACAGAATATAGAACAGAAATAGAATAGAATAGAAAAATACTTTATTCATCCCCCAGTGGGAGAAATTCAAAACTAGTCAAGTAGCTCAATTTTTTATTTTAATTTTTTTAGAATATTTACAATGATTGTATGTTAGAACAATATGTGTGATTATAAACATTTTAGTTTATTCAGGGAATCAGAGGAAGCTGATGTGCGCTTCATCAGCCTCACCTGTGACCTCTTTTAATATCTCCTGTGACTAATTAATGATCCAAATTGTATGACTATTTTATGAGGTCCAAGGTAACTCCACAGAGTCTTAAACAGATATAATAATGATAATAACACATTATCACACATCCCTATAGAACTGGAATAAATGTTCTGTTTACTTTAAATATTTTCTTGATTCCACCTTCAAGCTTTTTTACCCTTGGGTCAAATCAGTTATCAGTATCGTCTGCTCCTTGTCTAGTGAAAAAAATGTTCACATATAATTCATAACTGGTGTGTGCCTCAGTCCGTGGGTATCGCCCTTCTCTGCTCTAAAGGTTGGCCTTTGGCACAAAGATATCACCATGAGCGAAAACTTTACGTCCTCTGATTACACCCCAGTCGCTAAAAAAGCATATTCACAATTCCAGTTATAAGCTCACCATCTTAATTCTCATAAGCACAACCTACCGGGGCCAAGGGACTAGTTCTTCATTTACAATACAAAGTGGACTCACATCATTTCACAATACAGCACAGCTGGCTTCCTTCACAGCACCTGCTTCACAGACACATCTCACAAGCAGCTGTTTGCCCAATTGTTGTCCAGATTCAAATACTCTGCATCTCTGTGCTGAACAATTTTCCCTAGTAATTTCAGCTGCCCTGCGTAGAGGAAATAAGAGGCTACGAGGGCGAGCTCCCCACCTTCTCCTGTGTTCTTAATTTGAATGAACCCCAGCAGCTGTCACACTGTATCTTGTAGCCAAATCATATATAGCCGGCACACAAGGCACCAACAATATGTATTTATAGCGGACACACGTAGCATGATGTGATAAGATATAAGGATTTATCCAAAAGTTCTCATGATCTGAATAAGCCTTGTTTAACCTCGTTTTAGGGCACCACCTTCAATCGAAGGAAAAAGACAGAATCTTACGATTCTGGTATGTTAAATTAATAATCAATTATTAATTAATAACTAATAAATTTCAGTCTCATATAGTCGCTACTCGTGAATTCTCGTTTTGTTGGACTCACACGTGCGTAAAGAACACATACATAAAAAAACGGTTGATTTTATATATGTATATATATGAACTATTTATTAAAATGACATGACCAAAGACATGAACCTTAAGACAACAGGAGAAATGCTTTGAATATGGATGATTATATAAGAAACAGTGAATTGAAAAGAACTAAGGGGTGGGGGATGGATGGATATCGGAATCATTCAAATAGTTCGAGCTTTGTTACTATTTGAAGTTAAAGGCTGACAACATGGGTTAATTTATAATTTTAACAGCGAATTCCCTCGACACCCACTGCATACCGTCTGAAATGTAAGAACAGGGCAGATCTTACGGTTAGGTCAGCTCCGAACCACAGGTCATCACCAGTGGGTCCAACTGGGTCTGTCTCTCGGTTCCGCGTCTCGCGGCCTTCGTTGTGGTTGATTCTCAGGGACTGGACCGGTCGCTTTCCTGCGCCGGAGAATGGCTTCCTTCTGGTAGCTCGGAAGACGAACGGGTGGCGTGTCGGAATTCACCGCAAATAATGATAAAATTGTCCAAGGGTCGAGTTGGTTTTGGTTGCTGACCAACTCTGATGAGGTGAACTTAAATTCACCAAAGATTGATAAAAAGGTTGACAAGCTGAACGCTGGCTCCTTTTGGTGATCAAAAATAGGTGAAGAGCTGTACAGCAGCAGAGTTTAAAACGTGCTATAGAGAGGAGACAGGATGACGGACGAACAAAAATGCAAAATGTATCTTTCTGCTACATTCTTCTCTTTCTGTCTTTGTTCGGACCTTCTTCTTCCATCTCATCTTCCTCTCCTGCCATTTTCAAAGACTCTCCGCCAGACTCTCATTCCATCAATTAGAGCTCTCTGCTCTTCATCTTCTCTACTGATCTGGACCTTCAATATTCGACTCCTGCATTCCTCCGTCACATAAACATTTGTTCAGAGGATTCTAAAAACACCATAACTTGTTAAGATATAAAGGGTAAAGATATAGCATAAACTTAGGATATAAAGACATCAAAACAACATAACATAACATAATGATTATGAGTCTCAAAATTCAGATGGATATCTGTCAAGTTATGACATATGAATAACAAACCAAACAATGTTATTTTCCTGTGTTAAACACAGAATACAATAAGAAACAGCTGAAGCATTGGTTAACAGTTGCATTATTTCATATAAATGTCACATGTCATATGCAAGTTGTTGACTTAGTTTTGGGTTTGACTATTCAGTACTATGAACCACTCGGGGGCAATGTGGCTCCATAAGCTGATTAGTCATTTTCCAAAATAATAATATCTTCCGTATCGTTCCACATACGATCATGAAAAAGGTATTAAAATGCAGCTTTTGATATCACTGAGAACATGAAAGAACTTGTACAAAGATATAAAGCACATTTAATACAGTTTCAAGATTCAGCTAAAAAGTGATTCTGGGTGAGATCCTTTTGAGAGGTCCATGCAGCGACTGTCTCTGGCTTGAGTCAGAGTCAGGGCAAACTGTCACCATTGTTTACATTGAACCATATAGGGTCGGAAGGGTCCTGTTCTGGTTTTCCCCAAAATCCTCCTGAGAGGGTTCGTTGTTTGTTCAGCTTAGTTAGCACTAAGCTATTAATGCATTTATCTAAATTTATGGCACAGATCTGTGGAAAGAGGGGCTTAGAAAACTCCCCCAAAATGCTTTTGTGGGCAAAGGTTGTTGTAAATTTCTCTTCTTTGATGTAGAAATCCCCCATCTGGTATTTCCACACTGACTATCCCCACAAAAGAATGTTGCAGTCATTTAGAATCTTAAGTTTGTATTAAATTCCACACCTGAGTGGATTCCACTCTGGAGTTTGCATGTTCTCCCCGTGCATGCGTGGGTTTTCTCCGGGTACTCCGGCTTCCTCCCACCATCCAAAAACATGCATGTCAGGTTAATTGGTGACTCCAAATTGTCCGTAGGAGTGAGTGTGAGCGTGCATGGTTGTTTGTCTCTATGTGGCCCTGTGATGTACCCAGGGTGTACCCTGCCTTTCGCCCGATGACTGCTGGGATAGGCTCCAGCCCACCCGCTACCGGACTGTCGGTATAGAAAATGGATGGATGGAGTTCGCTACAACCTCTACAGCAAACATCTGTCGTTTTAAATTCTAATCATTGACTGTGCTTCCACCTGCTCCATCACAGCTGCGGCGCTCCGGAGCCTCCGCAGCAAATATAGAGCCTTAATCTTTGACAGACGCTGAAGCACAACACATAGCAGATCGTGCAGAAACAAAATATGGAGGATCATATTTCCCTGCACTACACCTTGAAAACGTCATAATAACGTGTCTCTTGTCCAGTTCGCTTCCGCCACTGACATTGTAGAAGCCGAAGTGTTTCCACGTCTGCTTTTCAATTAGGAGGAGCATTTCAGGTCTCACCACGAGGTGGATAGCTGCAGTCAGCCATGTTTGTTCACCTCTGTGTGGCGTGTCCGCTCCTGATGCGCTCCCCATCGTGTCCCGGAGATGACGCGTACCGCGCTTCTTAAGCTTAATTTATACTCTTCCACAATGTCGACAGCGTCGACGTGACGTCGTCATTGAGCATTCAAAGTTCTGCGTCGAAGGAACACGTTGCTCTGCAATTCTCCGCCATGCCGCTAGGGGTGTGTGGCTGTGTGTTTGTGTGGTTTCAGGGGTTATAGCCAAATCTTTGCTTTTTCTTCCGGTCACAGTTAACAACAGTAAACAATGGCAACCGAGGTGGGGCTCATCAATATTGAAGAACAAATGCTTATATTGCAAATGCGCTGGCGACAGAGAAGACGTTTGCGGAGGTGGTCGGTACGACCACTAAACCGGTCGAGGCTGGGAACGGGTGAATTTGCAACACTGGTTCACCCACTGAGGGACCTGGATGAACAAATGCACTTTCGATACTTTCGAATGTCAACGGGCCGATTTAACGAGATTCTTTGCCGTATACAGCCATTAATAACGCACCAGATAGCACACAGCATGCCTGTTGATGTCGCCCAGAGACTGGCGGTGACACTGAGAATTTTAGCCTTGGGTGGAATCCAGCAAGCTGTGGCGGCTAGCTACAAAATGGCGTCGAGCACTGTGTCCAGCATTTTGTCGGAGGTCTGCAAAGCATTGTGGACCTTCTAGTTCCAACAATATGTAGCAAGCTAAAACTGTACAGCGCATCATGTATAAGCAGAAGACAGACACGGATTATGTCAGAGGCTTTTCCACTACAGAGTTGATTCTCAAGTCAGGTGTGTGCTCAATGAAGGATGGAAAATAAAAGGTCAAAAAAGCTGTCAGGTGCCCAGTTCAGGAAAAGAAGGAAATAATAAGAAGAGAAAAGGACAAAAGATAAAAGTATGCACTATGCCATCATGTCAGTGTCTCTGAGTATTATGCAGGCAATGAAGAGGTGGGTGTTCGCCCAGGGCGCACAACAAGGTAGGACCCCCACTGTCTGTTTTTTTTTTTTTTTTTTTTACTGGGTAATATTTGTTGGTGATTTTAACATCCATATGGACAACCCTCAGGACAGAGGGACTAAAGACCTGAATAACACTCTGGACAACTTAACAGACGTAACAGAGCCCACGCACAATAGGGGGCACACTCTAGACTTACTGATCTCTAAGCGTCTCAGTATTTCAAAGATTACTGTGTCTGATGTGGGCCTGTCTGACCATTCCTGTGCTTTCTTTGAGAGTACGATTTCAGTGCACACAAACGTCTTAACAGCAGTGATCTCAAAACGGTGTATAACTGAAAACAGTAGTGAGATCTTCAACCAGGTCTACTCTTTAACACCTGCCCTGTCCGGGGTTCAGTCAGTGAGCTCGTCAGTAGCTTCAATACTAAAATGTTAAATGTTGTGGATACTATTGCTCCCATGAAGGTGAAGGTTATATTTCTGTAAGGAACAAGTCTCCATGGCGAAATTCCACACTGGTGAAAAATGGGAAAAGACAGTATCGGAAAGTTGAGCGAAGATGGAGAAAAACAAATCTCCAGGTTCATTATGACATATATAAAGAGAAACTTCACATAATTTACTTTATAAGTAGTAATGCAAGGAAGTCCTACTTCTCTAACATCATCACCAAAAACAGTCTCGGGCCTTATTTGCTACAGTTGACAGGCTAACAAACCCTCCTGTGTCAGTGGCAACTGAACTCCATTCCACCATGGCCTGCAATGACTTTGCCAAATTCTTCACAGACAAAGTCCAAAATATTAGACAAGCAGTTGGTACATCAGCAGCAGGTTCAGCATATGTGTCCACTGAAAACCAGTTTAAACACTATGACACTGTTTCAAACCATTAACAGTAAAGACCTGGAGGACATCTTACGTCAGCTGAACTTCTCCTCTTGCTGTTTAGGCATCCTGCCAACAAGTTTTTTCAAAGGGGTCTCAAAGATTTTGGAGTCAGACCTGTCACTGATCGTGAACTTGTCATGACCCGGCAGGACACAGATGCAGGTTTTTTTAAAAAAAGGTCTTTATTTGCAAGACTAAAGTCTCCAAGACAGAGAGGTAAATATGGGCTATCAAATGTATCTCTAACACACTTCTTCCAATAAATAAAGAGGAAGAAGTGTCTTAAAAATGATCAAAATAATAATCACTCCACTCTAGGAGGAAAACAAAAAGACTTTTAAACTTTATCAATTAACGGCTAAGCACTCTTTCTATGGAGGCAACGTCAAATAACAAAAAACACTCCTGAAAACTGCAGGCACTGTGAAAGGTAACCAAATAAAAATCACTCCTCACGGAGGAAACAAAAGGCTATGAAAATTCTAATCATCTAACTTAAATCTATAATACAAAACTTACAAATCAAAATCCCTCTATTGGAAGAATAAACGGAGCAGAACACAAATAACTATGGTTATCAAGGCTTGGAATTACACTGGCACAGGACAAAGGGAGACACAGAGTATAAGTACACATGGAGGGAAATGGGGAACAGGTGGAGACAATCGGGAATCAGGGAAGACAATCAGACTGGTGACACATGAGGAAGGGCAAGTGATCTGATATGAGAGGAGAGTTAATCTTTCAAAATAAAACAGGAAATGACAAGACAAGAAGACAAGACAAAATAAGACACACCCAGATACCTCACCGTGGTGTGACAGAACTTGTACTTAATGTCAGGTGTGTTTCCAGAACCACTAAAAATAGCTGTAATTAAACCTCTGCTGAAAAGGGACAATCTTGACAAGACACAAATGAACAACTACAGAACCATCTCAAATCTCACAATTTGAAGTAAGATCATTGAAAAAGTGTTTTTTCAACAACTTAATCACTTTTTTACACAAACTAACTGCTATGATATCCTCCAGTTAGGTTTTAGACAGCATCACAGCACTGAGACTGCTCTGACCAAAGTGTTTAATGACATATGTCTGAATACAGATGGTGGAAAAATGTCTTAGTTTTACTGGATCTCAGTGCTACATTTGATACAGTTGACCACAATATATTACTCAAATGACTGGAGAACTGGACAGGTCTTTCCAAAACATACATACATACATACTTAGAGAACAGGAAGTACTTAGTGTCAATAGGTAACTTTACATCTGAGCAGACAAGAATCACATCCTGGGACCTCTTTTGTTTAAAATCTACATGCTCCCACTGGCACAAATTATAAAAAGCAACAAAATAAACTACCATAGCTATGCAGATGACAAGCATATATATATATACTATATATTACAATGTCACCAGGAGACCGAGGCCCTGTACAGGCCCTTGGTAAATGTATTGAGGAGATTAATGAATGGATGTGCCACAACTTTTTACAGGTCACCACAGAGCTTCAATCTACACACCTAAAAACTACCAACCAGGCCAGAAATATGGGTGTAGTCAGACCTACATTTGGAAAAACACATTAAGACAATAACAAAGTCAGCCTACTATCACCTTAAGAATATATCAAGGTTAAAATATATGATGTCTCAGCAGGACCTGGAAAAACTAGTCCATGCATTCATCTTTAGTAGGCTTGATTATTGTAACAGCATCTTTACAGGTCTACCTAAAAAATCAGTTAGACAACTGTAGCTCATTCAGAACTCAGCTGCTCGAGTCCTCACTAAGACCAAAACAGTGGACCACATCAGTCCAGCTCTGAGGTCTTTACACTGGCTGCCTGTCCATCAGAGGATAGACTTTAAAGTTCTGATGCTGGTCTATAAAGCTCTCAATGGTCTTGGACAAAAATACATCAGTGACCTCCTGACCCACTATGAACCTTCCAGACCCCTCAGGTCATCTGGATCCGTTTTTTTATCAGTTACCAGAGTCAGAACCAGACATGGAGAAGCTGACCTTCTATGCTCCACATGTCTGGAACAAACTCCCAGAAAGCCTCAGATCAGCTGAAACATCTATTTTCAGCTGCATTTGAATAAAGCTCCAAATGAGCTTGAGTTTCAAAACGTAATCATATTTTAACTACTTTTTTTTTTAGCATTTTTATTAGTTTATTTGATCTTATCTTTCATATATATTATTTTATAAAATTTTTGTTTGATCTTATCTTTATTGCTCTGATTTAATCTATTATTCTTTTTTTTTGTTTAAATTTGAACTTTGAACATTTCTACTGTTTTAATGTCTCTGTAAAGCACTTTGAATCACCTTGTTTTTGAATTGTGTTTTACAAATTAATGTGCCTTGCCTTGCCCTTGAAGACCTTGCAAATTTCAGGCCTGTATCCAACCTCCCATTCCTCTCCAAGATCTTTGAGAAAGTTGTTGCTGTCAACCTTCAGGACCACCTCAGACTCAACTGCCTGTTCGAAACATTTCAGTCTGGTCTCCGTTCCGTACACAGTACAGAAACAGCCCTCGTTAGAGTCACAAATGACCTGCTGATGGCAGCCAATTCGGGTTCACCTTCCCTCCTTGTCCTTCTGGACCTGTTTGCTAAATTTGACACCATCGATCACCTCATCCCTCTTAATAGATTACAATCCATCATTGGACTCCGTGACACTGCCCTAAATTGGTTCTCTTCCTACCTGTCCAGTTTGTTTCCGTGGGTGGCTCAATGTCCAGCACTCACACGTCACCTGTGAGGTACCCCGGGGATCAGTGCTTGGCCCGATACTCTTCACCTTGTCTCTGCTCCCACTTGGCCGAGTCATCAGCCTCTTTGGAATATCCTTCCACTGCTATGCTGATGACACTCAGCTTTATATGAAAATGGACTCCCACCCCTCAGCATCATCGTCATCATCCACTACATCTCTGTCCAAACTCACTGCCTGTCTGGAGGAGATAAAGCCGTGGATGAATCAAAACTTCCTTCAGCTCAACAACTCCAAAACTGAGGCACTGTTAGTCGGCACCCCTCATCAAACCAGATCATCTCCCATAACCAGCATTGCTTTCTCTGGCCAGGACATTTCACTATCATCTAGTCACCAGCTTGGATGTGCGATTTGACCCTCAGCTAACCTTTGAGTCTCACATCAAGCACCTCTCCAAGACCGCTTTTTCCTACCTCAGAAACATTGCAAAACTCTGTCCCACTCTCATTCTCCCTGATGCCGAGAAGCTTGTCCATGACTTTGTCTCCTCCAGACTGGACTACTGCAACACACTTCTCATCTGGATCCCCAGCAGAAGCCTCCAGAGGCTACAGTACATTCAGAACAGTGCTGCCAGGATCCTGATGAGAGTGCAGAAGTATGAGCACATGTCCCCCATCCTCTTCCACACACTGGCTCCCCGTCTCCGCAAGGATTGAATATAAGGTCTCCCTCCTCACATTTCACTGCATCCATGGCAACACTCCTCCATATCTCACAGAGCGCCTCATCCCATATACCTAAGCTCCACCAACACCCACCAGCTAAACTGTCCAAGGACTAAGACCCACACAATGGGGGACCTGGCTTTCTGCTCTGCCGCTCCACACCTGTGGCACGCCCTACCAGACCACCCTACCTGACCACCTAAAGGCACCACAGAGAGTGTCTGGTTTTAAAATGTGACTTAAAACATTTCTCTTTAGGAGACATTGCAATCCCTAAAATCTTAATTTTTTAAAATTTGTTTTTATGGTTTTACTTGTTTTTATGGGTTTAACTCCTGTAGCATTTTGAGATTGTTTTTACAATGAAAAGTGTTTCTCAAATAAAATGTATTATTATTACTATTATTAGTAGTATAAACTGTATTTATATTTATGTTTGAATGCATTTCAATAAATAGTTCCTCGCTCTAGTTTTCTGTTCTCCTGAAAATATGTTGGATCGAGACTTCTGTTCAGTACACTTCAGTTCTTCTTTATCAGCAAACTCAGGAGCAGTTTCTTTCCTCAAGATGTGAGACTGTTGAATTCAGAACAATAATTATTCTTTTGGATTATTTTTGTGAGAGGCATCAAGTGAACTGTACCATATTTTTGAACAATATTAATTCAGCCTGGATTTCAAGTAGAATATTTTCATTCAAACTGCAACGTTCATTAATTCAAGAGCTGCAGAGATAAACTGCCCACATGAGGCCTGACACAGGTATACTTATGAAGTCTGAAAGCTGGGAGAAAGGATGCAGAAGCCATTTTTCTGGGCTGCAACAAAGAAGTTGGCAATAAGTAGCTTTACTTAATAACAAAAACCCACCCCTACTAGACTAAAAAAAATTAAAACATTTCTTAAGTAAAAGCCCTAAACTTGCCCTAAAAGTGAATAAGTAAAATAATTTAAAATGTGGCAAGGAGCGGCTCAGTGGTGGGTCGTTGTGACCCCCGAGGACAACGGGAGGGTTGAGCTATGATGGAGCTTGGTCATTAAAAGCTTTATATGTAAGGAGAAGAATCTTAAATTATATTCTGAATTTAACAGGGAGCCAATGAAAAGAAGCTAAAACTGGAGAAACATGATCTCTCCTGTTAGTTCTCATCAGAACTCTGGCTGCAGCATTTTGGATCAGCTGGAGGCTTTTCAGAGAATATGTGGGACAGCCAAATAATAAAGAATTACAGTAGTCCAATCTTGAAGTAACAAATGCATGAATTAGTTTCTCTGCATCACCCTGAGACAGGATGTTCCTGATTTTAGCAATATTACGAAGGTGAACCTTTTTTTTACCTTCACGCTTTGCATAAACTATAGTGTGTTTCTTAGAAAATCCATGAAGTGCTGGAGAGAAAATTTAATTTTATTATGTAATGAACACATTTTCAACACTTTCAACTCTTAAAAAATAATAATAAAAAAACCCACGCTGAGTTTAAGGTCTCTTTCAAAATAAATGAAAAAGCTGAACTTAAATTATCCATGTAGCAAACAAAAATGCCGTGTGAGAACCCTGTAGAACTCCATGACTTATTCTAAGATGTGCAACTAAGATTTTTCATTTACAAGAATTGGAATCTATCAGATAAATATGACTCAAACCAGCCTAATGCAGTTCCTTTAATCCCAATAACATGTTCAAGACTCTGTAACAGAATGCTGTGATCGATCGTATCGAATGCAGCACTGAGATCCAACAGGACAAGCACAGAAACAAGTCCGCTATCAGAGGCTAAGAGGAGATCATTGGTAACTTTCACCAGTGCTGTTTCTGTGCTATGATGCACTCTGAATCCTGACTGAAACTCTTCAAACAGATTATTTCTATGTAAATGATCACAAGGTTGAACTGCAACTATTTTTTCAAGAACTTTAGACAAAAAAGGGAGATTGGATATAGGTCGATAATTAGCCAACACTTCTGAATCAAGAGTAGGTTTTTTAAGTAAAGGTTTAAGTAAAGGTTTAATTTCTGCTTTAACGCACGCAGCTGTGAATTATACCAAGGAGCCAACCTCTTCTGACTGATTACCTTCCTTTTCAGAGGGGCAACATTGTCCAGTGTTGTACGCATTGAAGCTATAGTGCTGTCAACAAGAGAGTCAAGTTCTACTGGAGTAAAATGTAGGTAGCCGTCCTCTGTCATATCAGCACATGGCAGTGAAGAAAAGGATGATGAAATCAACTCTTTAAATCTGGTTACAGCATTCTCTGACAGACACCTTATATATGTAGAATTCTTCTCAGAAACCGTGTAGTCAAGTAATGTAAATTCAAAAGTTATTAAAAAATGGTCAGACAAGACAGGGTTATGAGGGAACACTGTTAACTGTTCACTCTCAATGCCATAAGTCAGCACAAGGTCAAGGGTGTGATTAAGGCAGTGAGTAGGTCTGTGAACACTTTGAGAAAATCCAATAGAGTCTAATATATAATTAAAGTTAATATTTAGGCTGTCATTTTCAACATCTACACGAATATTAAAGTCACCCACTACAATGACTTTATCTGTACTCAGCACTAACTGGGATGAAAACTCTGAGAATTCAGACAGAAACTCAGAATAAGGGCCAGGTGGACGATACACAACAACAAATACAAGAGGTTTTTGTGATTTCCACTTTGGGTGGGAAAAACTGAGAATCAGAGATTCAAAAGAGCTAAAACTAATCTTGGGTCCAGGACTGATTAGTAACCCTGATCTGAAGGTAGCTGCCATTCCTCCTCCTCTGCCTGTGGTTCGAGGAACGTGAACATTTAAATAGTCAGAGGGAGTTGATTCATTAATGCTAACATTATCCTCCTGCTGCAGCCAGGTTTCTGTAAAACAAAATATATCAATATGATGATCACAAATCAAATCATTCACTAACAGAGACTTCGAAGGGAGAGATCTAATATTCAGCAAACCACATTTAATAGTTTGATGTTTTTGTTCAGTTAAAGTTTTTGTTTAAAATTTTTTTTTTTGCACAAGAGGATTTGCTCCTTTTGTGTTTTTTGATTGAGGGGGGGGGCAGCATCAGGTGGGAAGCCGCAGAGAAGTGTGTAAGACTACAACTCTGCATCCTGGTCTCAACCCTGGGTTGTCATGTTTTTGGATGACTAATAAATTCGTCCATATTTGTAGAAATGAGAGCCGCTCCTTCCAAAGTGGGATGGATGCCGTCTCTCCTCATCAGACCAGGTTTTCTCCAGAAAGATTGCCAATTATCTATGTAGCCCACGTTGTTTGCTGGACACCATCTAGACAACCAGCGATTGAATGAGGACATGCGGCTAAACATGTCATCACTGGTCAGATTTGGCAGGGGACCAGAGAAAACTACGGAGTCCGACATTGTTTTGGCAAAATTACACACCGATGCAACATTAATTTTAGTGACCTCCGATTGGCGTAACCGGGTGTCATTACCGCCGACGTGAATAACTATTTTACCGTATTTACGCTTATCCTTAGCCAGCAGTTTTAAATAGGATTCTATGTCGCCCGCTCTGGCCCCTGGAATGCATTTGACTATGGTCGCTGGTGTCGCTAATGCCACGTTTCTGACTATAGAGCTGCCAATTACCAGGGTTTTCTCCTCAGCGGGTGTGTCGCTGAGTGGGGAAAATCTATTTGAAACGTGGACAGGTTGATGGTGAACCACGGGCTTGACTTTAGGACTATGACTCCTCTTCCTGACAGTCACCCAGCCACTCTTAAGTCCCGGCTGCTCGGGATCTGCTTGGGGACGACTAACAGAGCTAGCTACGCTAGGTGGCTCCGCACTGACTAAAGGGGCCTGGCTCGCTATCGGGTGGTTTTCAACAGTGCAGAGCCGAGCTTCCAATTCAGATAACCTTGCCTCCAAAACTACAAAAAGACTACATTTGTTACATGTACCATTACCACTAAAGGAGGCAGAGGAGTAACTAAACATCTGACACACGGAGCAGGTGAAAGCAGGAGATAGAGGAAGAGAACTGGTAGCCATGCTAAGCTAGAGAACCTGACACACTGCTAAAAAGTGAAAAATAAAAACTAAAGATCTGTAAGAGTGAGTGTTAGAATATAACAAGTATGGGATAGAGTTAACTATGCAAGATGCGAAAATTATAGGGAGAAATAACAGATTATTAGTAGTTCAAGAGGAGCGAGAACTGTCACAGTGCACACACAAAGCAACAGGAAGTGATGCAATACGTCTTACCGCAAAGCAGTATCACGGCCTCCTATGATGCACTCTGAATCCTGACTGAAACTCTTCAAACAGATTATTTCTATGTAAATGATCACAAAGTTTCTCTCCGGGTACTCTGGCTTCCTCCCACCATCCAAAAACATGCATGTCAGGTTAATTGGTGACTCCAAATTGTCCGTAGGAGTGAGTGTGAGCGCGCATGGTTGTTTGTCTCGTTTGTCTCTATGTGGCCCTGTGATGGACTGGTGACCTGTCCAGGGTGTACCCCGACTTTCGCCCGATGACTGCTGGGATAGGCTCTAGCCCACCCGCTACCCGATTAACGGACTGACGGTATAGAAAATGGATGGATGATCACAAAGTTGAACTGCAACTATTTTTTCAAGAACTTTAGACAAAAAAGGGAGATTGGATATAGGTCGATAATTAGCCAAAACTTCTGAATCAAGAGTAGGTTTTTTACGTCAAGGTTTAATTACAGCAACCTTAAAAGTCTGAGGTACATATCCTGTCAACAAAGACCGATTGATCAAATCCAATATGGAAGTGTGTAGTCTGACCATTCCATTCCTATTACATCTACTGCCAGATGTGGTTAGCTTAATAATTTTCTATATGTTATTGATGCAACACATTTTATACATAAATACGTTATAAACTATAATAGCTTATAAATCCTCAGCTAAATTACAGAATAATAGAGATTTAATATTCCACAAAATAAAGCTGATAGACAAATGTTATATTATTATAGCACATTAAAACTGAAACCAAACATGAACTGAACTTTCTCAAGTCTTATTTGTCAGCTCATCATCAGATGATGTTGTTCACTGGTGACAGTGTTTACAGTTCTGTATGCTGAGTTGTCCCCTTATCGATAACTGTCTAAAGTTAACATTGTTGTCTGTAATGCCAAACTCTCTCTTAGCAAAATTGCAATAGGGAGTCATTTCCAGGTTCTAGATGTTACTAAATAATGATAAACATTGAAAAAGGAATTTAAAAGTAGCTTTCTACCCTCCTGATATCGTTCTGTTTTAATGATTTATAAGATGCGTCGTTTTAAATCTGAGTACTCTCTTTGGTAAAAAAAACGTGGAGGACCACAAAAAAACACAAATTATATGTCTTTGTCAACTCACCACAGTGTTAAATGATATAATACTATATAATAATTAGAATCTTCAACTCTTTATACATAATTTGGGAGCATTAGATTTTTGGTGTTTTTGCTTGAAAACAAATACATTTAAAAATCAAAAAGCATAGCATTGCTTTTTCAATTTGTGTGTTATTGTCAAGCTAGTAATTATTTATGTACAACTGATTAATTGTTAAATACTCTGAGAATACAATAAAGTATATTTTAGCAGGATCTTTTACGTGGTCCACTTAAAGGTGTGTGGGGGGGGTTTCCCTCTTTTAATTGTTCCCCTTCTATTAGAAGTTGCCTGCAGCTGTAAAAAAAAAAGTCTGTCTAGTACCACCTTTACTGGACCTGGAACACTGTATCTTTAATCTGGTGCCAAGCTGTGTCCTTGAACAGCAAATGTGCCAACTTAATGCTAGCTGGATGTCAAGGTCTAGTAATAGGCTCCAATGAGGTGGACAAGATCAGATACAGGTGCAACACAAAAATACAGGATGAGTGCATTATGTCGATTAAGCCTCTCATTGAAGCGGAGTGGGCAAAACAGCTGGTTGTTATTAGTCACTGAGATCCCAGTGATTATACTTTCAAAGGTTTAATGTGCTCTGACTTGACTCTGCGTGTCTGTTTTCACGTCACACGCTGCCTTTGTGTTCCAGTACATTATATTGGATTAAAAAGCAAGCTTCACATCTCGCTTCTCTTCCCTTGAAGATGTGTCATGAGGCTCCAACTAAAGTTCATCTTAAAACACGATTTTGATTAATATATAGTATCATTGTTACGAGAGTGTCATTAACCTATTCATACCAAATTTATAGTCAAGTTGTTCCATCAGTACTCAGGTTTTGTGGTTTTGTATTGCCTAACCCAATACAAACTTTCAGTTTAACTGAGTTCAATTAATTTAAACTCAGTTAAATTCAATTCAATTCAGTTTTATTTATTCAGTGCCACGTCACAAAAAAGTCATCTCAAGGAACTTTAAAGATCCAGTCCAATTAAATTGAATTATAATACAATTCAATCAAATTAATTTAAATCAGAATGAAATGAAAACAAATTCCTTAAAATCAATAGTGGTCCAATTAATATAATGTCACTTCATGAAAAGTTGCCCTTGTTAGGGTTTGTGAATTTTTTCATTTGATTTCCTTGTCTTGGTTTTTCTATGTTGTTTTGTTTGGGTTCTAAGTATTTTGAGTTCTTGGTTTTGAAATAAGACTTATTCTCTCTTTTTAGTTTATTCTTGATTTTAACTTCTTGTTTATAGTCCAATTTAGGGTTTTTCTCTGTTGTTGTTCTTGCATTTGTCTGTACTCTTAGTTTAGTCTTGCCTCAGTTCTATACTTAACTAAACTGTACTGTCAGTTTAGTTTTTAGTTTATTCTGTTCTAAGTTCTAACCAGTAGTTGTTCTCAGTTCCCCTGTATGGTCCTCAGTTCCACACTAACCTGATTCCAATCTGTCACCGCTGCAGTCACTCACCATCAGTTCCCCCGTAGTATTTATGCTTCTTGGTTTAATTCAGTCATTGTCGGATCCTCGCCGTTAATGTCTCCGTCTGTTGTCTGTTTCATATTATCCTATTATTCATTTGGTCTTTTGTTTTTATCAGTAGTTTAGTTTCTTGCTTTCCTGCTTGAAAGCACTTTGTGTTTGTTTAAATAAAGTCACTAGTTAAATTTCCATCAGCCTCAGGTCTGGGTTAGGGCTGTTCTGCAACAGAACAACAGTTACTAACCAAAACATGGACCCAGTGGACCAGCTTTCTCTGGAAGACTTTTAAGCAGTGCAAGTGGCTGTAAAAGCTTTCTATGACTGCATGCATGGACTCTCTGTACTATGGGCAAGACTAAGAGTGGTAGATGAGCTTATGGATATGTTGCTTTCGAGACCACAGCTGGGTGTGGCGGAGGTGGAGAAAGAAGCTAAGGTGGACCACAGCGCTTTAGCTGAGATATTCATCGTAGACTGCTCTCTGTCTTGCTCATCACTCTCCTAGCTGCTTGGGTCTCCTGTCTCTGTGCAGTCTGGTATGGCAGTTTCCATGGAGGTCTGGTTAGACATCGCTCTTTCTGCTTCCAAGAGTGTCAACCCTGACCCTCAAGCTATCATCCATAAAAAGAAGCTCCAGGAAGAGGCAAGGTTCCTAAAAGTTTTACACTGCCTCTTCATCAGAGCCTCAGTCTTTGTCAGAGTCATAGCCTTTCGCCTTCATCAGAGTCACAGTGAAAAGCTAATACAGGAAGAGCGATGATCTGCCTCTAGGAGTATTTCCACCCGCAGGCGGCAAAGAAAGAGCTGGACCAGCTCCTTAAATCACAGCAAGAGCTGACCCGCGGCCATCTCCTAGACATTAAAGAAGGAGGTTAGGCTCCAAGCAACCTTTTCTTACCTCCTCTGCAATATCAAATCTGGTGTCCACATCTGAGCCAGAGCCAGAACCCAAGTCCGAGCCAGAGCCAGCACCCACGTCTGAGCCAGAGCCAGCGTCCATGTTCAAGCCAGAGCCAGCGCCCACATTGAAGCCAGAACCAACATCCATGTACGAGCTACATACTTCGACAGAGCCTCAGTTTTCAACAGTCACAGTCAGAGCCCTGTCAGAGGTACAGCCAGCATCTGCTCCCTCGACTTCATTGGAGCTAACAGTTCCTTCTCCTGAGCCAGCTTCCGAGCCTTCGAGAGAGACACTCCTCCTCCATCTGTTTCTGAGGGATTCCCTGAGAGGGACTTCTCTCTCGTATGACTACGTCACATGAAGGAACGTGTCACACGAGGTTCAAGTTGAACTTTGACGTTGGACAGTGCATGCCTCCATGTCGTCCATTCATTTCTGATAATGAACATGGGCATTATCCCTTACTTAACCTACACCCTCCAGTTAATCAGAATCGAGTATTCACAGACTATAAACAGAAATAATCTGTTTGAAGAGTTTCAGTCAGGATTCAGAGTGCATCATAGCAAAGAAACAGCACTGGTGAAAGTTACCAATGATCTCCTCTTAGCTTCTGATAGCGGACTTGTTTCTGTGCTTGTCCTGTTGGATCTCAGTGCTGCATTTGATACGATCGATCACAGCATTCTGTTACAGAGACTTGAACATGTTATTGGGATTAAAGGAACTGCATTAGGCTGGTTTGAGTCATATTTATCTGATAGATTCCAGTTCTTGTAAATGAAGAATCTTAGTCGCATACCAGAGTAAGTCATGGAGTTTGTACCCAAATTATATATAGCTGGTACACGAGGCACCAACATGTATTTATAGTGGACACACGTAGCGTGATGTGATAAGATATAAGGATTTATCCAAAAGTTCTCATGATCTGAATAAGCCTTGTTTTACCTCGTTTTAGGGCACCACCTTCAATCGAAGGAAAAAGACAGAATCTTACGATTCTGGTTTGTTAAATCAATAACCAATTATTAATTAGTAATTAATACATTTCAGTCTCATATTGTCGCAACTCGTGAATTCTCGTTTTGTTGGACTCACACGTATGTAAAGAACACATACACAAAAACCGGTTGATTTTATATATGTATGTATATGAACCATTTATTAAAATGACAAGACCAAAGACATGAACCTTAAGACAACAGGAGAAATGCTTTGAATATGGATGATTATATAAGAAACACTTAGTGAATTGAAAAGAACTAAGGGGAGGGGATGGATGGATGGATATCGGAATCATTCAAATAGTTCGAGCTTTGTTACTATTTGAATTCAAAGGCTATCAACTTGTGTTAGTTTATCATTTTAACAGCAAATTCTCTCGACACCCACCGCATACCGTCTGAAATGTAAGAACAGTGCAAATTTTACTGTTGGGTCAGTTCCGAACCACAGGTAATCGCCAGCGGGTCCAACTGGGTCTGTCTCTCGGTTCCGCGTCTCGCAGCCTTCGTTGTGGTTGACTTTCACGGACAGGACCGGTCGCTTTCCTGCGCCGGAGAATGGCTTCCTTCTGGTAGCTCGGAAGACGAACGGGTGGGGTGTCGGAATTCACCGCAAATAATGATAAAACTGTCCAAGGGTGGAGTTGGTTTTGGTTGCTGACCAACTCTGATGAGGTGAACTTAAATTCACCAAAGATTGACAAAAAGGTTGACAAGCTTAACGCTGGCTCCTTTTGGTAATCAAAAATAGGTGAGGATGCTGCAGCAGCAGAGTTTAAAACGTGCTATAGAGAGGAGACAGGATGCCGGACGAACAAAAACGCAAAATGTATCTTTCTACTACATTCTTCCCTTTCTGTCTTTGTTCGGACCTTCTTCTTCCATCTCATCTTCCTCTCCTGCCATTTTCAAAGACTCTTTGCCAGACTCTCATTCCATCAATCTTAAAACTCTTTGCTCTTCATTTTCTCTACTGATCTGGACTCCTCTGGACCATATTCTTCTTTTTCCTCGCGGTTTACGGAGATTGATTGGCGGAGGCAGGGCATGACGTAGGCCTACGCTACACTTTCAGCCAATGGTATGCCTGAAACTGTTGTGACGTCTGCCTGGGCGTATTTTGTAAGGCAAACTGCAAAACATGCCTCAAAGCAACTTGACTCCTGCATTCCTCCGTCTCATAAACATTTGTTCAGAGGATTCTAAAAACACCATAACCTGTTAAGATATAAAGGGTAAAGATATAGCATAAACTTAGGATATAAAGACATCAAAACAACATAACATAACATAATGATTATGAGTCTCAAAATTCAGATGGATATCTGTTAAGTTATGACATATGAATAACGAACCAAACAATGTTATTTTCCTGTGTTAAACACAGAATACAATAAGAAACAGCTGAAGCATTGGTTAACAGTTGCATTATTTCATATAAATGTCACATGTCATATGCAAGTTGTTGACTTAGTTTTGGGTTTGACTATTCAGTACTATGAACCACTCGGGGGCAATGTTTCTCCATAAGCTGATTAGTCATTTTCCAAAATAATAATATCTTCCGTATCGTTCCACGTACGATCATGAAAAAGGTATTAAAATGCAGCTTTTGATATCACTGAGAACATGAAAGAACTTGTACAAAGATATAAAGCACATTTAATACAGTTTCAAGATTCAGCTAAAAAGTGATTCTGGGTGAGATCCTTTTGAGAGGTCCATGCAGCGACTGTCTCTGGCTTGAGTCAGAGTCAGGGCAAACTGTCACCATTGTTTACTTTGAACCATATAGGGTTGGAAGGGTCCTGTTCTGGTTTTCCCCAAAATCCTCCTGAGAGGGTTCGTTGTTTGTTCAGCTTAGTTAGCACTAAGCTATTAATGCATTTACCTAAATTTATGGCACAGGTCTGTGGAAAGAGGGGCTGAGAAAACGCCCCCAAAATGCTTTCGTGGACAAATTTTGTTGTTCATTTCTCTTCTTTGATGTAGAAATCCTCCATCTGGTATTTCCACACTGACCATCCCCACAAAAGAATGTTGCAGTCATTTAAAGTCTTAAGTTTGTATTAAATTCCACACTTGAGTTCGCTACAAGTTCCTCAGGGTTCTGTGCTTGGACCGATTCTTTTCACTTTATACATGCTTCCATGAGGTAACATTATTAGACAGCATGGCATAAATTTCCATTGCTATGCTGATGATACTCAGATGTACTTATCTATGAAACCAGATGAAACCAATAGGTTAAAGACATTAAGACCTGGATGACTCAGGACTTTCTGCTTTTAAATTCAGTCAAAACAAACAAAGAAACAAAAAATAAATAAAAAAAAAACAAACCTGCGGACACATCGGAGGTCCCAGAGCAACCAGCCCGGCACCAGGATCTACACCGACCCACCCATACTGTGGTGTACCCAGACACCCCAGGCACAGGCAGGGCTCCCCCAGGGTGCAAGGTAACGTCCAGACACCAGGGCCCAGGCCCAGCCCCCAAAACTGCCCTCCAAGCCCGACACACAGTCTCTCCCAGCAGACACCCAACCGCCAAAGAGCGACGGGACAGCAACCCACCACCACTATGTGATAAAGCTAATCAGTGGGGACCAGAAAGAATGAAATTCAGCCAATTGATGTTTTGAGGAGGCAGACATTGTTTCCATGCTAATATAATCTAAAAGACATTTCTAAACTGGTTAAAACATAGATTGTTCTTCGCTTTCCAGTTCATGAGAATAGTTTTATTTGAGATACATAGCACTGTGAGGACCATGTGTGCTGAGTTCATTTCTATGTTGATGTTGTCTAAGTCCCCCAGTATGCAAAGTGTGGGGCATGCAGGTGATAGGTCCTCACAGACCTCAAGCCAGAACTTCTGGACAGGCGCACAAAACCACAGCGTGTGCATAATCATCAGATGTGTTATGTGTTTAATGTGAGCAGATGTTTGAGTGTGTCAGACCCATCCTGAACATCCTTTGTATAATATGTTATGTGAAGAATTTTGTATATTATGAACTGTAAATTATAATTTCTAGTCATTCTGAAGGTGTTCAAACATATTTGTGGCCAGAAGTTATGATTAGAACTGATGGATATATCTGCCATTTTGAGGATGGTAGAGACATTGTGTCATATATAATTTATTGCTGCTGTAGCGTTTTTTTACTCTCTCGTTGCGTTGTGTACTTCATAGAAAAAGGCCATCACTGTTGTCAACTTGCCGTTTATTTTGGACATCTGGTCGCAGTTCCGTCACACACAACAAACATCAGGGAGACAGCAAGGTCCGACTGCTCATTTAGTAGTAGAATAAACCAAATAACTTAACAACATGTAATGTCCCTGGTAGCAGATTAATACAGTCAGTCGCAGTTCCCTCACACACAACAAACATCTGAAAAAAGTAAAATGAAAAGAAAGTGCAGGTTAGCTAACCACATGCGCACTAGCATATAAAAGAAACGTGGAGCTCATACTCGTGCACCTACCAGGGAGACAGCAAGGTCCGACTGCTGCTCTCCCCCGGGATGCACGACCCTAACCCACAGGGGTTCTGCATTCAGGTACCATAAGACTAATAGGTTTGTGTTGTGTGATGAGTCTTTTTTAATGGCAAGTGGAATCACTCCGTTACATTGCCTATCCCATGTTGTGATATGAGCTCATCACCTTCTGGGTGCACAGTAGCTCCCCGAATATGGTCGCTGCGGGCCCCGAGCCTGCCCTGTGGCAAGTCACAGGAAATGGGGGAAACTGCTACTGCCAGCGAGTCAAATACAACTCTGATGACTGTTTAAAAGAATAAAAATTAAAAACTGATGCCCATAACAGCAGCATTTGCAGTGGCAACTGCCTCAAACACCAATAAAGCAGTTGCAGCTGCCCCAGAAACAGTCAACTGCCGCGGCAAGTCAGTGCCTCAGATACTGACAGCTGTCACTGACCAGCTGTGAGGCTGCCACTGGAAGTGCCACTATCAGGTGACAATGCCACAAAGTGAGCCAGTGCTCTCTCCCACCACCTGACTCCAGTTGTTTACTATTATGTGACGTAATAGGTCAAACGGGGCGTATTAACCTGCTGAAACAACGAATATCACCACCTAGTGTTGAGGAGGAATACACGTTCCCATCATTTATTCAATTTACTCAGTTGTATGTAAACTTGGACAAGGACAGAAGTCCAATTAGATGCCAAAATTAAGCTGTGCATGTAAACATACTGATTGTTTTTTATCAAAAGTTGGAAGTTATGAAGCCTTTTATTTTTTCAAAAGAAAATCTCACCTGTAGTGGTTAGGACATTACAAATATGAGCTACTACAGCAAACAGAATAGTAAAAAGTCATTTTAGTGATTTTTAGTGAATATTTTCAGTTATTGAATACATACTATGTGTCACACCCTAATGAAGTGCGAGCCCCGGTGCGGTCACAGAGTCAGGAGAAACAAGAACTCTTAGTTCAAACAAAAGTTTAGTGGCTAACAGAAAATCTCACACAGAGGAAAACCTGGCCTGGTGAGCAGGGAAGTCGGCCAGCAGGACCGGAACAAAAAAACCAAGGTACTCCAAGAACTGAAAATAATCCACAAAAACACTAAAGGGTCAGGATCCAGGTTGTGAACCAAACAGGAAACAAATACATTAACACACGAGCGAAGAAAGGCAGAGAAGACCAGATATTTAAACTAACGGGCAATCAAGGGGAGTTACACAGGTGGAACACAGGTGAGTTACGAACCTATGGCCATTTAAAATGTTTTTTTTCAGAGAAATCTTACCTGTAGTAGTCAGGGCATTGCAAACATCATCTACTACAGCAAACAGAATGGTAAAAAGTCATTTTAGTGATTTTTAGTGAACATTTTTCATGACTAAATTCACACTGAAACCTAATTGGTAGACAGTCCCAACTGAACGAACCAACTTTACGTCGGTCCCAGGACCGATGTTGAAGAAAAGGGATAGTCCGGTGGCGACGGAGATTCAGGGCAACGATTCCACGTAATTCGCAGCTGCCTCCTGTGTGCTAAATCTCTTCACCACACCATTGACAGGTATAGAAGGGCATAATTTACGTTCTTCCTCCTCAAACAACCCTTCTCTTCAACAAAAGCCTTGCATTTCTTGGCCACTGCCGCCGAGTAATCATTAAAGAAGTAAACTCTGATCTGGTCGGCTGGTTGGTTCCGCTCTGTAGCAAGGCGTCGTGCCGCAGCCATCACTCGTTGTTTATCAGCGAAATTGTGAAGTTTCATAATGATGGGTCTGGCACATCGGTTAGTACCCGCCCTCGGTGCTCGGGAGCAGTGTGCACGGTCCAGCTTGATCTTCCCGGTTTTAGTGAGATTGAGATAGGAGGGGAGCCATATCTCCATGACAGTGACTGGATCCTTTCCCTCCGTGCCCTTAGGCAGCCTGACCAGACGAAGGTTACATCTGCGGCTGCGGTTCTCCAGATCATCTATATGATCTGCCTTGTCGTTTGTTTGTTTGTTAAGTTTTGTCACTTTAGCCTGCAACATCTGTTGTGTCTTCCACGCCTGAGATCCGTGGCTCAGCATCACCAACCCGCATTGCCAAAGCCTGCATCTGAGATGTTTGCTCATATAGCAGCAATCACAATGTTACCTTTAGCATCCAATGACTTTGTAATGTTTTCAGTTCTCGTCCTCAAAGCCAAAAGAATACCTGGGTCAACATCGCTCCTGGATTCCTCGACCTCGGCAGCGGCTTCCACCTTGTTAGCATGTTCGGGTTCAACGGCAGCAGACTCTATAGCGTTGCTAGCATGTTCCCCCGAAGCAGTATTTTTCTTAGATTTGGAGCAAGGCATTCTCAAAAAATAGTTGTCCAGGCTCATTATAGAGCTATTCCTATGCACACTTATAACATTTCACCAGGTGAACACGTATTTTAGACGGATATTTCAGTAAACGTCACCAAAGCTCAACAGGCAAGGTGTTCACATTATGACGCCATCTTGCCAACCCTCTTAATTAATGCTGTTAGTAGTATGTTTATTATCTTGTAAAATATTATGTCAGGACTTCAAACAATTTAGTTTTACTATCAATATAATACTAGTTTACTACTACCTGCCCTTGTTTTGGGGAGGAATTGATGTTAGTGTGAAAGTGGGAGAGCACCATCCGCTGCAGTGAGCAAAGAGGCAACTGTTTTCAGGCTGTCCAGCTGTGTTGGTTACAATAAAGAAATTCCCAAAATGTAACTGTTGCACACATTTAATCCACAGCCCATCAGTTTGGAGAGAAAGCTACTCAGCAAAAAAAAATTGGGCTTACACTTTCTTGCCCTCTTGTCAAATCACTTGACACTCCTTGACTTGTGAAAATTATTTTCACATATAATTAATAATGAATGTGTGCCTTGATCCATTGGTTATTGCTTTTCTATGCACTATGGTTAGCCTTTGGCACCAACACATCACCATGAGCAGATGATTTACATCTCGTAACTGCAAACTTCTAGCTAAAGTGCGTACCCACAATTCCATTTCACAAGATCATTGTCTACACACCTAAACAACACATAAACACAACCTGCCGGGCCAAGCGACTAGTCCTTCATTCACAACACACAGTGCACTGACATTATCTCACATTACAGCACAACTGGTCTCCTTCACAGCCACCTGCTTCACAATCACATCTCACAAGCTGCTGTTTGCCCAATTATTGTCCAAATTCAAACACTCACCACCTCTGTGCTCCTAACAATTTTCCCCAAATAATTTCAGCAGCCCCCCTGCGAGCAAGGGAAATAAGAGGCTATGAGGGTGAGCCAAGCACTTTCGTCTGCATTCTTTAATTGAATGAACCCCAGCAGTTTTCATACTGTACCTCTATAGCAAACATCTGCCGCTTTAAAATGGTTAAAACATGATGGCTTTCACGATTTATCTCTGACTTACTCATGGGTGTTCCAGGAAGTTTAATTCCCCGTCTAGGTCACCATTATGTTGTGGATAAAACTTGAGTAGTTGGACTCGTCCGGGCAGGCTCTTGGGGAATTTATTAACAAGAACATCAGCAATATATGTCACACAGCAGCATATAAGGAATTCACAAAGGTAATAGATTAAGAGATTGTCTTACATTCTAAAAACGTTCTGTGTACATGGCCAAAAAACAATTTCTATCTGGTGCCTATGGGTCTGAGATTTCCACAAACATCTTTTGTCGTTGACCTTCCCAGAAAACACTCTGACCTCAGTCAAGATGGATGTCAAGATGTGGTGTGGATATGACATCAATTAACTCCCACTGGGGAGCTCTCATATTTAGAAATATGGACGAATTTATTAGTCATCCAAAAACATGACAACCCAGGGTTGAGACCAGGATGCAGAGCTGTAGTCTTACACACTTCTCTGCAGCTTCCCACCTGATGCTAACCCCCCAAAACAAATGAAATAAATCAATAAACAAGAGGAGCAAATCCCAAAAAAAAAATTAAAAAGAAAAAAAATGTACTTAAACAAAAACATCAAACTATTAAATGTGGTTTGCTGAATATTAGATCTCTCCTTTGGAAGTCTCTGTTAGTGAATGATTTGATCTGTGATCATCATATTGATATATTTTGTCTTACAGAAACCTGGCTGCAGCAGGAGGATCATGTTAGCATTAATGAATCAACTCCCTCTGACTATTTAAATGTTCACGTTCCTCCAACCACAGGCAGAGGAGGAGGAGTGGCAGCTATCTTCAGATCAGGGTTACTAATCAGTCCTAGACCCAAGATTAGTTTTAGCTCTTTTGAATCTCTGATTCTCAGTTTTTCCCACCCAAAGTGGAAATCACAAAAACCTCTTGTGTTTGTTGTTGTGTATCGTCCACCTGGCCCTTATTCTGAGTTTCTGTCTGAATTCTCAGAGTTTTTATCCCAGTTAGTGCTGAGTAGAGATAAAGTCATTGTAGTGGGTGACTTTAATATTCATGTAGATGTTGAAAATGACAACACAAAATATTGATTTTATTATATTTAATCGCATTGAGAGTGAACAGTTAACAGTGTTCCCTCATAACCCTGTTTTATATGACCATTTTGTAATAACCTTTGAGTTTACATTACTTGACTATACAGCATCTGAAAAGAAGGTTCTTCATAGTAAGTGTCTATCAGAGAATGCTGTAATCAGATTAAAAGAATTTTAAAAGATTTTCTTCGCTGCCATGTGCAAATACAACAGTATTACAGCTACATAAACTTTATTCCCACACAACTTGAGTGTTTTGTGAATGGCACTACAGCTTTGATGTATACAACTTTGGACAATGTTGCCCCTCTGAAAAAGAAGACTGTCAGTCAGAAGAGGTTGACTCCCTGGTATAATTTAAAGTGAACTAAGAATCTCACCTAGTCTGGAAAGAGTTTTATAACACATAAGACAGTCTATTGCATAGCTAGAACTGCTTATTATCCATAATTGATAGAAAAGAATAAGAAGAATAATCTCAGGTTTCTTTTCAATACTGTAGCCAGGCTGACAAAGAGTCCGAGCTTTGTTGAGCCATGTATTCCTTTAACTCTCAGCAGTGATGATTTCATGAGATTCTTATCAATAAAATTGTTTCTATCAGAGAGAAGATTAATGGAATCCTTCCCACTATTATCACTGATGTATCATTGTCACAGTCTGTCATGTCATAGTTTATGTTAATCATGTTTTCAGGTTTTGTTCTAGTCATGTTTTTCCCCTGTCACGTTCAGTTCACTCTAGTCACCTGGTTAATTGTTCACAGCTGCACCTCATGTCACTGATCACTCCCCTCACAGTATTTAGCTTCCTGGTTTACTTTCAGTCACGGCAGAATCCTCACGATCCCTCCATGCTTCGTCACGAAAAGCTAAGTTTGGTTACCTGCCTCATAGTCTTGTTTTGTCGTAGTCTTGTTAAGTTAATCATAGTCATAGCGTTTATTCATAGTCTTGTTTTTGTCATAGTCCCTTTCCACAGTTAAGTATTTTTTGATCCGGCTCTGTCGCGCCTTTTGTTCATGCTCCCTGTCTTGATTTGAGAAATAAACCTTGTTTTTTGGAACTAAAGAGAACTGCATCTGGGTCCTACATTTCCATCAATCCTGACAATCATCAAGTCGAGCAGCTTTAGAAGTATCTTTAGAACCTGATTTGAACCTGATAACTTGATTGTCTTGTCTGTGGACTTCCTCTGTGATGACTCTATCAGTCCAATAAATTTGTGTTGGGAACAGGTGTTGGTAAATAAATATTGAATGCTTTGAAAGTGGTTGCTTATTTATTTTTTTGTGAAAATGGAGGACACTTCCTTCCCTCTCTATGTAGTGGGTCAATTTTGCCAGATTATACTGATGCTCATGTGAGTGAGTGGCCTTGACAAGAGGACATAGTGGTGCATTTGTAGTTCTATGAGCATTTGCATATCAAAATGCACTTAATGACAGTTAGTTTTTGAAGTATTTAATATATTTACTGTATATTACTGTAACTTATTCTGTATTTTGCCAGATTATGGTGATCCTGGGGTTGTGATCATGGGGCCCATGAACATTGTTGCCCAGGGTAAAGCGAAGTGTTAATCTGGCCCTGGGTTTACATGTTTTCAAAATATGAGCACTACAAGTGAAAACGTACACGCTGCTATTAAAGAATATTTTGATATGAATATCCCGTCTTATATATGCTGCTTTGTCTCTCGTTGTTAACAAAAAGTTGCTCAGAAGATATTACCAAGATGTTATCAAACTTTATATGGAAGAACAAAAACCACTATATTAAAAAATCAGTAATAGTGAACTCATGATAATGGTGGCCTTAACTTTTTAGACTTTTACACTTTAAATAATACTTTCAAAATAAAGTGGCTTAAACAATTTATCAAGAACCCATCTTCAATTTGGAATTTCATGCCAAAGTTTATTTTCTCTAAATTAGGAGGCCTAAATTAAGATAATATAGAATAGAAATAGAAATAAATAAAATAATCAAAATGAATAAAAACAAGCAACAGTCTAGATAAATTAAAAGATATTGTGCAGATTTCATGCACAGACACGCGAGAAAATAAATGTTTTTAACCTGGATTTAAAAATGTCTCCATTTGGTGACAGTTTAATCTCCACTGGCAGTTTGTTCCACTTGTTTGCAGCATAGCAGCTAAATGCTGCTTCTCCATGTTTAGTCTGGACTCTGGACTGGACCAGCTGACCTGAGTCCTTGGATCTAAGAGCTCTGCTGGGTTTATATTCTCTGAACATATCACAGATGTGTTTTGGGCCTAAACCGTTCTGGTATATGTAAACCATCAGTAGGCTTTTAAAATCTATTCTGTGACTGACTGGAAGCCAGTGTAAAGATTTTAAAACTGGTGTGATGTGTTCAGATCTCTGAGTCCTGGTTAAAACTCTAGCAGCAGCGTTCTGGATGAGCTGCAGCTGTTTAATGCTCTTTTTGGGAAGTCCTGTTAAAAGACCATTACAGTAATCGAGTCTACTGGAGATGAATGCGTGGATGAGTTTCTCCTGGTCTTTTTGGGAGAGAAAACCTTTAATTCTGTTGATGTTTCTGAGTTGGCAAAAAGCTGCCTTGGTGACAGCTTTGATGTGGCTGCTGAAAGTCAGATCTGAGTCTATCAACACTCCAAGGTTACGAACCTGATCAGTGATTGTAAGGGCCAGTGGAAAAATGTGGTTAAATACAAGTAGAAATCAAGTTGAAAATATCTTCCCATAATTTGGTGGAGAGGGGGCAAGACCAAAATAATTAAATACATCTACAGGGTGTCCTTCACAGAAAGAGCAATTTATACCTATATCTTTTTTGAATCATTGTTAAAAAAAACTTTTGATGGGTAAAATCTGTTAATTACTTTAAAGGATACTTTATTATTTATCATATATTTAGCTGGCAAGTTCCAAATCTTTTTCCAGTTAAGGTTATTGATAAAGGTGTTCCAATAACCTACGACATATGGAACTGATACAACATCTTTCTGAAATAATGAGCATATTTGACGATTACTATTGCGCGTTGAAGAGAAACGTGGTGATTATGACTTTTTGCCTTCTTTAATTTATATATTTGATCTGGGGTGCTGGCTGGTTTTCTTGTTTAGTTTTCAGGCTGGGCTGGACGGCTAGGAGGAGCGCTCTCACCACCTGTGCCTGATTTATCAATCTTGTACCAGTTAAAGCCTGCTCTCTCCTGGGCCCCTGTGTTGGATTATTGTCTCACGTCAACATTACACGTATGCCTGCTCTTTTGCTCAACCTGAGATCAGTGTCCTGCCCAGCCTTCAACCGTACCAGCCAGCAGCCCGCCTCCGAGCCTCTCTTCATGAGCCCCTACATGGTTCATTGGGACACGAGACCCACTCACCTTTACGAGCCCTGCACGGAATCACCTGGGCACGAGACCCTCTCTCTCCTCGGATCACGCACCCGGACACGGAGCGTCCTTCCTCCTCACCCAGACCCTGGATCGTTTTCCTCGCCTCCTGGTTTCCTAACTCCCCCCTCCCTGAATAAATCCTTTTTGACTTCTACCATCTGTCTCCTGTTCACTTTTGGATCCAGTCCTCTCCCGCCCTAACAAAACAGATTTGACCAGTTTCAAGTTTGGTTGGATCAATGGGTAATAATGTTGGATTATGTCCTGCTGTACTTTTTATATAACACAATTACTCCATCAGGGATTGCATTTATAATAATATTAAATTCATTAATAGGGATTATGATACTATATTTTCAGATGAAGTCTTGATATGACACTGTGCTGTTGCTTGATGCTACTGCAGGTTCTTTCAGTGAGTACACTCGGAGATGATGGCAGGGAGTTCAAAGGGAGAAAATCCCGTGGAGGCCTGGGGTACCTTGTGCACTGTAAACGGCAGAGGATCTAGCCACCTATCCCACTTACGGCCGTCATCGTGCACAAACTTATGGATCATGGACTTCAAAATCTTATTCAGGCGCTCAACAAGGCCGTCAGTTTGAGTGTGGTAAACACTGGTTTGAATAGACTTGATGCCCAATAATCCGTATAGTTCTTTCAGTGTTCATGACATAAATTGGGTGCCTTGATCAGTCAGGATCTCTTTCGGGATTACAACTCAGGAGATAACTTGAAACAGTGCCTGCGTCACACTCTTTGCAGAGATGGTGCGCAGTGGCACTGCCTCTGGATATCGCGTTGCGTAATCCACAAGAACTAACACGAAGTGATATCCACGTGAGCTCTCGGGATGGCTGGTTGGTTAACCAGTTGGCATTCGGAGCAGGACACACACCAGCAGCACAAGTCTGCCCGAATGCCTGGCCAATAGAACCGGGCCATTACACAGTTCAGTGTTTTTTCATACCGCATATGCCCTGCCATCAGGTTATAATGAGCCGCCTGGAAATTAATTTCCCGATGGCTTTTCGTTATTTTCTCTGTCTGAGTGTTACGACTCACTCTGTACAATCTGTCCCTGCATGATGAAAAGTGTGGATATGTTAAAGCTGGTCAAAGGCACAGCGTAGGGTATCATCACGAGACTGCTCAAGTTGAAAATCTTCCATGGAGTCGAACACGGGAACCTAAGAAGCGTCCTGTGAAGACACGCCGGCTCTCCCTCCCCGTCCGCAGTGTCGGACAACCTCGCATCACTGCTGAGCACAGCGCGCATATCCCATCTCCCTGATGGTCGTGAGCGCACCCCCACACACTGCCCCACTAATCTATCAAACCCGGGCCAATCGGTACCCAAAATCAGGGGGGCGCCAGGCGGGAGCTAACCACAGTCTTCGCACTATGCTTTCTTCCCTTATAACGAATTTCAACTGGAACCACAGGGTATCTGTATCCCTATGTACACACCTAATATCCACCCACCCTGTCTCTATCAAAGCCCTGGGTCGAATCAGGTTCTGGTGAACTACGGACTGTGTGCAGCCCGAGTCCACCATCGCCTGATGTGTACCCCCCTGAATCCTTACGGTCCCTCCTGGACCAGGGGAGGGTGCCAGAGGGCCAACAACCCGAATCACCTGTCCGACTTCCATAATCCTGAGGGACCCTCTGCGGGCATGGAGCAGCACCTGTAGCGGCTGGATGTTAGTGCGGGGGAACAGGAGATGGTTGAGTGGTTGTGTGTGCACGGGATCCGATGACAGCCTCCTTTGGGGTGTGGGATGGCCGTAAGATGCTGACTGAGCCTCCAGTGTCCGGCCCAAGGAAAAAAACGGCCAGATGATCCTCCGAGAGGGTGATTGCTGCAGCCAGGTGCATGGGTCGGTGGCAGTCGGCATACTTTATAATTACATTATAATTACGTATAATATATATATATATATATAATTATATGTAATATATAATTACATATGAAGTTCCAAATTGAAGATGGGTTCTTTTACGTCTGTCAGTTTATCATGTTTTATGTTCCTCTTTAGTTTATGCCACTGTTTTTCCTCAGTCACTCTTGCCCTGCCATCAGCTTCACTCATGTCACTTGTGTTTTTCCCCTCAACTACCTTCAGTCAATAATCACCCTCCTCAGTATTTAGTCTCCAAGTCTGTTCATGTCCATTGCCAGATCCTCACCGTCACTCATGTTGGAATCAGGTTGGTCCTTGTCAAGTCATAGTTTCTTGTCAGGTTTTTTTCAAGTAAAGCAGTTTTGTCTTCGTCATAGTCAGGTTTTTGTTTTCAAGTTTTGCTTTGCGAGTTCAGGTTTTTTGGTACACCTGCTCAGCCATGCTTTTTGTTTGGATTATTTAAATAAATCAAGTTTTTGTTGGAAAATCTGCATCCGGGTCCTCCTTCACCACCACACCACACAACCTACGTGACATGTTCTTGATAAATTGTTTAAGCCAGTTTATTTTGAAAGTTTCATTTTCAATTGTAAAAGTCTAAAGATAAGGCCACCATTATCATACGAGTTCATTTTTAATTTAAAATTTTTTATAAAATAGTGGTTTTTGTTTGTCCATGTAAAGTTTAATATCTTGTCGATATCTTTTGAGACTTTTGTTAACATCGAGAGATAAAGCAGCATACATAAGATATGGATATTCGCATCAAATTTTTTTTTCATAGCGCGTACGTTGTCACTAGCAGCGCTCATATTTTGAAAACATGTAAACCATAGTATTTCCAGTTCAAAGGACGGACCACCACCAGTCCAATCGGTGACGATTCATGTCACCCGAGGGTACGTAACTTTTCCAGTTTGGTTAATATCGTTTCTGGTTTGTTGTTGTGTTTTCTCTTTTGCTGTTGCGATTTGCACTTCAGGACCACCGTAAAAAGTGCTTTGACTGGTCAGCTACACTAGTACTAGAAAAGTGCTGTACAAGTGCAGTCCATTCAAAATGAGCTCCTCTTGTATTTTTTTTATTGTTTTTTGTTTCTATTTGATTTATTAAATTTAATTAAAAATCATTATGGGGTTTTGGGGGGTTAGCAGAGAAGCGTTCCAGTGTGCAACTCTGCATCCTGGTCTCAACCCTGGAGGACGTGCAGCTAATCATGTCATCACTGGTCAGATTTGGCAGGGGTTCAGAGAAAACTAAGCAGTCAAACATTGGCAGTTATACATCTACACATTGATACTACATTAATAGAGTGACAAGTAAACCAACATAATCATATGCCATATTTCATCTGTGGCTTCTTTTTAGCTTGAAAATCTTTGGAGAATTGCCAAACATTATTATCTGTTGTAGTAAAACACTTAATAATGTCTGCTCTTTGTTTTAGAAGTAAAAGTATTGATATATATATGAAGGAATGCATCTTTAGTGCTAGCTATAAAGTAAGCCATTTGATCTCCTTGGCCCTAATATATACTAATTTGACCATGTTTCTTTTGTATGTTACTTACCTTAAAAACAAAACATGGAGAAAAATGTAAGTGGTAAAAATTAACAGAGATGTTAACAAGCTCAAACAGTCACCACTTAAACCTTCAGTCACCACTTCAAACTTCTGCCTTATCTCACTGAGCATTTTCCATTGTCCATTTCGAGTCATCTAAGCTCATTGCCCTCCAGATAAAATGTTCAACTCTCTGATTTTACTTGTTACAGTTCAGATTTGTCCATTATTAGATTAAATGCATTGTATTTGTTCATGAAAGTTTGACAATCAACTGAACATGCTGCTTTTGATATGGCAGTTCAAACAATATAATGAATATAACGTCATAACTCAATCAATACACCAATCAGTTGACAAAGGAGCTAAAAAAAAGCTATTTTTAATGCATTTATCAAACATTCAGCAGAACAATATAAAGCATAGGTATGTGTTGTGTTTAGGCAGGGCAGACCACAGACAGATCACCTGCCCATCACAGAGACAAGCCACCATGAGTGCTCACACTCAATTTAGCAACCAATTAACTTAATATGCATGTTTCTGGACTGTGGGAGGAAACCAGAGTACATGGAAAGAACCCATGTTTGCACTGGGAGAACACCCTCCACAAAAGAACAACCCAGCAGAGATTTGATCTCGGAACCTTCTTGCGACAGTACGAGCCACACCACCATGTAGCCACAAACAAACACACTCCCAAAAATATCATATACCTCTGTAAGTTTGATATTGTTCCTGTGGTTATGTCACATGTTTTAATTTATAACATATTTTATTGTAAATGTTATTGTTACAATTAAGCCTTAAAGCATTAATCACAGTTTAATGTTTCCATGCAGTAATTTATCATGTACAGACAAGTCTTCATGTCCAGCTGTACTTAGCATGGAGCATCTCATTGAGTAGGTTGTTGCTGGGTACTTCACCAATCAGGTGTCTGCAGTATAGGTAGTCTTCAGCCAGTGTACTGAGGGAGCGTAACTCAGACAGACACAGCAGCAAATGAGTGAAACGGCTGGGGTAATGAGATGAGGAGGTCAATGTGTACTCCTGCAGGGCTCCCTCAACCTGCTCCAGCACACTCACTACAAATCCATGGTCTTCAAGTTCCTTTACATCTGGACAGTAAGGAAAAAATAAAGTAACCACCAATGAATGAGACATTTTATGCAAAAATGTAAATGAGAAGTATAACTCATAACTTATAACAATACTGTGTATCTATATTTAACTGGCATGATATACAGCTTAAGTCACAATGAAACACAATCATTCTAGTGTTGTACCTCTGTCATGGTAACCTAGTTTTAACCTTGTAAATAACAATATCTATTTTTGCTTTTTGAGGTTCAGTGATGCACTCGCTGCATACTTGTAATTCTGTGAACCTTGAAACCCAATAGAAATTAGGGGCAGATAATGCAGAGTCCCTTAGTCAAAAGTGGACTGCTTGCAGTAAACAAGTCTTCTTCTTAAATTAACACATGCAATATTTGTTTAGGATTTGTTAGCTGCACTGTCTTGAGAGGATACTGTGAATGTTATATCTAAACCTAACCTTGGTTAGTTTTCTCTATAACACAGCTTTCAAGTTGCCTCATCAGTGGTTGTTACAGATATGAATATTTACTCCAACTGACCTTGCCTGATGAAAATCTCGTACAGTTTTGGCACCCTGGCTATTAAAATGCATTTGATTATTTGTAAACTGCAGTTTTGTGTAACGGTCAGTAGACTGCTTCATTAACGTGTCAAACCTTTCAACCACCAGATGCTAGAGCATCTTCTTTATTAAATACCTCACTTAAACAGAAGTAAAAGTATTGATATAAACATCCAATGAATTAAAACTCAGCTCAGTGATAGAGGCCTCAGATATTAAAGCGGCATACTACAAAAGAAACTACTATACTTTGTGATAAAAGACACATTTTCATTATTTCAGCCTCAATTGAGTCTATTCATATATATATATTCAAGATCTAGTGAGATGCAGTAGCTTAGTGAAAACTCACAGCATAATGATTATTTTTTACTTTTGCACCAAAATCTTCCCAGTTACATATTTTTGTGAGGAAATATCAGTCATTTTCATACTGAAACATGAGTTGAATTTGTTACATGAACTCAAGATGCCCAAGAGACATACACCGCTAAGTAATGTGTGTAAGCGGCTCCAAGCTAATGCACAGAGTCTAATTCAGTAGATCACCAGTTACTAGTCTTGGCTTCTTTTGGGTGCTCAGTTTTCTTAATTTTAGTTCTCCAAGTATTCAGCATAAAACTTCATGGAAAAGCACAACTTGTCACTAACCTGGGTTGAATAGGATTAGGAATTTAATGCAGGCAAACTCTTGACGGTCCACCTTTAGAATGTTAAGCCTCTCAACCAGCTCCTTTCCTCTTTCAGTCAGGCTGTCCAAAGTAGGTCCAGCATGAGAGACTATATTTGACAATTCCACCTGAACCAAAGACAACATATGCTGACATCAGATCAGTCATAATTCCTGGTCTGTACTCTGAACTTACAGTCACATGTCATATTCTTTACTGATGTACAGAATCACCATTCAGTGTTATAAACTCACAACCTAACAAAGCAGCTGTTAATTAGGGCTCAAATATGCCTGCAACAAACGTTTGTCACTTTTGGGGGGGGCGCTAAACAGGAAAGGGATTATTTATGTTAAGTGAATAAATAAAGAAACAGTGAATAAATGTGTATATGTGTTCAAAGCATTTTCTTTCTTTCTTTCTTTTTTTTTTTTACAGCTGCTGTGACAGACTTTAGATAATATAATATATATCATCTATGAAGTTTTCTGTGTCAGAAAAAGGGGTTGAGACTTCCCTCTGACAAAAAATTCTTTATGGATAAATATTTGGACATGAAATATCATATGGATAAACAATAAAGTCAACACAGTAGCTAAGTTGACCTACCTCCTGTCCAGTGACTAGACGTAGACTGCCTTCTGTGCCATAAAGAACCTGTCTAGAGATGATGTCCAGGACCAAGAGTTCACCCCAGCTGTGGTGCAGCAACTTCATCTGGTCATTGACCTCATGGCATAAAAGAAAGAGGTCAAATCATTAAAACAATGGTTCTATCCTGCTCAATTTGAATGTTTAAGACAAGACTCTTAGTTTTCATGAGTTAACACCAAATTTAATCATAAATGATCTTCCTCATTGTTCAACCTGACAATAAAGTAACCATTTACCAACCACCAACATTGTATTAAAGGTTAAGGTGTGTTATTCTAAAGCCATGTGGCATTGAAAGACTGCAACAGAGATGAAGAGCAGCAATAGCTAATTCATCAAGAGATTTACTTATCTACTTTTTACTCTTCTTACTACTTGTGTTTCAACATTTCCAGGATCTGAAAAACCAGAGTACATTTCTGAGCCATGGCTACAGCAGGTGACTGTCAATCAATAGCCACACATCTGACATCGACTCCTCTGACAAGAATTCACTGGAGTAAAAAATGACCACCTGTGCAGGCTTTAGATGGCCTCTATTTAGAGAAGTTTCAAGTCTTCTTAAATGAAAATTTTGCACATTTTGTACCTAAAACATCTATCCCAATTTTAGACCTAATGGAGTGATTTAGATTAATACAGACAGTAAAGCAGGATATGCTCTAATGTTCACTTTCTTTGGGATTAAAAAGTTGCCACTTGATGTCCACCAGTGTAGGACATTTTAAGCACAAAGTTGTCCTCTTTTACAGATGGTGTATTTTTTGGGTTTGCCATGTTTTAACCTGACATGTTAGTATGTATTAGTAATTTTATTTACATTTAACAAATTGTTTTATACTGCATGGACTCGCTGTGTCTATTTTTCTATCATATGAGGTGTGGTGATTTGGACTCCTTGATTGAGGACAGCTACACCTGATTCCATCACATCCTCACAGCCATAGACTAGACAATATGTGATCTTGGACCGTTTTTTGTATTGACTGAGATGGGGGAGCAGGAAAGAGAACAAGGGACCGCAGCCGATCTCACTGAGAGAACCGAGGACGCTGCTGCACGCACAGAGGGTGCGCCGACCTGATGGATAATCAGGAGAGAACGGAAAACGGTGCCAGTGTAACCCAGACGGGAAGCAAGAGAGACATGGTACAACGGCTTCAAAAGGCTCAGTAAAGGAAAGCTGAAAAGCTTTTGATTGTTAGCGTGTCCAGTGTTTGCTTCCGGTGAAACGACAGCATGAGTTGAGATCCGCTCTCCCCTTCCTCTCAGCGGGAGCAGCAGTAGACGGCGTTCCGAGATGCTCGAGGCCTCAGGCTCCACTTCCTACGAAAAGCGCAATAGAACTGTAACTTTGAATATTTTTATATATAAGCTTTGGACTCTGGAATTGTGCTCTTTTTAACGGACACAGTTGGTGCCTGTGCTTTAGTTCCCTGCCTGCTTATTTTTGTTTAGCTCTTTGTTAAAGCAACCTTTTAAACTGTTCTAAATTATTTTTGCACCTAAGGAGGTGGTGGACTTTAATTGACATCTGTAACCCGGAAGTTTATTGGTTTTTTAAAATTATTTGTTCCTTTGCCACTCGTTTTTTGGGCAATAAGTACTTTTCTTTTTTTTTTAAGATGAATAAATGATACTTTATTGAAAACAGGTCAACTACAAAACAGAGTTTAAATAACAGAACTGAGCACGGGAGCTTACAATAATAGACAACAGGAAAATGAAAGCACAGAGCACAATTGCAAATAAATTACCAGACAAGAAGAACAAGTATGTAAATAAATAAATCACCATTAACTGACATAACACACATCACCCTCTCTTCATTGAACTCCACTGGCTGCCCTTAGCCGCCTGCATCAAGTTCAAGTCACTGATGTTAGCTACAAAGTGCTTAATGGAACGGCTCCATCTACTTGAATGCTCTTGCAAAGGCTTATGTCACAACTCGGTCCCTACGTTTATCGCAGGATTGTCGTCTAGCAGCTCCTACACCACGCCTAAGACAATCCAAACTCTTTTCATGTGTCGTCCCACGATGGTGGAATGACCTACCGAGCGCTACAAGGGGGCGCCCCTGTCTATATTCAAGAAACTCTTGAAAACCCAGCTCTTCAGAGAGCATCTCCTATCCTAGCACTAGCACATCTTTCTGCACTTCCTTCTATGCCTGCACCCTATCTCTACCTCTGACAGAGTCTGACTCGTGGGTTCCTTCTATGTAGTTTATTGTTAGCTTTTTTTATAGCTGTTATATCTTCATTTGTAAGTCGCTTTGGATAAAAGCGTCTGCTAAATACAGAAATATAAACATTGCATTTTTCATTTTCGTCTTTTTTGTCTTTATAGCTTTAGAATTTTTAAAATTTATTTATTATTATTATTATTTATTTATTTTTTAATTTCACAAATGAAGACAGGTAAAATGGTTTATTGTTAGTACATTTATTATAAATATTAGGTTCATGAATATCTGTTGTCTTCTTTATGGTCATAAAAAACAATATTGTTGAAAGAAAAAAAATGTTTGGGAGATGATTACTTTGCAAGAGATCTAAGATATAAAACCAGAATTTATGAGAATTTTGAGACTGTCATAATTGCAGACCAAAAGAAACCTCAAACCACCTATTTTAGAAATAATATGGGATTCAAATTAAAAATTCTTTAGCTAGCTTATTTCAAAAGTATTGTTGAGGGTTGAGAAGTCTGTAAAATTCATACCACCACACTCTGAATTAGTATTATTTTTAATATAGTGAGCAGAATTTAGTGAGCTGGTGTCGATTTAACAGAATCGACACCAGCTGAACAATCGGAACCATGAGCAAACCAGACATCACTCCCCCACTGGGTTTTCCAAAAACTGACATCCCTTTTGTGCTCTTTCGCAAAAAGAGATAATGCTTTCCTTTGTACAGTATTAAAAATACAGATACAGTACAGTACAGTAAAAATACTGCATCTTAGTTTGTAGTTTGTCAGCAGAGCTCCAACCTGAAGATATCACACAGACGCATCTTGGCCACCCCAAAGATAACAATACCTTTTAATACCTTTTAAATAATTTTAATCGCTCACTATTAGATAATATTGAAGAGCCAGAAAGGAGAGGGGAGGGGTCTTCTCACACCCCTGCTTCCTGGTTGCTGCTCGGGCAGGAGGGGCCAGGAGAAATTATTCTGCTGGTTCGGGATCTGTGGTGGCTGGGGGGCTGCTGGCCCCCTGGTGTGCCTGCTGCGCTACACCCCAGCGGAGTCGAGGGAGGGAGGACGTGTGGATGTATGGGACGTGTATGTATGTGTGGTGTTGATTGGGCCTGGGTCTGGGACTTGCTGTCCTCTGGCCTGCTTGTGCTTCTCCCGATGGGGGGGCGGCGTTGCCTCTCCCCGCTGCTCGTGACTTCACCCACCTGTGGGCACGTCTTGACTCCCAGGGCACTTGGCCAGGGGCACTGGGGCAGGCGCTGACCCACTGTGTGGCTGTCTGGGGCGCTTGGCTTTCCCGGGTATTGGGTGGGGCCTCTGCCGGGGGGTTTGGGGGCGCTCGGGCTCCTGGGGCCCGGGTCCGGTGCACGGCCCATGTCTGGGCGGCTGGGGCCTGGCGGGGTCGGTGGGCTGTTGCCCCAGGCTCCCGGGGGGCCTCTGCCCTATGCTTATGGGGGCTCTGTCCGGGGGCTTCCTCTGCAGTCTTCTGGGTGGATGCGTGGTTGCCCCTGCGGTGGGCTTCCTGGGTTCTGTGCTCCATGGGGGCTGCTGGTGGCCTGGGTCTTGTGGCCCTCTCTGCCTGCTTCTGATTGCTTGGGGGGGCTGTGGATTGTGGCCGTGTACACTTATACACTCATAACTAAGCACGGTTATCATGTAGGTCCTGTGCCATGGGTGTTGCATGTTCTCACACACACACACACACATTCATTAGTCCAGTAGCATGCACGCTAAGCAGTTGATGTGTTATCCTGTGGTTTCAGGTCATCTATATCCACAGTTGTGTTGTATGTGATTGCTGCTACTTGTGCTTGTTTTTGTTTGTTTGTGTGTTTGTTTTTTCTCTGCTTGTCTGCTTTCAGGTGCTCCTGGTGGCTCTAAGGCTGTATTCCCCTCAGAGGCCATGGATTGTTGTCTGTTTTGTTTTTTACAGGTGTAGCAGCTGGTTGTCTGGTTTTTGTTTCTATTTTTGTTCCGTTTCCTCTTCTTTCCTCTTCTTCTTTCCCTGTCCCCCGGTCCGGTTCAGTTCTATTACATGTTATATATTGTAAACAAAAATAAATAAATGGGCATCAAGGGGAGCTTTACATTTATAAAACTTCCCTTGGCAAAGCAAATCTGTTTGGCATCAAAGGTATTCAGTCTACAATTCTGCTGCCATAATGCTGAACAGGACAAGGGGAGGAAAAAAAAAAGAAGATAAGAATACCTTTTAACCCTACTCTGTTGTAGGGTTTCTTTTGACGGTTTAAATCAACTCGTTCGCTAGTATTTTAAAAGGACCCACATACTACCGTGTGTGACATACACTGCTCATATGTGATGTCTGGTTTCCGTAAAAATGATGACCTTTCAGAATCAGAGTGGTAGTCTGCTATCTTATGGGTGAAATCTGTTCCCATTTCATAATTTCTGGTGAGAGACTGTCACAAAGCCATCAATGACACAACTCATCTTAACATGACTCTTCCATTTACTGATACAAACTTTAATTATATGCACACATTTTTCCATTTTGCAATAAAATTTTCAAAATGAAGATTCTGCAATTTCTTTGTACTAACTGTGAAACATAACTCCACATTGCTGAAGAGGTCAATGCCAATGACTAATCTTGTGGTAGAATAACAAAGTGTATAATGAGACGGAAATAAAATTAAAGGCCTAAAATACAAAGATTTAAAATTGCAGCAGCACTTTATATATTTGAAAAAAGAAAATAAGAAAAATTCAGGTTAGATATTTAAAAGAAACTGTAAAACTAATTCTGTTATGTTTACTTTATTTACTTTATTTCAAATAAATTATTTACTTTAGTCTAATCTAATGCCTTTGAATGAACAGAAATAAATGAATAGGTTATTCCTGCTACTATAATATGGGACAGGAGTAGAGCCCTGCGCGGTACTGTTTTCTTCACCCCACTCCCGCAACGTGTATGTCCACACCCGCCCGCACCCGCAAAACTGAGAATTTATGCCCGCACAATAATAGAAATGCATTGATTTTGTGTCTTCTCCCGTCCCGCAGGAGAAAACACGTCATTTTATAGGCTATAATAAAGAGATTCATGGACAATTGAGAAACTTCTCCAAATGTCAGACTTGTCTTGCTTTGTCTTTGTGCTGTAAAGACCTTCTTTGAGCTTCCTTTCCACATCATTTATTGACTTCCTGTCGCTAGGATACATCCCGATCCCGCAGTGTTTTGTTTTTTTTTGCCTCCCGCCCGCAGCAAAGTTCATATGCGAGATTTGAGTTGGGTCCCGCGGGACTCTGCGGGACCCAACTGTATATGGCGGGCGGCTGTAGCTCAGGAGGAAGAGCAGTCGCCAATCGGAAGGTCGGTGGTTCGACTCTGGCTTCCTTCCGGGCTACAAGTCGAAACGGCCTTGGGCAACCCCACGTTGCCTCCTGATGTATCCATCAGGGTGTGAATGTGTGTATGAATGATTAGAAAGCACGTAGTTATGTGTATCCTAATATGTGCTGTGTGAGTGGGTGAATGTGGCATGTAGTGTTAGAAGCACTTTGAGTGGTCAGTTAGACTAGAAAAGCCAATACACCCTACAAGTACAGTTCATTTACCATTTACTAGAGTGTTAAGAGTAAAAGAAACAATGTGATCTTTCTCTCTCTTTATATATCTATATATATATTATATGATAATGAGTATACAGTACATGCAAGTCTACTTCAGGCTACTAAAGCAGAAAGTTTAAAATCATAATTGGTCGATATTACCTTAAGTTGCTTGAAGAAGATAGATGTGCGTGCCCACTCCACAATGGAGCACAACAGCTGATCAACCATGTGGTATATTGGGCTGAAGGTGTTGGTGTCCCTGTGCCACCTTTTCTCCTGCTGGAGGCGAGCAGTGATTTTCTTCTGTAGCTGTAGCTCATCTGGATCACAGCTCAGAAACTCCATCACAAGCTGAGACATTGTTGGACCTTGGGTAAATATAAGTCTTGAGTATGGCTCAAGTGGATCAATGAAGATTCCTGCAGCTAAGCCTGTTGAACCTGCACAGATGTTATTAAAAGGGGAGATGCACTGGTGCTGGGTGACACCAGGTGAGTTGGGGGGAAGGAATGAAGACATTGATGAAGCTTGGTCCATGTTGAGCAGGGTGCTGTGAAGGATGGCAACTGAGTGAAAACCACCAGTGAAGGTAAAGTCTCTCTGGTGGGTTGTTGAGGTCAGAGGAGAGCTGCTTTGTAGGTTGAATCTACAAGCTTGTATCAAAGCCTTTTTCTGCTGCTTGAGGGCACGGTCACGTTTGTATATAGGGCCAAACTTGTTTCTGCCCCCTCTCATCCGGTCTGAACGAACAGCTGAAGAAAAAAGTTGATCTGTTAATAGCAGTTTTCATGATAAGTGTGCTTGATAAGCAGATTAAAATCTCCTTAATTTGCTTGTTACTGACACACAAACATACATAACTTAATCAACCGTATGAGAGATGTAAAAGTATTCCAAAGAGTTTTCATGATAGAGGATTTAGTTTTAAACAGATTGGAATTTACATTTTTACTCATCAGTCTGATTAAAATGATCAGCTCGTCATCAAGCTCTGCAGTGGCCTGATAAGGTGCCATTCATTTCAATCAGGTGTGGTGGTGGAGGGAAACATCGAAAACATGCAGGGCAGTGGGTCATGAGGACCAGAATTGAGAAAGACTGATATAACATATCCCTACTCCCAACATATACCGTGCTGATGTTTGGTACTATATAATATTGAAGATGGAGATGAAGTATTCAGACATCCAGTAATTTAATTCTTAATCTTGTGTACCTCTAGATTAGAATAAAAACTCACTTCTACAGTTGCCAGCTATAAAGCTAGGACAACAATTCTACCACCTGTATTGCTGACCAGGGAAAACACACTGTATCCACTGATACACGATTGCTGAGTGTTTGAGAAAGCTGAAAACAGTCAACATGCTCTCACAATCAGAAATACATTTTCTTCAAGACATTTCTTAATCAAAAACCATGCTCAGAAAAGTACTAGCAGGTCAGTCTTTTCTTGTGGTAAGATAACTTCTGCTTTTGTAATTTCCACGGAGCATTATTTGCACACTCTAGCTCCATTGGGCGCACACTTCCTGGAGAATTTCCCCATAAAAGGAAATCTTGCTCTTCCTGAATGACATCACTCTAGAGGCAGGCCGCCTGCTGCGGTAGCTCTTGATATACTGTGTCTTCCTTTGCATCTTTTTGAGAATTTTATACTAAGTTTTATCTGCAAAAACTGGTTTCTGAAACATTTTTCTGTGCTGGTTTGGATATTATGCTGCTGGTAGGATCTCTGGCCATAACTCAAGAGGAGACATCGAGGATGCAGAGGAGGAACATTACGAAAAAAAAGGGTGAAAGAGGGTTAAACCGTTTTTCCCATGATCATCATAGAAATAAGCTCACAGGCCGATAAAATGGACAACCTTGGGTCCCAGATGAGGACACAGCAGGAATATCAGAAAGGCAATATGATTTTTTTTCATTGAGATATGGCTGCAGGGAAAACTCCTACACCTATCTCCTCAGTCTTAACAGACAGAGACTGCAGACAGAGTAGATTTTGCTCTGGGAATATTCACCTGATTGCCAGACTCCACAGATCTACCTGGAGATCTGGGCTTCCTGTAAAGACTCACTTGATCGCCTAGTTCCTCGGACCTTCCTGGAATTCTCTGGCTTCGTGAAAAGACTCACCTGATCTCCTGGTTTCTCAGTTTACCTGGCAATGTCACTATCATGCCATTATGCTATCTTGGAAGGCTTCACCTGCCAGCTTGCACTACAACCAGCTCCCACTGCCTCAGTCTCTCAGAGGTTGCCTGACATTCTCCAGATCCACCACACTGCCTGCAGTGGGACTTACCTAGACTATCGCCAATTATAAGTAAATTTCCAGTGCTTATTGTAAATAAACCTTTTAACGATCTTTCAGTTATGAGTATGCCTCTTTGGGTCCTACACACCAGTCTTGTCTCACAGATCGGTGTGAAAAATAAATGTGACATTGCTCAAGAGCTAAAGGAACCAGATATGGATAAACCCAAACTGGCGGGGAACCCCCCCCTGCGGCGAAAAAAAAAGGCTTGTGGAAGAACATGGGAACAAAAACATGCAACAGACATACTAGCAAATGGCAAAATCAGGCAGGAAAGGAAAAAAAAAAAACAACCATGATAAATACAGGCTATACATAGGTAGAAAAATCCAAAAAGACTTAAACTCGAGAAAATACGGAAGGTATGTAATCACAAAAAAGAAAAAGTAACAATACCTTTAAGTGAGCAAAATTTGGTTTAAATCTTAAATTTATGACTGTCAGCTTGAGAGACTAGAGGTACTAGAACAAAGCAACAAGTCCTGATGATGTCAATTCCAGCATCCTTTAGGCCTATCTAGAACAACTATGCAGGATTCCACAGCACTTCTTACGTCTTAGCCGGAGTCAGAAGAAAGTTTCAGTGCTGTGGAAGACATACTGCCTTGTTCCGGTTCCAAAACAAATGTAATTCATCTGCCCTCAATGACTATGGAGTAGTTGTTCTAATATTCCACATCACCAAAGTCCTGAAGAGACTGTTATTGACCTATTTAGGCATGTAAGTGGACACCTTTCAAGACCCCCTACAATTTGCTCATCATCCTACCTGCTTCAACAAGCTCACTCTCATCTGGATAAAACAGGGAGTACTGTGAGGATCATGTTGTTTAATTTGCTTTTCATAGCATTGACCTGCACTGCCATAGGAGATTACTGTGAATATTGAAAGAGCCAAGAACTAATCAAACAATATTTCCATCCTTGCAGAAGAGGTGGAGGTGGTGAAGGAGTACTGTCTGAACAGTTTGAACTGGAAATGCAACACTGAGGCTGTTGGTAGAGAGAGTAGACTCTACTTCTTGAGGGTTCTAAGTCCCTATGTAAGTCTCTATGTAACACAGTGATCAACCAACAAAGTGTCTTCAGTAAGAGGATTCTTGAGCTCCGATGCAACACAGACAGATGCATGTGGTCATTCCTGCCCGTAATATCTCAAACAATGTTATTATTATTATTTGTTTTTAACTGTGACTAATGACTGATATAACAGTATAATTAAATTTCTTTCACAATCTTCAAAAATGTCTGTTTTGACAACAGCTTTGAATACTCAAGACTCTAGTCTTTATGAGGTCATCATCTGGAGCTTTTCCAATAGCACTGAAAGAGTTATACTTTGCATTGGCCACCTCGTCCCAAATTATTTGCTCTGGCTCATTTTCCAGTATTGTATAAGCAATGCTTGTTTGGTGAAGTACTGAAATCTGAAAAAAAGAAAAAAAATCCCAACGGTGACACCTGCACAGAGGTTACATTTTATAAACAGTACAGGCCTGTTTTTATACTGTTATAACAGAACTGTATAAAAAAAAGAAGAAAAAAATGTTAAAATGAACTGCTCTTCTTTTTATTACTTTCCTTTTTTGCAGTCTTCTTTGACTTGATTATTTTTCATGTTCTCATTTATTTGTGAAAGGGGCTGTATGAATAAGACTAAAAGAAAAATAAATCGTGTGTTCTGTGTGTTTTCAAGGCAAAAATATTTTTGGCCAATACTTTAATTTTTCATGACTGTATATTATTTTTGTTTATGAAATACAGAATACAGAGGACATTTTAGACTCATTCCAGCAAAAACTAACTCTTCATCTGTGGAAGAAGCATCCCAACCTCAGGGAGATCACAGCTTGATGTGCATGTGGCGTAAAGAAAAGCTAAAAATTTTACTGCATAGCATATCATAGTAAAAAAACTGACCTACTCACCTTCAAGTCGCATTCCAACATGAAGGCACTTTTGAAATCTGCAGAAAGGACACCGTTTCCTCTGAGTTTTATCAATTCTGCACTGCTGATTTTCTACACAGGTGTATGTCTTGTTGTTTTGAACGGTCCTTTTGAAAAATCCCTGCAAGTGTAGAAGAAGACGAATCACTTTCAAGAGGATGATTCTGCTGCTATGGTTGTGTATCCTTCTAGATGTTGTAATAGGCATTCGTTTTAACAGGCCGTTGTAATCAACTCAGCATTAAATGTTTCAGACTTTTTCGGACTTTTGAGAACATAAAGTAAGCTTTCATTTACCTTACAGCTTTCACAGGTTAGCAGACCGTAATGGTACCCAGATACTTTATCTCCACACACTGGGCACAGCTCCTCCAAACCTACATCATATCTGCACTCCATTCTAGAAAACAGATCTGTCAAAGACAGCATGAGACGATCCTCCTTTCCACAGTTTCTATTAACACACACACACACACACGTACACACACACACAAACACACAATGCATATATTGTGAATTAGCAAAAAACAATAAAGAAATAATCACACAAATTTAGATGACTTCATGTAAATCCCCAAAAAGGCAACAGAAAACTAAATTCCAAAGTCAAACATAGAGCATTCACTAGTTGTTTTACCTGTTTAATCAGCTTATAGTGCAACAACCCAATCAACTGAACCAAAAGCAGTTACAGTTGCAGCATATCCTCTAGCTGTCCAGCCCACATGTGAAATGCAGTAGGGTGATCATGCATAGACTGTATGAGATCATGTCATCACCTCATGGAGGTGGGACATGTTCTATGGTCCTGATCCTGTGTTATCCATGGTGCTAAGGCTCCAACCAGTGGTTATGTCCAATCAATGCAACTCACCTGTGTTTGTGTTTATATCCTCACCTGATTACTTTCTCCAGTACTTTTTAGACTGCTCAATTCCTTCTTTCCTTTCCTCGTTGTAGGATACTTTATTGCAGGTAACTGGCCTGCACACATGAATACATATATATGTGTGTGTATATGTATATATGTGTATAAGTGTACATCATTTAGCCTGTTAAACTCTGAACAAGAATCACTGATGACTAACAGAAATGATAAGTGCACAAGGACATTTATAAAAAACTACCTGATCTAACTACCAGCTTTCACGAATACCCAGTCAATGTATGGAATAAAGCTACTGTAGATTGAATGCATCATATGAGGCCAAAAAATTTTTTTGGCCAATTTAGACCACTAGTACTGAAAAAAATCTTAAAAAAGCAAATCTAATAAATATCTTAGAATTTTAAAAAAAAGGAACAACCAGAGTATAAGCTAAATAAAAAATATGCTAAAAGTGAGTTACATAAAGTGACATTGCTATCCAAACTGTACAAACCTGGATGTGCCACTTCAAGTATATAAAAAGTGTAGTCATGGAAGGACCTTAACAAAATAATCACCTTAACTTCTCTAGGAAGTCCAGTCTGTTATATTCCATCTTACAGACAGCCTCAGTGTTGTATCCAGTCTGCAGTCCAGGTAAGCTCCCAGGCATCTGTAGGCCTTCATCACCTTTACCTCTTACCTCCCACACCAAGTGATTACTTTTCTGATTTGTGAAGCAAAAATAATCTCCACAATTTCTCTACTGAGCAAGTACACATTCCAGTAAGCACTACCAGGTGGCACTCAATGAGCCATCAAAATAGGCAAAAGCCTGAACAGACACCATTTCTGGCTTGCAGATCCAACTATGGACTTCTGCAGTGATATCTGTTAAAGGTCTGTTAAAGGCACTGGCTTGTTTGTTGCATCATTTTTCCCAAATGACAAGTCTTTTAGTCCGTCATTGAATTCACGAATGGTTATATGCCTTTGTTTCCGAGCTTCAGCGATGACCAGTTTCATAACAAATGGCAACACTCTTTCCAATACATCATGCATGATGTCAGGGGGGAAAGCTTTGATGACATCAAAGTTATCCAGCACCATATAAGCATAGTCTGTCATGGTCATCAATGTCACTCTCAACATGGTAAGTATATCTGTGGTTCTTAACACAAAGGAGTCCTCACAAAATTGTTTCTTAATTTCAGAATAAGACGCCATACAAAACCTACAGATCCTGCCTGAATTGAAGGACATTGAATACCCCCCGATCATGTGAGCAGACAAGTTATTGTAGGAAAATGTAGCAATGGCAGCTTTTATTGTGTGCTCTATTCCCTTAAAACATACAGTGATACCATGACTAGACAGAGCCCTCAGTTCATCTATGATTGGTTGCAGGATGTAAACTAATCTAAATTCTTTCATATGTATGTGACGGACCATTAATGCAAGGTGAATATGGCTCAAGCTTGATCTATGTCTATCACCAATGTTCCCTACAGTGTAATAGAATGCACAAAGCTTGTATTTGTTTCTTTTGGACCCTAAAGGATTTACAATTTGAAACTTGTCTTCATAAAAATGAAGTCAAAGAGCCTGTGGATTGTCTTGAAAGAATGGATGTTGCCTGAAGTACTCTCCATCAGTGAACTCTACCAAAACCTCACCATCTCCAGCTTTTGTAACATCTGCAACTATTTGCTCCCATACATCTTCCAGGGAACAGTATTTTTGGAGCACTTAAGTGACATAAGAAAAATGTCCGACTTTGTTCCCTGAAGCACCTCTAAGTGTATAATTAACTGGTTTGATAAAGCCCATTTTAGATTTGCAGTGACCTTTTTTTATCATATATGGAGAATTAATTGTTTCACATGCCTTGTCAAAAAAGTCTTTAGAGGACATAACACTATTCAGCTCTTCACATTCAGTCACATTAAAACCGTTCTATTCAAGATGATGCAAAAAAAGGCATCGTAGTTTTCTTTGAAAAGAAATTGAAGATCATCCACTGGGCATTTTTTTCTCTGGACTTCAAAACAAAACTGAATTAAATGATCTTTAAGACCATCTAGATGTAGTTAAATTCAATTAAATTCAATTCAGTTTTTTTTTTGCAGTGCCAGATTACAACAATTGTCATCTCAAGGCACTTAAGTAATATAGTCCAATTCAAGCCAATTGGAATTCAATTCATTGTAATCATAATCCAATTAATTCATATAGAGTCAATTAAAAAAATAATATTCTAGCTAAGGAAACCAACAGATTGCACTGAAACTTGTCTTCAGTCCAATCTCCCGTCCTGAGCGTGCCTGTGGCGACTGTGGAAAGGAACGACTCCCTTTTAACAGGAAGAAACCTCTGGCAGAACCAGACTCAGGAAGGGTGGCCATCCGCCTCGACCAGCTGGGGTTTGAGAAGACAGAAAAGAGGGGGGAAAAAACACCATAACACCATTCAAAGGATACCTGTTGGAACAGGGAAACACAAGTTGATAACCACAATAATGTCACATGTACATAATATCATTTGAGAAATTAAACAGGGGTAAAAGAGAGCAAAGTGAGGAAAGGTGTGACAGATGAGGTCCCCCAGCAGTCAAAGCCTATAGCAGCTTAACTATGGGATGTTTCAGAATCACCTGAGCCATCCCTAACTATAAGCTTTATCAAAAAGGAAAGTTTTAAGTCTAATCTTAAAAGTGGAAAGGGTGTCTGCTTCCCGGACATTTACTGGCAGCTTATTCCACAAGAGAGGGGCCTGATAACTGAAGGCTCTACCTCCCAGGCTACTTTTAGAAACTCTGGGAACAACAAGTAAACCTGCAGTTTGGGAGCAAAGTGCTCTGTTGGGAAAATATCTTACATTGAGATCTTTAAGATATGATGGAGCTTGGCCATTAAGAGCTTTATATGTGAGGAGAAGACTCTTAAATTCTATTTTGAATTTAACAGGGAGCCAATGACGAGAAGCTAAAACTGGAGAAACATGATTTCTCCAGTTAGTTCTAATCAGAACTCTGGCTGCAGCTGGAGGCTTTTCAGAGAATATGTGGGACAGCCCAATAATAAAGAATTACAGTAGTCCAATCTTGAAGTAACAAATGCATGAACTAGTTTCTCTGTATCACCCTGAGATAGGATGTTTCTGATTTTAGCAATATTACGAAGGTGAAAGAAGGCAGTCCTAGAAACCAGTTTTATATGTGTGTAACCCTGATTATATTTATAGCACTCAGAAATATCGGGTTCCTTGAATGCATCGTAGCATCGTCTGATAATTTAAATTTCGGGCTTGTCCTGAACATATCACCTGCAGCTCTCGTGAGAGAAAAGGTGTGGGACAGAGGAAAGAGCGGGAGAAAAAGGAGAAGGCAGGAGAAACTCCATGCTGCCGTGAAGCACGCTGCTTTCTAATTAACAGAGGAAAAGAGAGTTTTCCGTTGGCATTTGGAAAGAGCTGCTTTTAATGGTGAACCATAAGCCAGTACCTACCTCGAAGGAGTCGGAGTGGGCTGTAAGAGAGCCTTTGTCGGAGTGTCTCTTCAAACTTTTCGAACTATTCTGGTGAGTTAGCTTAGCTCAATTAGCACTATAGTTGCGGTTCAATGCGTTGGAAAATAAATAACCAGTCAGAATAGTAGATTAATGTTGTTCAGTGATGCTTGAGACCTGTTTGTATTGAGTATTGTGATGATGTGATGAATGTTTAGCACTTTTTTTTCTTTCCGGCCTGCTAATTTAGTTCGCAGCCGCCAAAGTGGCTATGCACAGTGCATATACAGTAGCGTTGCTGTAACTGCAACTGCGAGTGATGCAGAGTAATGCCATTCAGTGTATAATATGTTACGAAATGCTGTGTATTTTTCATGCTGAAGCTTATAGTTCATGTTTAAAGCTAGATATGCACATGATAATTCAATTTATTACATGTTTCATTCCATCTGTGAAGAAAAAGGGGAATTATTTAATTCATGTATGGGTTAACTAGTAAAATGCTATTTTATTTATTTGTTTTAAAACAAGGACATTAGAGGAAAAGACATTTAAGAAGTGTGGAAGTCTAACGGTTCTGCATATTTGTGTGCAGACTTTTTTTAAAATTTTTTTTTTTAGGGACAATTCTGTCTGTGCCAGTTGAAGAACTGTCCCATCGTGGTCCAGGACGCCATTGCTGTTGTGGATGTTTGCCGTACCAGGAGGGCGGTAGGAACAAAAAAAAACAAAAGGAAGTTCACCTGAGAGCCACCCTTTTAATTATTTTGCTCCTTTTCTCCACTTGAGACTCAGGTTGTTTTTTGTTCTTTGGCCAAGATACATGAGAGAAACTGACTAAAATTGACATCATAAGGAACTAAAGGTTGGAAACCAGTAAATGGTGAAGGGGTACCACAATTTATTTTCCTTTTCTTAATTTATTTTGGGGTATTGAAATATTTTTGTGATATGTTTGAGTTCTCTATTTTACTTTAAAGGTATTCCTACTGAACTGAACAAGATGTTTACATAAAGCTAAATTTCTGTTTCATAAATCTGTGGTCCTGTGTATTGTGTGGATTGGATTGGTCATTCATTCTTACAGAGCCTGCTACTGCCAATCTCCTTCCCAACCTAGTAGATCGGTGAAAGTGAATCCGAGTAACCTTGTGAAGAATCTGAACAGGAAGTCCAAGATTTTTGGTACAAGACTCACCTTTGTAGATATTATTTTGGGGTCAGTACAGAGCTCTTTATGACATAGAAGACACACGTCCAGGTTACATGTGCGTTAAATGATAAATTCTGGTCAAAAATAACTCCAAGGTTCCTCACTGTAGAACTAGAAGCCAAGGAAATACCATCTAGAGTAACTATATAACTAGACAATTTCTCCCTGAAGCGCTCAGGTCCAAAGAGAACAATTTCCGTTTTGTCTGAATTTAAAAGCAGACAGTTCTGAGTCATCCAGGTCTTTATGTCTTTAAGACAGGCTTGTAGTCTGACCAACCCATTGGTTTCATCTGGTTTCATAGATGAGTAGAGCTGAGTATCATCAGCATAGCAATGGAAATTTATGCCATTCTGTCTAATAATGTTACCTAATGGAAGCATGTGTAAAGTAAAAATAATTGATCCAAGCACAGAACCCTGAGGAACTCCATGACTTACTCTGGTGTGTGAGGAAGATTATTCATTTACAAGAACATTTTGGAATCTATCAGATAAATATGACTTAAACCAGCCTAATGCAGTTCCTTTAATCCCAATAAGATGTTCAAGTCTCTGTAACTGAATGCTGTGATCGATCGTATCAAATGCAGCACTGAGATCCAACAGGACAAGCACAGAAACAAGTCCACTATCAGAGGCTAAGAGGAGATCATTGGTGACTTTCACCAGTGCTGTTTCGGTGCTATGATGCACTCTGAATCCTGACTGAAACTCTTCAAACAGATTATTTCTATGTAAATGATCACAAAGTTGAACTGCAACTATTTTTTCAAGAACTTTAGACAAAAAAGGGAGATTGGATATAGGTCGATAATTAGCCAACACTTCTGAATCAAGAGTAGGTTTTTTAAGTGAAGGTTTAATTACAGCAACCTTAAAAGCCTGAGGTACATATCCTGTCAACAAAGACAGATTGATAAAATCCAATATGGAAGTGTCAATTAAGGGGAAAACCTCCTTGAACAGTCTGGTTGGGATTGGGTCTAAAATGCAAGTTGATGGTTTAGAAGAGACTATTGCTGTTGTTAGCTCAGAAAGATCAACTGGGCAGAAGTCGTCTAAATACAAATCAGGTTCTAAAGATACTTCTAAAGCTGCTGTATTTAATGATATATCAGAGATGATAGTGGGAAGGAATCTTCTCACTGATAGAAACAATTTTATTGATAAAGAATCTCATGAAATCATTACTGCTGAGAGTTAAAGGAATACATGGCTCAACAGAGCTCGGACTCTTTGTCAGCCTGGCTACAGCGCTGAAAAGAAACCTGGGATTATTCTTATTCTCTTCTATCAATGATGAATAATAAGCAGTTTTAATTTTACGAAGGGCTTTCTTATATGTTATTAAACTACCTTTCCAGACTAGTTGAGACTCTTCTAAATTAGAAGAACGCCACTGCCTCTCAAGCTTTCTTGCAGTCTGCTTTAAAGCAGCTGTGAATTATACCAAGGAGCCAACCTCTTCTGACTGATTACCTTCCTTTTCAGAGGGGCAACATTGTCCAGTATTGTACGCATTGAAGCTATAGTGCTGTCAACAAGAGAGTCAAGTTCTACTGGAGTAAAATTTAGGTAGCCCTCCTCTGTCATATCTGCACATGGCAGTGAAGAAAAGGATGATGAAATCAACTCTTTAAATCTGGTTACAGCATTCTCTGATAGATACCTTCTATATGTAAAATTCTTCTCAGAAGCCGTATAGTCAAGTAATGTAAATTCAAAAGTTATTAAAAAATGGTCAGACAAGACAGAGTTATGAGGGAACACTGTTAACTGTTCACTCTCAATGCCATAAGTCAGCACAAGGTCAAGGGTATGATTAAGGCAGTGAGTAGGTCTGTGAACACTTTGAGAAAATCCAATAGAGTCTAATATAGAATTAAAGTTAATATTTAGGCTGTCATTTTCAACATCTACATGAATATTAAAGTCACCCACTACAATGACTTTATCCTGCTGCAGCCAGGTTTCTGTAAGACAAAATATATCAATATGATGATCACAAATCAAATCATTCACTAACAGAGACTTCGAAAGGAGAGTAATAGTTTGATGTTTTTGTTCAGTTAAAGTTTTTGTTTTAAATTTTTTTGCACAAGACGATTTGCTCCTTTTTGTGTTTTTTGATTGGGGGGGTAGCATAAGGTGGGAAGCCACAGAGAAGACTACAACTCTGCATCCTGGTCTCAACCCTGGGTTGTCATGACTAATAAATTTGTCCATATTTCTAGAAATGAGAGCCGCTCCTTCCAAAGTGGGATGGATGCCGTCTCTCCTCATCAGACCAGGTTTTCTCCAGAAAGATTGCCAGTTATCTATGTAGCCCACGTTGTTTGCTGGACACCATCTAGACAACCAGCGATTGAATGAGGACATGCGGCTAAACATGTCGTCAATGGTCAGATTTGGCAGGGGTCCGGAGAAAACTACAGTGTCCAACATTGTTTTGGCAAAATTACAGACAGATGCAACATTAATTTTAGTGACCTCTGACTGGCGTAACCGGGTGTCGTTACCGCCAACGTGAATAACTATTTTACCGTATTTACGCTTATCCTTAGCCAGCAGTTTTAAATAGGATTCTATGTCGCCCGCTCTGGCCTCTGGAATGCATTTGACTATGGTCGCTGGTGTCTCTAATGCCACGTTTCTGACTATAGAGCTGCCAATTACCAGGGTTTTGTCCTCAGCGGGTGTGTCGCTGAGTGGGGAAAGTCTATTTGAAACGTGGACAGGTTGATGGTGAACCACAGGCTTTACTTTAGGACTATGACTCCTCTTCCTGACAGTCACCCAGCCACTCTTAAGTCCCGGCTGCTCGGGATCTGCTCTGGGACGACTAACAGAGCGAGCTACGCTAGGTGGCGCCGCACTGACTAAAGGGGCCTGGCTCGCTATCGGGTGGTTTTCAACAGTGCAGAGCCGAGCTTCCAATTCAGATAACCTTGCCTCCAAAACTACAAAAAGTTGTTACATGTACCATTGCCACTAAAGGAGGCAGAGGAGTAACTAAACATCTGACACACGGAGCAGGTGAAAGCAGGAGATAGAGGAAGAGAACCGGTAGCCATGCTAAGCTAGAGAACCAGACACACCGCTAAAAAGTGAAAAATAAAGACTAAAATTCTGTAAGAGTGAGCGTTAGAATATAACAAGTATGCGATAAAGTTAACTATGCAAGATGTGTTAATTATAGGGAGAAATAAGGTGATTATTAGTAGTTCAAGAGGAGCGAGAACTGTCACAGTGCACACACAAAGCAACAGAAAGTGATGCAATAGTCTTACCGCAAAGCAAAGCTGCAAAACCTCTCCACCAATCCATCCATTATCAGGCCCCTCTCTTGTGGAATAAGCTGCCAGTAAATGTCCAGGAAGCAGACACCCTTTTCACTTTTAAGATTAGGCTTAAAACTTTCCTTTCTGATAAAGCTTATAGTTAGGGATGGCTCAGGTGATTCTGAAACATTCCACAGTTAAGCTGCTATAGGCTTAGACTGCTGGGGGACCTCATCTGTCACACCTCTCCTCACTTTGCTCTCTTTTTCCCCCTGTTTAATATCTCAAATGATTTTATGTACATGTGACATTATTGTGGTTATTAACTTGTGTTTCCCTGTTCCAACAGGTATCCTTTGAATGGTGTTATGGTGTTTTCCCCCTCTCTTTTCTGTCTTTTCTGTCTTCTCAAACCCCAGCTGGTCGAGGCGGATGGCCACCCTTCCTGAGTCTGGTTCTGCCAGAGGTTTCTTCCTGTTAAAAGGGAGTCGTTCCTTTCCACAGTCGCCACAGGCACGCTCAGGACGGGAGATTGGACTGAAGACAAGTTTCGGTGCAATCTGTTGGTTTCCTTAGCTAGGATATTGTTTTGAATAGGCTCTACATGAATTAATTTGATTATTTTGAAATTAATTAATTGGATTTAATTGGATTATGATTACAATTAATTGAATTCCAATTGGCTTGAATTGGACTACATTATTTAAGTGCCTTGAGATGACATTTGTTGTAATTTGGCGCTATATCAATAAACTGAATTGAATTGAATTGAATCCATGTGTGAATTTCTCTTGCTAACTCTCTAAGGCCAAGAGAAATTATGATGATGGCAACTGTGAATTGTTGGCAATAAAGTTAGCATTGTAAGAGTCATGCCATTTGCTAGAGAGGATTAAATATTTATTCATTCTTTGAAATGACCACAAGAACCTTTCATACCTTGAAAATGCTGAGCAGCTCAATTCCCGTCAAGCCCGCTATTCTTTTTTTTTGGGAGAGTCAATTACACCATTTCATACTGTGGGGATGTGTGTTTTTGTTGTTATGCTTTTATTTTTTTAGTTTTTCCTGCATTCTTGTTGCTGTGTCATGGACTTCCTGGTGGTGACTGTGACGCCTTGCAGATTGCTTACTCATCTCATCTGTGGTGGCTGCTGTGCACTTAATGTGGAACAACTCCGGACTTTCGCTGTGTTTTTTTAGCTTTTGTATCTCTTGAGAATTTTTTTTAAATTGTTGTACACGTAATCTCTTATTGTTTAACTTTCATCTCACCTGTTACAAAGTATTCAGTGTTGAAACACTGAGCCACTACTGCCTCTGACACTGTCACTGTACAAAAACCTTCTCCTGGATGATGCTACAACTGTTTTTGTACAGCACCAGACCAGTTGTTTCCTAGTAGGTGCCTGACTCACAAATAAGGGCTCAAGAGCAGATGCAGAACAAGGTTTAGAGGTAGAACAGAGTTTATTTATAGGTGCAAGGTGTTGGAAACCAGAGGGAGGATCTGGGTAAATGTGGAACTCTGAGAGAGGAGGGAGACAGTTAGTGAGGAGTTGATAAATTAATTTGTCCAGACGATGATCAGTTCTTACTAGATCCAGGTGGGAATCCTGAATGGAAGGGGAAGATACTGGTTGTGGTGCAGTGGTTCTGAGTCGGTGGCAGGTAACAGGCAGGTAGGTGAAACAGGACTCTAACAAGGAATGCTGTCCTTAGTATGGGAATCCAGAGTGAGGAGAATAGACTACAGAAGCAGCACTGCAGAAAAAACAGAAGGCAAGGTAAGAACTACAAAATAACTCGATATGGAACACAGGAGTTGGCTTAATTACCACCAGTGAAGTAGACAATCTGGGGAAGACTGGCTGCTTCTGCAGCTCCTTAAGGCTGTGTCTTGATGAAGACAATTGAGGAATAGATGTGAACGAAGTATCAGTCTTGACTTTGTCCCGGACTTCCTGGAAACCTGCTCAGCCCCACCGAAGGCTTAAAAACCACAGCAACAACATCACATACAAGCATGATCTTGACAATCCCATAGTTTTGCAGAAGCCATTAAAATGTACCTGCATTTGATTGTCAACTATTGAAAATTTTCAAAACCATTGTTTGGCCATCCATTAGAAATTAAAGCTTGGATGGCTTTTTTTTAATTTTGTTGAGGAAAAGACTGACATAATGATTTTATGTGGTGCCTGTAATGCCTCTTGTATCTGTAAGGTCTTAAAAGAAACCCTAATTAATAAGACTAGTTTAGTTGTCTAGTTAGACCTTCAGATGTTCTAATAACCCTCTCATGCTAAAGTACATACATAAAATATATACATAATACAACTATGCTTATGTGTGAGTTCAATGAGGAAGATCTTCTCCCTCATGTCTGCTCCTATTATCTGGTGTTTGGACTTTTTATTCTGCTATGCTTTGTCACTTACATTTTAACACAGTTAAGCTCAACTCTGGAAAACTCCGGTTCTGTGGTCTTCTTTCCTGCTACATTTCCAGCCAATCAGTCTTATCCCCATTCTTTAAGTGTCTTCTGTTCTGTCATTCCCCCTATAGTGTGGCCTAGCTCTTCCCCACGTTCGCCTCTTTCTGTTACCAAGTCTCATCAGAAGTATTTGCCACCTCCTATCTTTGCTAATCCACCACCAGCATCTAGACTTCAATGGGGGGGATCCTTTCCTGCCCCCATTTTTCATGCACATCACTACTCCATCAAGAAAAAATAATGGAGTTTAATCCCCCCCCAAAAGAAAAATGTAATTCTTGTGCATTGTCACAATCTGTGTTATTTTGTATTTTTTTCTGGTTTCACATGAGTTTAGTCTGTTTAGTTTAGTCTTGCCATTTCCTGTATTCCTCAGTTCCCTCCTGTCAGTCACCAGGTCCACTCCTATCGCCTGTGTTAATTCCCCTCAGCTTCTTCTTCTGGCTCTCAACGAATGCGGTCGCATTTCTACTTTCTCCTGATTCTGCCCTCTCCCATATCTCTCCTGCTTCTCTTGTCCTGTCCTGTCTCAACTTCAGTGCCTCTCTCTGCATTGCTCTCAAACTAAGTCATGGAATTGATCGGCTGGTCTCTAAACGCAATTGACAAAATCTTTGCTACATGAAACTCGGGTCCAGGGGAATCCGCCTGTCCCGACGGAACATTTGCCGCTGGGTACACGAGGAACTCCTGTGACAAGTGGAGAGTCGTATGCCTGTCGATTCTTTCCGTTGAAGACGTCGAGGATTTATACATATTTGGAACCATGATAACGGGCTTTCTGCTGATTGGATTAGGCATTGCCCTGGTGTATCGCAAAATTCGGAAGTTGGAGACAGCGGTCATAGGTCCCAAGCTGCCCGACATGTTTGAATCGGTGGGCGCTCAGACTGTGGTCATTAACCGCAATATGGAAAACATCTTGGTGAAGCTGGTGGCTTTGCAAAGTCGTATGGATAGTTTTTGTGACCAGAATGGACAAACAGAGTGAGTCGTGTCCATTGAAAACGACTACTCGCCCTAACCAACTATCATAATCTAATCTGCATTCCTGCTCTCCTGGCAACAGCCTCGGCCAAGGCTGCTGCAGTAACAACTCTCCTGAAATCACTGCTGTGAGACGCTCTGAACTACTTCTCCCCCTCCCTTCTTCGGACACCTGGTGATTGTTGACTCCAACTGGGACCCAATCAAGGACTTCTCCGTGGCAACCTGCTGTGGCATCACGATGACATCTTGTGAACTGAAACATTGGTTGAGAGCCAGACATAGCAACTTACTGGGCCTACCCCCATCCCACACCTTCGTGTGTCTTGCGTTTATATGTCTGAAACGAGCAAATGTTTGTTTATGTTTTGAGTTTTTATGTTGGATGGTGACCTATGTCACTGTTCTTGATGTGCTGAGTTTTTTTCCCGTCCCCACATTGTACTCCCCATGGAGTATAGTCTGGTGGCTGTGTTTTTTTCCCCTCTCCTCTCCTCCCCCCTCCTTTCTCCCTCCCCCCCGAGCCTCCAGTGGCGCCCCAGATGGCAGCGACCGTTCCAACTATGTTTCTTTGCACATTGGAGTTGGATAAATGCAATTTCAGTCTGCTTGCAATGTAATGTTGTAATGCTTGATTGACAATAAAGTTTGCTTTGACTTTGAGCTGTAGCCTATCAATAATCACTCTCCCCACAGTATTTAGTCTCCAAGTTCCTCTGTCTTTGTCAGATCCTCGACGTCTTCTGGTCACTGTCTCTAGGCCCATAGTTTTTCCGTGTTTCCACCTCTGAGTTTTGCACAGCTTAGTTTTGTTATTTCTCTCTAAAGTTTTCTAGTTTTTTGGTTCCGTGTTCTTCAGCGTTGCTGTGATTTTTATTTATATTATGATAAACCCTTTTGAGTTTCCGTCTGGCTCCAGTCCCATGTCTACATCTGTGTCCTCCTCCTTTGTCGCTAAACCGTGACATTAGTAATTTTGTTAAATTTTTTCAGTTTATCCTGCCTTACTGAAATAATCTTGTGACTTTAAGTTGCCAGCAGGAAAGCCAGTGATTGCACAGATAGTGTTGCTTTTCTACAGATCCAAAATACACATTCCTAAAGACCCACAGTTATGTTCTCACATCTTCTCTGATCCATTTGATACCTTTTGTCATCAAGTGCTGATGGAAGGACTTATTTTAATGTAACCTATTGTCATATTATGTGTCTTGGATTTTCTTTTGGGCTTATCTATTCATTGTGATATTCTCTAAACTAGATGTTGATGTAGTGCTTGGGAATGAGGACTCTCGAAACATTTTTATTTTTTATCAAACCTTTATTTCATCAGGCAAGCAATTTTAGAACAGATTCTTACTTACAAATGCGGCCTGAGGATATACAGAAACATACAGAAATTAAGTATGTAAAATAGTTCTTAATTGCATGCTGTATTTCTGTAAATAATGGTTGAATAAACTTTCAGTATGTAGTAACCAAAAATCTCTTGATTAATGGTAAGTTTAAGTGAACATTTGCCACAGAGCCTCAGTCACAGTTGCTCATTTTTTGTTAAAACCGATACTTTTCTCAGTCATTCAAACCTTGAAAACCAGAGCAGTCAACGTTAAAACCAACAAAACTGTAGCACAACTGCATCATAAATTAACTGTTTGGACTTAAACCAGTCTGAAAAATATTTGCACTGATCAGAGGAAGTGTTCTCAATCAATCTCAACACCCTCAGCTTGCCACGTTTAACTTGAACAACAGATACCAGAAGGTGGAGCTCTGCCATTAACATTGGAAGGCAGCTGCTTCTAGGGATACCACAGACTTGTCTTCACTCTTGCATTCCAACCTCTCTGATCTTCCTTATCTTTCTGTTCAAAGCCAGTAATTTCTTCTGTTTTGTCATCATCTCTTTTGCTTTGCTTAGGTTCTAATTGAAAAAAATTAATAGGTTATTTATCTCTCTGTAATGCACAGAGACTGGAGCTGCTTACTGTCAATAATGCATTTTGACATAAACAATGATGGAAGACTATGATTGAAAAGTTCATCTTTTTTTTTCTAACCCTGTCCTGTCCAGCATCATGGCACGCAGAAGGATTGTCTGAATGCTGTGTTGTGCTAAACACAATTGCTTCGCCAAGGGCAGCTTTATGGATATCGAGCTCCCCTTGATACTTAAGAACTATTTCTTCATTCATTTGTTTTTCTTTTAGTACATATTAATGCCGAACCTTACAAAGGGACCAAGGAAAGGGTGAAAGCAAAGAAAAGAAAAACATGACAGGGATTCGACACGAACTATAGAAGAAAACAATACTATAAGAAAAATTAGACAAAACTGGACAACCAGCTAGAGAGAATCAACGGAATACATTCCACCGCCTCTGTGGGGAAACTAGGCAGAGAACCATCAGGAGCACCTGTAAAAAGACTAACTAATGATGATTAAAAACTTTTCCAGAAGACAGCATAGGAAAGCCCACAGTCACGGAGCAAAGGCCACGGGAACCAGGGGCAGCGGCCCACCAGCCCTGCCAGGCACCGGCTGCCCAAGCATGAGTCCGTGGGGCCCAGAACTGCTCAGCTCCTGGGCAGAGCCCCTGACTGATAACCAAGAGGACATAAAAAAAAAAACAGGACCGCGTACCTTTTATCATTTAACTATGTGGAAAGGTTGATACACACTTTCAAAATGTCCCAAATGGATAACTATAATCCCCTGCTTGTTTGTGTTTGCTAGGCCTCACCCTTATTTGTCCAGAATACTGTAGCTTGTCTTTTATCACAAACACAAAGGTTCCAATCCTGGCTGGGATGAGTTTGCATGTTGTCCCCATGTATGGGGGGTTTCCTTCCAGGTACTCTGGCTTCCTCCCACTGCCCAAAAATATGCATGTCAGGTTAATTTGTTACTTTACATGGACCCTCGTAGTGAGTGTGAGTATGTTTGTCTCTGTGTGGCCCTGTGATGGACTGGAGACCTGTCCAGGGTGTACCCTGCCTCTCGCCCAATGACAGCTGAGCTGCGACCCTGAACTTGATTAAGCGGGTATAGAAAATGGATGGATAGATCTACAAAAAATAAAAGTAGTGTTTTCTTTCAGCAATAAATTTTTGTTATCTTTACTGAAAGAGAAGGAAATGTATATTTTGCTTGCAAGGCTTTGTAAAGAAATTAGCTCCATTGAGGCTGGTTCCTTTATTTAGGAATGTAAATATATATTCAAAAATATAACAAAAAAACAAAAAGTATCAAGAGCAACAACCCTAGTTTAAAAGAGGAGGGAACAAAAACTATGAAACAAGGAACACCACGACTTGCCCTTTGGTAAGTAATGTTTTCTTCTCAGAAGTATGATTGCAATGGGATTATTGGCACTATATAACATAGCAGAAGGGTAATTTGTTTCTCATTTGAGTATGGGCACCAAGGTATCAGCCTCTGACTCAGGTTCAATCAATATGGAGGTTCTTCTTCAAGAAAGTTGTCTTTAGGTTAGGAAGCTTTATCATGGCTGAGATTTACTGCTTTGCTTACTCACACATGTGATGGCAGGTTAGTGTGGTAATAAGATGCCACGGGCTGCCGCACAGTGCTCACTGCACTGGACCCGGAGCAGAGCAGAACCCAGGGGACATCAGTGACAGACACTTCTTATTCCTAAGAATTTTGCATGTGTGAGTATTAGCATTCCTGTTGCTGAAACACACTCTTCAGATGTGTCAAAGAAAGAAAAAAAAATGGAAAACTGCAAGGTAATTGTCCAAAATTGCCCAACATATGTTTGTATAAAATGGTATTTTGATACTCTGAATGACATACGTGCAAAGACACTTCATCTATTAAGAAAAACATAACAGGATAAAATTTCAAATGTTACATAAAGTCAAGTGTTTTACATAAAAATGTCATGCTGTATTGTTTATTTACTGTATTGCAGATTAAAGAATAAAGAATGTTCACGTACATGTACATGGAGTTTCATTAACTAAATTTATTTTGTACAGTTTTTTAGTTTTATTTAGCCTGCTTGGGACAAGTGTTACAAGTGAGTATCTGCTGTAAACACGATGACACACATCTGTCTTTCTTTTTTTTCTTTTTTTTTTTTTAAAAAGGGAAGTTTTCAGGTTGCTAAGAATAGCATGCTAAGTGTCCTGTAGGTTGTTCTCTTAATTGAAGTACTTAATATCTAGTATATATATTATACACACACACATATATATACAAATATTTTAAGAAATGTTCTAAAAACATGTTACCTTTTGCTTTTAAGTATGCTCTATGAGAACTCTCAATCATCTGTAAAATGTTTGCTTGTAACTCTGAGGCTAATTGTAGTTGGGTGGCAGGTTTCAAAACTACTGACATCTGTCCCAGCCTGTATCTTCCACCTGACTGAATTCAAACCACAAACAGTTTTTGTGTGCTGCTGTGTAAACGAGTTACTTATTTTATGATCAATTGTTTGGCAAAGAGGCGACTGTTTGTCTTTCACACAGCAGCTCAGCGGCCTGGAACAAATGAAGTTATTCCACTCAAGTTCACTTGCAGCTCATACAAAGAGGAGGATGGGATTTGTTGCATAGTGAGTAAATATTGCTACTTTCTGTCAGTCTTGAAATCAAGCCAAGAAATACAGAATATGTACTGTTTAGTGAGCCTGCATATGCATCTCATATCACATGTGAACTTTAAAATCTAAATTGCACTTCCGGCAAAGCTGAATTCATATCCGTGTTTGCAGAAGCCATCTGAATTGTGGTTCTTTCTTTACTGTGTACCTGCAGGTGTGTGCGGATGTGTATTGTGTATGAGCTGTTTGAGGTTTTTGACGGTCAGAGAGTGGAGAAACATGCGGTAAAAGTTAAGATTAGGCTTGGTCTGGAGTTCAAATAAATAAACCTCTTAGACTGAGGGTTAAGTAACAGTTGGTCTGTGCTGCTAAAACTTTTAAAATGTCCATGTGTAAATTTGGCCATGCTTTTATCCAAGTGTCAAAATTTCACCAAATGTCATCAAAATATCCTTCAAATTTTATTAAATTTATTATATCTATAAATGTGTGTGTTTCACAGGCCACGGAGGGCCCATCTTGAGATGTTGTACATGAGATGTTGTTCTTCATAGCAACAATTTTCTGTGATGACACCGTGGTTGATAGGAATATCCTTCTCAGCTGCCAGCAAAAGAAAATCTGAAAGCCTATCCTCATAACAAAGGGTGTAGAGATTTGTCTTCACCAGTTTAAATTTTGAGAAAGTCTGTTCCACCATCGCTGCAGACAAAGCTTCAACTAAATTTAAGTTGATAGTGTAGTGGTAAGATTTCCACCTTCCATGTAGATGACCTGGGTTCAACTTCCCTGCATGAAAGGTACTACCTCCAGTAGAGGTCCTTAGGCAAGACCCCCTTACCCTATCTGCCTACCTGTAAGCTACTTTGACTAAAACCATCTGCTAAATGCATAAACATAAAAGTGATAAATATATTTATTTGATAAATAAATCAAATAAATTTGATTTATTTATATAGCGCTGTTACGACCAGCTCAAAGTCACAACATAATAAGGAAAACCATACTGAGTATGATGGAAAAGAATAACATTTATTTACAACCAAAAAGAAGTGCAACACAAACAAAGGATGGGATCTTGTGCCAGGGAGTTGAGAGAGAAGGGGGCGGAGGAAAGATCCGCTTATATAAGCCACGCCCTCAGCCTAATGCAGGTGCCCTCAATCATCTCTCAGGGAACTGCACCTTAAACATAGAGACATGGCAGACACATACAAAGGATGGCAACAAAAATATACAGTGACATGTAACACCCCCTCCCTTAAGATGACAGTCATGCTGTCAGCATTGACATGTTAGGTGACACGTGAGAGGGCATCAGCCACAACATTATCACACCGATTCTTGTGCCGAATCTCGATATTAAAATTCTGAGCCATTAGAGCCCACCGCATGAGCCGTTGGTTATTATTATACATGCGGTTTAGGAAGACTAGAGGGTTGTAATCGGTGAAAACTAACACCGGCTGTGGTGTTGAGCCAACATAGGCTTCAAAATGTTGGAGGGCCCACAGCATGGCTAAAGCCTCTTTTTCAATGGCCTCTTTTTCAATGGTGCTATACCTACTTTGGGCTGCAGAGAACTTCTTGGAAAAATAACAAACAGGATGATCAATACTCGAAGAATCCTCTTGCAGCAGTACAGCCCCAGCACCAGTCCCACTTGCATCAACCTCCAACTTAAACGGCAGAGCAAAATTAGGAGCCAACAACACTGGAGAAGAGCTCAGAAGAGCTTTCGCAGACTGAAAAGCCAGCTCACACTTGGTGTCCCACGACAAATCCTTGGTGGGGCTCAGGAGGTCAGTCAAAGGAGACAATGGCAGCAAAGTTACGGCAGAAACCTTGGTAGTAACCAGCTAGCCCAAGAAAACGACGCAGTTCTCGTTTAGCGGTGGGAGCAGGGAACTCAGCGAACTGGCTGTTATTTTGGCATCCACTGGCCTCACTTGACCCTGACTAACCCTTTTTCCAAGATAAGTGATGGTGGCCTTGGCAAACTCACATTTTGTCAGATTCAGTGTGAGGGAAGCATCTCGCAAACACTGAAACACAACAGACAAAGTGTTCACATGGGACTGCCAGTCATCAGAATAGACTACCAAGTCATCAAGGTAGGCCTCACAATTGTCCACCCCAGACAGCACCATTTGCATAAGGCGCTGAAAAGTGGCAGGGGCATTGCGCATACCAAATGCCATGACTGTGTACTGCATAAAACTGTCTGGTGTCACAAATGCAGAGATCTCTTAGGTGGAGGAGAGAGAACCGTTTCACTGAACCTGGCAACATAAGGCTTAAGCATGTTCACATGACATACACGAGTCTTTCGTCTCCTATCAGGAGTACGAATAACATAATCGGTTTCACTTACTTTCTTCTCAATCACATATGGCCCCGTAAACTTAGCTTGAAGCACTGAACCAGGAATTGGAAGAAAAACCAACACAGAGTCTCCAAGTTTAAAGCTGCGTTCAGTAGCACTCTTATCAAAGTGAGCCTTCATTTTATTTTGGGAGCCAGACTGCTTATTTTGCTACCTCACAGGCATGATGAAGACGCTCTCTGAAAGCACTGACATAGTCCAACACATTCTGAGTAGGAGAAGCAACGCCAGTCATCTGCTCACACAACAACTTCAGCGGTCCACGAACTGTATGGCCAAATACCAGTTCTGCAGGACTGAAACCCAATGACTCCTGAACAGTCTCTCGAACAGCAAAAAGAAGAAATGGTATGCCCTCGTCCCATTCCTTACCAGTTTTAAGACAATAAGCACGCAACATAGTCTTAAGGGTTTGGTGGAAGCGCTCTAGTGCCCCCTGGCTCTCTGGATGGTAGGCACTAGAGACATGATGTTTCAGTCAACTCTTCTAATACCTGAGCAAACACTTTTGACATAAAATTGGTACCCTGGTCTGTTTGAATAACCTTTGGCAACTCAAAAGTGGTACAGAATTTCATCAATTCTTTCACTACCACCTTGGCTTTAAGTGAACGCAGTGGAATTGCCTCAGGGTATCGAGTTGCAGCACACATTAATGTCAAGAGAAACTGGTGACCAGATTTTGATTTGGGTAATGGGCCAACACAATCAATGATTAGTCTCTCAAATGGCTCACCCATCACAGGGATAGGATGAAGTGGAGCTAGTGGGATCACTTGATCTGGTTTCCCAACCAACTGACATATGTGACATGAGTGGCAGTGTCTTGAAACATCTCTTTTCAAACCAGGCTAGAAGAAATGCTTCAACGTACGATAGTAAGTTTTAGCTATCCCTAGATGTCCAGACAAAACATTATCATGAGCTAAGCTCAATATCTGTGCACGGTAACCAGCAGGGACAACAATCTGGTATGCAGTATTACACCCACTGTCATCAGCTGAAGGAGCCCACTTACGCTTGAGAATCCCATCTTCCCAGTACTAAGCCACTTGAGAGGCAGTAATCTTATCTTTAGGCAATGCTGCTGCTACCCACTTGGCCAAGGAAGGATCGGCCTTCTGAGCCTCTATCAGCTGCTCCCTGCCAACCTTTACCTGAGTCTCAGACTCATCAGTCAAGGTGACAGGATGGTACAATGTAACCTCAACAGGATCACCTACAATGGAATCAATAGATTGTTTAGCTACAGTTAACTCAGAAGTGGCAGAGGGACCAGCAGACACAATCTCGACAGTTTCTTCATGTGGGGCACTAAACACTTCTGAAAGGTCTACTACATCCTCAACCTTTCTTGACTGAGCACGAGTTACAACACAAGCAGGAAACACTTTTGGCATCTGTGACAACCGATCACCTTCGTTAACAGACCTAGAGCTAACTGGGTTGTTCACAACAATGGGCGTAGGGAACACCTCCCCACCAGCCAAATCATTACCCAGAATCATGTCCACTCCTTCTACATGAAGTTCAGGGCGAATAGCCACTGTCACAGGGCCTGTAACCAAGCCAGACTGTAAATACACAACATGCAATGGGGCTTCAAACCAAGTCAGTCCACACCCCCGCACTAAAGCATTTTCACCGGTAGAGGATTCTTCATAGAGTGGCAATACTCCCTCCACCAACAGAGACTGAGCGGCTGCTGTATCTCTTAGGATACGAACTGGGACAAACTTCTCTAACTCAGAGGTGGCCACTAACCCCTCCATACGGAAAGGTGCAAAAAGGTCAGGCTCAGTGCTGTCCTCACTGGACTCACTCAGCCCTTTCCCCAACCCAAGTCTGTCCTTAGTGAGCTGACTGAGACCATCTTCTCCCCCAGGCAGACGTGACACTGAAGCGAGCAATGCCACTGGCTTAGCAGGTTTCTGCTTCTTACTGAGAGCATGACAGTCAGCTATAACATGACCAGGCTTTTTACAGAAGAAACAAACTCTCCCAAAATTTCGAGAGCCAAAACTAGCAGGCTTTATAGCAGAAACTAAAGAACCAGAACTGTTACTGCCAGCTTTAAAGCGAAAAGGACGAGGAGAAGCATAGTTCCTAGCTTCACAAGGTTTATCATTAAAAATTACTTTGTGAGCCAGAACATATTCGTCAGCAAGCACAGCGGCATCCCCAACTTTGGTTACACGCTGCTCACTCAGATAGGTGGCAACTGCTTCAGGAACAGTTTTTGAATTCTTCCAAAAGTACCAACTCACGAAGTTGCTCTTTGGTTTGAGCTTTTTGAGATGTGCACCACCTATTAAACAGAATTTCCTTCTCCCTAGCAAATTCTACAAAGGTCTGCTTGTCAACCTTACGACTACCTCTAAATCGCTGTCTATAGGCCTCTGGGACCAGCTCATAAGCCCGCAAGATGGCTGCTTTAACAATTTCATAGTCAGCACTTTGGGTGAGTGTTAATGAAGAGTAGACCTCCTGTGCTTTACCAGTTAAGACACACTGCAGCAACAAGGTGCATACATCTTTTGGCCAGTCAAATGTGGTGGCTACCCACTCAAAATGGGCAAAATATTTTTCCACCTCTTTCTCAGAGAAATAAGGGACTAAACTAATGTTCCTCCCAACATCAAACCGAGGGGAAGCAGAAGACGTATGAGAAATGGTACTCTGAGACTGCATCTCAAATGACCTCATCTCCAACTCTTTCATTTTCTCCTCATGTACCAGCCGCAACCTCTCCATTTCCAACTTCCTCCCCTCTTCTCTGTCCTTTGTCTCAATTTCCAACTGTTTCATTTTGAACTGCAACTCCAACTCTTGCAAACGAACAGATTGAGCATCCTGAGTCTGCAACTGCACAGCCTCTGTCTTACCAGCAGACACCTTAACAGGATGACTTAAGTCTGAATCTTCAGACTCACTCAATAGCACCCCCTGCTGAACAAGAGCAGTGACTATTCTGGCTCTCAGCTCATCCTTAAGAGAAATTGATGCAGTTTCAATGCAGTAGTGCTGTGCAATGGACATGAGCTGTGCCTTACTGTAATTAAAAAGCTGCTCTGCTGTAGGACCTTCAGTAAACCTCTCTAGGTCAAACTCCATAATGAGGTTGAAACAATAACTTTATGCAAAGATAAAGATGCCACTGAGGCCCAAACCGGTGCAACACAGTAACACTACCACACAGCAAGTGCTACCAAAACCAAGCACAGTAAATTACTACAAATCCTCCAACATCACACAATATCACACTTCCACAAAGAATTAAAGTATTTTATAACAACAAGCACAGTTAATGTCACCATCAGACTACACAAAGCCAGAAATAAGCAATTAGAACTTACAAAGAACACACTAGCATAGCAGTTACTCCACAACTATTTCTCGCCACACAGTATAGAAATAGTATTACTACTGCCACTTCTACCTGAGCCAAAACCACTCAAACGCTGAAGTCTACTGCTCTTCTCCACTGAGAAGAAAGTGGATCACAATTGTAATCCCTACAAAAACCATGTGACCAACAAACAAAACCCACATATTCACATATGAGCATGAGGGTCACACATACTCCTATAAGAGCACCACTACAGCCTAGCATTTGACAAAATCTACTGCGCAAAACAAAACAAAATTGCTCTACAACATTGCTCTAACTCCCCATACTCAGGTTGCACGTGGAAAACAAAGGCCAGCACATGCCACCACATGCTATCAATAGCTTAGAGGTTGTCTTAACTAACCTATTCTAGAGTTTACCTGGTTCCCTCTCTATCTAAGACTGTTTACCTAACTTACTAGGACTCAACTAGTCTTCGTCGGCTTTCCTGGGCACGCCAGGGGCCACCCCAGGGTTACCGCTCAAAAACAACAAAGTGGTGATGGTCACACCAACACCCGCCGGATGACTTAACCAGACAAACTCTCAGAGAGAAAAAAACCCTACCTCATGTGGCAACACAAGCATGGACCTCCTAACAAACCAAAAAAAATGGAAAACGTGGGTCTAGGGAAACAAAGCACTTACTCACCTACTCCAGACTAAACTTTGGATGAGCCCCCATTATGTTACGACCAGCTCAAAGTCACAACATAATAAGGAAAACCATACTGAGTATGATGGAAAAGAATAACATTTATTTACAACCAAAAAGAAGTGCAACACAAACAAAGGACGGGATCTTGTGTCAGGGAGTTGAGAGAGAAGGGTGCGGAGGAAAGATCCGCTTATATAAGCCGCGCCCTCAGCCTCATGCAGGTGCCCTCAATCATCTCTCAGGGAACTGCACCTTAAACATAGAGACATGGCAGACACATACAAAGGATGGCAACAAAAATATACAGTGACATGTAACAGCGCAAAATCCCAACAAATGTCATCTCAAGGCACTTCAATGATACAGTCCAATTCATGCCGATTAGAGTCCAATTCATTGTAATCATAATCAAATCAAATGCAATTACATTTATTTTAATTAATAATAACTAATTAATCCAATAATTAAATTAATTCAAAATGAATCCAATTTATACATACAGAGCCAATTCAAAAACAATATCCTAGCTAAGGAAACCAACAGATTGTACCGAAACTTGTCTTCAGTCCAATCTCCCCGTCCTGAGCCTGCCTGAGTTGACTGTGGAAAGGAACGATTCCCTTTTAACAGGAAGAAACCTCTGGCAGAACCAGAACCAGGAAGGGTGGCTATCTGCCTCGACCAGCTGGGGTTTGAGAAGACAGAAAAGAGGGAAAAGGGGGGGGGGGGGGGGACACACACACCATAACACCATTCAAAGGATACCTGTTGGAACAGGGAAACACAAGTTAATAACCACAATAATGTCACATGTACATAAAATCATTTGAGAAATTAAACAGGGGGAAAAAGAGAGCAAAGTGAGGAGAGGTGTGACAGATGAGGTCCCCCAGCAGTCAAAGCCTATAGCAGCTTAACTATGGGATGTTTCAGAATCACCTGAGCCATCCCTAACTATAAGCTTTATCAGAAAGGAAAGTTTTAAGCCTAATCTTAAAAGTGGAAAGGCTCTGCCTCCCATTCTTTTTCACCATTCACCATTCACCTGTTTGAACAGGGAAACACAAGTTAATGACCACAATAATGCAAAAATACACAATGTCATGTAAGGGAATAAAATAAAAGTGGGAGAAAAAACGAGAGTGAGGAAAGGTGCATCATGAGAGGTCCCTCAGTAGTCTAGGCCTATAGCAGCTTAACTATGGGATGTTTCAGGGTCACCTGAGCTAGGGATGGAGTGATTTTCTAGAGGATCGTCTATGGGCAATTGAAGGGAGGATCGTGATCTTTTTTTCAAATGGCGATCTTTAAGGCGATCTTGAATTAACTTACTACCATAAGATGTTAAAGAAAAAATCTTGAGAACCTGCACTTTACTGTGTACTTAAAAATGTTTCTCATGGAGCAACATGTCTGCATACAGAGCCCTTTGAGAAATCTTTCCTGCCAGATGGCTCATATTGCGCATCCAGTGTAGCCAACATTTTTTAAACTTTCTCTCTCAACTGTGACTCCTTCGCCAGATATCTTGCAACAGCTGTTGCACACTGGGCCCATCTTTCGCTGCCTTTCTTGTATTTGGTTGATTTTGCAAAAGCTGCCAATATTGTGGGCTACCGAAATGCATTTGTGCTTAATCCGGCAGCAGCACCTGATCTCGCAGCGGTGGTTGGGGGTATTTTGCGGCCTTGGAGGGGTGATGAACTCGTATGTGCCCAAACATACGCGGTCTTACCATTAAGGCAAAGATAGGCAATTGCCTGGGGCCCCCAACCTGAGGGGGCCCCCGACCAGCTGCCCCCTCCCCATTAAGCAGGGATTGGGGCCTCTGGACAGTAGCCCCCAACCATTGTGTTTATAAATTGTAATTGTGTATGTTTAAACGGAAAACAAAGACAAAAAACAAACAAACAAAAAACATGAAAATGCCCCAATCGTATCACCCCCCCCTTTCCTGTTATAATAGACTATTCCCTGCCTGAACGCGAACCCCAAACATCAGCGCGAAAGTCGTAAATTAAGTGGAAGTGACAAGTACGGTTTGTTGACAGTTAACTTAAAATGAAGTGACAATATCCAAGTGGGGCTAATAAAAGGAGAAAGCTGGAGGAAACAAAACAAAAGAACGCTATACACCCCAAACTTAGAAGTTTTTTTAATGTGTCAACAACTGGTTGACTCTAACAACGTTAATGTCGAGCCGGTCGTTGAAGATTCAGGGGAGCTACCTGTATGTGATGAGCTATCAGCTATTTCTGACGGAGCAGACGAGCTGATGGATGACAAGCCGACCACTTTGGAAGAAATAGTTGATGAGTTGGTGAGTAGCCCAGAGTCTTCTGACCACCGCGAAAGTGATATAGTATTGGGAGATAACCCGGCGCTGTGGCCAGCGGTTGTTAACGAGAGGGAACGATGCGACATTGTGATGAAAGTACCTGTTTCATCTCGAGCTAGAGTTAACCCGAAACGAAGAATTCGATTCACAAAAGTCAATTATTTCATGTTAATGAGGAACGGGGAGAAAATCAACAGGTCCTGGCTAGTCTACAGCAAGTCCAAGGATTCTGTCATGTGCTTTTGTTGCTGGCTTTTTGGTGATGGAGATACACAGCTGAGCTCCAACACCGGCTTTAACAACTGGGAAAACCTCCAAGCTCATCTTAAGCAACATGAGAGGTCTGCCCAACACGTCTCACATATGGATGCCTGGCACACACCGAGCACTCACCTTCGAAGTGGCACAGTTATTGATCATGTGAGACAGGATCTCATAAATGCTGAAGCTACTAGATGGAAAGAAATTTTAAAAAGATTGCTTGCCATTGTTAGCCATCTAGCCTAGCATAATCTTGCATTTAGAGGACACAGAGAGAAGCTGTATGAACATGGCAATTTCCTGGGACAAGTGCAATTAATGGCTCAATTTGACCCCGTCATGAAGGAGCATCTGTGGAGAATTCAAGATAAACAGCTCACAGATACATACCTCAGTAAGCATATTCAAAATGAATTAATATGCCTTGTTGCACAGTGCACCACTGATGCATTAGTAGAGCAATGTCACCTTTACATCAACCTCACTCCCATACACCCACTCTCTACTACTCCAACTAAGTTCTCTATCTTTCTCACTCACACAACTGTCTGGTGAGTTTTCTTTTTAAAAAAAATAAAAATTGTGCATTTTTACATATACTGGTGTTATATTTGAAACTTATTTCTCATATTCTTCTCTTTATTTAATGCAAGTAGCCTATTGACGGGTCCCTTTGTGTTAAAAGAACGGTTTTGAAGGGCCCCCTAGCTAAGTTCGCCTTGGGCCCCCAAATTGCTAAATCCGCCACTGTGCCCAAATACATTTGTCGTCTGCTTATCCTTCACAGGCACACATTTTTTGCATATTGTACAAATAGGTTGCGTAAGGTCTTTAGGCTCACCGTTGACATCCAGGAAAAACCTGAAATATGCCGATTTAGCATTCCTTTTTTTCCTTTTTTTCTTTTTTTTTTTTTTTTAGCTGCTGTAACTGCACCTGCCCTCTCAGACGAGTGGATCGCCTATCGCGATCGACAGTGGCCACGATCAAACGAAAATGGCGCCAATTTCATATCCCTAACCTGAGCCATCCCTAACTATAAGCTTTATCAAAAAGGAAAGTTTTAAGCCTAATCTTAAAGGTAGGCTGCTTCCTGAAGCCAAACTGGCAGCTGGTTCCACAGAGAGGGGCCTGATAACTGAAGGCTCTGCCTCCCTTTCTACTTTTAGAAACTCTGGGAACCACAAGTAAACCTGCAGCCTGAGAGCAAAGTGTTCTGTTGGGAAAATATCCTACTATGAGATTTTTAAGATATGATGGAGCTCGGTCATTAAGAGCTTTATATGTGAGGAGAAGAATCTTAAATTCTATTCTGAATTTAACAGGGAGCCAATGAAGAGAAGCTAAAACTGGAGAAACATGATCTCTCCTGTTAGTTTTAATCAGACCTCTGGCTGCAGCATTTTGGATCAGCTGGAGGCTTTTCAGAGAATATGTGGGACAGCCCAATAATAAAGAATTACAGTAGTCCAATCTTGAAGTTACAAGTTGGAGTTGCATCACTCTGAGACAGGATGTTTCTGATTTTAACAATATTACGAAAGTATTACGAAAGTGAAAGAAGTCCTAGAAACCAGTTTTATATGTGCGTCACATGATAAATTCTGGTAAAAAAATAACTCACTGTAGAACTAGAAGCCAAGGAAATACCATCTAGAAAAACTAACAATTTCTCCCTGAAGCGCTCAGATCCAAAGATAACGACTTCAGTTTGTCTGACTTTTTGACATGCTTGTAGTCTGAAGGTTGGTCAGACTTGGTTTCATCTTGTTTCATAGATAAGTACAGCTGAGTATCATCAGCATAGCAATGGAAATTTATGCCATGCTGTCTAATAATGTTACCAAATGGAAGCAAGTATAAAGTGAAAAGAATTGGTCCAAGCACAGAACCCTGAGGAACTCTAGGTAGTGGAGTGAGTGCGCCATATATTTTTAGCTGCCCAGACAGCTCAGGAAAAACAAGGTCAGCACTGTTTTTGTTGTGGAGGCTTAGCAATTCACTATTGTAGACTGGCTTCTCTGTTTTATAATTGCGAAGTGTGCATCTGTCGGAACACAGTTTATAAGTTCCCCCAAGACATAAATGAATAGGCAGGAAGCGGTCAATCCCTTTCATGGTGTTTAAATCCAATCTAAACACTTACAGGTGTGGTGTGTTTGTGGATGTGTGATTCTGGAATAACAATAGCCATCAATAAACTACTCACAATATGTTTAACCATAGCACACAATCCAAATAATAATGTAATTAGCATGAACATCACATAGAGAAAGAATATGCATGAGATACTATACATCACATATTTAACTGGCAACAAGAAAACGCAGTGGCATTCAGATAGCATAACATAAATTACCTTTGAACCATTAGAGAAGATTGCTAACACTGCTGGAAAAACTCAACGAGCAGGCTTATAAATATTACAACAAGGAAACGTCTCCAGTAAATAAACAATATCACTTACGTTTCTCTGGACGCACACTGAACTACAAATGGCAGATCAACCGACACAAATAATAACTTTGCAAGTGAATAACGGCTTCATCCACGTTATCCTGCATTTCACCGTCTTCTGTCTCTTCAATTCAATTCAATTCAATTTTATTTATATAGCGCCAGATTACAACAATTGTCATCTCAAGGCACTTAAGTAATATAGTCCAATTCAAGCCAATTGGAATTCAATTCATTGTAATCATAATCCAATTAATTCATATAGAGCTAATTCAAAAAATTAATATCCTAGCTAAGGAAACCAACAGATTGCACCGAAATGTGTCATCAGTCCAATCTCCCGTCCTGAGCGTGCCTGTGGCAACTGTGGAAAGGAACGACTCCCTTTTAACAGGAAGAAACCTCTGGCAGAACCAGACTCAGGAAGGGTGGCCATCCGCCTCGACCAGCTGGGGTTTGAGAAGACAGAAAAGAGGGAAAAGAGGGGGGAAAAACACCATAACGCCATTCAAAGTATATCTGTTGGAACAGGGAAACATAGGTTAATAACCACAATAATGTCACATGTACATAAAATCAATTTTGAAATTAAACAGGGGGAAAAAGAGAGCAAAGTGAGGAAAGGTGTGACAGATGAGGTCCCCCAGCAGTCTAAGCCTATAGCAGCTTAACTATGGGATGTTTCAGGATTACCTGAGCCATCCCTAACTGTAAGCTTTATCGAAAAGAAAAGTTTTAAGCCTAATCTTAAAAGTGGAAAGGGTGTCTGCTTCCCGGACATTTACTGGCAGCTTATTCCACAAGAGAGGGGCCTGATAACTGAAGGCTCTACCTCCCATTCTACTTTTAGAAACTCTGGGAACAACAAGTAAACCTGCAGTTTGGGAGCGAAGTGCTCTGTTAGGAAAATATCTTACAATTAAATCTTTAAGATATGATGGAGCTCGGTCATTAAGAACTTTATATGTCAGAAGAAGAATCTTAAATTCTATTCTGAATTTAACAGGGAGCCAATGAAGAGAAGCTAAAACTGGAGAAACATGATCTCTCCTGTTAGTTCTCATCAGAACTCTGGCTGCAGCATTTTGGATCAGCTGGAGGCTTTTCAGAGAATATGTGGGACAGCCCAATAATAAGGAATTACAGTAGTCCAATCTTGAAGTAACAAATGCATGAACTAGTTTCTCTGCATCACCCTGAGACAGGATGTTCCTGATTTTTAGTCTCTTCTTCTCTCAAACGATCTGTGGCAGTTTTGTGGTCCAGGGAAACGCCAAGGCCGGCGCTCATTAGCAGCTATGGGTGCTGGACATGTCTGTAAGCTGTTGTTCATCACCAACAACCTGTGGCCGACGTTTGCTGGTCGATTCTGGCACTCAGCATAGCATCCGTCTAGCACAGACTGTGGACACTATGGCTGGCGGACATGGCCCCCTGATGGATGGCACGCCCAATGGCACGCCCATACGCACCTACGGCACCAGGTATGTGGAGGTGTCTTTTGGTGGGTGGCGCTTTGGCCGGGACTTTGTTATGGCTGCTATGTCTGCACCGCTACTGGGCGTGAATTTCCTCTGTTCTTTCAACCTTCTGGTTGATGTTACAAACTGCCGCCTTATCAATGCCCTTTCTTTCACATCATACACCTGCACACTTGGGGGGGGCTGGAGCGCTCAGCCTGTCGAACACTCTTGCTACTGGAGACCCATATCTATGCCTCCTCTCTGAGTTCACAGACCTCACCACGCCCACGTTCTCATCTGCCGTGGCTAAGCATGGTGTGGAACACTATATCGCCACTGTGGATACAGCCAAGCTGTCGATCGCCAGGGATGAGTTTGCTATTGTGGAGCCTCTTGGCATAGGCACCGCTCCAACAGCCCATGGGCCTCCCCCTTACACAGGGTAACTAAAGTTGACGGCAGTTGGTGCCCCTGCAGCGATTTCTGTCGCCTGAACAACGCCACAATCCCGGACTGATACCCTGTCCCACACATACAGGACTTCTCTGCTCACTTAGCGGGTGCCATCATCTTTTCAAAGTTCGATCTGGTGCGCGGATACCACCAGGTGCCAGACCATCCACAGGATGTGCCCAAAACAGCTGTAACTACACCCTTTGGCCTGTTCGAGTTCCTACGAATGCCTTTCGGCCTCAAAGGGGTGGCACAGACGTTTCAGCGTCTGATGGACTCTGTGCTGCGAGACATGTCATTCTTGTTTGTTTACTTGGATGACATTCTTGTAGCCAGCACATCTGCAGAGGAACACCTGACACACCTCCAGTAGCTTTTTGAAAGGCTCAGCGATCACGGGCTTATTGTCAATCCTGACAAGTGTAAATTCGGACAGTCATCCATCACCTTCCTGGGACATCACATCACTCCACAGGGAGCAGTTCCACTTCCTGCCAGGGTGGAGGCAGTCACTGGTTTCCCACGCCGGCACACCACAAAGTCTCTTCAGGAGTTTCTGGACATGGTGAATTTTTATAATCGCTATCTTCCACAGATCACCTCATGTGTCCTTTGTATGAATCCCTCCAAGGCAAAAGAGCCAATAATGAGGTGGATTGGTCCCCAGACAGGGACAAAGCCTTCTGTGCTACCAAGACCGCAATGGCCAACACTGCTCTGTTGGTGCACCCGTCTCCCAGGGCCCCGGTCGCCCTCACTACAGATGCCTCTGACTATGCGGTGGGGTCGCTGTGTGAACAGTGGGTGGATGGTTCCTGGCAACCACTGGTTTTTTTCAGCAAGCTGCTCCACGATTGTGAGAATAAATATAGCACCTTTGACAGAGAACTCCTGGGTCTATTCCTCGCCACCCGACACTTCAGATTCCTGTTGGAGGGCCGCCAGTTCAGTGCGTTCGTGGACCACAAGTCGCTGACATTCGCAATGTCCTAGACCTCGGAGCCATGGTGTGGTCATCAGCAGCGGCAGCTCTCTGCAATCTCAGAGTTTACCACAGACATTCAGCACCTGGCAAGCAAAGACAACTTAGTCGCTGACTGTCTTTCCCGAGCGGGTGCGTTGTCTGTTCACCTAGGACTGGACTATGCCTCCATGGCGACGGACCAAGTGGAGCCGCTAAGGCTAGAGGATGTGGTGTTCGACAGAGCCAATGCCACGCTTCTCTGTGACGTCTCCATCAACCAACCGCGCCCTATGGTGCTGACTGGCTGGCGACGCCGGGTTTTTGACACCATCCACGGCCTTTCCCTTCCGGTTGTGAATGCCTCTACCAAGCTGGTAGAGGCGAAGTTTGTTTGGCTGGGTCTTAAGAAGGATGTTAGGGCCTGGGCGGGTTCTTGTGTAGCATGTCAGAGTGCCAAGGTGCCACGTCATACAAAAGCCCCTTTGGCACCTTTTGTAGTACCTGAGAAGCATTTCAACCTTGTGAATGTGGACCTGGTGGGTCCTCTGCCTCCCTCCCGCGGATTCACTCACTTCCTCACCATGGTGGACAGGACCACCAGGTGGCTTGAAGCAATTCCCCTGTCCTCAACTAAGTGAGCAGAGGTGGCCAGGGCATTCATCGCATCCTGGATAGCCCGGTTTGGCACATCTTCAGACCTTACCTCAGACAGGGGCCCGCAATTCACGTCGGAGCTCTGGACTGCAGTCACCGAGCACCTGGGGGTGTAGCTCCACCGCATTACGGCATACAACCCACAGGCCAACGGGCTGTGTGAGAGGTTTCATCGTGCCATGAAGGCTTCCCTATGGGCAAGCCTGATGGGCAGCAGCTGGGTTGACCGCCTTCCATGGGTCATGCTCGTGCTTTGCTCACGCCCCAAGGATGACCTCCAGGCCTCATCTGCTGAGCTAGTATATGGACAGCCACTGCGGGTCCCAGGGGAGTTTCTCCGGGTTGCAACAGCTCCTTGGTCAGCTGACTCTCATCGGTCGCAATAGATCATCGTAAGCCTGCTCATTTGGACATGGAAGAGCCCATTGAGTTGGCCCGGCCCCCACGGCGGGGACGCCCCCCAGTTTTGGCCTCTGGCCCTGACCCCCCCGTCCCTTCTCTTAACCCAACCTCTTACTAAGCGCAGCCGTTTTGGCCGTCGGATCTGCCCCCCACCCCATTGATTGTTTCTCGAAGACTGTTCACTGTTTTGTGTTGAACTGTGTTTATTGCCTGTATGTTTCCATTTTTTTGTATGGGGGGGCTGTGTAGTGACCCACAATAAGGAATTTAGGAGAGACATTCACCAGAGGACTTGTACCTTTAAGAGCAAGGGCTTATGGGATATGCCGGTTCGAGATTCTATAAAGTTTACATGTTGCCTAGCAACAGTTAGAGTTTCAGAGTTATCAATATCATTTACGTCTCCACAAAATGACATTTTGGACATTAAGGGGCTAAAGGGTGGGGACTCAAGGCCCTAAAGCAAGCCCCTCTGCATGTGCATGATGACAAGTGCGCCAAATTTTTTAGGAGAGCACAAGTATCACTAAATCATGTAGCCATGTAATTAAAGGATGGCAGGTGAAAAACAGCAACATGGGGTAACTAAAAGGGTGTTTGTTTAGCTGTTACTGTCAGGGACTGTGGATTTTCGGACTATGGATTTATTTTTTCTTGTCTAGGTTTTTCTGTGTTTTGTTTCTATTCTGTTTTCTTGTTTGTGTTCTTCAGTCATTGGTTTGAATTGAATTAGGATTGATTCTGTCTGTATTTGTCTAGTTTTGATTTGTCTTTTTGTTTGTAGTCACTCTCAAGGTGTCTTGTTTTTTGATTTTATTTTCCCTTGAGTTTCCTAGTCTTTTCTAGGACTAATTTCCCTCGTGGACATCAATGTAAAAAACTAAACTTACTCCCCACAAATCTTTATATGGAAGAATATATGGAATTTATATTCTTTCTTAAAATAAATATTTGTTCTTTCAAAACTGATTTTGAAAACTGACTGAAATCAAATAGTCCAGGTGGGTCAGCACTTCAGTAGGGAGTTTGTTGCAAAATTCAGTACTGCTGTCTCACTTAAAGAATACTCTAATATTTCCCATGCTGTATCAGCTGAAATCTGTGCACCCTTCAAACAACTATTGCTTTAGGATTCAGATGCCCCTCTTGTGCTGAATGCAGCTGACACTCCTGATGTCTATTTTGCTGAATCTCTTAAAAACAATAACAGAATTATTTGTTCCAAGAAGACATGGTCTCTACCTCTTATGTTTACTTTTACTGGAAAATAATCGTTTCCAATATTTCATGGGAATAGATTTGCATACTACCACACAAATATTTAATAAAAAAGTTAAAGGAGGTTTCACTTAAATTAGTAAACATACTTTACCTCACAAATTGCCCAACAAGATTTGTAAAAACAATCAAGTCTTGTAGCACTTGTTGTAACAATTAAGTTGAGACTATCATTCACTTGTTTTGGAACTTCTCCTTTTCAACAAACCTTTAGAAATGTTTTTATAGGTCTATGTGTGGAAAGATTTCCATCAACTGGTAGCTGTATTGATTTGATTTCTTGACAAAGAGGGTGATGATGAATTTTATGTTAACAGCCTTGTTATCTTTTTTGCAATTTAATTCTGTTAGTGCATAATAAGGCATTATTTCTTGTTAAATAGTTAAGTAAATGAATCTATACATTTCAACCACCTCCAGAAAGCACAAACAAAAAGTAACCAAGACTTTTAGTGCTTGTATTTTTTTACAATATTTTTAATGAATTTGAAATAACAGTTACCCACTGGCAATACTTATTCTAATAATTTTTTTTTAAATCTGTCTATTCTCTTTATTTGTCTACTTTTTGTTGTTGAGAAAGAAACTACACTTCATGTGTAATAACAACTTGGTTGAGATGGGAAGATGATAAATTTGGAAGGCTAATGGTGCAGCAGCGGTACCCTGGGAATACCGCTTCTGTGGGAAAGAGCTGTCACAAACTGAAGTAATTGGGAATTTCCATGTATGCTGACATGTACATGTCTCTGTGGCGGTCTGTTCAATAAATTCCCATAAGAGGATGACCACGAAGTGTTGTGGAGAAAAGAGTGGTCCAACCACTCTTTTCTCCACAACACTTCGAGCATCACTTTAATTTGACTGCTTTCTAAAAACTGCTATACTCACTTAGGAAGATAAAAATAATCCCTGCTATTCATGACTAGTGAATAAATTGTTTGGTAATGATAATCAAGCCATTGTACATTATATCTTTTTCTTATCATCCAGTAACTGATTGAGAATTCAATTCAATTAAATTCAATTCGGTTTTACTTATATTGTGCCAAATTACAACAATTGTCATCTCAAGGCACTTAAATAATATAGTCCAATTCAAGCTAATTGGAATTCAATTCATCGTAATCATAATCCAATTAATTAATTTCAAAATAATCCAATTCATTCATATAGAGTCAATTCAAAAAACAATATCCTAGCTAAGAATCTGTTTCCAACAGTCAGAAAAATCCTTTTAAAAAGTTACAGTAAAGAAGAGTTGTTCAACAGTTTCAACCTCAGAGTCACAAAACACACAAAAAGTCACATCCCAGGATGATCAACCTGTAGGTCAAAAGCCAATCCCATGACACACTGAAAGATAGCCCCCTCATTTACATAATGAAGCAGAAAGGCATACAGTGATAACAAAACTAAAGATGGCCGTTTCCTGATCAGAGTGGGAGTTTTTCAATTGCATGATTGGCTATTTAGACTTGAAGCTTCCGTGAGGTGCTGAGATTCTCATTGACATTTTAAAGTTTTTTTCAAAGTGATCAGCGATAAACCTGATGACTTTTATGATCAGTGAGTGAGAAGTAGTAGGGAGACTCCCCTTCACAGCTCCATTTCAGCTGTACCAACAGAGAGGAGGAAGTGGGACAGCAGAGACTTCCTGCCACATCTAACTTTCATTGTACATGTAATTATAGCCAAAATCACAGAAAACATGAACTTAAGTAAGTGGTGGTGTAATAATATTGTGCTTAAAACATTTAGGATAATATTGAAGAGCAGAAGCTTCACAAGCGGCCAGCAGTGAACATGTAGTAATTTTGCCATCTAAAAACACAATTAGAAAATTAAGGGAATGAGAGCAGATTTATTGGGAATTTGGCTATACTAAGATGCTGTAGACGTCAACTCTGAAAACAAATAAGACACTATTCTGCTGCCATGCTGTGCTACAGCTACCTTACTTGAGATGCTAACAAGCTTTATTCCAATACAGCAACAGGTTTGCTGCAGAAATTTGTATTTCCGTTTGCTATCATGCAAATTTAAGACAAAACAACAAATTCACAATTGTACAAATCTGCCTCTAACTCCACAAAAAAATACAACTTTATTCTCTAAATAGTTATGCAAAGACACTATTTATGAGAGAAAAGCTTCTCCTTCACAAGCTTTTTTTCTTGTAAGAACCAGTTCCTGGGGACAAAATGCAATGAGGAAATTATAGAGAAAGTAACTAAATATATGTAAATTAAATATCGTTCAACAATGTAATAAAGATATAATACATAAATAAACTGCTTTGGGGAAATGAACAGAGGGAAAATGAGAAGGAAAAAAATAAATTCAGTGATGAAAATGATAGTTATTATTCATTAATTTATCAAACCATGGATTAGGAATGATTAAATCAATGAACAAAATTGAAAATTAAATGGCAAAGTAAATACATGGGGTATTAACACAAAGTTAAATTATTACAGTTGGAAATTAAAGCACATATTTTAATTTATTTCACATTCTATTCACTGACAACTGTATTATTTATTTCAATAGCATTTTTTTGCATATTAATCTATTAGAAGTAATTTATATATTTTTGTATTTTCTATGATTATGGCAGTTTCAGTCGTCCATACCGCCCAATTTTATAAAGTTGCCAGTCTCACAATTCCTGTGTTTTGAGGCATTGTTGGACTATACATGGCTTTTTATTAAAACTTTATATATAGGAAAATATCTTTGTTATCATTCAAAATTTCCTGTCAGAATTTTTTCAGGTGATTTACCAAAACCACACCAGAATTCAAGAGAATGCAGTTTATTTGAAGAACAAACAGATTTGGTAAGTTGGCAAATTCAAAAGGAATGTCTTGATTATGCCCTGAAATAATAAACGTAAAAATAAATAGCAAAGCAATATTAATTTGCACAGACATAATTCAACAGAAAGACTGACAAATAGTTGAAGGACATTTCTTTTTTGTACTTTACAACAGAACCCCATGGGCAATTAAACAGAAAAGTTTTGGTTTATTGTACATGCAACTATGGCTGATGGTGAGAAATAAATACTTACTGTCCATATTAACATGCAAAACTGGACGTTTCTCAAGAATGTTGAGTACAGTTGGTGCATTATATACAATCAGAAACAATTGTTTGATTGCTCAGAGATTATTTAATTTCCACACCAGAAAAGCTTGGTAGTTAGCTGCAATCACATAATCAAAACTGTATTTGCCTGATTTTCCCAATAAAACAACATACAATTGTAGTGATTTACCTATTCTTAAGAGAAAATTAGAAACTAAGAGTTTTATTTAGACAAAATCTTAAAAAAATCTTATGCAGTGGTATTTATACTGATATTGACTGCTATTTGTCAAACAAACTTAACCCACCTGAAAACCCAAATATGCTGCATATAAACTCCAAAACTTATGTTTCAAGTATTCCCTTTTCTTTGGCAGGTAGAGGCCAGCTTGATCTTCTTGATATATCATGCCAGGTAGCTTGGTGTCTTGTGTCTGCACAATTGGATGATTTCTGTCAGTAGTCTGGAAGAGGATATGGTGGGCGGCATGTCACCGATGATGACAGGGGTCTCAGGAAGCAAAATAGGAGCTTTGCATGGAGTAAAGGTGGTCAATGGGGTTCCCTGTCGGTGCCGTCAAGGAACCTGCATCTGAAGCAGCCATGAAGCACTCACTTACACTTGTTAGAGAAGTATCACTGTCAATGTCGAGGAAGATGGTGTCAGTACCTGATAAGGTTGGAGATGACAGAGACAGAGAAGTCATATATGACAAATAACAACCACATGTAGGTAATAAGATCCTATTCTGTAGCTATCACTGCCTTTATTACAACAGATTATACACTAATTACATTGCAAAGACGCCCTGTGAAGTTAAGTTGTGTGATTGTCAGACCAGCTATGTTACATTGTAAAACAAACTGCCATGCTGAGAAAAACTTTATAATGTTGTTTAGGAAGGGGGAATATTATGGATGTTGATGAAAGCAGTTTTGACCCAGAAGACAACAGTATGCATACCTAATCTGATGTGTTTGGTTTGTGCTTAGATGCATTATGCAATTTGTCTAGAAATGTTAAAATGAAGGCCGTTTTGGAAGGATCCAAGTTGACATAATGGGTGAGGATGCAATTCTGTGAGATCAATTTCTGTTGCCTTTTTATAGACCTTAAACATGTCCCTTTGTGTCTGCATAGTTGGTGGTTGTGTTCAATCAATTAGTTAAAATTGTAGTAATTTAAAGGATAGTGCTTTGAAATGGCAAGGGAGTAACATGATATATTTCTTTGTCAAACCTATACAAATGTTTAGTGTTTTGCAGATCACTGTGTAATGTTTTCTAAAAAGTGTGAGGGGGTAGAAATGAAAAACTTAACTCTTTAAATTGTCTTACTCTAGTGTTTATTCTTTTATTTTCAATATCAAGCCCTATTGTAGAGATACACCTGTCAGATGAACAAACCTGTGTCCAGAGAATTTGAGAAATGTTCTAAAATGTAATAACTTCAATCTGTAATTTGATAATTGGTTTGAACTTTTATTTCATGGACTCAAGTACAAGTAACTTATCTTCAGAGTCTTCCTTGACTAATTGTATTTAGACATGTTCATGTAGATTCTCAGTCATCCAGATCATGGTAATCCTAAGAGCTTGACAAAGGTCAACTGAACTTCTCCATCTTGGTTCTTGAAGACGTTTCACTGCCCACAGACAATTTGAGAGAGGATGGTTTGAGAGAGGAGTCAAAGTGTTAACTATGTTAACTAGAACCTTTATAAATTGAACTTGCAATTATATACGTCTTGCAACTTTGGGACCATGTAAAGACCAGCTAACAGCTATACTTCTGTTGGCATTATAGAGTACAAATGAGTATTTTGACAAGTGTTCAACTGTGGCACTCATTGAAGTCTCCAGCCACAGTAATGTGGGTGAAAACCAGAGGAATGCAGAATAACACCTAGAATAATGCCCACACTGCAAAACATGAAACAATGGGTGCTGTGTACGCTAACCATATGGATACATGTGGTCACCAGGCATCTGTGGTGGGGTAAGGCCCTGCTGGAAGGGGTCTGTGTTGTAGCCACTATACTCGATGGTCACCAACTGCTGCTGGCTTGAAGGTAGAGGCCCAGAGTAGGAGCTGAACAGGCCCTCCATACAACCAGACACCACCTCTGTAAGAATAAATGAAAAAAGTGAGACCCTGTTTCAACCTGCACCTTCTGCATTGGTGAGGGCATCTTACAGATTAATTTACCCATCTTAACCAAACAGATCTTAAACTTTTACATTTTAGCCAGTTATCAGTGTTGGGCAGTAATGCATTACCTAAATAAATGTTAGTTATGCCATTATCTTTTTCGCATGTCAAGTTGTGTTAATCTGAAAAGCATTGGATTACACCCCATTACTTTGACATTTTGGGTTTAGCAGATTTGCTATTGTATTGCAAATTACTTGGTAGTTTAGTGTCAGTGTTGCCTGTGATGGTGGATTGGACTGACTGGTTCAGATAGACTGCACTGACTGTATCTATCATGTAAAGAAGAAGTCATATGTGAACATGATCTAGACATACTGCTGTCTTTTCTGGACCAAAGCTCATCTAAAACGGACTGAGGCAAAGGACAATTGGTCTTTGGTCAGATAAACAGAAGTTTGTAACCTTTTCTGTAAGTTATGGAGGCCAAATCTGGACCAAAGAGGTGAAGGAACATCCAACGTGTTATCAGCGCTCAGGTCAAAAACCTGCATCTCTGATGGGATGTGGTGCATTAGTACCTATGAAACTGACAGCTGGCAAATGTGGAAAGGCTCCATCAATACTGAAAGGTAATTACAGGTTTTAGCAGCATTTGCTCCCATCCAAACTATGTTTTTTCAGGGAAGGCATATTTCATAGACACAATGCTAAATTGCATCTATTACAACAGCATGGCTTCGTAGCAAAATAATTTACCTGCAGTCCAGACCTTTCTCCAACTAAAAAAGACATTTGGAGCATCATGAAATTCGAAATACAACAAAGAAAACCCAAGATAGTAGAGCAGCTTGAATCCTATGTCAGATAAGAATTATGACAACTTTCTTCTCCAAAAAGTCCAGCAACTCGTTTCCGTAGTTCCCAGACATTTACAGACTGTTAAAAGAAGAGGGGATGCTACACAGTGGTAAACATGGACCTATACCAACATTGTGAGACATGTCACTGCAAGTGAAGAGGCTAGAACTGATTGATGCATCAGTAAAAAAAAAAAAAAAAAAAAAAGCATGTCAAGTAATTATTTACCAGAGGGGTACTATATTTATTTGTTAGGAGTTTATGTGGCATTTAAGTTCAAGAGGAGATGAAGAAGTCCGGACAGTGTGAGATTGGTAGGAGACAGCGGTTGACTCTTTACAGCCACATCAGCTTCTGGGGATCTGGAAACTATCTTGCCTCCGACCTGCCTTGTGGCTGCGGTGACCTGGGAGGTTGAGCAAGTGGTCAGGGAAGCTCAATGGACACAACCAGACCCAGGTACAGGTTCAACCGTTTGTTTGTTCCTGAAAATGTTCAAATGTCTCCCATGTTTCCTACCACCGTGGGATGACCCAAACTCTGTCTCTTCTCCGGAGGCTGTTCTGGTGGCAGTCAATAGAATTTCAAAGAATATGCAAGAATTGCAGCCTGTCCTACCTGTGCTAGAGGAGAGACCTCCACCCAGCCACTCACCGGACTCCTTCGCCCACTCGCGGTGCCAAGCAAACCATTGTCTTATAAAACCCTGGACTTCATCACCGATTTACCACCTTCCAAAGGTAGCACTGCTTTACTCACCCAAGCTACCTTCAGTTATGGAGACTGCGCAACTAATAACCCAATGTGTTTTTCACCTTTGTGGAATTCCTGCGGCTGTTGTTTCTGATTGTGTTCCCAAGTTTGTCTCACAGGTATGGAGAGCCTGGGAGCAACTGTCAGTTTGAGTTCAGGATTCCGCCCTCAGACCAATGGCCAGGCAAAGTGGGTGACCCAGGATCTCAAGTCAGCGCTGCTCCCTCAAGTGACTGCTTGTGCTGGGTGGAGTATGCCCACAACTCACACTTTTCAGCAGCTACTGTTATGATTCCGTTCGAGGCATCTGTGAGGTACCAACCCCCACTTTTTCCAGTCCAAGAGGAGATCTCCGGTCCCTCGGTCCAACATTACCTCCATCATTGTCGCCGGCTATCTGTCTCTATGAGAGTTCATCCCAGCTTCCAAGTTTCTCAACTCAAATCAGTCTCTAGCAGCAACCTGGTCCCTCCGCCCAGACCCCACCCACCCCTCCAGGTTATCGATGATCTTGTGGCTTCCACTGTCTGTCGGCTTTTAGATGTGCACTGCAGGGGTCAGGGCCTGTGGTACCTCGTTAATTGAGAAGGTTATGGTCCAGAAGAGAGGTCCTAGGTAGGTCAATCCTTCATCTTGGACCCCAATCTGATTGGCAACTTTCACAGGTCCCACCTTGTTAATACTGTTACTGTCATGAGTCTCTGGATTCAGGTCGGTTTCTCTTGTCTTCTTGTCTTTGTCTTCCCCTGTGTCCCCTGAGTGTGGTTCACTCTCTTCTTCAGCAGGTTCAAGGTGCAGCTGTATCTCATCAGACACATCATCCCTGCTGCTTATATTCTCTGGTCAGACCTTTACTCAATACCAGATGGTTGTCACTCCTAAGTGGTACAATTAGCCACCTAGGTAACTTTGCCCAAGTACTAACCATGTTCCTCCTCTGCTTTTTCGAAGTAATCCCTTACTGGAAAGCTGCTTGCCGTGAACCATGGATTCCTGTTGCCAACCCTGGAGAGCCACACAGGCACCCACCACATCAAGGAGAGCTCTCTGGAATAAACTCACCTGGATACCATTCGGACCTGAAAGCTCCAAACTCACGTGGAAGCCATTTGGACCTGGAAGAGCCATACCCACTTGGAAATTGTTCCTGTCTGTTCGCTTACCGAGCCCACTCCTGTTCTCTGGATCCCCGATCCCTGTTCCTAACCCAGACTATATTTTAGTCTCTGGAAACATTTTTGAATCGTGTTCATCAATAAATCTGTGATTCTTATCTTGACACTGCAGTCTGCTTTTTTGGACCAACAAGTCTCTTTGTGACACTGATAGTATCACACTTGGATAATGGTACACCTCTAAAAAGGGAGTGCTCAGACATACAGAGTCTGGGCCTTTTTTTCTTACTTGGGTTCCTTCAGTCCCAATGGTAGTAGCCCCTCCAAGTCTCAATGCCCACTTTGTATCTCAACCTCCTATTCTGTACTGTACCACGTAATTTCTTGTGACACCAGAGATGACATAACTATATTCAAGTGCACACAGACTTATCTTTTTACAAAATGTCAATGACATGTGCGTTTCAGGCCATATCATTACCCAATTAAAAATGCTGAACCATTTGTTGTCAAGAATAGGAACTAATAATTTCTCAGCATATCTGGTAACCAGGCCCAATATTTACCATACTGGGATGGATTATTTACCATATTACCATATTTAGTTGTCAGTTTTAGTCACTGTCCCAGACTTAAGTCACTTGTGTCCTGCACGGTATGTTTACAGTAGGTGTAAATTCTGTAAGTTCAGTATAGTGACACTAATGTTACTACCATCTGCTGATGTTGCCAAATAAGGAAATCTGAAACACACAAACATGTCAAACAAACCTGTCTTAAAGCTGAAATTTGAAATAATGTTTAATGAATCTGTTATTTCATTACTGAGTAAATTGGTATTTTGAAATAATAAAAATGTTCATTCTTAAGAATTTGATCACATTCTCTCCACTGCTAGCAGCAGTTTTGCTCCCTGAATCTGCACTCTTCCAGTAGCTTACTGTTTGTAACCAAGAAACCTGTTTATACACTCATCCACCCACTGACCCTTGAGGATTACGTTCTGTTTTGCAACCTGCATAATATCACAGTAGTAAACGGTCTTCTATATTTTTGTTACATTTTCCCACATGTTTGTAACAGATGGTTAACATTGGTAACTAAGCAGCACACCAGCTCTGTTTTCGACTGGTTCTCCTTTCACCACAAATCAATTTCTCTCTGATTGTGGTTACTTCTCTTAACCCCTTTCCATTCACTGGTCTCTCTGCTGCATATCAAACTCTAATGTCTATCATGTGTATTTATCTTTTTCAAGCTCTTCAACCACAAAACTCTTGTGTGTATCCACATTTCTTATTGTTAAACTCTCCCTCTTGTTACTGAGCCCAAACATGCCTAAAGATGTAAGAATACATTGCATCCATATTTTTGTAGTTTCCTATGGATAACACAAAATAAATGTACTGTCTAAGCTGCATTGCAGTTTTAACCTGAGGATGGCCCCATCTTTTTCTGACATCAGCTTCAAATAATCCTCTTTAGCTGGTTTGCGTAGCTCATTTGGTTATCAGCAGCAGCGTCCGCTATAATAAACCCTGCTCTACTGCCAATATTGACATGCTGGAAGTCCCTGAACAGATAGAGGCAGTATTTGCCAAAGAAGCTACATACTTATCTAAACTGTGTGCTCATATCCGCAGCAAGATCATGGTGGCAAAAAGCCAAGTAATCATGAGGAACTGTGCTCCAGGGAGAATCATGGCTCTCACTTTATAGCTCTGCCATCAGAATAAATCATATTTACCAGCAGAGATGTTGCTCTGGCTTCAGAATGATGGGACTCATTCTAAAGCCTACAAAACTGGGAGTGTTTGCTGAGTGACAGTACTCTGTTTACTGTTCTCATTATTCATGTAATATTTCAAGCTGTTTCTTCAAATAACTCATAAATTACTTAACTCTCAGTAATCACTGTAATATAAATTATAATGGATACATTCCAGATGCAGAAGTGTATAAAGGTTTTTCTTTTTGTGACACCCCCCCCCCTCCACACACACACACACACACACACACACACATACAGATTATAAATCATCACCTTGGCCAAGCCTTTGGCTGTTGTGTTGCTCCTGCTGTTGCTGTTGTCTACGGGCTAACTTCTTCATCTGTACATAAATAAACAAATGGAGAAAAAGCTTAATGTTGTGAATGACAGGCAGCTACTCACGGGACGCAGACCAAACAGTACACAGGTGTGAAAAAGCACACTTGTCAGCCTCCATTACATCAAGTCTTTGTCATTTCAATTACTGACAAAAGTCAGAACGCAGGTGTAATTTGAGTGTGAGATATATATAGAACCTTGACTGTGTTGAACATTTTGCTGGATCCGGAAATATAGACAGAATAATTATCAGTTGAAAGATGTATCTGAGATTATTATAAATGAATAAGAATATTGAACAACTATTATGATTGATGAAAACATTATGTTTATGTTAATATTTCCATCCATCCATTATCTGCCGCTTATCCGGGGGTCGGGTCGCGGGGGCAGCAGCTTAAGCAGAGAAACCCAGACATCTCTGTCCCCGGCCACTTCCTCCAGCTCTTCCGGGGGGACCCCGAGGCGTTCCCAGGCCAGCCGAGAGACATAGTTTCTCCAACGTGTACTGGGTCTTCCCTGGGGTCTCCTCCCAGTGGGACGTGCCCGGAACACCTCCCCAGGGAGGCGTCCAGGAGGCATCCTAACCAGATGCCCGAGCCACCTCATCTGACTCCTCTCAATGCGGAGGAGCAGCGGTTCTACTCCGAGCCCCTCCCGGATGACTGAGCTTCTCACCTTATCTCTAAGGGAGAGCCCAGACACCCTGTGGAGGAAGCCTATTTCGGGAACGTAGATTGACCAGTAAATAGAGAGCTTCGCCTTCTGGCTCAGCTCCTTCTTCACAGCGACGGGTCGGTGCAGAGCCCGCAACACTGCAGACGCTGCACCGATCTGCCCGTCAATCTCCCGCTCCATTCGTCCCTCACTCGTGAACAAGACCCCGAGATACTTGAACTCCTCCACTTGGGGAAGGATCTCATTCCCGACCCGGAGAGAGCATTCCACCCTTTTCCGGCTGAGGACCATAGTCTCGGATTTTAATTATTTTCTTTTAAAATAAATTAAGTTAAAAGGGGAGTAATTAAAACCAGTGAGCACTGCAGTAACCTATCTGAACCACACATTTCTGCATGAATTGGGGAAATGTTTAAAACTACTTCTGGACTTTCTTCCTCACAGGGACATCTTCCCTACACACAAAACAGTCTCAGTATAGATTGTTCTCATTTGTGGTTCCATGATGGTGAAAGAAGCTATCAAATGGTTTAAGAGCAGAAATGTCCCTTGAGTCTTTTCAAAACTCATCTCTTCAGAGAACGCCTTCTCTCCTAAAACCTCAAACACCCAACACACCTTACGCAGACTCTCTTACACTTTTACATCTTATCAACTTGTACTTATTTAGACAGATATAAATTAAATTAGCTCTTAATGTAGAGGCTAACATTTCTAACTGCTCTGAAGCTTAAATGCTGTTTCTTTACTCAAGTCACTTTTGAAAAAAATATCTGCAAAATGATTAATTATAATGTATAAAGATTACATGACTTACAAACAAGATAACAGTCAGACTTATACACTTAGAGCTAACTATGGTAAAAAATCTTATTTTCTCAAATGGCACCAAGCAGAGTAAATAGCATATTATGCATTCTTAATCCATTGGGTTTAATTGATGAAGCACTGGTTAAGATATTTAAGCACATTTGGCAAATACAGGGCCAACTTTCAGTGGGAGAGATGTGGGTTATCGAAAGGGTCGACAACATGTATATTACAGTTTGTGTAATCTAAATAAACAGTCTAAGGCATCATTAGGCTAATTTCCATTAGCCTTGTAGGATAGCACTACCATTACTGTAAGAATGTCAGGAGCACAGCAATACCTGTGTGTACTGTGTAATTCAAACAGCTTGTTTTGGTGACTGACCTTAGCTCTCTGGTTCTGAAACCAGACTTGGACCACACGTATACTTAATCCAGTCTCTGCAGCCAGGGTTTCTCTCACCTGCATATCATAAGAGTCAGAGTCATCCATTATTTTACACACTAAAATCCTGTGTGAGTTAGTGTTGGGAAAATTTCCTAGATGTCAGAGAAATATTGTACATTGTGAACCTGTTGCTATTAATCTTAGACAGTAACACAGTGCACAAAATAATATTCTTACATTTCCTTGTGTAGTCAGGTTCTGATGTTTTTTTGTACAGTAACTTAGTTTATTCATTTGTCTCAGAGGGGAAATTCTTTTTCACAGATCTGTACACATGCCATGCCAAGGATTTACTGAAACTGAGTAAAGTGTAAGGCTCCTAGGTAATGTTGTGTTACTCTGAGGGTAAAACCAAAGAGCTACAAGATTCCACATGCTCTACTGGAGGTCTTTATAGATCTATGCTTCTCAAACAAGTCATTTATTGTTTCAAGATATATAAAGACCATTTTATGTGGAATGCCACGCAGCTGTTAATTATTTGATTACAATGCTTAACTTAAAAAAAAAGTGCATTCTGTACTTGAAACGCTTTGATATTGTATTCATGTACCTTTCATAGAGCCATACAGTATCTACTATATAGAGTTATTTGAATTTCCCCCACTGGGGGGTGAATAAAGTATTTTCCATTCTATTCTATACATTTTATTATTCAGAAAACAGCAGAAACTAACGGCTGGATTAGAATTGAATTGGGACTGATTTATAGATCCATTCACAATAACGCCCTATCCTTTTCTCAATAATTGAAACTACAGTTTCTTACACAAAATTATGCCATTATGTGTTTTAGAAAGCTAGTTGCAGTTGTGCTCAATCTCAAGCTGTTTAGAATCAAGAGGAAAGGTTTATTGAGAAAACAAGGTTGAACAATGTCATGTTCTTACTGGACAATGCTGACATGTTGTTACCACCCGTGGTCTGCAGACCACAACATGGTAACAACATGTAAACAGAGGGTCTGTGTCTTATTTTCCACATGATCCATTATATATGCAATTCATTCCACCTTCCTGCCATGTCACAACTCAAATTAAAAATGTTGATCTAAATTATGCGACTGTCTGTGAAATTAATTTTCCCTTGGCCAAAAAATTTTATTTATGACATAAGTTGAGAAAAGAAGAACTCACCTACTTATCCATAAACTTTGTCAAACTCTTTGTCAAAGTAAAATTTTGTTTGTGCTCTTTAAAAACTGTTAAACTAGTCAGTTATGGGCTTCTTCTGCAGCTTTTTCGTTGCAAATTGACTGAAATATATTTGTAGTCATCAACATCACTGATTTAACCCTGTTTCTCTGATTTAGAAAAAATAATGATGATTAGAAACGAAAGTACAATACCTCAGATCTGATGACCAAGCAAGGTTTTATGATTGCACTGTTTTATAAGAGAATAATTCCAGTAAAACATTTCAATATACTCTTACACATTATTTACAAGACACTTGCAAACCTTTCTGCAGGGTTTTGATGAGACCTCAAATGAGGCCTTAAAGGCTCTCCTCTGCTGGGTGGTGAGGATGGTACGTGGTCGTTTGGCCCGGCGAGGATTCTTGCTGTCATTGCTTCCCTTCCCTATCACAAGGAATGCCTCTGGCTTCATATCCAAATCCTCATCATAACTCTTATCTGACAACAGACACAAAAAGCCCAAACAGGATTTTTCTTTTACTGATGGCAACTTGACTTGGGTCAAGTTTCTTGTGAAACTTTTTTACTGCACTGCAGGCAATGTTGAAATTAATCTGTAATTATTCTAACGCAAAGCAGCTGCAGGCTTGAAGATCATTAAAATGTATACAGTAATTAACACAAGGGATTAACCACCAGTCTACCTGAGTCTGAGTTGTCTGGACTGACTGTACTGAGCAGGTTAGTCTCCTTCTCATAGTCACTCTTGCACAGCAGCTGACCATCTTTTAGAACAAACTCATCTCCTTTGCACAGCTGGCGTTCACAGACACAGCAGCAGAAGCAGCTGAGGTGGTAAACACTCTCCAAGGCTCGCATTACTAACTCCATTGGTGCTATGTTCTCAAGACATCCACAGCACTTTGTTGAAAATAACCTGAGGACAGACACAAGTGAGAGGATTATCAGAGCATCTCATCTCATTACCATTTATCTTTAATAATTTGTGGGACTGACTATGAAAATACATTTACAAAATCAACATTGATTAACAGCAGCAGAAAGTAGGGCAGCCAGGGCTTACCTGTAAGTTTCTATTCTAATATAGTGAAAGGAAGACCGATAAAAAATGTGTTAAGATATTCATCAGTGTCAAGGGTCCTGCCATCAGATTTACAACACAGTAGTTTACTGACTGGACACGAATCCAAAGTAAAGCTTGTTATTTTAACCTTACCTAACTGAGAAAGAAAGAAAGAAAGAAAGAAAGAAAGAAAGAAAGAAAGAAAGAAAGAAAGAAAGAAAGAAAGAAAGAAAGAAAGAAAGAAAGAAAGAAAGAAAGAAAGAAAGAAAGAAAGAAAGAAAGAAAGAAAGAAAGAAAGAAAGAAAGAAAGAAAGAAAGAAAGAAAGAAAGAAAACTTCCCCCGGCAAAAAGTTCAACAATCGCCCTTTTTCCGTTTACCGTATGAACAACCAAATACAAATACCTGCCTGGTAAAACATTCTCCAAACGATTCACAAATTTGGAGTTTTCAATGAGAAGGCAATAATTCTGAACATTGTTGAAAAAAAGTGAAAAATATTTTTTCTTACTTCACAAAAAGCACATTGATCTGAGACCACAGGGTTTAAAATAGATACATATGCAGTCATATCTATAATACCATGCAGAATATACCATTACAAATCACCAACATATTTGATCACTGCTGGTTTATGAATCATGCTTCATGCAGGTTTAACATCAAAATGGACTTTAAAACTATCTCTCCAGTCCATTCTTTACAGCCAGTAAACCATCCTGACACCAGCCTTTTGTCTAATAAAGCCTTCCTGATTTTTTCTAGCATCTGACTGATAACCTGAACGAATTGAACCTCTGGTCTTCTTGCAAGGGTGCCAGCATTGTTCATTTCAACTCCAACTACTTCCAGAAGGCGTTGGGCAGTAGTCACACTCCTGTTTGATAATGGATCAGACATAATCAGTACATCATTCCAGGATGAACCTAAGCAAGTTCCTTTAAGAATAGGCTTTATTAACAGGCAATACAATCATGTATTAGACCCAATTATTTGAGTTTCCATCAACTCAAGTGTTTAACGCAATAATATAAAAAGGTGGCATACAATTCGGAGGGAAACTTGAACAATCAAGGGTAAACAAAGTCTTTTCAAAACCCAGATAACCAACTTGCTTTTTTAAGATTCAGGAATACTTCAACTGCATGTGGCTTCTGATCAATAGCATTTGTAATATCTCCAATTGAATCAATTAATGTCGGTGATGTTGAGCTTTTTGATCTGAATCTGTATTGACTGTCGACAGTATTTTGTGTTTATCTAAAAAAAATTCTCATTGAAAACTTGTTAATTATTGAACAATTTTTCAAGGATTTTGGAGAATTGTGGCAGTAGAAAAACAAGGCAAGGCAATTTTATTTGTATAGCGTACATACACAAGTGCAACTCAATGTGCTTTACATAGCAGGAAAATAAATTATAGAATAAAAGGATGAAAAGATAAAAACGTGCAAAGACACGTAAAACAAAGCAAGACAATAAAACCTTCTGTAACAGCCGGAACCAGAAGTAGTGCAAGATAGAATTAATAAAATGCTTTGGTAAGAAAAAAAGGATAAGACCAGTAAAAAGGAGATAATAAACACTCAAGAGTATCTGTAACTCTAACCATTGGTCCCCATCATCACATTTCAAAGGCCTGAAAAAACAAGAAAGTTTTGAGCCTTACTAAAAGTAGCAACATTTGGGGCACATCTAAGTGTTTCAGGGAGTTTGTTCCAGAAATAAGCAGCACAATGTCTGAATGATGCTTTACCATGTTTTGTCTTAGGACTATAAACCATTAGCAGTCCCTTTCCAGGTGACCTAAGGGTTCTTGATGGTTGATAGGGAAAAAGAAGATTTAGCAGGTGTTTTGGGCCCAAACCATTTAGGGATTTGTAGACCGGCAAATCAATTTTAAATTCAATTCTCTCACACAGAGGAAGCCAGTGCAAAGATCTGAGAACTGGTGTGATGTGGTCGTATTTTTTGTTTTTTGTGAGTACCCATGCAGCTGCATTTTGAACACGCGGCAATTTTTGGATGGTTTAAAGTCTACTTGAGATAAAAGCATGGACAAGTTTTTCCAGGTTGGTTTAGATAGAAGGCCTCTAATCCTTGCTATATTTTTTAGGTGGTAAAATGTCGACTTGGTTAGTGAATTAATCTGGTTTTCAAAGTGTAAGTCAGCATCTAATATAACATCCAAGTTTCTGGCATGGCTTATAGTCTGTAGTGATAGGGTTTTCAGATAATCACTGACCTTGATCCTCTCATTTTTGATAGGACCAAAAACAATAACTTCTGTTTTGTTCTTGTTTAGCTGCAGGAAATTGTGGGACATCCAGTCATTTATCAATGAGATACAATAATAAAGGGAATCAATTGGGCTGTAGTCATCAGGAGAGAGGCGAAGGTAAATTTGAGTATCATCCGCATAGGTATGGTAGTTGACATTGTTGTCTCGCAAAAGTTTTCCTAAGGGAAGCATGTAAGCATTTAAAGGTTAAATAAGAGAGAAACAGAACTGTAATTAGTGAAGTGGTGTCTATCCCCAGCTTTATACAGCGGCACTTTAGCATCCTTTGCCGGATGCGGATCACCGGGGGCCTCCACCTGGAGGCAGGCCCGGGGGTGGGGCCGCGAGCGCCTGGTATGCCCATGGGGCTCGATCAGGCACAGCCCGAAAAGGGGTTTGGGTGCAATGCGAGTCCTTTGAACAGGAAGGACAAAACCGCCAGACAAACGAACATGCCACAATGTATTGCCAAAACTGTGGCAAAGAGTATATACATATATGATGTTGTAAACCATGTCCTTCCGGTTCAAAGTCCAATCAGCAAAATCTCCCACTATACAAACTATCATTTATAACTTGCAGCCGATCCTCTGCTAATGTGGACCAAAAATGCTTAGAAAAATCCAAGTCCATCAATTACAGGAGCTTTATTATTTTCCATACTCAATAGTGCCACTTTAATGCCAAGTTATGTTCCCTCATAACCCTGTCTTGTCTGACCATTTTTTAATAACTTTTGAATTTACATTACTTGACTACACGGTTTCTGAGAAGAATTCTACATATAGAAGGTGTCTGTCAGAGAATGCTGTAACCAGATTTAAAGAGTTGATTTCATCATCCTTTTCTTCACTGTCATGTGCTGATATGACACAGGATGGCTACCTAAATTTTACTCCAGTAGAACTTGACTCTCTTGTTGACAGCACTACAGCTTCAATGCGTACAACACTGGACAATGTTGCCCCTCTGAAAAGGAAGGTAATCAGTCAGAAGAGGTTGGCTCCTTGGTATAATTCACAGCTGCGTGCGTTAAAGCAGACTGCAAGAAAGCTGGAGAGACAGTGGCGTTCCTCTAATTTAGAAGAGTCTCAATTAGTCTGGAAAGATAGTTTAATAACGTATAAGAAAGCACTTCGTAAAGCTAGAACTGCGTATTATTCATTATTGATAGAAGAGAATAAGAATAATCCCAGGTTTCTTTTCAGCACTGTTGCCAGGCTGACAAAGAGTCCGAGCTCTGTTGAGCCATGTATTCCTTTAACTCTCAGCAGTGATGATTTCATGAGATTCTTCATCAATAAAATTGTTTCTATCAGAGAGAAGATTAATGGAATCCTTCCCATTATTATCACTGATGTATCATCAAGTAGAGCAGCTTTAGAAGTATCTTTCGAACCTGAATTGTATTTAGACAGCTTCTGTCCAGTTGATCTTTCTGAGCTAACAACAGCAATAGTCTCTTCTAAACCATCAACTTGTATGTTAGACCCAATCCCAACCAGACTGTTCAAGGAGGTTTTCCCCTTAATTGACACTTCCATATTGGATTTGATCAATCGGTCTTTGTTGATAGGATATGTACCTCAGACTTTTAAGGTTGCTGTAATTAAACCTTTACTTAAAAAACCTACTCTTGATTCAGAAGTGTTGGCTAATTATCGACCTATATCCAATCTCCCTTTTTTGTCCAAAGTTCTTGAAAAAATAGTTGCAGCTCAACTTTGTGATCATTTACATAGAAATAATCTGTTTGAAGAGTTTCAGTCAGGATTCAGAGTGCATCATAGCACAGAAACGGCACTGGTGAAAGTTACCAATGATCTCCTGTTAGCTTCTGATAGCGGACTTGTTTCTGTGCTTGTCCTGTTGGATCTCAGTGCTGCATTTGATACGATCGATCACAGCATTCTGTTACAGAGACTTGAACATGTTATTGGGATTAAAGGAACTGCATTAGGCTGGTTTAAGTCATATTTATCTGATAGATTCCAGTTTGTTCTTGTAAATGAGGAATCTTCCTCACACGTTGGAGTAAGTCATGGAGTTCCTCAGGGTTCTGTGCTTGGACCGATTCTTTTTACTTTATACATGCTTCCATTAGGTAACATTATCAGACAGCATGGCATAAATTTCCATTGTTATGCTGATGATACTCAGCTGTACTTATCTATGAAACCAGATGAAACCTACAGGTTGGTCAGGCTACAAGCCTGTCTTAAAGACATAAAGACCTGGATGACTCAGAACTGTCTGCTTTTAAATTCAGACAAAACTGAAGTTGTTCTCTTTGGACCTGAGCGCTTCAGGGAGAAATTGTCTAGTTATATAGTTACTCTAGATGGTATTTCCTTGGCTTCTAGTTCTACAGTGAGGAACCTTGGAGTTATTTTTGACCAGAATTTATCATTTGACGCACATATAAAACTGGTTTCTAGGACTGCCTTCTTTCACCTTCGTAATATTGCCAAAATCAGGAACATCCTGTCTCAAGGTGATGCAGAGAAACTAGTTCATGCATTTGTTACTTCAAGATTGGACTACTGTAATTCCTTATTATTGGGCTGTCCCACATATTCTCTGAAAAGCCTCCAGCTGATCCAAAATGCTGCAGCCAGAGTTCTGATGAGAACTAACAGGAGAGATCATGTTTCTCCAGTTTTAGCTTCTCTTCATTGGCTCCCTGTTAAATTCAGAATAGAATTTAAGATTCTTCTTCTCACATATAAAGTTCTTAATGACCGAGCTCCATCATATCTTAAAGATTTAATTGTAAGATATTTTCCTAACAGAGCACTTCGCTCCCAAACTGCAGGTTTACTTGTTCTTCCCAGAGTTTCTAAAAGTAGAATGGGAGGTAGAGCCTTCAGTTATCAGGCCCCTCTCTTGTGGAATAAGCTGCCAGTAAATGTCCGGGAAGCAGACACCCTTTCCACTTTTAAGATTAGGCTTAAAACTTTTCTTTTCGATAAAGCTTATAGTTAGGGATGGCTCAGGTAATCCTGAAACATCCCATAGTTAAGCTGCTATAGGCTTAGACTGCTGGGGGACCTCATCTGTCACACATTTCCTCACTTTGCTCTCTTTTTCCCCCTGTTTAATTTCAAAATTGATTTTATGTACATGTGACATTATTGTGGTTATTAACCTATGTTTCCCTGTTCCAACAGATATCCTTTGAATGGCGTTATGGTGTTTTTCCCCCCTCTTTTCCCTCTTTTCTGTCTTCTCAAACCCCAGCTGGTCGAGGCGGATGGCCACCCTTCCTGAGTCTGGTTCTGCCAGAGGTTTCTTCCTGTTAAAAGGGAGTCGTTCCTTTCCACAGTTGCCACAGGCACGCTCAGGACGGGAGATTGGACTGAAGACACATTTCGGTGCAATCTGTTGGTTTCCTTAGCTAGGATATTAATTTTTTGAATTAGCTCTATATGAATTAATTGGATTATGATTACAATGAATTGAATTCCAATTGGCTTGAATTGGACTATATTACTTAAGTGCCTTGAGATGACAATTGTTGTAATCTGGCGCTATATAAATAAAATTGAATTGAATTGAATTGAATTGAAAGTTATAGGACAGTCCAGGGGCCTCATGTACAAAGACTTGCATGGATTTCCTACTGAAATATGACGTACGCTCAAACCAAAATGCCCTGAGTAGAATGAGTAAGACGGGAAAAAGAATAACTTAACAGAAAGCGAGATGGAGGTGCTACTTTGTGAAGTGGAGGCCCGTAAAAATGTGCTCTTTGGCACGCTGTCCTACGATATAAACAGCAAACGTAAGAGGAGTGGGTGGGAGAGCGAGGCTTTAATGCTGTGGGGCCTGAGAAGCGCACACAGGCAGAGGTGAAAAAGAAGTGGTCTGATAATAAGGTGGATGTGAAGCGGAGACTGGCTGCCCACCGCCGAAGTGTGGACAAAACAGATGGGGGAGGGGCTGTTTGAACAGAGAGTCGGCACAACTATGGGTGACACTGCTCTCTCAGGGGTGGTGGGTGTGGGAGTGTGGGTGACTCTGATTACCCCCAAGGTAAATACCTATATTTGTGTAACTCACAACAAACTGTTCATACAGTAACTAGAGCAGAAGTGCACCGGGGAAAAGGTGAGGCTGATTAAGACATTTCACGCTTTACGCACAGGGTTATTAACACTTACACACAGAGACGATCAGGGGCTTGTTCGAAAGATCTAAAGCTGTTGTTACAAACAAGTTACAAACATAGAACCACCAACTATGATGCTGTGAAGATGGGATAGAAATTGGGGGGCACATGATCAATGCATGTCACGGGGAATAATATTAGGACAAAGTTACTCACCAAGAAGCCACCCATCGCACACAGTGCCAGCTTGTAGTCTGTTCCCAACAATTCTGTTACTGAATGTATGAATCGTGCGTTGAACCAGGCCACCCCCACAAAGGATTTGGGCATCACATACATCTCTACATTGATGGAATGAAAATGTTTCCTGTTGATATTCAAATTCATCATGTGATGGACTTTTATAGCACTGTGTGTGCAGGCGATAGCTCCAATTACATTAGGAAAACCGACTCTCGCTTCAAATTGCACTTCAATGTTGGCCTGTTCAACAGCATTGTGGGAATTTGATATACCTGCTGAGATGCAGATAATTCCGTTCCACTCGACTGGCATGGCTCGGCATGGCTCGGCTCAGGGTCGACTGTCACAGTCCCAATCAGTTGGCCAGCTCCATCTGGAATGCCCCGGTTGCTTATACACAACTAGCAGTGCATGGCTCCTCCCTGTGTTGTGCTCCAACGCCGGCCGCAGCTCTGCGCACAGTTCCAGGAGGATTGGCCTCAAAACAACTGATGAGCCAGTTGTCATCACATGCCAGCAAATCCTCTCAGTCTCTGAACACACACTCTCTTCCAATTGCACCATTTACAATGTCTTCCAATACCACTAAAGCAGCCATTGTTTTTAATGGTATGCACTGCAACACTTTGCGCATGCTTTTATATCCACTCGTGTAATTGCAGACACATGTGTTAATTGTTCAGTGTTAATTGTTCATATGTCTCAAATGTGCACGTCAGTCAGTCTGAGGACAAATTGTGTTCACATTTATTTATTATAACAGTTCCCCCAACATCACCTCTAAGTGTCGCCAAAGAATCAACAGCTGTAGAAAAGTGCGTACGACATCCCTGAAGTTGGCATGAGGCACCGCACTTTTCCACGATCATTTCGCTCTTGATAAATCTGATCATTGACATGAAAAAGTGTGTACGCCACTTTTTTGTGCATACGCACCCTTTGTACATGAGGCCCCTAGGGCGGCTGTAGCTCAGGAGGAAGAGCAGTCGCCCACGACCGCAGTCGGTGGTTCGACTCTGGCTTCCCCGGGCTACATGTCGAAGCGTCCTTGGGCAAGACACTGAACCCCACGTTGCCTCCCAGTGTATCTCTGGGGTATGAATGTGTGTATGAATGATTAGAAAAAGCACGTAGTTAAGTATCTTAAGACGTGCTGTATGAATGTGTGTGAGTGGGGTGAATGCAGCATGTAGTGAAGCGCTTTGAGTGGTCAGTTAGACTAGAAAAGCGCTATACAAGTACAAGTCCATTACCATCTGCATTGTCCTGTGCTGAAATCTTATGGAGTTTTGCTAAGAAATTGTTCTGTCTGTGAGCTCTTTTCCATCCTCTCATCAAATACAATGAATTAATAGATTCTGACTATTTTTTCACTACAAATTGAAGAACAAGTTAGACAGAGCATTCTTTAATATTTTGAAAATGCAAACAAACTAAGGCTCCCTGCACTCAAAAGCATCTGGCATTGGCATCTGCCAAAGCAGCTTTTTTGTCTTTGAAAGCTGGAACATGGCTTCAATCTCCTGATGATTCATTAATGTTTAGAATTCCACAATTTCCGTTTCTAGATCTTTAATTGATTGCATCACCTCTCTGGTGACATTGCAAGTCCTACCACTGTTGTGCAGATATAAACTGAGTGTGTTAGTCCTTCATTATTTTCAAAAATAATTAAACATCTTCTAAAAAAAAAAAAAACTTTTTTAATTTGTCAGAACAGTATTTAAATGCCAATGCCTGAGCAAAAGTGATGTCAATGCGCTTAGTTTTTATAAGTTCTAAAAACAGAGTTGTTGTTTTTTTTTTTTTACATCTCTTGCTACATTAAGGTTTAAAGATGAAATCCTAAAACTACTCATAAGCTAATATAAAGTGATCGAAAGTTGAAAATATGTACACCATGTTTTCCAATAACTCTTACATCTTTGATTCTTTACTAAGCTACACTGTCACCTTTTGCACCAGTTTTCTAAGGTGATTATCACAACCGGGGTAGTGGGGTTGTGCGTGGCGTGGTGAAGGTAGGACCCAGATGCAGATATTGTAAAGGAAAACTGATTTATTTAAAACAAAAGGAACAAAAAGCGCAGCTGAGCCAGATAACAATAAATCTAAACTGTGGAGAGACAAATAAACAAAACTAGGCTTTGGCTGTGGCTGTGGCTGTGGAAAAACCACAAGGCAAATCCTAAATACAAGAATACGTGTGGCATCAGTGAAGGTAAGGATTTTGCAATGTGACTGGGGAAACCTGGAAGCTAAATACTGTGGTGAGGTGATTGGGGATGGGGTGCAGCTGTGAAAACAAAGACAGGTGACTTGAATAAACCTAACGTGGCAAGAGTGACATAGCAAAAACTAGTGACTAAACAGAAACCTAAAACCTGAAAACAAAACAATAATCATGACAGAAAACACAAAACATGACATGACAGCAATAAACCTCATTATCCCTCAAACAATCAGCATTTCTCAACCATTTAGCAGAATCAACAAACAATTTTCAGTCTTTCCCTCTTGGTTTTACCTCTCTTAACTCTCTGACTTTCTTTTAGTATTTGGTACTTTAAACACAGTTTCATAATCTCTTACAGCTTTTTCTCTATCTGATAGCGACTTCAGTATCAGTATTCATTTCCACCTGCACTTTTCCTTCTAAACTATTCTGACTTAATTCATCCAACATTACAGCAGAAGTAGAGCCAACCTCACTATCCTGCTGCATGCCTGAGCCCAACTCCAGGGCTTCTGCCTCCCTCTGCTCCAGCCTCCCTTTGCTCCCTTCCATTGTATGCAGAACTCCCTCTCTCTCCATCCTCTCCAGCTTAAGCAGACTCAGGCTCTGGCTCCCATACCTTTTCAGGACAGTTGCACACTGAATGCTCTTCCTGTGCGCAACCAAAACACCTCATACTTTCCATTGTTTCAAAGACAGTGTAATCAAAACAATCAATTTTTAGTTTTATTACCAAATTCAAACCTTCAATGTAATTTTTCAGCATCATGTACACTTTTCTCCTAAAAGGCACGACATGCTTTAATTTGGCTGATTTACATCCTGACGTCAGCATGTTTAGAGCCGACACACTTTGATCATGGCATGACAACTCCTTCTCCACCGCCACATCACTGATAAAAGGTGGTAAATCAGACAATTAGACAACAAACCAATCATTGTGCATTGGGTGGCTGTAGCTCAGGAGGAAGAGCAGTCGCCTACCAATTGGTGGTTTGACTCCGGCTTCCCCGGGTCACTTGTTGAAGCGTCCTTGGGCAAGACACTGAACCCCACATTGCCTACCAATGCATCCATCTGTGTATGAATGTGTGTCAATGTAGTAGGCCGTATGGACTAAGACGTGCTGTATTAGTGTGTGAGTGAATGGGTGTATGTGGCATGTAGTGTTAAAAAGCGCTTTGAGTGGTCAGCTATTAGACTAGAAAAAGTGCTATACGAGTACAGTCTATTTACCATTTACCATTATCCACAAACTGCAGGCATAATCACCCGTCTGTCATGGTCCAGAGACCCAAACCAGACAGCGGTTTAACCGCTACCTCCTGGATCTCACAGATCGATCACTTGTGTAAATAAATCACTAATTTACATGTGCTGTAGTCTGTGTGTTGTGTCTACTTTTGGGGTCCATTCATTTTGCTCTGGTTATGACAAATATTGCTTTCAAATTTTCACATCCTACAACTTTTCCAACTGTCAAACTATACTGTTCAATCAAATATTCCACGCCAGCTGGTACTTTAATGCTGTGTGAGCGAATGAGGTTTTTTAAAACTCTCAGGCCCATTGTTTCTGTCTGCCGTAACTCCCAGCAAAACACTGGCTGCTGCCAAACAGAACACCAACAAAAATTACCCATGTGTTTAGAGACATGTGTGTTAACAGTAGGGAAATATGTGTATCTTGTGAAAGAAAAACCATTCAGGATATCAAACTTTTCCGGGAGAGGAAAAGGCTCATCCAATCACCAACACACTCTCCACTCACTCAGCAGATGCTCACGCATGCGAAAAAAAGGAACGAAAGAACTGACTGTTTATTTTGTCACTCCATCTCTAAAAATGTATGATAATAGGACAACGAACCAGATGTTTGAGAGCAGAATGAAGTGGAGTAGAATTATTAAAGCTTTGAGGTACTATTTCTGAGCCAGAATTCAATTCAGTTTCTATTCAGTTTTATTTATAAAGCGCCAAATCACAACAAATGTAATCTCAAGGCACTTCAGTGATACAGTCCAATTCAAGCCAATTAGAGTCAAATTCATTATAGTCAAATCCAATTAATTAAATTCAAAATTAGTCCAATTCATACATACAGCGCGAATTAAAAAAACAATTTCCGAGCTAAGGAAACCAGCAGATTGCACCAAAACCTCTCTTCAGTCCAGTCTCTCATCCTGAGCGTGCATGAGATGACTGTGGAGAGAAACCACTCCCTTTTAACAGGAAGAAACTTCTGGCAGAACCAGACTCAGGAAGGGTGGCCATCCGCCTCGACCAGCTGGGGTTTGAGAAGACAGAAAAGAGGGAAAAGAGGAGATAAAAAACACCATAAACACCAGAAAAGGGATCTACTGAGAGAGAGAAACACTAGTTAATGACAACAATGTCATATTAACATAGAAAAGAAAGAGAATAGAGTCAGAAAAGGTGTGACATAAGTGCCCCCCAGCTGTCTAGACCTATAGCAGAATAACTATGGGATGTTTCAGGGTCACTTGAGCCATCCCTAACTATAAGATTGTTTACGATTACGAGGTATCTCTACCTTTAAGATTGACTGGACAACTGTAATTCCTTATTATTGGGCTGTCCCACATATTCTCTGAAAAGCCTCCAGCTGATCCAAAATGCTGCAGCCAGAGTTCTGATGAGAGCTAACAGCAAAGATCATGTTTCTCCAGTTTTAGTTTCTCTTCATTGTCTCCCTGTTAAATTCAGAATAGAATTTAAGATTCTTCTCCTCACATATAAAGCTCTTAATGACCGAGCTCCATCATATCTTAAAGATCTCATTGTAAGATATTTTCCTAACAGAGCACTTGGCTCCCAAACTGCAGGTTTACTTGTGGTTCCCAGAGTTTCTAAAAGTAGAATGGGAGGCAGAGCCTTCAGTTATCAGGCCCCTCTCTCTGTGGAACCAGCTGCCAGTTTGGCTTCAGGAAGCAGACACCCTCTCTACCTTTCCGATTAGGCTTAAAACTTTCCTTTTTGATAAATTTTATAGTTTGGCAATGGCTTAGATGAGCCCTAAATAATAATCCCATTTAATCCAATAGTTAACATGCTATAAGCCTAGACAGCTGCGGGACGTCCCGTGAGTCACCTTTCCTCACTTTGCTTTCTTTTATCCAACCCGTTTAATTTCTCAAATGATATTATGTACATTTGGCATTAATGTTGTCATTAATTTGTGTTTCCCTGTCTCAAAAGGTATCCTTTTAATGGTGTTTGTTGTCCCCTCTTTTCTGCCCTCTCAAACCCCAGCTGGTCAAGGCAGTGTCCCTGTGGCCAGAAAATGTGAAAAGACTTCTCGAGAGCCAGTGTTTGATTTGTCCCTTCTAGGCACCAAATAACAGGGCAACATCTTTGCAAGGTTGAAGGGGATGATGTGTTCTTAGGTAATTATGAGAAAAGAGTTATTTTCTGTGTATTTTGTTTGACCAGTAAATGTTCTTTAAAAATCCGAGGAACTTTTCATAAAGTGCCACTAGCCAAACTCTTGTAATGATGATGGGAGAAGGAAGGAGTTAAATCCAAGGGAAGTACAGAAGGGATCACTGTTTGAACAGCTGCACTCCTCATCTCCTAATGATACTTCCCTCCACTATTCAACAGTTCATTCTACCTGTTGCCCATCTCTCACACTTCTTCTCTTTTTAGTCTTTGTCTTTTCATCAGCCTGCTCAGACATTTGCACAATGAAATTAAAAATAAGAGGAAGAAAATTACGTCAAGCATACGCAAGACATTATTATAGACATCAATACTGTGCATTTCTCTATTGTAATAGAGGTGCATTGTAGAAATGGATGACATTTCTACAATGATGAGAAAATCATCATCCAATTGGTAGGAGTATGACGTTGTTGTTTCTGTACTTGTTGTCACGGTTTATGTTCTGTTCCATGTCTTGTCTCTTCATTTCCTGTTTTATTTTGAAAAAGCACTGACCTTCTCCTCTCTCCTTCTCAGGTATCTTGCCCTTCCTCCCGTGTCAAGCGTCTCATTGTCTTCCCTGATTCCCAAGTGTTTCCACCTGTTCCCCTTGGTCCCTCATGTGTTCAAATAGTCTGCGTTTCCCTTGTCTTGTGCCAGTATGTTGTCTCTCCCCATGAGCATCATTACCAGCCTTTTGTCTAGAACCTTGAACCATAGTTCCACGAGCCTGCAGTGAGCGATCCTCTTGCAGTGCTTTCTTGTTTTGTAAATTATTCTTGTCCATAGCCTTAGTTTATTTATTCTAAACGGTAAGTTTCATAGCCTTGTTTTTTTTCCTCCGTTTTCAAGGAGTGATTTTTCGTAGTAAGTTTTCTTAGTCACCTCCGTTAAAGGAGAGTTTGAATTAATCGTTAAGGTTTCATAGAGCCTCTATTTGTAAAGAGTGCGTCTTTTGTTTAAACCGCCTCATTAGGAGAGCGTGTCTTTGTTTTGTAAAGTGTTCATAGCTTTTCTGTTTCCTCCCAGTTTGGAGAGATTTATGTTTGTACCTGTCATAGCTGCGCTCCTCCTCCGCGCCATAGTTACTGAGGAGAGCGCTTAGGTTTTTCATAGCCATTACTTTCCTCTGCCTTGAGATCGCCCTGCCTTGCTGTGCTCTGTGTGGTTCGTTAAATAATAAAAAACCTCTTGGAATCCAAACAACCCTGCGTCTGTGTCCTGAGTCCCCTGGTAACTGACACTTGTTTTACCTAAAAATTTAAGTGTTTTCATACCAACTTTGAATGGTCCTTTTTTCTGCCATCAAGTATTGGTGGGACTATATGTCATGAGGTGCATTCCCACTGTAGGAACCTTCTGCAGTTCCTAGAACCTTTTCAGGAATAGGGCCGTTTTTTTCACGCATTCGGACATACAGGAACTTGGGACCGCGGCCCTCAGTTCCTGTAACCATTTTAGCTCCTTCTCCGAGGCAGGGTCTGTTCTGGGTTCCATAGGAACACATATGACGTAGGTGTTTGGTAGCTACGCCTCTTGTCTGAAGTGTTTACTCGTATGACATGGACACAACCGGCGCAGGTTTAATAAGTTAAACTTAGACGTCGTCTCCTTTGTCTGCGGCGCTCTGCTCTCCTTCTCTGCTTCATGAAATGAAGAAATATCGCTTGCTGCTCGATTCTTCGTCTCCTGTGCTCTGCCAGACTCGATCTTAGACACCTGATGTGATCGTCCATGATTAATATTTCCGTCATGCAGACCATGAACACGGAGGCCTCCTCACTCTCCATATTAGTTTCTTTGTGTCACGGTTTTTGTTATGATTCTCTTGTTTTCAGGTTATTTTTTTATGGTTTCAGGTTCTTTTTGTTTTTTCCCCTGTCACTTAGTTCACTCAAGTCACCTGTTTTCTGTTCGACAGCTCCACCTCATCATGAATCACCTCCCCACAGTATCTAGTTTCCAGGTTCAGTCACATTGGAAAATCCTCACTCTACCTTTCATGCCACAGTCATGTTTGTTAAAGTAAGGTTTTGCCACCATAGCCACAGTTTATTCATAGTCGTGTTTGTTATTTAACCATAGTCATAGTCTTGTTTTGTTGTTTATTTCCTGCCACAGTTTAAGAATTTTGATAATCCGACTCAGCTGCGCTTTCTGTTTTTGCCTTTGGAATAAACCTTTTGATTTTTGAGAAGTCTACATCTGGGTCCTCCCTTCCTCGCACCATCATCCTCTGACACTTGGTGGTGTTGTTTTCTTCTCTCCTTGCTTTTCGCGGGTTTTGTTTAGTTGTTGAGTGGCGCTAAAGTAACACGTCTGTCGCAGACGGTTGTGTCACATCAGTCCCTGTCAAGGTCCCTGACTGATGTGCAAAAATGAAAATGAAACAGTTCCCCTGGGGAAGGGCAGTTCTTATAACGAAATTCGAGGTGGACAGTTCTTAGAACTGCCTTTTTAGAACATCTCTGTCCAAATGCGGCTATGATGATCAAATGTGGCCCTGAGGTCACTTGGGAACTAAAACGTTGACAGTGTTTATTGTAGTGACAGCTATGTCTTTGGTCTGTCTGTCTGAATCATATCATGGTAAGATACAATCACAAAATGCAACTTTAATGGTGTGACGCTGACATAGTTGAAGTTAGAGTTTAAAAATCTAGTCAAGGAGAATGGCCACCCTTCCTGACTCTGGTTCTGCCAGAAGTTTCTTTCAGTTAACCCTTAGATGCATAAGTGGGTCAAAAATGACCCGGTGAGGTTGTTTTCTTGCAATATCTTTGTAACAAAAAGTTGTTATCATTTCGTATTCCAGCTATTCCTAAAAAAAAAATTTTAATTTACCTCTCATACATTCAAATTTTTGTATTACTACCCCAAGCTTCCACAAGTGGGTCAAAAATGACCCGCATTCATTTCCTATGGAATTTCATGGGAACTGTGACTGATAGCAATATATGTTTTGAGGACCACACAGACTACATCACAAGTGTCACGTGTAACGATTATTGTATACAGCAACATCTGATACATGAAGAATGTGATACAAGAACTGGGATGTATCAGTCCGTGTATCACACGTATCCCCTATGCAATAGATGAAGTAGATTACACGGGGAGGCAACCAGGGGAAGAAATTAAAAAAAGATCTGGAAAAAAACATCCGACAGTTGTTTACTTCATTCAGAAACACAGGGTGCAACATCACCATGGACAACTTCTTCACTAGGAATGGGAATCGAGAACTGGTTCTGGTAACGCCTGACGATGACATCTTGTGCATGCTTCATATTTTGGCTCAGAATGTTTCCAACATGTCGTCGAGGCAGAACCGCTCCAAAGTTTGGTTATAATTCATCAAAAAGGACAATACTAGGGCCAGTTGCAACACGTGCAGAGCTGTGATTACATCAAAGGGCGGAAATACCTCAAACATGCTGAAACGTTTGACCACACAGCATGCAGTTACCTTCCACAAATGGAAAGTCTTTGACGTGCTGCTAAGTGATGGCTGCAACTCTCACAGGGAGGCTTATGGAGATGTAATTCTTGCCTGCATTCAAAACTTGAGAGCCCTGTTGTAATATTAGCGACATACTGTATGAATAATTTATATCTGATATTAACATTTAGTTGACAAGGGCTTAGGTGAGGATGGGAACGTAGATTGACCAGTAAGTAGAGAGCTTCGCCTTCTGGCTCAGCTCCCTCTTCACAACGACGGGTCGGTGCAGAGCCCGCAACACTGCAGACGCCACACCGATCCGCCCGTCAATCTCCCGCTCCATTCGTCCCTCACTCGTGAACAAGACCCCGAGATACTTGAACTCCTCCACTTGGGGAAGGATCTCATTCCCGACCCGGAGAGAGCATTCCACCCTTTTCCGGCTGAGAACCATAGTCTCGGATTTGGAGGTGCTGATTCTCATCCCAGTCGCTTCACACTCGGCTGCGAATCGCTCCGGTGAGAGCTGAAGGTCACGGCCTGACGACGCTAACAGAACCACATCATCTGCAAAAAGCAGAGACCCGATTCTGAGGTCGCCAAATCGGACACCCTCAACGCCCTGGCTCCGCCTAGAAATTCTGTCCATAAAAGTTAGGAACAGAATCGGTGACAAAGGGCAGCCCTGACGGAGTCCAACTCTCACCGGAAACGTATCCGACTTACTGCCGGCAATGCGGACCAAACTCTGGCACCGGTCATACAGAGACCGAACGGCCCCTATCAAGGGGTCCGGCACTCCATATTCCCGGAGCACCCCCCACAGGACTCCACGAGGGACACGGTCGAACGCTTTCTCCAAGTCCACAAAACACATGTAGACTGGTTGGGCGAACTCCCATGTACCCTCCAGGATCCTGCCGAGGGTATAGAGCTGGTCCACTGTTCCACGGCCAGGACGAAAGCCACACTGCATCTCCTGAATCCGAGGCTCGATTATCCGACGGATCCTCCTCTCCAATACCCCCGAATAGACCTTACCAGGGAGGCTGAGGAGTGTGATACCCCTATAGTTGGAACACACCCTCCGGTCCCCCTTTTTAAAGAGGGGGACCACCACCCCAATCTGCCAGTCCAGAGGCACTGTCCCCGATGTCCACGCGATGCTGCAGAGGCGTGTCAGCCAAGACAGCCCTACCACATCCAGAGCCTTGAGAAACTCAGGACGGACCTCATCCACCCCTGGGGCCTTGTCACCGAGGAGCTTTTTGACCACCTCGGCAACCTCAGCCCCAGAAATGGGAGGCCCCGTCTCCGAGCTCTCCGACTCTGCCTTTTCCGAGCACGTGTTGGTAGGATTGAGGAGTTCCTCGAAGTACTCCCCCCACCGACTCACAACATCCCTAGTTGAGGTCAGCAAAGCCCCGTCCCCACTGTAAACAGTGTTGACTGTGAGCCGCTTCCCCCCCCTGAGACGCCGGATGGTGGACCAGAATCTCTTCGAGGCCGTCCGGAAATCGTTCTCCATGGTCTCACCGAACTCCTCCCAGGCCCGAGTTTTTGCCTCAGCAACCGCCGAAGCCGCAGCCCGTCTGGCCTGTCGGTACCTATCAGCTGCTTCCAGGGTCCCACTGGCCAAAAGGGCCCGATAGGACTCCTTCTTCAGCTTGACGGCTTCCCTCACCACTGGTGTCCACCAGCAGGTTCGAGGGTTGCCGCCACGACAGGCACCGACCACCTTACGGCCACAACTCCGATCAGCTGCCTCGGCAATGGAGTCACGGAACATGGCCCATTCGGACTCAATGTCCCCCACCTCCCCCGGGATATGGTTGAAGCTCTGCCGGAGGTGGGAGTTAAAGCTCCTTCTGACGGGGGATTCTGACAAACGCTCCCAGCAGACCCTCACAATACGTTTGGGCCTGCCAGGTCTGATCGGCATCCTTCCCCACCAGCGGAGCCAACTCACCACCAGGTGGTGATCAGTTGACAGCTCCGCCCCTCTCTTCACCCGAGTGTCCAGGACATACGGCCGCAAGTCCGATGATACAACCACAAAGTCGATCATCGAACTGTGGCCAAGGGTGTCCTGGTGCCAAGTGCACATATGGACACCCTTATGTCTGAACATGGTGTTCGTTATGGACAGTCCATGACCAGCACAGAAGTCCAACAACATAACACCACTCTGGTTCAGATCGGGGGGGCCGTTCCTCCCAATCACACCCCTCCAGGTCTCACTGTCATTGCCCACGTGAGCATTGAAGTCCCCCAGCAGAACGAGGGAGTCTCCGGTAGGAGCATTCTCCAGTGCCTCCCCCAGAGACTCCAAAAAGGGTGGGTACTCTGAACTGCTGTTTGGCGCATAGGCACAAACAACAGTCAGGACTCGTCCCCCCACCCGAAGGCGGAGGGAGGCTACCCTCTCGTTCACTGGGGTAAACCCCAATGTACTGGCACACAGCCGGGGGGCAATAAGTATGCCCACACCTGCTCTGCGCCTCTCACCACGGGCAACTCCAGAGTGGAAGAGAGTCCAACCCCTCTCAAGATGACTGGTTCCAGAGCCCAAGCCATGCGTCGAGGTGAGTCCGACTATATCTAGCCGGAACCGCTCAGCCTCGCGCACCAGCTCCGGCTCCTTCCCCAACAGAGAGGTGACATTCCACGTCCCAAGAGCTAGCTTCAGTAGCCGAGGATCAGACCGCCAAGGCCTCTGCCGACCCCCTTGGCCCCTCCCACGGGTGGTGAGCCCGTCGGAAGGGGGACCCACGTCATCATTTCGGGCTATGCCCGACCGAGCCCCATGGGCACAGACCCGGCCACCAGGCGCCCGCTGCCGGGCCCCACCCCCGGGCCTGGCTCCGGGCAAGGGATCACGAGGTCCAAATTTTTTGTTCATCATAAGGAGTCTTTTGAGCTGTTCTTTGTCTGGTCCCTCATCTAGGATCTGTTTGCCTTGGCTGACCCTACCAGGGGCTTAAAGCCCCGGGCAACATAGCTCCCAGACTCATTGGGGCACGCAAACTCCCCCACTACGATAAGGTGACAGCTCAGGGGGGAGTGGTCAATCTACGTTCCCATCCTCACCTATGGTCACGAGTTGTGGGTAGTGACCGAAAGAACAAGATCGCGAATACAAGCGGCCGAAATGGGTTTCCTCCGCAGGGTGTCTGGGCTCTCCCTTAGAGATAGGGTGAGAAGCTCAATCATCCGGGAGGGGCTCGGAGTAGAACCGCTGCTCCTCCGCATTGAGAGGAGTCAGATGAGGTGGCTCGGGCATCTGGTTAGGTTAGGATGCCCCCTGGGCGCCTCCCTGGGGAGGTGTTCCGGGCACGTCCCACTGGGAGGAGACCCCGGGGAAGACCCAGGACACGCTGGAGAGACTATGTCTCTCGGCTGGCCTGGGAACGCCTCGGGGTCCCCCCGGAAGAGCTGGAGGAAGTGGCCGGGGACAGAGACGTCTGGGTTTCTCTGCTCAAGCTGCTGCCCCCGCGACCCGACCCCCGGATAAGTGGCAGATGATGGATGGATGGATGGATGGATGACAAGGGCTTCAAGAATGAGGCAGATTTAGATATATAGAGTTATATATTGTACTATATTTGTACTATGTAACTGGATGAGAATCGATAAGAGAACTGATAAGGAACCGGATTGATAAGCTGTATTGATAATGGAACCGGAATTGCTAAATTCTTAACAATTCCCATCCCTATTATTCACCAGTGGGCCTCTTGTGTAGCATCTCCTGGAGAAGGATCTCCCTATTGTGGGGTCTCTACGGCAGAACAAGCCAGACATCCCTCCTTAGATACAGGCTTCCAAATTGGATTTAATGGCAGCCTAACCATGGTCAGCTGCATCAGGGAAAATGGAATGGCTGTTGTGCTCATGAGCACAATGCATCACAGCAAAGTGGTGGACTAAAATAGCAGAAAGAAAAAACTAAAGCCATCATATACAAGACAAACTGACATGTAGACACCATGGACTAGATGGTTACACCTGTAAGCGTCAAACACAGAGGTGGTCCATGGTACTGTGGTACAACATCCTTGACATACACTATATTGCCAAAAGTATTCACTCACCCACCAAAACAATTAAATTCAGGTGTTCTAATCACTTTCATGGCTACAGGTGTTGTGCAATTTTCGTTTTAAAAATGTTAAAAATATCAAAAATAAAATTTCAAATATCACTCTTTTGTGGATCAAATTATGATACAAAATATATTACAAATGATTATTCTTAATCAAAATGACAAAAATAGCATAACAACACATTGATTCTAACATGGGTCATGTTTGACCCACTTATGGAGAGTGTAGGGTCCTGTCACTCATGCATCTAAGGGTTAAAATGGAGTTATTTCTTTCTACAGTTGCCTCACGCACACTCAGGATTTGGGATTGGATCAAAGAGAAGTTTCGGTACAATCTGTTGTACAAGGCTACTTGCTAAGGGGCGGCTGTAGCTCAGGAGGAAGAGCAGTCGCCCACCAATCGGAAGGTCGGTGGCTCAACTCTGGCTTCCCTGGGCTACATGTCAAAGAGTCCTTGAGCAAGACACTGAACCCCACGTTACCTCCAAGTGTATCACTGGGGTATGAATGTGTATGAATGATTAGAAAAGGCACATAGTTAAGACGTGCTGTATGAATGTGTGTGAGTGCGGTGAATGCGGCATGTAGTGAAGCGCTTTGAGTGGTCAGTTAGACTAGAAAAGCTCTATACAAGTACAAGACCATTTACTTTTTTAAAATTGACTTTGTATGTATGAATAGGATTTGATTGAATCATGATTGTATTACAATGAACTGGATTTTATTGGCTTGAATTGGGTTGTATCTTTGAAGGGCCTTGAGATGACATTTGTTATAATTTGGCACAATATATATAAAGTTGAATTTAATTGAATGGAATTTTAATTTCAATTTTAATTTCAATTTTACATGATTCACTATTAGAGCTGTCACAATCACTACCTGCATTTCCTGTTTTATTTTGAAATCCCAGTTTATTTCTGGTTTGCAACAACCCTTACAGGGACCAGCTTCACCTGCACTCAGTCTAATAATTTTCACATGTGCTTCCCCTTTATAAGCTGCTCATCTGCTTTGCTTCCAGATAGCAACGCCCCAGCTCTGTTCTCCTGAGGGGTTTTGATCCTACTTTTGCCAACTTCTAGGGGCCTTGTCACCGAGGAGCTTTTTGACCACCTCGGCAACCTCAGCCCCAGAAATGGGAGGCCCCGTCTCCGAGCTCTCCGACTCTGCCTTTTCCGAGCACGTGTTGGTAGGATTGAGGAGTTCCTCGAAGTACTCCCCCCACCGACTCACAACATCCCTAGTTGAGGTCAGCAAAGCCCCGTCCCCACTGTAAACAGTGTTGACTGTGAGCCGCTTCCCCCCCCTGAGACGCCGGATGGTGGACCAGAATCTCTTCGAGGCCGTCCGGAAATCGTTCTCCATGGTCTCACCGAACTCCTCCCAGGCCCGAGTTTTTGCCTCAGCAACCGCCGAAGCCGCAGCCCGTCTGGCCTGTCGGTACCTATCAGCTGCTTCCAGGGTCCCACTGGCCAAAAGGGCCCGATAGGACTCCTTCTTCAGCTTGACGGCTTCCCTCACCACTGGTGTCCACCAGCAGGTTCGAGGGTTGCCGCCACGACAGGCACCGACCACCTTACGGCCACAACTCCGATCAGCTGCCTCGGCAATGGAGTCACGGAACATGGCCCATTCGGACTCAATGTCCCCCACCTCCCCCGGGATATGGTTGAAGCTCTGCCGGAGGTGGGAGTTAAAGCTCCTTCTGACGGGGGATTCTGACAAACGCTCCCAGCAGACCCTCACAATACGTTTGGGCCTGCCAGGTCTGATCGGCATCCTTCCCCACCAGCGGAGCCAACTCACCACCAGGTGGTGATCAGTTGACAGCTCCGCCCCTCTCTTCACCCGAGTGTCCAGGACATACGGCCGCAAGTCCGATGATACAACCACAAAGTCGATCATCGAACTGCGGCCAAGGGTGTCCTGGTGCCAAGTGCACATATGGACACCCTTATGTCTGAACATGGTGTTCGTTATGGACAGTCCATGACCAGCACAGAAGTCCAACAACATAACACCACTCTGGTTCAGATCGGGGGGGCCGTTCCTCCCAATCACACCCCTCCAGGTCTCACTGTCATTGCCCACGTGAGCATTGAAGTCCCCCAGCAGAACGAGGGAGTCTCCGGTAGGAGCATTCTCCAGTGCCTCCCCCAGAGACTCCAAAAAGGGTGGGTACTCTGAACTGCTGTTTGGCGCATAGGCACAAACAACAGTCAGGACTCGTCCCCCCACCCGAAGGCGGAGGGAGGCTACCCTCTCGTTCACTGGGGTAAACCCCAATGTACTGGCACACAGCCGGGGGGCAATAAGTATGCCCACACCTGCTCTGCGCCTCTCACCACGGGCAACTCCAGAGTGGAAGAGAGTCCAACCCCTCTCAAGATGACTGGTTCCAGAGCCCAAGCCATGCGTCGAGGTGAGTCCGACTATATCTAGCCGGAACCGCTCAGCCTCGCGCACCAGCTCCGGCTCCTTCCCCAACAGAGAGGTGACATTCCACGTCCCAAGAGCTAGCTTCAGTAGCCGAGGATCAGACCGCCAAGGGGAAATTCAAATTATTCGAGTAGCTCAAAAAATGATAAATATTTACAATGATTGCATACTAGACAACAATGAAATAAATAAATTTGAGAAGAACATGTCAGCAGTCACTATTAATAAGCCTTATGGCTGTGGGGACAAAGGACCTCCTGAACCTCTCAGTCCGCAGGTGAGATGAGCCTCTTACTATTATTCCATGATTATTAACATCATTATTAACCCTTGAAAGGCAGCAGGACCCCACACAATCCTTGGGCACACTCTCAGAGCCTGCTCATCTGGGCTGGCCAAGGTCCTCACAGACATTCATCCCTGTCCCTGGCAGACCACAGTCCGTCAGAGTTGGAAACCAGACATCGGGCACAAGAACGATCAGCACCAGCTGCCCCCAAGGCTGAGTGCTGAGTCTGCTGCTCTACACCTTGTTTACTTATGACTGTGTAGCCTCTCAGAACAACATCATCATTATTAAATTAGCTGATAACACCACAATCATGGGGCTAATCACTGTGGGATTGGAGACAGACTATAGGACAGAGGCTCAGGGACTTGTGGCCTAGTGTCAAGAAAATTATCTTTACTTGAACACAAACAAAATGAAGATGATCATTGACCCAAGGAAGACGAAGATGCAGCACATTCACATTGGAGAGGCTGTGGTGGAGAGAGGGAAAACCTTTGAATTCCTTGGAATCCCATATCAGCAAAGGATCTCACCTGGTCTCATGAAATTCAAGACTGTACTTTCTGAGGAAGCTTAGGAAATTTGGCATGCAAATCAGAATCTTCACCAATTTTTACAGGGGTACAGTAGAGCGTATCGTCACCTAATCCATCAAAGTGTGGCATGGAAACTCCACTGTGCAAAAGAGAGGAAGGCGCTCCAGTGTGGAATTAAAACTGCACAGTACATCTCAAGAGCAACCTTCCTTTCTCTACAGGACATCTACACTAGCAGGGTCATCAGAATGACCCACAACATGATTAAAGACAATACATTCCCTCAATACACTCATTTCAAACCGAAGGAGTGTGAAATCACGAACCACAAGTTTTTTTTCCCCACAAGCCACTAGAGTCCTGAATAATGTTAAAAGTTAAGTTAACCCCAACCCAAACCATCAACCTCATACTCATACTGACTTCCACTGTATGTCATCAGGTACTGTGCATTCAATCATACAATTGTCATTGCACTTGAACCTTTTTTACTTGATGTATTCTTAATTCAAAGCAATTTATTTATTATTTAAGCAAGGAAAGTAAGAATTTCATTGCATGGTTTTAACATTTGCTTTTACTGTGCAAATTTACTGTGCACATTACCTTCCAGAGTCTTAAATCTTCAAAACTGTTTTTAAAGTTCTTATTTATTAAAAAAAAAGTAAAAAGTAAAAGCCATTATAGCTTCCAGATAAATGTGGTGGAGCACAAATATATTATTTTGCTTTTACTTTTTTTAATCTAATTACAGTTACAGTTACCTTAGAACTGTAGTTGAGTGCAGTCCTATAAATAATTATTTTTACTGCTAACATTTAGCTGCAATTTAGCACAGCTTGTGCTTGTGTTGACGAAAACAAAAAAGATCCAGACATATTTTGTTTAAGTGTATTAGTTATGGAACAAAAGTATATAAATTTTGCTAGATATCTTGAGAGGATTTTTTTCAATTGACCTGTTTCTTTTTTTTTTTTTTTTTTCCAACATCCCACCACCACCCTGCCCCACAGAAGGTGAATAAATTATTGCATCTGATTGATGGCTGAGATGTTTTCCCTGCTAGCTAACATGCTGAAGTGAGTCCCCAGGGAATCTTTGGGCCTTACTCTGACTTCTTGAGCTTTGGCTGAGCAAACAGCACAGCCCCACTCTCTGTTGCCTGCTTTTATTTCCCCATGCCTTATTCACAATCATCTTTTGATAACTCCAACTAATTAAAACTCCAACAAGCTGTCGCCCAAAGCCACCACCCACCTACCCAGCCTTGTCCTTTAGATCATTCAGCTCCCTGAAGAGGAAGAACAAACAAGAGAACAGTGAAGGAACACACACACAGTCTATTTTTGCTGCTTCAGCTTTTCTCCAGTCCTCTTATCCTCTTTAATCCTGTACCTCTTTATGCTTGTTAAGCTGCTGGAGCAGTCTATGGAAACATAGGGCACAGGGCCAAGGGTCAAGGCTCCTCCAAAGAGGTGGCTCAGAGCATTTGTGGTTTAGACCCTGACTAATATGAACTGCAGTGGACATTTCCATGAATCTACTCTTGGAACAAACATCAACTCACATTAAAAGATGTAGAATACAAGATTTTTTTTAAAAAAAACAAGGCTAAAAGTCTATAAGTCAAAGTCAAGTCAAAGTCAAAGCGAACTTTATTGTCAATCAAGCTTACAACAGTACATTGCAAGCAGACTGAAATTTTGTTTATCTAACTCCAAATGTGCACGAGTTAAAATTTGACATACAACTAAGGTATAACTGTATTGAGACTTACAACACACTAGAACATAAAGTGCAATTGATATCAGATACCAGGCATGATAGAGGTATCTCTAACAGCAGACAGTAACATATAACAAGCAACAAACATAGACACTGTGAGCATACATCCTAGACTGTCAGTGTTTCAAGAGACCTTAAGGTATGTATGTTGCTGGAGTGCAATAGTATTGAGTTACAACAAGGTGCAATGAGGCAGAGTGCATGGTGCAAGCAGCATCATGGAGATGAAAGTTGTAAACTTGATGCAGGGCAGTGTGTATAGAGTGGTTGTCCTTTGGTTGTGTGTGCGTGTATGTATGTGAGTGTCTGTTTGGGGGGGGTTTAAGGTCTTGCCCTCAGGAGTGAGTTTAGCAGTCAGATGGCCTGTGGGAAAAAGCTGTTGCTGAGTCTGGTGGTTCTACAGCACATGCTGCTGTAGCGCTGGCCCGAAGGCAGGAGGGTGAACAGTGTGTGTGAGGGGTGGGTAGGGTCTTTGATGATGTTGATGGCTCTTCTTTGACAACGGGATGGATACAGGTCCTGAATGGGATGTAGTGCTGATCTTGTGATCTTCTCTGCTGTTCTCACCACCCTCCTTAGAGCTTTCTGGTTGGCAATGTGGCAACTGCCATACCAGACTGAGAGACTACTGGTGAGTATGCTCTCAATGGCTCCCCTATAGAAGGTGGTGAGTGCTGAAGGGGGGAGACTGGCTCTCCTCATCCTGCACAGAAAGTGGAGACGTTGCTGTGCTTTCTTGACGAGGGCGGTGGTGTTGGTGGTCCATGTCAGGTCATCAATGATGTGCACTCCCAGGAACTTGGTGCTTTTCACTGATTCCACAGCACTGCTGTTGATGGTGAGAGGTGTGTGTGGCTTGTGATTCTTTCTGAAGTCCACTGTTATAACCTTTGTTTTGTTGACGTTAAGGTGTTGGTTGTTGGTGTCACACCAGTTGATGAGATGGTGCACCTCTTCCCTGTAGGATGACTCGTCATCGTTGCTGATGAGGCCAACCACTGTTGTGTCATCAGCAAATTTAATGATGTGGTTTTTGTTGTATCTGGTACAGCAGTCATGGGTCATCAGGGTGAAGAGCAACGGACTCAACACGCACCCCTGGGGGACCCATGTGTTCATGATGGTGGTCTGTGATCAGTTTTCGCCAACTCTTACTGTCTGTGGTCTGTTTATGAGAAAGTCCAGTAACCAGTTGCAGAGTGGTGTGCTGATGCCTATGGTTTGGAGTTTGTCCACCAGGTGTTGTGGGATGACTGTGTTGAAGGCGGAGCTGAAGCCAATGAACAGCATCCGCACGCAGCTGTTTTTGTTTTCTAGATGAGCCAGGCTTAGTTGAAGTGCTGCTACTATGGCGTCATCAGTGGAGCGCTTGGGACGGTAGGCAAACTGAAAAGGGTCAAAGATGGTGGATAGGCTGGATGTTATGTGAGCCATGACCAGCCTCTCAAAGCACTTCATCATGATGGGAGTCAGTGCTATGGGCCGGTAGTCATTAAGTGATGTTGCTGGAGATTTCTTGGGTAGCGGTATAATGGTGGTGGCTTTGAAGCAGTCTGGTATGATGGCTTGGCTTAGGGACATGTTGAAGATATCTGTGAGAACATCTGTGAGTGAGTCAGCACAGTCTCTAAGCACACGCCCAGTTATGTTGTCTGGGCTTGCAGCCTTCCTGGGATTCACCTTTCGCAGGGTTCTCCGCACCTCAGCTGGGTCCAGTTGCAGTGTTGCATCTTCTGAGCATTGAAGGGCTTTTGTTGGAGTGGTGGTGTTGTTTTCTTCAAACCGGCTGAAGAATACATTGAGTGAGTTGAGAAAGTCTGTGCTATCATCGCAGGGTGGAGGGGTGGGCCTGTAGCCAGTTACTGTCTTGATGCCTTGCCATAGGCGTCTTGAGTCTTTTGTGTCAGTGAAGTGAGATTGGATTTAATGTCCATATGCTCACTTTGCTGCGCTCATGCCCCGGTTCAGGTTTGCCCTAGCTGCACTGAGGGCATCTTTGTCTCCAGACTTGAAGGCAGTGTTCCGTGCTCTCAGGATCTCACGAACCTCCCTGGTAAACCAGGGTTTATCGTTAGCCCTTGTGGTGATGATTTTTGCGACAGTTGCATCTTCCATGCATTTTGAAATGTAGCTGGTCACAGAATCGGTGTATTCGGTTATGTTCACATGTTGGTTGGAAGTGGCAGCCTCTCTGAAAACATTCCAATCTGTACACTCAAGACAGTCTTGCAGAGCTGAGGTGGCCCCCTCTGGCCAGGTTCTGATCTGTTTCACAGAAGGTTTGCTCCTCGTTAGCAGTGGCCTGTAGGCTGGGGTGAGCCAGATTGAGAGGTGATCAGAGTTACCCAGGTGGGGGTGGGGCACGGCATTGTAGGCTTGTTTTACGTTGGTGTACACCTGGTCCAAGATGTTTTGTCCCCTGGTTGCAAAGTCCACATATTTGTGATATTGAGGGAGTACTGTTTACAATTTGGCTTGGTTGAAATCGCCCGCGATTATATTAGCAGCATTTGCGTCTTGCAATGCGCTCACCGACTGATACAATGTAGAGAGTGCGTCCTTTGTGTTCGCGCTAGGCAGCAAATACACAGCTGTTATAGTGACGGCTGTGAATTCTCTCGGCAGGTACGTTGGGCGGCATTTGATTATTAGGAACTCTATGTCCTCCGAACAGTGACTTGAAATTACTTTAACGTTTGTGCAACAGTTATTGTTGATGAAAATGCACACACCACCTCCTCGTGATTTACCACTGAGAACTTGGCTTCTATCTGCCCGGAAAAGTGTAAAGCCGTCGTTGTCTGGGACAGTGTGGTTGAGCCAAGTCTCTGTGAGAATAATGGCGTTGCAGTCTCTCACCTTTCTGTGTGACGTTAGATCCAATCTGAGGTAGTCCATTTTATTTTCCAGCGAACGAACATTGGAGAGTAGAATCAAGGGAAGTGCAGGTCTGAACAGCTTTGCTTTTAGCCTTGTGCTAACTCCTGCCCGGCAACCGCGTCTGCGTCGTATGCTGGCTCTGCTAGTTCTCTCCCACCGCTTGTATCGCCACCAGTGCCGGCCGGTAGCTGGAGGAAAGTCCGATGCTTCGCAGGCTCTTGAGTACTTCCGGTTTAGCATACCTAGCTTGCCGAGTGTATGTGGGTCCAAAGTCCATGTAATTCCGGAAAGATAGTTTGAAAATTTGGAGTTCCGTAATATGAGTAGTAGGCTTCTGTTGTAGACTCTTTTTGAACAGGACTGAGACTAAACATACGATACATTTAATGAAAATCGCACATCTCTTACAGGAGTTAGATCGGTCGCCGCCATCTTGGGCGCTACCTAGGTGCTGTTTGTTAAAGACCAAAGCCTAACTTACAGCCTTATACGGCAGAGTCAAAAGATTGGTCAGACCCAACAGCAGAATTGAGTTTTGATATTATTAAAACCTAAACATTGGAGACAAACAGATTTAGTTGCTATTGGTCTAGTTGGGAGGATTCAAATGTGAGTGTGTCCCTGCTATGCTGAACCTTATTTCAATGTGTGTATTTTTTGTTGTTCTTTGTTTTACATTTGTTTTAACACAACAATAATTTCAACTAGTATTCTACTATTTTGAATTTCCCCCACTGTGGGATGAATAAAGCATTTTTCTATTCTATTCTATAGCAATATCTAACACTTAAGGGGCCAGATTTGTACAACTTTAGGGAAACTGTGAAGTTATTTCCTTGCCATTTTATGTCATTGGCTTTCAATTGACCACACCTATGAACTATTTGGTTAAACACAACCACAAAGTGTGCAGATACATGAAGTCTTATCTGTAGACACACCAGTCAGGGTTTAAATCTATTAATAACTTCCCAAGAAGAATCCTCTAGATCTATTGACCAGAAAAGATAAGCAACATCAATCTTTGGAAGACAAGAACAGCCAGTAGAAAAAGAAATTAGAATAAAAAGATGAGGATTTGCGTTGCGAAAACCAGCATTAAGTATTGCTAATCAGGTCCTGACAAGGAACCCCCAAGAGAAGAGAAAGAAAGGGCAACGAAGAAGAGACCTGCAGGTACATCAAAAGGATAAGCTTACCCTGAGGCAGCTTGAGGCAGCAGCACAGGGGAAACTAGATGTCTAAACTAAACTAAAAGTTAAACCTGTCTTCAACAACGATTAAAAGGTATAGATTAAGTTTAAGAAAAAAATACTGGCCACAAAGCAACTGTCAGTGACATTACCCTCTGTGCTGCCATCACACAGAATGGGGTCCTCTACCTCCCTGCCAACTTGGATCTTTACAATACCCCCTTCATTCTCACATTAGACATATGGCAAAATACATCACAGCAGCAAACCAAACTGTTGTTTGGAACAATGTATTTTTCTTCCTATCTCATCAACATCTACAATTTGGGGTTCAGTAGTCTCCTTGACGGAGATTATGAAGGGTGACCCCATTAGGGTTGTCACAATATGAGAATTTCAAACTCAATGCCAACACCAAGGAAAATACTCAATTTTCAATATTGTATTCTGTTACAATGTCAATTGTGAATGGTTATGGAGAACCCTGATTCAGAGAAAACTTGTCAGGAGGCAAACGGATGATGGAGGCAATGTCTTTATTAAACAAAACCAAAACAAACCAAAACCAAAACTTGGAAGACAAAATAATAGAACATAGATCATACAACAGATGTGGTGCCACTAAGCTGTGTGGACTATGAGGCTGTTGCTGAGTGCCTTGAGGTTCTAGGGCCACTGTCACTAGCTGCAACTGAGCTTTCACAAGAGAGAAAGATGTCTGCAACCAAAGTCATACCCATAATTCGAATGATACTAAATAAAATCACAGAGAAATCCTTATCCCTAGTCCATCCTTGCGCACAAGTGCTAAGCCACTTTTTAATGAAAATGGCAACTGTTCTGGGCCAAAATTTTTTAAACATTAGCATTTGGTAACCAAACCAATGCACAGGAGGCAGTTGCCAGAGTCCCAGCAGAATGTGCAGGATACATAAGATCAGAACTTGTCACTTCCCCTGCACCACAGGTTAAAGCTTTCTCTTTAGTTTATCATTACTTATATAAATGTTCTATCAAAGAACTCTATATGTGGTTACATTTTTTACAGTCCACAACAGAGGCCACATGTGCATGTGGCCACAGCATGAGGCTGACAAATTCACTCTGACAACTTGTGGGAACGTCTGGTCAGCCGATTCTCTGGCAAGCTGGTTGGTTGCATTAGTCTGCATCAATACATTCTTAGAGACAAAAATGACATACATTGAGTTTCCTCTTCTTATGTTCTGACTTCTTGAAGGTGCAACTCAAAGAGTTCAAAATACAACGGGTGAAGCAATGGAGGTTCAGCGTTATTTGATTAAGCCATACTTCACCACAGGAGAATACCGATTAAAATATTGGTACTCATGGGCAGCAGTTTATCCTAGTCTTCACAAGCTTGCCAAAAGATATCTTCATATGCCAGCTACTTCTGTGCCATGTGAAAGGGTCTTCTCTGAAGCTGGAGAGGTAGAAACTGAGAAGAGGAACAGACTGAAGCCTAACTCAGCTGAAATTACCCCCTTTCGAGATTCTCCAGCATTTTGTACCACTATTATCATAACTGTCCCTAGTTGCAGAAGCAGTTCCCAATTTTTTCAAATTTTTGTAGTTTGTAAATATATTTCTATCAATCTTGCAGAAGTGTATCTCTATTGTACTTTGTGATGGCACAATCACATTATAACACAAGTATATCATTAATGCCTTGAAAAGACAAAACAGTAATATATTTTAAGATGTAGATATGACCTTTATTGTTATACATACTGTTTCATGACACTTTGTCCTTAATTGTTCCATGCAAGTGCTATATTGAAGGTTGCCCAGCAGATGTCGCCATATTGAATTGTATCTAATGCTTCAAAACACTGAACCATTTCAACACAACTGCTTCATATTGATTTAGTGGTTCAAAAAGCTTTGGTTTATCCATCACTACTAAAAAATACATCAACCAGACCAGGAAAAAAATAGACACGCGAGGAACAGGACAACAGAGATTATCACTGATAAAGATAACAGTTTGAATCTGAGGACTGAGATTCACTGGGGTATATATACTGAGGGGGACAAATGAGAAAGTGACTAAAGCTGTGACTGATTGAGTGGAGATAGGTGTGAAAGTGGAGCTGAGGACAAAATAGTAACTAAGGACAACTAGGGCTAATGACCAGAAAAAATTAGGACAGAAACTAAAACCCAATACAAGCTATAACCCCAACCAACATGCCAGCTAAAAAGACAGAACAGAGAATATACCAAGGAACTAAGAAATAATTAAACTAGAAAAAAGAAAATGAACCCAAAGAACGGAAAAATCAAAACACAAAAACATGGATCATGACAATATTCAGTTCCACAGAGTGAAAACAGTTATTCATTTAGAGACATAAAATGTTCCTAATTAACAGAACTTCATATCTTTTTTAAGCTGTGACCTATTTTTAAAAAAAAAAATAGGAGCAACAGCTCCAAATGGAGCAACATTTTTATCAAAATTTACAAATGTTTTTTATCAAAACACATAAAATGAATGAAGTTAGACTGTTTTTATAACATAGAAGCCAAATGAATAAATAAATTGCTTGAAATAATAGTTGTTTGTTTTTTTTTAAAACAAAACACAAGTTTCTGTCTAAATACTTAGATAAAATTATTATTGCCACCATTATGATTATTATTATATTATACAATAGTCAAAAGGCTGAACTAAGCAATAGTCAAAAGGCTGAACTAAGCAGGCGTGAAAGTAAGATCCTTACTGAACAGACAGGTGTGCAGGTAGGTGACGAGTGAATGTTTTGCTGTTTGGGTGTGTGTCTGTGCTAACTGTGTGTAGTGGTTTAACAAAATAAGCCTAGTTTTCAAAATTGTTTTCAAGTTATTGAAAAGAAAACTATAAAACTGACCTGTAGAGGGATTTTTCTCACAGCAAATAGGGAGTTGGTTTGGTCTGTTTTTGTCAGGTAGCCTCCATCATCAGATCATAAGCCATGAGATTTTCAGGACCCCCCCCCCCCCAAAAAAAATAGGCAACACAGGTTGACAGTGGTTAATCTTTTTTTGCAAATACTCAATGTGCTGCCTTGAGGATAGAGTGCATGGAAGAGGAAGGAGAGGACATGCAAAGGCCAAGAAAGAAATCAGCTGAGAAGGCCAAGAAACAGACCAAACATGCAGACCAAAAACCAGACGGAGCTCCAAACAAGACACACGAGGAAAGGGAAAACACCTGGTACACAGAGAAAGAGGTGGAGGTACAGCTGGGGCTGTGATACATATGGCGCTTTTCACCTGGCTCACTTATGCTTCCTTGTTGTCTTTTTTCTCCCAAGCGAGAAAACACAGGTGTGCTCTTGCATGCATCTCTCTTTCACACACTCACGTTTTAGCTAGAAGAAGCTAAGTACCAATAGTCCCCAGCATATAGTCCTAAAACTGCTACAGGGCTCTCCATCTTTTCCTCCTTGACTCCTCTCCCAAAGCTGCTGTCATGAACACCTTGTCATATAAACTGAATTGAAACTGTCTTATTATTTGCCTTGACCACTATACCTGACCTTACAAGTTGATATGAGTTTAAAAATGGCACATTGTGAATAAGAATTGGTTCATGATATGATGGTATAGCCGAAAGACTGAAATTTGATAGCCTCTCAATCTAAAATACAAGTAACATGACACAAATGTCAGCATCCAACTACAGCCACTTGTTTGTTCAAGACTGCTGTCACTCAAAAAGCACAACTCAGAATAAAAAAGAGAAAGGAGAGGTTGCACATTGTTAGAGTTCTGGGACACTTAGAAATTGAATGGGGGAAACAGGAAAGTTGCCATGAGCTGAGGCACAAATTTCATCCTCTGGCAAAGAGCAAAACAAAATCTTGTGCCAAGAGAAAGCGAAAAAAAAGTGAAGAAGTTGGCTTAAGAGTTCATGTTGTTGAAATAAAAAATGATGGACTAAAATGAACAAAACAAGATTAACAAAGCTGCAAAATGATTTGTGAGTAAGGTATGCATATTCATGGATCCACACACACAAAGATTAATCAATCTGAACACATGTAAAACTCAAATTTGCTGGTAAGAATTTAGATATGACAACACATTAGTATGTTTCACACACTGTTTGGCTTATTTTCTATGAACATGTGTTTGGTTACCGAAAATAATTTAATGCAATATTTACTGTGTCCTTGCAAACTGCTTCTATTGTTCAGCAAATACATGATCTGCAACAAATCTTTATTTTGTAGTTTTCACAGTGTTCATGGTAGCACACTGACCCTCAATACTCCTGATGGAAGAAGAAAAAAAGCATCTGCTTTTCTTTCTGCTAAAGAAACTCTGTCAGTATCCCAAGGAGCCATGAAGAGGTGGTATGACCATAAGGCAGTTGTTTTAAACCAGGAGACGAGGTATTAGTGTTGTCATCATTACCAGGAACTCCTCTCACCAACTGGTTCCTGGGTCCATATGTGGTGGAGAGGAAAGTGTCTGACACTGATTATATAATCTGCACTCCTGAACGTAGAAGAAAGACATGTCTGTGTCATGTGAACACACCCCAGTCTTATTTTTCCAGAGACTCTGGTCCAGTTCAGAGTGACAGGTCAGCGGAGTCTGTTTCACTGGTGTGTGTTTAGGCAAGGGCTGACAATGAGCTCAAAATGCCCTCTGGTGGCCAACAGAGTGGTAGGTTAACCATCACTGAGTTTCTGTCAATCTTACCTCCCAGAGAAACATAAGAGGGACATCCTGATTTTATTTGAGTAATTTCCTGGCCTATTTGGTGATGTTTCATCTTGCACTGATGTCTTGGAGCATGATATTGATGTGGTTGATGCCTCTTCAATAAAACAACACGCTTATCGTTGCTCGTTAGACAAGCGGCAGTTAATGAAGTCCGAAGTGGAGTATTTGGTAGAACATGGACTGGCCAAGCCTAGTCACTGCCCATGGAGTTCTCCATGCTTGCTGACTCCCAAGTCTGATGGGACACCCCATTTTTGTACTGACTTCAGGAAAGTAAATGCAGTCACAGTGGCTGAGAGTTTTCCTCTGCCTCAGATTGATGACTGTGTGGATAGCTTTGGTCCAGCCAGATACATCTCAAAGTTAGACCTCCTAAAATAATATTTTCAGGTTCCATTAACTATGAGAGCATCTGAAATATCTGCATTTGTCCCTCCTGACCATTTTATGCAGTACGTTGATATGGCTTCTGGTTTAAAAATGCACAAGCTACTCTCCAACGTCTCATGCACAAAGTGTTGAGTGATGCACCGCAGTGTAATGTTTACCTTGATGATGTGGTGGTATGTTCCAGTGACTGATCTAGCCATATCTCCAGTTTGCAGATTGTTTTTCAGCGGCTTTCAGAGGCCAAGTTGACACTCAATCTGACAAAAAGTGAATTTGGGAAATCTACAGTCACCTATTCAGGTGAAGGAAATGCAGAAAGATAAAGTGCAAAGATAGAGGGGGTAGGTAAGTAATCAGTCAGAAGAGGTTGGCTCCTTGGTATAATTCACAGCTGCTTTAAAGCAGACTGCAAGAAAGCTGGAGAGACAGGGGCGTTCCTCTAATTTAGAAGAGTCTCAATTAGTCTGGAAAGATAGTTTAATAACGTATAAGAAAGCCCTTCGTAAAGCTAGAACTGCTGATTATTGATAGAAGAGAATAAGAATAATCCCAGGTTTCTTTTCAGCACTGTTGCCAGGCTGACAAAGAGTCCGAGCTCTGTTGAGCCATGTATTCCTTTAACTCTCAGCAGTGATGATTTCATGAGATTCTTCATCAATAAAATTGTTTCTATCAGAGAGAAGATTAATGGAATCCTTCCCACTATTATCACTGATGTATCATCAAGTAGAGCAGCTTTAGAAGTATCTTTAGAACCTGATTTGTATTTAGACAGCTTCTGCCCAGTTGATCTTTCTGAGCTAACAACAGCAATAGTCTCTTCTAAACCATCAACTTGTATGTTAGACCCAATCCCAACCAGACTGTTCAAGGAGGTTTTCCCCTTAATTGACACTTCCATATTGGATTTGATCAATCGGTCTTTGTTGACAGTATATGTACCTCAGACTTTTAAGGTTGCTGTAATTAAACGTTTACTTAAAAAACCTACTCTTGATTCAGAAGTGTTGGCTAACTATCGACCTATATCCAATCTCCCTTTTTTATCTAAAGTTCTTGAAAAAATAGTTGCAGTTCAACTTTGTGATCATTTACATAGAAATAATCAGTTTGAAGAGTTTCATTCAGGATTCAGAGTGCATCATAGCACAGAAACAGCACTGGTGAAAGTTACCAATGATCTTCTCTTAGCCTCTGATAGCGGACTTGTTTCTGTGCTTGTCCTATTGGATCTCAGTGCTGCATTTGATACGATCGATCACAGCATTCTGTTACAGAGACTTGAACATGTTATTGGGATTAAAGGAACTGCATTTGGCTGGTTTAAGTCATATTTATCTGATAGATTCCAGTTTGTTCTTGTAAATGAAGAATCTTCCTCACACGTTGGAGTAAGTCATGGAGTTCCACAGGGTTCTGTGCTTGGACCGATTCTTTTTACTTTATACATGCTTCCATTAGGTAACATTATCAGACAGCATGGCATAAATTTCCATTGTTATGCTGATGATACTCAGCTGTACTTATCTATGAAACCAGATGAAACCAATAGGTTGGTCAGACTACAAGCCTGTCTTAAAGACATAAAGACCTGGATGACTCAGAACTGTCTGCTTCTAAATTCAGACAAAACTGAAGTTGTTCTCTTTGGACCTGAGCACTTCAGGGAGAAATTGTCTAGTTATATAGTTACTCTAGATGGTATTTCCTTGGCTTCTAGTTCTACAGTGAGGAACCTTGGAGTTATTTTTGACCAGAATTTATCGTTTGACGCACATATAAAACTGGTTTCTAGGACTGCCTTCTTTCACCTTCGTAATATTGTTAAAATCAGGAACATCCTGTCTCAGGGTGATGCAGAGAAACTAGTTCATGCATTTGTTACTTCAAGATTGGACAACTGTAATTCCTTATTATTGGGCTGTCCCACATATTCTCTGAAAAGCCTCCAGCTGATCCAAAATGCTGCAGCCAGAGTTCTGATGAGAACTAACAGGAGAGATCATGTTTCTCCAGTTTTAGCTTCTCTTCATTGGGTCCCTGTTAAATTCAGAATAGAATTTAAGATTCTTCTCCTCACATATAAAGCTCTAAATGACCGAGCTCCATCATATCTTAAAGATCTCATTGTAAGGTATTTTCCTAACAGAGCACTTCGATCCCAAACTGCAGGTTTACTTGTTGTTCCCAGAGTTTCTAAAAGTACAATGGGAGGTAGAGCCTTCAGTTATCAGGCCCCTCTCTTGTGGAATAAGCTGCCAGTAAATGTCCGGGAAGCAGACACCCTTTCCACTTTTAAGATTAGGCTTAAAACTTTCCTTTTTGATAAAGCTTATAGTTAGGGATGGCTCAGGTAATCCTGAAACATCCCATAGTTAAGCTGCTATAGGCTTAGACTGCTGGGGGACCTTATCTGTCACACCTTTCCTCACTTTGCTCTCTTTTTCCCCCTGTTTAATTTCACAATTGATTTTATGTACATGTGACATTATTGTGGTTATTAACTTGTGTTTCCCTGTTCCAACAGATATAATTTGAATGGTGTTATGGTGTTTTTCCCCCCTCTTTTCCCTCTTTTCTGTCTTCTCAAACCCCAGCTGGTCGAGGCGGATGGCCACCCTTCCTGAGTCTGGTTCTGTCAGAGGTTTCTTCCTGTTAAAAGGGAGTCGTTCCTTTCCACAGTCGCCACAGGCACGCTCAGGACTGGAGATTGGACTGAAGACAAGTTTCAGTGCAATCTGTTGGTTTCCTTAGCTAGGATATTAATTTTTGAATTGGCTCTATATGAATTAATTGGATTATGATTACAATGAATTGAATTCCAATTGGCTTGAATTGGACTATATTACTTAAGTGCCTTGAGATGACAATTGTTGTAATCTGGCGCTATATAAATAAAATTGAATTGAATTGAATTGAATTAAGTACAAGGTGAGTGCTAGGATAGGAGATGCTCTCTGAAGAGCTGGGTTTTCAAGAGTTTCTTGAAGATAGACAGGGACGCCCCTGTTCTGGTAGTGCTCGGTAGGTCATTCCACCATCGTGGGACGATACATGAATAGAGTTTGGATTGTCTTAGGCGTGGTGTAGGCACTGCTAGACGACAATCCTGACCGAGTTGTGATGCAAGCCTTTGCAAGAGCATTCAAGTAGATGGGAGCCGTTCCATTAAGCACTTTGTAGCTAACATCAGTGACTTGAATTTGATGCGGGTGGGTAAGGGTAGCCAGTGGAGTTCAATGAACAGAGGGGTGACGTGTGTTCTTTTAGGCTGATCGAAGACCAGACGCGCCGCCGCGTTCTGGACCATCTGCAGAGGTTTCATAGTACAGGCTGGGAGACCAGTTAGGAGGGCATTGCAGTAGTCAAGGCGGGAGATGACCATGGCCTGCACCAGAAGTTGGGTGGCATGTTGGGTTAGGTATGGTCTCATTTTTCTTATGTTTAGTAATGCAAAGCGGCATGAACGAACAACGTGATCTTTGAAGGTTAGTTGGTCATCAATCATGACACCCAAGTTTCTAGCAACCTTTGATGGAGCAAGAGATAGGGATTCGGTTTGGATGCAGATGCTGTGGTGTATGGTTGGTTTGGTTGGGAAGACAAGCAGCTCAGTTTTTGGGAGGTTAAGTTGGAGGTGATGGGCTTTCATCCATGTTGATATGTCAGAGAGTCTGAGATTCGTGCTGAGACCGTGTGGTCATCAGGTGGGAATGACAGATAGAGCTGGGTATCATCAGCATAACATTGGTATGAGAAGCCATGTGATCGGATGATCTGTCCCATTGAGTTGGTGTATATGGCAAAGAGAAGAGGTCCCAGTACTGAGCCTTGGGGGACCCCTGTGGCGAGGTGGTGCGCTGCAGAAGTGTGACCAAGCCAGGATACTTTGAAGGACTGACCAGTGAGGTATGATTCAAACCAGGAGTGTGCTCTCCCTGTGATGCCCATGCTAGAGAGTATGGACAAAAGGATACTGTGGTTGACAGTGTCAAATGCAGCTGATAAGTCGAGCAGGATAAGTACAGAGGACTTAGCTGTCGCTCTGGCTTCTTTTAAGGCTTCTGTCACAGCTAACAGAGCCGTTTCGGTGGAGTGTCCACTTTTAAACCCAGATTGGTTTGGGTCAAGGAGGTCGTTATGTGAGAGGTAATCAGTGACCTGCTTAAAGACCACCCTTTCAATGGTTTTAGATAGAAACGGGAGGAGAGAGACCGGCCGATAATTCTCCACATGAGTTGGAGGGAGGGAAGGTTTCTTGAGCAGCGGTGTAACCTGAGCTTGCTTGAATGTGGTAGGAAATGTGCCCGATGTCAGTGAAGCATTAATCACATGCGTGACTGCTGCAGTTACAGTAGGAGCAATGGATTGGAGAAGATTAGTAGGGACGGGGTCCAGCGGGCATGTAGAAGGACGGCTACATGTGAGAAGTTTAGACACACTGCTCTGAGCGAGAGGGGTAAATGAGGAAAATGATGCAGTAGGACTTCTGCATGCAGATTTTGTGGTACCAGGTTTGGTAAACTGTTTGCTTACAGCTGCCACTTTGTCAGTAAAAAATCAGGCAAAGGTGTCTGCTGTTAGATTGGTAGCAGGTGGCGGAGGCGGAGGATTAAGTAGAGTTTTGAAGGTGGAAAAAAGTTTCCGGGTGTCAGTAGTACTATGAATCTTGTTGATGTAGAAAGACTTTTTTGCATCAGTAACACTGGATGCGAATGATGACAGTAGCGTCTGGAGTTTAGCTAGATCTGCCGGATCTTTTGACTTGTGCCATTTCCTTTCGGCAGCTCTGAGATTGGTGCGCAACGCTCGGAGAGTATCATTAAGCCAGGGGTGAGACTGGGAGGATCGGGAGGGTTTGGTGGATAGAGGACACAGACTATCCAGAGATAAGCTCAGAGTAGAGCAAAGTGACTCCGTGTTATCATTAACCTGAAGGGAGGAGAATGTGCTGGAGGTTGGAAGAGCGGAGGCAACAACGGAGGAGAAGCGGGTGGGCGACAGGTTGCGGAGATTGCGGCGGAAGGAAATCATCGCGGTCGAAGCAGATGATCTTCTTGGGAGACTCACTCTGAACTGAATGAAATAGTGGTCAGAGAAATGCAGAGGTGTGACAGATATAGATCGGAGGACTGCTGAGCAGTTGTAGCTCAAATTATAGCTGTAAAGCAATATCTAGTGCCCACCACCAGACGTGAACTACGCCGTTTTTCTGAGTATGGCTGTAGAAATTTCTCCGTGGTGGTTGCTCCTCTCACACAAAGGTGTAGCCCAAATGTTCCTTTTAAATGGACAAAGGGCTGTCAACAAGCTTTCGATGCTGCCAGATCCCTGCTGTGCTGTGCACCAGTTTTAGCTGCACCTAGGTTTTCAAGCCCTTTTGAACTAGAAGTGGATGTCAGTGCTTGTGATGCTGGAGCAGTCCTCCTGCAGGATGGTGCTGATGGGGTGCCAGTGTGTTTCTTCTTAGTCAGGTTTAAGAATCATCAGTTTAACTATTCATCCATTGAGAAAGAAATCCTGACGATGCTGCTTGCTTTTCAGCACTTTGATGCATATGTTGGTTCCCGTACCCTCCCAGTGACAGTGTACACTGATCACAACCCTCTGGTTTTCTTGGGGTAGATGTACAACCATAACCAATGGTTAATGCGGTGGACATTATTGGTGCAAGAATATAACATAGAAGTCCAATACAAGAAAGGAGTGGAGAAGGTGGTAGTGGATGCATTGTCCATGTGTGAGGTAAGGGTTTTGTGTTTTTTATTGTGAACATTTTTAAAACAAACCAAAGTTTGTTTTGTTTTTTTATGGGTGGGGGTGTTACAACCCGAGGGTCATATAGTATGTTGTGAGTTTGTGTTCTTCTTCGTGATGCAGCCAGGTGAGTTGTCCCAGCTGTAGCTGAGTAGGCCTAATCAGCTGGGCTACCTTTAAAAGGAGGAGGAAGACGTCAGCCAGGGGCCTGTGGGGCCAGCTATGGTTTTGTGCGTTTGCAGGAGCTAGTTTTGTTATGTTTTAAGTTCCTGATTCAGTCTTTAGTTTTGCCATGTTTTCCTTAGCTTCTCTTGCCTTGCCATCAGCTTCATCCACATCACCTGTGTTTCTCCCCTCGGCTGCACTCACTCACCAATTACTCTCCTCAGCATTTAGCCTCCAGGGCAAGAGAAACTAAGGAAAACATGGCAAAACTAAAGACTGAAGCGGCATGTGCCTCAGTTTATCTTCGCCAGGGAAAGAGAGCAGTGAATGACTACGCCATCAAGTTCCGCACCCTGGCAGCGACTAGCAGCTGGAACTATTTGGTTTGAACAGAGATGTTCATAGCCGAGCTAGCAGGCCCCATAAAGGACCAGCTAGCGCCTCTGCAACTTCCCGACAACATGGATGGGCCCTGGAAGCTCAGATCAACAGTTAGAGGAGGGAGAGAGAGACAGTGGGCGAGCGAGAGAGTGGCTGCCAGCTGCTGCCAGCGGCTGCCAGCGGCTCCAGTTCTGGTTTCCAAGAGGCCTCTTTCAAGGGGTTGACGCCAGTGATGCCTGCACCTCTCAACGCTTTGGTCTGGGATCTCCAGCCCGTCCACCGGAGGAACCCATGCAGCAGGGGCTCCACCTGAGGAGCGCGAACGTCGATGCCACAAGAGTCTCACCTTCTTGGGGTTGAGTATGCCCACAATTCTCTACCTACTTCTGCCACGGATCTCTCGCCATTTAAATGTGTGTTTTGGTATCAGCTCCCCCTCTGCGCCACCTTTCCTAACCTCAAGCCGGATATCAGCGTCCCCTCAGCGATGGATTTTTCAATTTCAACTTTGTTCACCCACTACAACCAATCAAACTTTGCGGCGATGACGGTAAACAGGAAGTGAGGCCATATCTCAGCAACCTTTTGATATTTTGACATCTAACTTCTAACACAGACTCATGACCACTTCTTTAAGACCAAGAATTTCGGTGACCTTTGACCTTTAAGGGGCGCTATATGTAGCAAAAATGCATTTTTGCTTATATCTTATGACCCATTGGTCCAAATTTCACAAATGAGGTACAGTTGGAATCCCTGGATCAAGACGAGTTCATTACACCATATGATGTCATTTTCACCATGGATTTTCTGCCATTTTGAATTTTATCAAAATCTTTCCAAAACCATTTCAGGTCACCCAGACGGTCTGATTTACACAGGACTTGACACGTAGAATCATCAGACCAAGCCCTAATAAAAGTTATCATGTGTATCTTTTAATTTCACTTCCGTTTGCCTGTAGCAGCCAATCAAACTCAGCGCCAACACGCCAAACAGGAAGTGAGGCCATATCTCTGTGATACATTGATGTATCGATGCCTAACTTGGTGCATGGACTCGTGATGCCTTCCTGAGCAGCCACAGGCTTGCCTGCTATACTGTTATGCAGGGTGAAATTAAAAATGTTTTGCTCACCTCAGGATCTTGAGTATAAAAAACAGTAAAGACAAGGAATCATAAGTTTTCCAACAGTATGAGCCCATTTGCTGTAAACCATATTACTACTCTAGACATCGTCAAGAAAATGGATGCATGTGCTGCAGTACCAGCTGAAACTTAGGATCTAATCTGTAAACAACAAGAGAGTACATACAAGGTCTCCGATGACCGACTCAAGAAGTAAAGAGTGAGAATAATGCTTAATAAAGTATTGTGCTTTGGAGCCTATCACATCTGTTACTGTGCGAGGGGTGGGGTACAGCCTGAATGGGTTGCCAGTCACAGGATCACACAGAGACAAATGAGACACACAACCATGCACACTCACACCCACTCCTAGGGACAATTCAGAGTCACCAATTAACCTAACATGTTTTTGGATGGTGGGAGGAAGCCAGAGTACCAGCAGAGAACCCACACATGTGAGAACATGCAAACTCCACACAGAAAAGCCCCAGTCACGATTCGAACCAAGATTAGGCTACATCCCTTCTTGTTTTCTCGCATCAGGGGGCGGACCAAAGGTCACACTACTTTAAACTTGCATCAAAGAAATTAGTGGCGTTAAGAGAAACTTTGTGTTAACTTGTTATTAATGCGTTAATTTTGACAGTCCGAGTTGGTTTATCGTCCTGTTTTCACTATGAGCCTTGGGTTGCTTTTATGCATAGTCGGTGTTCTAATATCTATAGTTTTTTTCCATATGTATATGGGCAAAGGTTTATGCTTCCACCTTGATTGTGTCTCCCTGTAGAAAGAGATTGCAAGTCTTTCTTTGCTTTCTTCTTTTTTCAATATTATCAGATTTTCTATTATACAGGCAGTATACAAACACATAAAAACCCAAAGAAAAATCATACAGGCACCCGTGTAAAGACTTAGTCACCTTGCCCAGAAAACCGAAACCTCACAAGCCCCTTTGTGAGTGCCTAGGCATTGAAGTTATCCCTTGTGAGCAAAAAGTTCATCTCGCTACGGCTGCAAGTTGGAGAAGGGAAGGTTCTGCCATCTGAGAATTCTCTTGTTCTTCAGGGGGACTTCAATGCCCATGTGGGCATTACTGGAGTGACCTGGAGTGACCTGGAGTGACCTGGAGAGGCGGGATTGAGAGGAACGGCCTTCCTGATCTGAACCTAACCTTGTTTTTTTACTTCTGTGCTAGTCATGGATTGTCTATCATGAACACTGTGCGAGCATACGGCGGTCATGTGTGTACATGGTACCAGGCCACCTTAGGCCAAAAGTCAAAGATCGACGTTGTAGTTGTAGACTTGCGGTTATATGTCTTGGACACTCGGGTGAAGAAAGGGGCAGAGCAGTCAACTGATCACACCGGGTGGTGAGTTGGATCCATTGGTGGGGAAGACTGCCTATTAAGCCCAAGCGGGTAGTGAAGGTTAACTGGGAACTGCTGACCCAAACTGAAGATGTCATGGCATGCGAAGGAGCACTTTGAAAATCTTCTCAATCCAGCCAGCATGTCCTCTAATAAGGAGGCTGTCTGAGGATTTGTCCGAGGTAGCGGATATAGTTTAAATGCTTCCCTGTGGCAAAGTGCCAGTGGTGGACAGGATTCTCCCTGAGATGCTGAATGCTCTGGACATTGTTGGGCTGTTTTGACTGATATGCCTCTTCAGTGTTGCATGGTAGTCTGGGACAATGCCTGTGGAGTGGCAGACTGTTTTGGTAGTTCCCATTTTCAAGAAAGGTGACCAGAGAATGTTACAACTACGGGGGGATCACACTGCTCAGCCTCCCCGGAAAAGTTTACTCCAGGGTAAGTGGTGGAGAAGAGGCTCTTGCGGATTTTCTAATCTTGGATTCAGAAGGAGCAGTCCGTATTTTCCCCAGGTATTGAAGCAGTGGACCACATTTTTACCCTTGCAGAGTTACCGAGGGGATCGTGGGAGTTTGACCATCTAGTCTAGATGCGTTTTGTGGACTTGGAGAAGGCTTATGGCCCATGTCCCACGAGGAATTATGTGGGGAGTGTGCAGTAGTATGCAGGAGTGATATGCTTGCATCCATGTAAAACTGATAGAGCTGGTATAATTTGACCAATCACAATCTACATATCTGTGAGACTGCTGCAGCCAAAGCAGGAAGGAAAGCCAACAAAAAAGGATTATGGGGTACCGGGTTTGCTTTATTCGGTTCCTGTATAACCAAAGCAAGGCAAGGCAAGGCAAGGCAAGGCAAGGCAAGGCAAGGCAAGGCAAGGCAAGGCAAGGCAAGGCAAGTTTATTTGTATAGCACAATTCAACAACAAGGTGATTCAAAGTGCTTTACAGAGACATTAAAACAGAAGAAATAAAAAGCATGATTTAAAATTTAAACAAAAGAAAGAAATAAGAACAATAGATAAAATCAGAAAAGATTATATATATGAAAGATAAAATCAATAGTTAAAATATGATTCCGTTTTGAAACTCAAGCTTATTCAAATGCAGTGTTTCAGCTGATCTGAGGCTTTCTGAGAGTTTGTTCCAGACATGTGGAGCATAGAAGCTGAATGCAGCTTCTCCATGTCTGGTTCTGACTCTGGGAACTGATAAAAAACCGGATCCAGATGACCTGAGGGGTCTGGAAGGTTCATAGTGGGTCAGGAGGTCACTGATGTATTTTGGTCCTTGACCATTCAGAGCTTTATAGACCAGCATTAGAACTTTAAAGTCTATCCTCTGATGGACAGGCAGCCAGTGTAGACTTCAGAGCTGGACTGATGTGCTCCACTGTTTTGGTCTTAGTGAGGACTCGAGCAGCTGAGTTCTGGATGAGCTACAGTTGTCTAACTGACTTTTTAGGTAGACCTGTAAAGATGCTGTTACAATAATCAAGCCTACTAAAGATGAATGCATGGACTAGTTTTTCCAGGTCCTGCTGAGACATCAGATATTTTAGCCTTGATATATTTTTAAGGTGATAAAGCAAAGCAAGAGCTGTGTCTGCATTCTTGGCAGTAGTAGAAACTCATTTATAGTGCATATTGGACTCCAGGGCTGCCCCTTATCATGATACTGTTTATAACGATCATGGACAGGATCTCGAGGGATCTCAAGGTGTAGTTGGGGAGAGGATGGTGTCTGGTTTGGGAACCTCAGGACGTCTTTGTTTTTTGATGATCTGGTTCTGTTGTCATCTTCATGCCAAGGCCTTCAGCACACACTATGTATATATAGTATAAGGTAGATGGGATGACAGTCTGCTCTTCCAAATCTGAGCCCATAGTTCTCAACCAGAAAAAGGTGGAATGCTCTCTCTGGGTTTAGGATGAGTCCCTGCATCAGATGAAGTATCTCAGGATCTTTTTCAAAGATGATGGCAGATTGGAGCAAGAGATGGACAAGAAGATTGGCACTTCATCAGTATTATGAGAGTGTTGCTCCGGTCCATCATGGTAAAGAATGAGCAAAACCAGAAGGTGAAGCTTTCAATTTACATGAGACATGAGTAGTGACCAAAAGATGAGGTCGCAGATACAAGAGGCTGAAATGGATTTCCTCCAGAGGGTGGCAGGGCTCAGCCTTAAAAATATGGTGAGGACTTCGGCCATCGGAAAGGGAACTTGGAGTAGAGCCGCTACTACTCCGCATCAAAAGGAGTCAGTTGACGTGGCTTGGGCATCTGGCTAGGATGCTTCCTGGTCACCTCACTTTGGAGATTTCTCAGGTACGTCCAACTAAGAGTAAGCCCCGGGACATACCCAGAACTCGTTGGGATTATATATCCCCTCTGACCTGGGAATGCCTTGACTCCCCCAGTATGAGCTGTAGAGTGCTGCTCGGGAAAGGGATGTCAGGGTTTTCCTCCTGAACATGGGACCTCCACGACCTGTCCCTGGTTAAGCATAAAGCAGTGGATGTATTTATCAAGTACACATTGAACTGAATGTTGGGCTTTTGTACAACAAAAGTGATACACTACTTTTAGTCAGACAACACTGAGGAGATAGTTTGCTAAGTGTGTCAACTGTTGAAGGTCTTTTGTGTGTGAGAGAATAATAAACACACCCAGAGAGGACTTCTGCTTACACCAGACTAAAAGGCTTGATGACCACCTGTTTTTGATTTAACCACTGAAGCAGCAGTACACCCACACTGATTCCTGTTGTAGTTTTTCTTCTTTATTATTTTTTTTGTGAAAACACAACTACATTTTAAACTCAAAAAGACAGTTAGCAATGATAGATTGTCTCCCACCCCATGCAGGACACCATCAGTAAATCAAAATAAATCAAAATAAAATAAAATGTGCAATAACAATTACTACACTGTGCAATTCACAAGCCCATGTACAACTGCTGCTATTGTCTGATACTACCTGCTGTTGTGTTTTCTATTGTTTTTTTGTCTTTATCTTTATCTTTATCTTTCTTGCTGCTGTGACAATGTGAATTTCCCCATTGTGTGACAATAAAGGGAGATCTAATCTAATCTAATTGTCCTGTCATACAGTTTTCTGCTCAGATGTATGTGGCATGACAGTTTATAGTCTCTATTTATGTATACCTCAGGTTTGGAAAGGAAAAACAACTAAAATAACAGCATCCTGAAAAACAGGATTTGGCAATACAAGCAGATACTATTAGGTCTGTTTAACATATAAAGCTACAAGGGAAATTAACTCAAATTTACTATAATATTACAATAATAATTAACTATACTACATTTTTTCATTCATGAGCACAAATTATGTCAAGAGCATACAGTAATGGTTAAAAAGAAAAATAAAGAAAGTGAGATTTTGCCATCATTAAGTGAGTTTGAAAACAATAAATTGATAGAACAACAATGAATGGTGGAATACATACAAGTTATTCATTTCGCTGCAAAAATCTCTAGGAATGATTTAAGATTAACCTGTTAATCAACTTTGTGAACACATGAGTCAGAAAGTTGGTCTTGGCTTCAGTTAGTTTGTGTTTTGGTAAGAAGGCAGTGACCTTCCAAAATAAACCATTGTCTGCCCTGCTGACAAACTCAGTCAAGCTGGAAAAGGTGACCTCATCTTTGGTCTGTATGTGGTGGACGGTGTTGTGTAGTCTGGTTTCACATTTACTGTTTGAAAAAACATTTTAAACCTGTTTTGATTAAAACACTTGTGAAACCACAAGTGTTATTATCAACATATTCATCAACATATTGTTAATGTCCTTCAGTTAGTTTCTCTACGCAATTCTTGTCAACCTTCATATTAAAGATAGAGTCTCATGAAAAAGAAGTACAATTTCTTTCTATTATAAGGTTTTTACATGCCAGGACAACATTTAAAAAATATCAAACAGTAGAAAAATTAAAGGAATATTGAGTACATGTTCCTCCACTGCTGCTTGAACTTCTTGTCCATGTCAAAGCTCATGTCTATTGTTCTCTCCTGAATCAAGCAGACAAGATTCTATACTGTCTCTGGATTTTCAGACATGGTGGTTACAACATATTATCTGGTCTGTTTGGTCTCCACAACAATGCCCCCACCCCCGACATTAGCCGCATTTTGCTCTGGCCCTGCAAGTAGTTGGTGCTATAGTATCACCAGTTTTTAGGACTGGAGCTAGAGCTTTAATGATCAAAAATAACTGGTTGGAGGCTCTGACTCCAAACCAGCACTGAAACTGCTTAGGCATTAAATTTCCTGAAGTCGCTTTTATTCTCCATGTCACTGAAAGGGAGCTGCTTATATATGGTTTATATTATTTGCATTTCCATTAAGGTAAAAAATCTGTGAGAGAGCTAATGACATGCTGACTTGATAACTGAAGGGGATTTCAGAGACAAAGCCATTTCGAAACAATCATTTTTTCCTCTCATTTGGACAGCACAGTTGGATAATTGGATGATACAGTATGGCTGCTTTTATATTTTCTTACAAAGATTCCCCACTGCAGAGTCAACAGAAAAAAACATATTGTGGGGAAAAGAAACAAAGTTCTTGCTCACACAGTTTTGGTTGAACACATCACTTCACACAAAGGTAATTCCTACTGTGTTTATACAGAGATGTTGACCTCCAGGTGAGGATGTGAAACACATATACAGTCAAGCATGCACACACACAACACTACTACAAAAAGTAGAAAAAAAGTCCTCAACCTCTGAGATGAGATCACCACATTGAGGCTGGATAATAAATGAGGGAAAGGTGGGGGTGAGGGCGGTGTGTGGAGCAGAAGTGATTTTTTTCCCCCAGCTCTTTTATTCTGCTAAGAAGGAGGCTCGATGACCAGAAGATCTGAAAGCACCGAAACTTTAGAAAATACTTACAAATCTACAAAAGACAAGCAAATTGAGAAAACAACTATTTATTAGACAGTGCACTAAAAATACACATTACCAGAGTGGTGTGATGTAAATACTCTGTTTTCAGGGAACACACAAAAGTAATGAAGTTTGCTGAGACAAGCTGGCTGTGGAATGCAGTGTGACAATTTAAAGTAGTAAAGTTAAATACTTTGCTAAGTTATCGGGGTCATTCATGAGTGTAACATTGTTTTCAGACGAAAAAACTCAAAACCACATTGTTATTCTGATGGATAGAGTCCTGTGCTCTGTATCATTGTCCTGATGAGCGAGAATGATCATAAGACAGATCAGGTTTTTATATCAGATCAGGTTGTGTTAATGGTTGTCTTCCTTGTCTTTTTACAACTTGTTGCTTCTTTTTGTGAAATTCAATATTTGAACTGATATTTACTGTGATTACAACTGTACACCAACCCATCTCTCCAACACCATCATCAAATTTGCTGATGACACCACCTTTGTCGGGCTCATCTCAGGCAGGGAAGAGTTGCCGTACAGAGATGAGGTTGGTAACCTGTCAGCGTGGTGTTCTGCTAACAACCTTTCACTGAACACCGCAAAAACAAAAGAACTCATCCTGAACTTCCGAACTGGCCCCTCTGATCATCAACGGGGACTGCGTTGAAAGGGTTCACACTTTTAAATTCCCGGGCGTCTGCATCACGGACGACCTCTCCTGGTCTGCTAACACCAAGGCTGTGGTGAAGAAGGCTCAGCAACGTCTCCATTCCCTGAGGGTGCTCATGAGAAACAGCCAACAGCAGCAGGCAGGAGAGCTCTGCAGAGAGTGATCAACACAGCTCAGAGAATCACTGGTTGCTCTCTGCCCTCCCTGGACAATATTGCCAGCTGACGATTCGCTAGCAGGTCGAAGGACCCACCCCGGTCATCACTTCTTTAACCTGCTGCCCTCAGGCCAGCACTACAGGTCACATATAGACAGAACGAATAGGCTCAGAGACAGTTTCTTCCCCAGAGCCATCAGAACTCTAAATACTCTTCACCATAAAACACACTGACTTTAAATCTTCTCATGCAAAATAAATCTATGTGCAATCACCCTGCCCCTCCACCTGTACGTGCAATACACTTGGCCAGTGCAATTATGTATATACTTTTATTGACCTTATTATGTTTAATACTTTTATTCAACTTCTTACTTTATTGCTGTTTTTCTTTTGTATATATGTGGCACCAAACAGAGCAGCGCTCCTGATTTCATTGTATGCAAGTCATTCAATGACAATAAAGGCTTTCTATTCTATTCTATGTGTGGGACTAAGTGTCTCAGCAGCTGTTATAGATCAGATATTATTCTTTTCAGCAACCAAAATGAGCATTGTTAATGATATCACAAGTTCTACAATACATAAACACATTTGCTCCAGTTGTTGCCCTGCTTCAAAGCAGGTTATTAGTGACTGGCCACAATGTTGCAATCTCACAAATCTGAGCAAAATGCAGGTTCAAAATAAATAAAAAAAGAAGGGGAAAACTCCCATTGTCAGTTTGCGTCAACGATTCTACATGTTCTGCCTAAAAAGAGAGCCCAAAGGCAAACATAGTGTATGGAGCTCAAAAGATAACAGACACCTGTCGGTAATTACAATTAAAATTCACACTACTGTAATTAGTATAATTACACAATAGCAATAAAGTAATACTGTCACCCTGGTGCTAAAGGTGCTGTCATAGTCATTTTCTTCCTCCTTCTTCAGGAAGAATCCAAAGAGAAAAAATATGGTTTAAAAATAAACATAGAGTAAGAAGCAAAAGAGAGAAATAACTGTAAATACAGACTGGAGGAGTATGTGTCTGTAGTGTGCCATGAGTTTGAATGACTAAGAACTGAAAAGAGCAGGAAGCCAATAAAGAGGACAGCTTGGAGCAGGCAGGTTTTGGATGAGCCCTCTGGGTGTTGTGTCGTCTCGGCGTGTTAAATGCCAGCCAGATTCTTAGGAGAGATGCACAGTGCTGATAAAACAAGACAGCAGAGGGAGGGGAGAGAGACACAAAGCCAACAACAGATTGGCTAATGTGTATCTGTCAGAGCAGGAAGCTGCTATCTTCAGACAAGAGTATTGTCCAGGCTAAATAACAGAATCCTCCTCTTTGTAAACATTTTACCATGAAAGAAACGAAGTGCAGCCCACTAAAATCCACAACAGCTTTTTCTGTGAGCAGACATATATATGATGATGTAGCTATTGTAATGAATTATCTCTTATAATTATAGAATGAAAGCATCTAACCTTGGTTTATTTAATAACTCTGCCCACACTGTGATTGTCTGCTTTTTTTTTTTTGGGGGGGGGGGGGGGGGGGGGTAAAAGAATGTAGCTTCATGGTGGTTGATGGATGTGTATGTTAGAATGGAGAGATGTTACAACCCCACAGAGCTTGAGATGGAATAATGCATCACAGCAGACAGAGTTGGTGCTGACCCTGGTAAGCTTAATGTTCTTACCTCCTCTGATGGATCCCAACTGCAAAATAATAATATTATTCCACTGAAAAAATGGCAGACTTTTTTCTCCCAAACAGCTGACAAAATGAAGTAGGAGCCTGAAAAACAACAAATAACATCAGGACTTCTGGTGGATGTTGACTGTACCATATCCAACCACTGGCAGTAAGTAATTATTACCTTTAGTTTGATGTTAGAAATAAATAAAAAAAACAGTGGAAATGTAAGTGACAGGAGTCCCTAGTTCTGATTTTCTCTCTAACTTCTCTCTAACTAGTAATAAAAATAATGACTTCAACTAACTCCTCTGACATGCTGTCCCTTCCTAGAGTGTTCCATAAATCTGGCAGTTATGACCCATACTGCAAAGTAGTCTGTGCCCCCCACTTCCACCTCCACTCCCTGGTGGTTCAGTGGTTTGGCTCTGCTAGTATGGTTCACTCTTTGATCCTCAAGCTCATTACGAGTACACTGCACAGACTCCCTCAGTTCAGGGACTATTTGAGAATTGCAGCTTTCCATAGCAAGACTTAATGTGGAAATACAAGGGTGGAGAAATAAATGTTCACCAGTAAAACAACGAGCAGTAAAAATGTGGTAGGTCCACTTCAAAATAAGACCCAGTCACAGACAGCTTTTGCAGTTACTGCCTTTAACTAACCTAAATAACACAGAGAATACATACAGTCCTGATGATTCATGTGCTTTTCTCTTTCTTAAGTCATAAATATGACACAAGAAACAAGCTAAAGAATATACCAACCACAATACTGAAATCATTTTAATTGTTAAGTCATATTATTTCCCTGTCATCTTGTGCACCTCACAGTTCTCACTGTCATGAATTTTAATGGAAAAACTAAATTAAGGCAAATAAAATATATTCATATTTTCTTCACAAACAGATACATATTAGTATACATTTTATATAAGAAATAGTTAATTTCAATTATATCTGTACAGAGTTAGAGCGGTTATAATAACTGAAAATGAATATCCTGCCTGTCCTTAGTCAACGAGAATATATATTCAGTGTTTCTTTGAGTGGTCTTCTTCTTTGATCAAATATTTCCTTCTATTGTAGCATCTCTCCTAAGACCAGGCTGTTTAGTGGGGCGGAGCCGAAGGGCCATGGTTTGAGCGACAACTCCCTCCTCTACTCACTTTACAGTAAACGCAAACATAATGAAACCATTTCTCCTGTTATAACAAATATATTCCACCTCTATATATCAATATCTACTGAGCTGAGAGGTAAATGGTTTATCAGTATAGCGCTGTAAGTTAGCAATACATGTTAGTAAACCTGTAATGGCTCAAGCCGGAGATGTCCACAGCGTAACTCGTAGTAATGCATGTGTACCGTTAATTACTGCATTTAAATCTTTTGTATATATTAACATCATTAAATTATTGTACTTGGAGACCTACTTTTGTAGAAACATGCCAATAGTGCAACCGAGAGCAATACATTGCATTCAATGTAGCATTGAGAGTGAGGAGAGGACCAGTGTTGTGTTGAAAAATCTTTTAAAAAGTAACAGCAATAAGTGTTTAGAAGTTGGTGTATGTCATTGTGATTATGATAGGGTGCTATATAAATAAAACTTCACTGAATAAGGCTAAATAAATACACCACGAGGAATTATTTCCCAGATACTTCCATTTCCCTGCTCTGAAGTTCAGCTCTGAGAGTTGGAACTGATCCTCTTTGTGGCTCAGTTCCTTCAGTCCAGCGTTGAACTGGACCAAGTTGTTAAAACAGTGGGATGAAAAGTGGCTGCTGCACATTCACAGTCTTTAGCTAACTCTGCTGGAACATTAGCCTCAGATATAGTTTATCCACTGGGCTCTTATATCCTCTGAGGCTGCTGCTGGATGGAAGATGCATGCTCCTCAGTGCAGCTGACAGCAGAACATTTCCACCAGAAGCTGGCTTCATCCGTCCAGCAGGGTGGATGCGAGTGGGCGGGGCTTAGAGGTCCAGGCTTAGCAGAGGAGGTGGAGTGAACTTGATGAGTGATGTAAGTTTACACTTAAAATGGGAATGACTTGTTGAGTGACATATTTTCAAACCAAGGGGGCCTAAAATGGAAAGCCAGGGTTGTGTTGGCTTTTGTATTGGTGGTGACCTCAGACATCCAAATATCTGCTCAAGCATAGAAAAAAGTGATTTTTCTATAATATGTCCCTTTTAACACCTTGTCTTTTTGAAAAATAGAAAATAATCAAAGGATTTAAACAATATGCAAATAATTGATTACATTATATTTTCATTTATAGTTTGTGCCTCCCAACCATTTTTGAAGTAGTACTGTAGTATCGGTATTCTCACTTAGCATCTGATGGACCTGGGATTCCATCAAACAAACTAATACTTTGGTGTTAAACATGACTGATGGGGTACCATCAATGTTCGCAAGCTGATTGATTATCATCCTCTCAGTGACAAGCACGAATCAGAGTCTGCCTGTGGCCCCTTTTAACAATGATTTGTATCTCTTTCAAATTTTAGAGCCTGTCCTAGTGTGACAGAGGAATGTCAAGCTGTTAGGTCAGTGAAAAGAGACAGAAGAGATCACTCTCTATATGACACCAAAGTTAGTGTAATAAAACAACAGGAAGCTGGCTGTAAAGGGAGAATTGTGTGCAGCAGCAACACATTTTATTCTGTGAATGATCTGTGCAACATCATTTTGCTGCCCTTATAGTCATCCAGTGCTTTACTTGGTTTTCTCACTGCTGTTAAGGGAACGCATATTTTAATTTTTAACAGATTGTTTTGTATATGCTATATTACACAATTTAAAAAAAAGGGTTTCAGCTAGTGTTCCAGCTTAATTCAATTAAATTTTATTTATATAGCGCCAAATTACAACAATTGTCATCTCAAGGCACAATCATGTTGTGCCTTGTGAAAATGTTAACAATCAACATTTTTGGTAGATCTCCATGAATCTTTCTACAGGCATTAATGTTCCCCTGAGGATGTATCACACATCTAAATTCTCCTCCAGTGCCACCAGCAGGTCAGCAAAAAATAACAACATTCTCTCACTGACAATGTGGCTTTGCCTTATTAGTGTTAATAAGTTTATTACTGCACGAAATGCTGACACAATACAACAATTGTTTTATTATTGTATATATTACATCTGCTGAACACCACATGTTAGAACTGTTCCAATGATCATGTTAGTGGGTTTCTGTTAGCCTTTAGCTAAAAGCCTAAACTCACATTGCTATCAGCATACACAGACAACTTTTGTTTACAGTGTATTTTTTTCTATTCATCTTTTGAATGATTGAATGATTATATAATTTCTATATCCCATCATTTATTTATTTACTTAACCTGTTTCCACTGAATTTCAGCATTTACCTTTTTATCAATATAGGCTAACTATCAAAACCTTTTTTTTCAATATTTTCAAGTGTTGGCGTTTTCATCCAGCAGTTGATGCCTGGAGTATGTGTGACAAATATGAACTGCATTTACAAATTCCATGTTTCGCTTGCCTGCAATTTAAGGTATCGATCTGGCATGAGGGAAAAGTTTGGGTTCAGAGTCTTGAGCTCAACATGTTATTAGTGGACAATCTGCTTTTTCTTGAATCACAGCTACTTAATTCTGTCACCTTTTGCCAAAGCTTGAAAAAGTAGCTAACGTACATATTCATAAATGCATCAAAGTTGCCTTCACAAGTTTCTGAAACAGCACTGTCACTGCTGCTTTCTTCATCAGACATACCATCAGATATATCATCATTCAGCAACCTTATCAGTAAATCATGACCTGTGAAACATGTAACAGCTACACACATGTATCTTGCAGATTTTTTATCAAAAACATTCATTCATTATATTATTCATCATATTCATTCTTTCAGAATTACAAAATGTATGATTGTGTGTCTGCCTCATGCAGGTTTGAAATCTAAAAAGTGCCCAATAATGTCATTGCATCATGAAAAGCAGAGGTATTCCTCAAACAGTTGCCTGTCTCACTCCCTCCCTAGTGTCTTGTGCTCTATGTCCGCAGACTGTTTCGTGTTGCCGCTGTTTGAAGTCGAGGTGGGGTCAGAGGAGCAGCAGCATCAATCACTGTAGTTAGATAATGGTGGAAACTGTAGAAGCATAACCTGATGCTGCCTGGGCAAGATTTTGAAGAGGCGATGAAACCCAATCTGCAAACTTTTTACAAGAGCTTGTTTGTCTAGGGCTGGCTTTGGCCGGTGATCAGCTGAGGTACCCAAACAGAACAGTGCTTTAAGTAGTTCCTGCTGGTGTCCATGTTGTTTCTTTACATTGACTTTAGACACTGCCCTTCTCTTTTCTTTTTCCCCCACCCCCAGGAGGTACAGAGCGTATTGAGTCCTCGACAGCCTGCTGTGTCTGGGTTGAGGATTTACTTTCGGATCTTCACCTGCAGGGGGTCTCTGCTTTGATTAATGCTTAACACACAAAGTCCTCTGGTTTCTAATAAAATAAACCTGCTTTGTTTTAGAATGATATATCCCACATACTTCCTTGTTTAATGATGAATAATGAAAGCTTATAATGCAGGGTAAGGAGCAAAAATCACACAAGATGCAGTACAATGACACTTCAAATAACATATAATTGTTTCATACAGTTAGGTTTTGACTTAATTAATAGAAATGCAATATATAGAATTATTATAGACAACCACCAAAGTAGAGAGGTGGAAAAATTCCTTCAAATTTCTTCAAAGTGTCCTTTATTGCACGAACCATAGAATATGCAAATGGTTGTGCATCTATACGGTTACATGAAGTAATAAAGAAGATCAAAATGACTAATTACTGTCATAGGGAGAATGTTGGCCCCTAACTAATCCATCATGTGTTTTAAATACCATGCCATGATATCAACTCTCTCTAACAAACCAAAGAAACTCCAAAAACGAACAAAAACCCTTAAGCAGTCCCCGATAGCTATGAGGCTAAAATGAACAACCTTTTGCTCTACGGTTTATAGGCTTTTGGAAAAATACAGTCTCTGTGTCCCCATGAGGCCAGGGTAAAATCAGAAAACTCATGGCAGGATCAATTTACTTCAACACAATCAAAACCTCAAATATAAAAGTAAATAGCAGCCCCACAACAATAAGCCACTAATGACACTGAACCTGTTCCAAATTCCAAATGTTCCAAAAACCACAAGTCTACTACATCTCATGCAACAGAAGTGACACATAAAACAGCTACATCTGTTTTCTACATAGTAGGCAGCTTTTTATTTAACGTGCCATGCACATCAGCCTTCAAAGAGAAGTCAGCCACTTGCATTTTAATAGCAGATTCAGACTCCTGGTACAGGGACCCCCTGGATGGAGAAGGTTACAGTTTTAAGCTTCACACATAACAGTTGATACTGATAAGTAACTGATAAGATTGAGCAACTATGGTTGAAATAAATCAAAACAGTAACAAAGACATTTTCAGTCTGAGCACTTTTCATTCAATACAGCTTTCTCTTCATGATAAAGAACTCTGCCGGGTGCTACAGGTGCAACAAAAGAACAATAAGTATGAAGCAGGTTTGGAATGGTTCAATGGTTCCGACTCGCAGCCGTGGTAGCCATGAATGGACATGGACAGCTGCAGCCACGAGCCCGACTGTGTTCCAGCCGGGCTCCACGTCTCTGCCGGCTGGAACACAGTCGGGCTCCACGTCTCTGCCGGCCTTCCAGCCGGGCGCCACGTCTCTGCCGGCCTTGTTCCAGCCAGTCATCTCTTCACCTGAACCGGCCTCGCCGCCGGATCCCTCCTCCGAGCTTGAGCCGGCCTCTTCCAGCCGGTCTTCTCCTCGTCCAAGCCGGCCTTTCCGCCGGGCTCATCCGAACCGGCCTTTCCGCCGGGCTCATCCGAACCGGCCTTTCCGCCGGGCTCCTCCTCGCCAGAGCCGGCCCTTCCACCGGGCTCATCCTCGTCCGAGCCGGCCTTTGCGCCTGCGTTCGGAGCCCGTCCCTCCCACCCTGAGTTGCGAACGTCTGGGAGCCGTTCCTGGGGGAGGGCTGTGGGCGTCGCCGGGGGTGGGTCGGGTGGACGCACCGTCGTCCTCGCCTTCACCTGTGGAGGCCCGGGTGGGCTCATCGTCATCCTCGCCATCGCCCGCGGAAGCCCAGGGGGGCGCAGCCTTGTCCTCGCCGTCGCCCACAGAAGCCCAAGTGGGCGCATCTTTGTCATCGCCCACACCCACGGAAGCCCAGGTGGGCGCACCCCCACCACTACCTTCACCAGTGGGAGTCCAAGTGGACCCACGCCTGTTCTTTCTGCCGCCAGGGAGAGCCCGGGCTGGTTCACGGATGTCCTGTCCTCTCCTCACTGCCCTGAAGGGGCGTCCGGGTCGCCGGAGGTTTGGCCGTCCGCCAGACGGTCTCCGGCCCCAGAGACCACGTCTCCTCGTTTTGTGTTTGGAATAAACCTTTTTGATTTGGAAGTCTTCATCTGGGTCCTACCATCCTCCACCGTTCCTGACAGTGTCAACAGGTGATCGTAATAATGATTTCATACAAAAGCATCATCAATGAAAGGCTGAGTCTTTGAGGAGCAAAGATGGCAGAGGATCTCCGGATTGTCAATAAATGTCTTAAAACTAGTTTTCTACTAATTTTAGTTGTTACACTTTCTACAGTAAAGAGATTGTTGAGGTTATCCATCTACCCTGAGCTCCTTCACAGTCTAAAACATGGTCACCTGACCTCGCCAAGGCACCTGTCATAATTACTGTGGCCCCATCAGGTTTTGGGGTGTATGGTGAGATGGCATTTTGAAATAAGTGGCTTTCTTCATTCCATTTCTCAACTCTTTACTTAAGCTATAACAAATAAATGAGAAATTAGAGTATATTATGAATTATGCTTCTGTATGTGTCATTAAAAATTTCCTTCTAAAGCTGTTGTGCTAACAACTGAAATATTCCTTAACTTGTGGTAAATTTTAGTCACTATTCTTTTTCGATATAGTATTTGTTACAGGAGCATAATTTTGACAACAGATAGACGGTTAAATACACTGGATAGTGTAGTGGTATGATTGCCACCTGCCATGTGGGAGACCTGAGTTCAAATCCCCTACATGAAAGGTACTAACTCCAGTAGGGGTCCTTAGGTAAGACCCCCTTACCCTACATGCCTATCTGTAAGTCGCTTTGGATAAAAGTGTCTGCTAAATGCATAAACATGGTAGTAGAGGGCTGCATTGGGATTGGGTCCCCAACTCAAATCTCGTGGGAGTGGGCGGTATGAACTTTGCTGCGGGCGGGAGCGGGAGGCTAAAAAAAAAACTTACTGCGGGATCGGGATATGTCCTATCAACAGGAAGTCAATAAATAATGTGGAATGGAAGCTCAAAGAAGGTCTTTACAGCACAAAGACAAAGCAAGACAAGTCTGACATTTGGAGAAGTTTCTCAATTGTCGATGAATCTCTTTATTAATAGCCTATAAAATGACGTGTTTTCTCCTGCGGGACGGGAGAAGACACAAAATCAATGCATTTCTATTATTGTGCGGGCATAAACACCCGTTTTGCGGGTGCGGGCGGGTGTGGACACACACGTTGCGGGAGCGGGCGGTAATGATCTGAAATTCAGCGGGAGCGGGATAAAGAAAACAGTCCCGCGCAGGGCTCTAAATGGTAGCATCTTATCTTCTGATATTTGTATTTGTATTTTTCAGATACAGAGGAGCACAAATGTTTTCTCCTCCAGGGGTAATGCTTGATCAAAACAGAGCTCTCTGTGGAAAAGTAAGGCACCTATTGTAGAATCACAGAATTATTCATGTAGATATTTGGACTTAATTTAATTAACAAAAGGTTGTTTTTAGTTTCTTTTGATGAAAATAATGAAGAAAAAATCCTAATATTTTTTGCATTAGATCTAACAGTCTAACAGGCCAGTCTACTTGTTAATCAATTACTTAATTTGTTATTTATTGATTAATTACTTTTGCCTCTCTTGTTCTTAATGAAATAATATAAATTTGGACTACCTCAGTTGACATCACTGTTATCGGCCATATCTAATTTCCCCATTGCTATCATATGGATGAGTATATTATATAGATATATACTAAAACCTAAAACCTTCCGGCCTACTAGCCAAGATGACCAAGGTTGATTTGTATGATTTGCTAGATATATCATGATCTGTATTTGCATACATGTCTGTCTGACATCACAGCTACGTGTTTATTAAAATATTATCTTCACCAGACCTAGTCTTATTTGGCATTTGTACTAATTGTTCTTGATTAATCTACAAATCCATTAATTAATCGACAAAATATTTTGAAAATTACATTCATGCTTCATTCATTTAATTTTTCCATTGTATTCCTGTGAGACTCGGTGTAAAAAAATCATATTTTTTATGGAATTTGCTCTTTGGTTCATTTGTGGCTTGCTAACCAGCTATAAGTCGAAGCCTACGCTGAGAACCTTTGTGGATCTCTGTTAGTAGTTCTCAGGTTAAGATGGGGCTTTGGGAGCAGACCCTTCAGTTCTGCAACATCCTGTTAGCCTTCATTTAAAACATCTTGCCTTTGTGTTTTCTTGTGCATTTTCCAGTGTTTGCTCCCCAGTTCTGATTACTTTTGTTGTATGTTATTATTTCATTTAATAAAATGCTTTCATATGCTATTCAACAAAACAGATTTAACAACAAATCTTTCCTGATGAGATATAAAAATCTACAAACACATTCAATGCCGTCGGTCTGTTGCTGCTGGAAGTTTAAGCCGCCAGGGTCTCTGTGTAAACTTACTGAGGATACATGCTGCCAGCTGTTGGTCAACAGACCTTCAACTTGCAGCAGTAACACTGAAGCTGTAGCGGTGGACAAAGGCCCTAAGAAGAGCAGACAGCAAGACAGAGAAACCCAGCAGAGAGATGATGTGACAGTCAGATGGCCTGCAGTGCCAGCTTCTCTGAAGAAACCTCAGTGCAACAAGCAAGACCACCCAGCTACATGGTTCCTTCCAGTAACATTGTTCATACAATATCAGCACATCAGACTGAGACTGATGAAATATACAGTTTGCATGACACCTACAACCAGCTCTCTGACATGTTGCTCATGCCACCTCTGCCCTGTACCTTATTGAAAGGCATAATTTTATATGGTTCCCTAGATATTTGCATATTGAAGGATACATCCCTTCAAGAACCTGATTACATTTTGCAGCCAAAACTATTCACATGTGAAGTCTTTTCATACTTGTCCTTTATACACATGGAATTAGTATGAATAATGTGCAATTTAGGTGTAAACTAAAGTCACACTTTAAAACTCAAAACACACTGCACACTGACATTTTATTAGTTATCCATAATTTTTCCTCTGAATTCAGTTAGTAAAATGAGTAATGTGATAACAGTCATCCAAAAAACATGCAGTCAGCATCAGTGCACACTTTCTGATCTAAAAGATTTATGTTGCATGGTGTTACTTTCACGATCTATCTTCTTAAATAAAATAAATAAATGACATTAATGCTAGTGCACATTTGTGAATGTTAATATTAAGACATCAACAAGTATTTCATCAACTCAAAACTCAAAATGGAAAAAATTCAAATGAAATTACTAGAATATAACTGATTGTGCCATTCTTATAGTGTATTTTTACTTGTATGATGTTGATTTTCCTGTGAACAGTAACAGTGATAAATTGTTATCACAAAGAAGTTCTGACAGTTTCCTTTGTTTGTCCATTCATTTTAAAGTGGTAATCATTTTTTAGAGTGGTAGTATTTTGGGTGCCTTGGGGAAAAAGGCTGAATAGAATGAGGATTGCGAAAGGAAGCGCAGATAAATCAAATTGTCTCATTACTGAATCATAGTGCGTTTTTTAATATAAAGATCAGATTCAAGCAGTGGTGTGCTAACACTCAAATGGTGATAATTTTTGTTTCTCGTTTCTTACTGTTCTGTACGTTTTAAAGCTATCTTTACCTCCGGCCGCTGCATGCGCGCCTGAAGGCCCGCTGAGGCCGAGCCGACAGCGGCTACAGAAACAAACTGTCTTACCGTTGGTAGTCGCTCCTGCAGTACAGTTTGGTGTCCTTGAAATAGCAGGTGGAAGTGAGCGGCTGCTGGCACGCGGCGCATTGCAGGCACCCCTCGTGCCAAGATGCGTCGTTGACCCGCATCAGGAAGCGGTCTGAGATGATCCGCGTGCAGCCCGCACACACGGCCTGCTGGGCAGAGTCACCGCCTGAGACACAGCAAGGGAGAACGGAAGACTCGTGAGCTGCAGCACAGCTTGTCTAAGCACAGAATAATAAAATAAAGTCAAATAAAATAAAACAGAATGAAATAAAATGCGTAACAGCCAGAGGAAACACTGAGGTCGTGAATGGAAAGAATCATTGTTTTTTCCTACATTGTGTGTTATGGTCCGTGGTTTGCATGAAAGGCTAAAAGTAAAGGTCAAACATTGTGTTTAACATCTCCGTGCTGGCATGTTTCTGTCTCCTCACTTAAACTAAGCGGGTAGAAAGTGTACCTGTGGCCCGGATCCACTCAGGTCCATTGTTGTGTAGGCCTGCCTCGGACACGCTGTGCCGATTCTATCTTCGTGTTCTCTTGTTTAATTCTAGCATATACCCGCTGATTCTGGCTGCTCTGAAAGAACTGAAACTGTTTTTCATGTATTCCCAGTTGGTTCTACCTTTTGTTTTTCTTGCTCCTTATAATGTGACAGGAGCGAAGACAATGATGCTCAAAACCACATCACATTTGCTGCTGTTCCTGAAATAACGCGTTTCATTCCTTTAGAAATATTGGCTATAGCACACTGGATAAACTCATCAGTATGAACAGACAACTACAGAGATAACACAGGCTACAGCCCAAAAACAGGCCTAAAACCAAACTGCCATCAGAATTAATTCAAGCAACAGCGGGATGAGAGAAGGCTGAACACGAATACCGACCGATAAAAGAAAAAAAAATTAAAAATCAAGCAGTTTCTACTAAACCCGACAGACGACTCCTGTCTGGCTGGTGCCTCTGCTGAGGGGCAGCCACCTCCCTCCGCTGCCAGCACACGAGTTTAGAGAGCACTCTGAACTCACCCATTATAACGTGCAATGAGCTGGCATCACTGAGAAGACGATCCTCTATTTTTATGTCATTCAGCATCTTCACACAACCAGCAGAGCCGACCGACTCGCGCCTCTCTGCACGCGACACACTTGTTGCAGTTTCTATAAACTGAGAGATCCCGGACTGTCTTTAGTCCCTGCCGCCTGAGAGCTGCTGTTAAATGAACAAGGGCTCCAAGATACTAAGCTGAAACCCTTTATCAATGAGGATGAGTATCAGCTGATGTAAGCCCAGGGTGCTGGAGGGAAGCGGATCCTGCAGTTCTGAATGTGAAGTCCGACTCTGTCACTGAAAAGGGTAACAGCAGACAGAAACCCTCCCTTCAGCGGTACTGCTGTGGATGGATCCGCCTCCACTCAGTCTACAAACTAAATGCTGTCGGTCTACTGAATGAAATCACAAAAAACAGCCCTAAGTGCTGCTACTCTGAAACAACACCGGGCTGCATTTAGCCGACAACACGTCTAATTTCAGGGTAATTTCATGTTTTCAAATAATCCCTTTATTTAAAGAATAAAATCAAACAAAAATCAACCCTTTATTAAGGAAGAGATATGTTTGCATTTCTAAAGGATGTACCGAAGAGCAAAATATAGACAAACCTATACAGTCCGCCATTTTCAGAAAGAATTAAAACAACTGAATACAAACCTTCTCCATCCGACTATGGACTGACTGAGACCTTTGCTGTTGACTGTAATATGAAATCAAAAGTGTAATCTTACATTTGAAAACAAATGATCGTAATAAAACTTTTCAGCGTGCGGTCTAATTTATCTTTCATTCATCTTTCATTCATCTTATCTTTCATCTTTAATTTGTGGAAAGTCAGGGAACAGCCCAGTTCACAGCAAACATTTGTATGTGGTCGTGGAAGCACTGGTTCTAATTAAATATTCCAAACCAACATATAAATGGAATGAACGGTGGTGCCATGCGGTAATTACCCTGTTATACACGATAATGCTTAAAAGTGCACATCTTCATAAATCGTAACATTCTACATCTGGTCATGTCCTACTGGTCACAGAGCAAATGTTAAAAACTGTGCAGCCCACCTGAGAATTTCACTGCCCCGCAGTATGAGTCCCATCTACACGGGCTCATGGTCACTTTGCCCTACACATTAGGCTCCCCCCAGTTATAGCCCACACACCGCCATAACATCACATTAATGTGAGTGGCCAGAGATGAAATGGAGACAATAAGCAGCTGAAGACTGAACATGTTACATGTATGATGGCCTGAGAGCTGTTCGCCGCGTGGGGTGTTTTCCTTTGTTGGTGCTGCATTCACTGTCAGCTCGCTGGTGGTCGGAGGAGGATTTTATTAACGGAAACTAAAATATCAAGAGATGCAAACGGATCAGGTTCAGTCCAGGCTAAGGACCAGTTAGTGATCACGAACACTGGTCAGTGTCATGATAAGCAGGCTGTGTGTGTTTTTTCTTTTCTTTTCTTTTTGAGAGTAAATCATGATGTGAAGAATTCTGGTCTTGGTTGGTGGAGTGCTGACCCGTGTTCTATCCTTCCATTGCAAACATATCTTAAAAGCTGAATTAGGGGAAATGTTTACTGATTGAAACATTGTGGAGGTTATGTTTCCATCCAAGTAAAAACTAATACAAAAAATCCTAAATTATTTCTGTAGAACTGGAGATGTTAACTATGAGGTGGAAACAAGCTTCCATCATATCTCTAGGATGCTTGGCCTTTGCTTTTGAGACATTTCCCTCAGTGATATTTGAGCTTTGGACTGAACTTGTGGGGAATTGGGACAGCTTATTTCATCACTGTTTTAGGCTAAGTATATTTATTGTTTGTATATTATTTGCTGTATCATTTTGTTCATAATCCAAAGCACTTGCACCAAATAATCTTTTTAAAGACAACTACACCTCTTTTGCACCCCAACTTTGTTTGATTCTCTTGCCTCTACCATCCCTCTATGTTCTGGATCCCTGCTTACTTTCTTTCATCTTCCTCTATTCTTTTCCCTTTTTTCTCCCATTTATTTAATTTCATTCCTGCTATTTGCTTTTTTTCTTGTCTTAGTATTGTTCCTCCTCTCCTACCAAAACTATTTTATTCCACTTGTTTTATCAGGATTATAGGGATGGGTTAAGAAGTCAACGCTAAACTTAGTGTTATATTTGGCTTGGTTTTTGTATCAGTGAAAAGTTGTTTTTCGTCATACCTACCAAAAACAACCAAGAAAATCCATAGAAATTCATCCAGTAGATAACCATCTTTATTATCAAGGCTCTGTAGATATGAAAAAAAATTTAAACTAAAACATTGAGGATACACAGTAAAGTAAAACTTTTGATGTTTTTTTTTTTCCTCTCAGCCAAAATGCTGATGGCGGAATCAGCCTTATATGATTTGGCTGGATGAGTCAGAATAAAAACTGCCAATGATCAAAAATGGAAACCCGATATGAACATATTGTGGAGTGATTTTTATTTCAATAGCACACAATATTAGAAACAACTACAGAAGAGATTGTTGCGTTGACTCAGAGAACATCTGATATAATGTGTTCAGTTACAAACACTGAGCCTCTTTGAATATATGGTTGGTGGATAGATGATTTTATCTATTCAATTCAGTTTTATCTCTATAGCGCTAAATCCCAATAAAGGTTATTTCGAGGCATTTTAAAGATACAGTGGGTTCTTTGTTAATAAAACCTTAGCTTGAGGCTCCAATCATTTCTTCATAGTAATCCACGACAAAATAAATTAAAAAAAATTCCAAAGGATTATTTTGATTCAGTTTTAATGTTTACTTCAAAAATAAAACAAGAACTAGTGCAAAAAAAAACAAAACAGCAAATAAAGATTAAAAAAAAAACTGTGGCTCCTCTCCACGTTAAAATGACTCTAACTCAGACCAGGAAACCACACCGACCGAAATATGGCAAATGCATATGGACAATTACAACATAATCCCAAAGCCATATAGATACATTTTCAATTATCCACACCCACATCCCAAGTGCAACAAATTAAATATGAACTTAAATTATTCCCCAATGTAGTGGCACTCTGTTTCATTCAAATTCTTCTGTACCACCTTTTGAAGTCAGTCTAACAACCAGTATTTGAAATGTGAGTGAGATCAGATATTCTTCTTTTAAAATTTTTACTTAAAAATAAAATTGTACATTGGTTAAAAAACTGTTGCTTCCACAGTCTGTTCAAACTTAAACAACCACATCCAATCAGAAGCTCAAAGTACAGAAATCCTTTTCTAATTACCAGTTTATGAATTCTTTTAACAAAGAGTCATTATGATATTTGATTCTATTATTTTCACTATTTAACCAAATTAGTACAAATGAATTATTTCCAAATTGGCTCTTTGATCCAAATATTAATAAACTAAAATGGAATTGAGGCTACTTCAGATTTAACCCATAAAGACAAAGGTAAATACAGGTTAAAACTAAATGTCAGGACAAACATAAACACAGTGAACTAAATTCATCTCACAACCTATGTCACACATGTAACATGTATGTAACACAGAAAATATTCTAACAACCAATCAATAGACTAAAATTGTGAAATGAATCAAAGCATGGTTTGAATAGCAGTCTAATTTACAGTAAACCTCTATTCTAATCACCATGGATTGTACAAAAAAAGGGTTTTGCAGACGTTAACAGTATGGTGATATAGCTTGGTGTGCATTTGTATCAGGACGACTGTGCAGATGCTTTCAGTTGGGTTGAAAAAAAAGAAAAAAGAGTTTGATTTAACTATTTTCAGGTTTCCATTTCAAATGTGGTCGATATGTTAGCTTGTTCTATGTCCCTGGGATGAACACTAGTAAAAGTTTTCCATTTTCTTCCTTTTCTTTTTTGTGAATTTCATGGTTAGCTTTCATTCCCTATGACCCATTTATACGGCACCACTCCAATAAACACATGTAATGTAATTCTGTGGTTCCACGGCTCGGGAGTCGTTGAAAAAGCTTCTCCAATAAGGCAACAAAGTAAAGTTACTTCATACTGTCCCAACCACCCTGAAACTCATTTGGATGTAATCCTACACTGAAAAACAAAAACTTGTGGTTTGAGTAAGATGAGGCTCTTATGTCGTGGAAACTTGTAAGAAGTCATCAAAAGGTGTGTCAGATAATGTGACATTAATCATTTCCAAATCATTTATACAGTTTTTGCTTTGATCTCAATTTGCATCTCTTTTGCGGATTGTGAGAGATGGCAGGACCCTTAAAGGAGATAAGGATGACAGAACTAACGTAAAAAGATTTATTTACGATAACAGAATGTGTGAAAACTGAACTCTGTTGTGCTAAGGGGAAATGTTCTGCTTACAGATGCTGTCAGGAGGTTTGGTATCTTCTTTTTCACTTTTTAACAATTTTAACGAGTTTTAACCACTACTTCAGTCTCAGAAATACAGATCTGACATTGGACCTCTCTTGAACAAACTTTCACAGGAGCTAACAAGTTGACAAGAGAGGTGGCATGAAGCCTATAGTGGAAAATTACCGGATACAGGGAGATAGGGAGGAGTTTTGCCACACAAGGAGAAGATATCTGACTGGAGCAGAGATGGGGTATGAGGCTGAAATCGGACCAAGGACCAATCAGGGAAAGCCAAGTCTAAACCACGGCTTCTCCCCAACTTTTGGACCAATAATATTTACATCATATTTGTATGGCAATATAAAAGTTTATTTTACAAAAGAGAGGTAGCCCTTTTTCTGATCAGATTGCCTGGCAGAGAAAGGTCCAAAGCACTGTGTAACTTGAACCTTGAACCATTTAATAAATTCCGAGCTAGACTTGGAGTTTGCATATCTTCTCTTAAACAAACGAACACAATGAATTGGTGACCCTGACGTGATCTGAGTGAGGAATCAGAGACCGTTGGCAACCGGGCCAGACGGTGAAGTGAGCCTCAGCTGGCTTCTCAGACTCCCAACCTCACAAAATGAAAGGTAAGCAGAGACCTTTTTATTAAGACCTAACTATGCAAACTGACTTTGGAAGATTATACTGGGAGTGACTGATCGGTAAGGCAACCGAGTGAAAATGATCTAAACCGTAGTGTATTCTGAAAGTGTATGATTTGAGTTTCAAGTTTAATATAGTGGGTTTAGAGTCCCCCTGCTTAAGAAGAAAAGCAACAACAGGGCAGTGTTTAAAGTCGCGCGAGGTATAGTAGACGTCCTGAAAGCAACAGGTTCATATAAAATAGGACTGTGTCATGTTTAAAGTCAAGTAAGGTATCAAAGCCCTTACAAAAGCAACAGGCACACATAAATTAGCATTAAAATAGCATTTAAAGCGTATAAAAAATGTGTGACTTTGTTTTCGTCTGAATAAAAAAAAAAGTGTGTGCATTACCAACTGATAAAGGAGTAGGTGAGCAAAGGTTTTGTTGAACAGTAAGAGTGCATCATGGTGTGGACAGAGAAGGTATTGCCAATCTCGTGGCACAGCTGAGCTAAATCTTGCCTGGCTCCGTCTGACGGAGGGCTGGTGATACTGCAGGTCAGCAGACTGACCCCTGGTGGACCCAGGTAAAAGAGTAAAAGGAAGAAAAAATAAGACAGTAATAAATTAAAATCAACAGTTCTCTTTATCAATAACTATTCAACACCAGAACAAAACAAATAATACCTGATTAAGAAAAACATTAATAGGTCAAATAAAATAAGCAAAAACAAAGCTGTTTTGAATCACTGATTCTCAGTTTTTCCCAAAGTGGAAATCACAAAAACCTCTTGTGTTTGTTGTTGTGTATCGTCCACCTGGCCCTTATTCTGAGTTTCTGTCTGAATTCTCAGAGTTTTTATCCCAGTTAGTGCTGAGTACAGATAAGGTCATTGTAGTGGGTGACTTTAATATTCATGTAGATGTTGAAAATGACAGAATCAGAAACTGTTTTACTGCCAAGTAGGTTTACACATACAAGGAATTGTATGCAAGTGTGCTGGTGCTTTGTTTTCTGAAAAGTTCAATAAAAAACAAATAAGAACACCAAGTAAAAGTGGAAGTGAAACAATGGAATAAGTATGTACAGGTATTGTGTAGACAGTCCGTGGAGGAGATAGTACACAATGTAATGTGCAGAGGGTGGGGGATCAGTGTCAGTGGGGGTCTCTGCAGAGGGGAAGAAACTGTTCTTGTGGCGTGAGGTTTTGGTCTTGATGCACTGCAGAATCCTGCCAGAGGGGAGTGGGTCAAAGAGTTTGTGTCTGGGATGGGAGGGGTCAGCTGCAATCTTGCCTGCACACCTCAGTGTACCAGAGGAGTACACATCCTGGAGACTTGGGAGGTTGCAGCCAATCACCTTCTCAGCAGAGTGAATGATACGCTGCAGTCTGGCCTTGTCCCTGGCCATGGCAGCAGCGTACCAGACGGTGATGGAGGAGGTGAGGATGGACTCGATGATGGCAGAGTAGAAGTGCACCATCATTGCCTTTGGCAGGTTGAATTTCCTCAAATGTTTCAAAAGCATTAACATCAGCACCTCTCTGACAGCCTGGTGGGAATTTCTTAAAATAACAAAGTCTTCAATTGTCCCATGTAAGGTTACACCCATCTGGAACAATCCTGACATACTGCAAAACAAAAAAATGCTAAACTTTACTCTGTGGAAGATCAAAGGAATCAAACATCTGGAACATATAATCCAAAATGGACATTTTATTTCATTTGATGAGCTCATATCACAACATGAGATAGGCAGCAATAAATTCCTAGAATATCAACAACTTAAGTCTATAATAACAAAGAAATATATCCTCCACCAACCAGACTTACAACTCCCGACTAGGGTAGCAGAATTTCTAAGCATCTGCACCCCAAAACTACTATCAAAAATATATAAATTATTGTCTAAAATAGATGACACAATGTCTCTTTCATCCTCAAAATGGGAGGCAGATTTATCCATCAGTTCTAGTCATAGCTTCTGGCCACAAATATGTTTAAACACCTTCAGAATGACTCAGAATTCTAATTTACAGCTCATACAATACAAAATTCTTCATAGAACACACTATACAGGACAAAGGATGTCCAGGATGGGTCTAACACACTCAAACATCTGCTCACATTGCACAGATAACACACCTGATGATTATGCACATGCTTTGTGGTTCTGTGCGCCTGTTCTGGCTTGAAGTCTGTGCGGACCAATCAACATGGCTAAAGTGTAGCATCCCTGCATGCCCCACACTGTGCATACTGGGTGACTTAGACAACATCAACATGGAAATTAACTCAGCACACATGGTTCTCACAGTGTTATGTATCGCAAAGAAAACTATTCTCATGAACTGGAAAGCGAAGAACAATCTGTGTATTAACCAGTTTAGAAATTTTCTTTTAGACTATATTAGCATGGAAACAATGTCTGCCTCCTCAAAACATCAATTGGCTCTCTGGTCCCCTCTGATTAGCTTTATCACATAGTGGTGGTGGTGGGTTGCTGTCCCGTCGCTCTGGGCGGTTGGGTGTGTGCTGGGGGGGGCTGTGTGGCTTCGGGCGTCTGGTGGTCTCTCGGGTCGTGGGGACCGGGTTGGTCATTGCTGGGGGGGACTGTGTGTCGGGCTTGGAGGGCAGTTTTGGGGGCTTGCGGGTGGGACTGTCTTGCGGTGTGGGGCGGGGTCCCTTAGGGGCCTTGGGGTGGTGACTGCTGGCTCTATGCCGGGTGGCCGGGCCGCTCTGGCGTGGGTGGTGGTGCTGGGCCCTGTTGGCTGGGCGCTTCCTTGTGCCCGGGTGGGGGGGGGTGTGGGGGGTGTGGGGGGTTGTCCTGGACGCGCCACAGTATGGGTGGGTTGGTTGTAGAGGTCCTCCGGGGTGTGGTGGGGCGGGATGGGTACCTTCTGGGGGTACAGTAGCTCCCGGAATATGGTCGTTGCAGCCCCTCCTGCCCTGGGTTGGGGGGGGGGGGCTCTGTACACTTATACACTCATAACTAAGCACAGTTACCATGTAGGTCCTGTGCCATGGGTGTTGCATGTTCTCACACACACACACACACACATTTATTAGCCCAGTAGCATGGTCGCTAAGCAGTTGATGTATTATCATGTCGTCTCAGGTCATCTATATTCACAGCTGTGTTGTATGCGATTACCGCTTCTTGTGCTTGTTTTTGTTTGGTTGTGTGTTTGTTTTTTCTCTGCTTGTCTGCTTTCAGGTGCTCCTGGTGGCGCAAAGGCTGTATTCCCCTCAGAGGCCATGGATTGTTGTCTGTTTTGTTTTTTACAGGTGTAGCAGCTGGTTGTCTGGTTTTTGTTTCTATTTTTGTTCTGTTTCCCCTTCTTTCCTCTTCTTCTTTCCTTGTCCCCCGGTCCGGTTCATTTCTATTACATGTTATATATTGTAAACAGAAATAAATAAATGGGCATCAAGGGGAGCTTTACATTTATAAAACTTCCCTTGGCAAAGCAAATCTGTTTGGCATCAAAGGTATTCAGACTACAATTCTGCTGCCATAATGCTGACTTATGGCATTTGATTCAAAGTAAACACAATAAACTTGTGCTGAAGAAAAAAATGGACCAGACTCAGTGAATTATTCCCTATGATCCCTATATAGACCAGTGAGCAGTGCTGACCAACGTGTCACTGGGGTCATCAAGTGGGAACCTCCTTTCATCATTGTCTAGTTTGGCCCATGACACCTCCAGGAGGCTAGACAGTGATCACTGGCGTCCCAGAGTCACTCCCCTAATGCCAGCCATCACTGCTCCTCACACCACAACAACCATCTTTTTTTCCCACAACCACAAGCTACCCCAGCCTCTCATCAGCTGCACACCAGTCATAGCAGGGTGGGGATACAAACCCCGGTTCGGGTGGGGGGTTGGAATAGAAGAAGCAAAGATAAGTAAGAATGGGATTCAAACCCTGGTTCGGGTAGGGGGTAATGAAAGTAAAGACTGTGCTAGAGGTGGAGGCAGCACAAGACACACTAGCAGATTCAGCAGACAAACTCACTTAAACAGTCCTACAGTCACTAAAAATGCCAGCAAAAACAAGGCCATACAGACCAACTCAGCTAAAATGGCCGCCTGGTTTCAAATGGCTATCATGGGCCACACCATCCACTTAAATTTATCCTGGATTTCTTCCTTGCTTCTTCCAAGAGTCTGTTTTCCCCTAAGTGCTTCCCCTGCTGGGCCCCCAGCTACTATTGCTTCTTCTAATCCAAATCCACTGACTGGACTTTAATGCCTCATCTGACACTCCCTTCACTATTTTCCTGACACTCTGTCCACTTACACCCAACTCCGTCAACAATGAGACAAGAGACATTGCAACAAATCCTCTACATCCTACTTCCACTGAACATATCCTAATTTTCCATCCTTGCAGCTCTGCTTCTGCCCCCAACTCCACATACCTAAGCTTTTTCCTTTCATATGCTTCTGCAATTAATTCCTCCCAAGGAACAGTCAGCTCTATGAAATAAACTCTCATTCTACTCCTAGACCACAAGACTGTGTCAGGCCTTAAATTTGTAGAGGATATTTCCTGGGGAACAACAAGCTTTCCTCCTAAACCTACCTGCATCTCCCAATCACAAGCATCTTCTAAGCTGCCTTGCCTGCTTAGTAACTTAGTAACTCTTGAACAAACTGAATACAATTAAATTCAATTCAATTTTATTTCTATAGCGCCAGATTACAACAATTGTCATCTCAAGGCACTTAAGCAATATAGTCCAATTCAAGTCAATTGGAATTCAATTCATTGTAATCATAATCCAATTAATTCATATAGAGCCAATTCAAAAAATAATATCCTAGCTAAGGAAACCAACAGATTGCACCGAAACTTGTCTTCAGTCCAATCTCCCGTCCTGAGCGTGCCTGAGGCGACTGTGGAAAGGAACGACTCCCTTTTAACAGGAAGAAACCTCTGGCAGAACCAGACTCAGGAAGGATGGCCATCCGCCTCCACCAGCTGGGGTTTGAGAAGACAGAAAAGAGGGAAAAGAGGGGGGAAAAACACCATAACGCCATTCAAAGGATACCTGTTGGAACAGGGAAACACAAGTTAATAACCACAATAATGTCACATGTACATAAAATCATTTGAGAAATTAAACAGGGAAAAACAGAGAAAAGTGAGGAAAGGTGTGACAGACGAGGTCCCCCAGCAGTCTAAGCCTATAGCAGCTTAACTATGGGATGTTTCAGGATTACCTGAGCCATGCCTAACTATAAGCTTTATCAAAAAGGAAAGTTTTAAGCCTAATCTTAAAAGTGGAAAGGGTGTCTGCTTCCCGGACATTTACTGGCAGCTTATTCCACAAGAGAGGGGCCTGATAACTGAAGGCTCTGCCTCCCATTCTACTTTTAGAAACTCTGGGAAAAACAACTAAACCTGCAGTTTGGGAGCGAAGTGCTCTGTTAGGAAAATAGCTTACAATGAGATCTTTAAGATATGATGGAGCTCGGTCATTTAGAGCTTTATGTGTGAGGAGAAGAATCTTAAATTCTATTCTGAATTTAACAGGGAGCCAATGAAGAGAAGCTAAAACTGGAGAAACATGATCTCTCCTGTTAGGTCTCATCAGAACACTGGCTGCAGCATTCTGGATCAGCTGGAGGCTTTTCAGAGAATATGCGGGACAGCCCAATAATAAGGAATTACAGTAGTCCAATCCTGAAATAACAAATGCATGAACCTCTGAGACAGGATGTTCCTGATTTGAGCAATATTACGAAGGTGAAAGAAGGCAGTCCTAGAAACCAGTTTTATATGTGCGTCAAATGATAAATTCTGGTCAAAAATAACTCCAAGGTTCCTCACTGTAGAACTAGAAGCCAAGGAAATACCATCTAGAGTAACTATATAACTAGACAATTTCTCCCTGAAGCGCTCAGGTCCAAAGAGAACAACTTCAGTTTTGTCTGAATTTAAAAGCAGACAGTTCTGAGTCATCCAGGTCTTTATGTCTTTAAGACAGGCTTGTAGTCTGACCAACCTATTGGTTTCATCTGGTTTCATAGACAGGTACAGCTGATAATCGTCAGCATAACAATGGAAATTTATGCCATGCTGTCTAATAATGTTACCTAATAGAAGCATGTATAAAGTAAAAAGAATCGGTCCAAGCACAGAACCCTGAGGAACTCCATGACTTACTCCAATGTGTGAGGAAGATTCTTCATTTACAAGAACAAACTGGAATCTATCAGATAAATATGACTTAAACCAGCCTAATGCGGTTCCTTTAATCCCAATAACATGTTCAAGTCTCTGTAACAGAATGCTGTGATCGATCGTATCAAATGCAGCACTGAGATCCAACAGGACAAGCACAGAAACAAGTCCGCTATCAGAGGCTAAGAGGAGATCATTGGTAACTTTCACCAGTGCTGTTTGTGTGCCATGATGCACTCTGAATGCTGACTGAAACTCTTCAAACAGATTATTTCTATGTAAATGATCACAAAGTTGAGCTGCAACTATTTTTTCCAGAACTTTAGACATGAAAGGGAGATTGGATATAGGCCGATAATTAGCCAACACTTCTGAATCAAGAGTAGGTTTTTTAAGTAAAGGTTTAATTACAGCAACCTTAAAAGTCTGAGGTACATATCCTATCAACAAAGACCGATTGATCAAATCCAATATGGAAGTGTCAATTAAGGGGGAAACCTCCTTGAACAGTCTGGTTGGGATTGGGTCTAAAATACAAGTTGATGGTTTAGAAGAGACTATTGCTGTTGTTAGCTCAGAAAGATCAATTGGGCAGAAGCTGTCTAAATACAAATCAGGTTCTAAAGATACTTCTAAAGCTGCTGCACTTGATGATACATCAGTTATAATAGTGGGAAGGATTCCATTAATCTTCTCTGATAGAAACAATTTTATTGATAAAGAATCTCATGTTATCATCGCTACTGAGAGCTAAAGGAATACATGGCTCAACAGAGCTCGGACTCTTTGTCAGCCTGGCAACAGTGCTGAAAAGAAACCTGGGATTATTCTTATTCTCTTCTATCATTGATGAATAATAAGCAGTTCTAGCTTTACAAAGGGCTTTCTTACACGTTATTAAACTATCTTTCCAGACTAATTGAGACTCTTCTAAATTAGAGGAACGCCACCGTCTCTCCAGCTTTCTTGCAGTCTGCTTTAAAGCAGCTGTGGATTATACCAAGGAGCCAACCTCTTCTGACTGATTACCTTCCTTTTCAGAGGGGCAACATTGTCCAGTGTTGTACGCATTGAAGCTATAGTGCTGTCAACAAGAGAGTCAAGTTCTACGGGAGTAAAATTTAGGTAGCCATTCTCTGTCATATCTGCACATGGCAGTGAAGAAAAGGATGATGAAATCAACTCTTTAAATCTGGTTACAGCATTCTCTTCTATATGTAAATTTCTTCTCAGAAGCTGTATAGTCAAGTAATGTAAACTCAAAAGTTATCAAAAAATGGTCAGATAAGATGGTTATGAGGGAATACTGTTAACTGTTCATTCTCAATGCCATAAGTCAGCATAATGATATGATTAAGGCAGTGAGTAGGAAGTATTCATTGAGTCTTTAGCACAAATTTCTTGTGTTTAGCTCAATCCAAATCTAGCCTAGCAAGTGACTGCTGTGAATCGGGCATCTGACAAGAAGAGAAAGACCATGTGGTTGGAAAAACAGCTGACAGGAGGCAAAGACCCCAAAGGTGCTGGCTTGGGCTAGCACTCCATGGAAGCAGTAGCGAGGCCGAGCAGCTTTGTTACAATCAGCATAAGCTATAAGTAATTTAAGGATAATACCCCTCGGGTCAGCGAGAGCAGGGGCAGAAGATGACTCACAGGCAGACTACATGGCAACTGACACTGGAACAAACATCACTATGTGGTGGATATGTGACTCAGTGAAGGATGGGGGCACGGACTTATTCTCTAGGGCTAGAACTGGGCAGAATAGTTCTCGGAGCCAAGAGAGCATAGCTGGAGAAAATAAAAGGGGCAGGCTAGAGGGAAATAAACTCCAGGTTTGGCCTTGTGGCTGGCAGACAGTAATGTCAGTTAGAGGCCTTAAAATGCATCAGGGAAGAAAGAGATGTATGGTAAAAGAAGGGCAGTGTGGCCGCATCGATCAGTACTTTTTAAGAAGTCAATCGAGTAAGTCGGATGAAGTCCAACGGCAGGTAGAAAACCACAGTCCGAAGGATATGAATAACACAAAGTGAGGTGAATAGGCCAGTTAGAGAGAGAAATATGGAGCAGAAAGCTAGAGTTAAATGGTGTAGGGCAAATAACAAAGAATGGAAGGCAGTCAAAAGAGATTTGTCGATCATATTAGGTAGGTTAGGAGGAAATGCAAGAGATAGGGTAGAGAAGATGGGGAATATAATTTACTCCTATGGTGCAGAAAGATTTGGAGTGCAAGATAGAAAGAGGGTTGAAAGAGTACATTTAGTTAAGTCTAGACGGCAAAGAGAAATGGAGAAATTGGTTAAGGAAAGAATAAACTTAAGAAAGCAGTGGAAAAGAGCTACAGAGGAAGAGAGGGAGGGAATTAATGTTTTGCAGGAAGAACTGAGAAGAAGGCTAGCAATACTCAGAAGGGCTGAATATCTTAGGAAAAAGAGTAAGACGAAAGAATATGTAAAGACTGCATTTTACAGGGACCCGTTCAAGTTTGTTAAAGGGTTGTTTAACCAGGAAAAGGGAGGGCAGCTTAAAGCAACAAAGTCAGAGGTGGAAGTGTATCTAATTCAATTTAATTTTATTTATATAGCGCCAAATTACAACAATTGTAAGAATCTAAGAAATACACATTTAGATCTTGAGCAGTATAGAGTAGTAGGCCTTCCACCTGACATGCCACCATTAGGAGAGATAGTTCATAAGATGGATGTTAGACCACCTAGGTGGAAAGAGGTTGAAGAGAGTGGCAGTGGACGGCTTTGCTTTGCGGTAAGACGTATTGCATCACTTCCTGTTGCTTTGTGTGTACTGTGACAGTTCTCGCTCGTCTTGAACTACTAATAATCACCTTATTTCTCCCTATAATTTACACATCTTGCATAGTTAACTCTATCGCATACTTGTTATATTCTAATGCTCACTCTTACAGATCTTTAGTTTTATTTTTCACTTTTTAGCGGTGTGTCTGGTTCTCTAGCTTAGCATGGCTACTAGTTCTCTTCCTCCATCTCCTGCTTTCACCTGCTCCGTGTGTCAGATGTTTAGTTACTCCTCTGCCTCCTTTAGTGGTAATGGTACATGTAACAAATGTAGTCTTTTTGTAGTTTTGGAGGCAAGGTTATCTGAATTGGAAGCTCGGCTCTGCACTGTTGAAAACCACCCGATAGCGAGCCAGGCCCCTTTAGTGAGTGCGGAGCCACCTAGTGTAGCTAGCTCTGTTAGTCGTGCCCGAGCAGATCCCGAGCAGCCGGGACTTAAGAGTGGCTGGGTGACTGTCAGGAAGAGGAGTCATAGTCCTAAAGTCAAGCCCGTGGTTCACCATCAACCTGTCCACGTTTCAAATAGATTTTCCCCACTCAGCGACACACCCGCTGAGGACAAAACCCTGGTAATTGGCAGCTCTATAGTCAGAAACGTGGCATTAGAGACACCAGCGACCATAGTCAAATGCATTCCAGGGGCCAGAGCGGGCGACATAGAATCCTATTTAAAACTGCTGGCTAAGGATAAGCGTAAATATGGTCAAATAGTTTTTCACGTCGGCGGTAATGACACCCGGTTACGCCAATCGGAGGTCACTAAAATTAATGTTGCATCGGTGTGTAATTTTGCCAAAACAATGTCGGACTCCGTAGTTTTCTCTGGACCCCTGCCAAATCTGACCAGTGATGACATGTTTAGCCGCATGTCCTCATTCAATCGCTGGTTGTCTAGATGGTGTCCAGCAAACAACGTGGGCTACATAGATAATTGGCAATCTTTCTGGAGAAAACCTGGTCTGATGAGGAGAGACGGCATCCATCCCACTTTGGAAGGAGCGGCTCTCATTTCTAGAAATATGGACGAATTTATTAGTCATCCAAAAACATGACAACTCAGGGTTGAGACCAGGATGCAGAGTTGTAGTCTTACGCACTTCTCTGCGGCTTCCTACCTGATACTGCCCCCCCCCCCATCAAAAAACACAAAAGGAGCAAATCCTCTTGTGCAAAAAAAATTTAAAACAAAAACTTTAACTGAACAAAAACATCAAACTATTAAATGTGGTTTGCTGAATATTAGACCTCTCCTTTCCAAGTCTCTGTTAGTGAATGATTTGATCTGTGATCATCATATTGATATATTTTGTCTTACAGAAACCTGGCTGCAGCAGGAGGATCATGTTAGCATTAATGAATTAACTCCCTCTGACTATTTAAATGTTCACGTTCCTCCAACCACAGGCAGAGGAGGAGGAGTGGCAGCTATCTTCAGATCAGGGTTACTAATCAGTCCTAGACCCAAGATTAGTTTTAGCTCTTTTGAATCTCTGATTCTCAGTTTTTCCCAAAGTGGAAATCACAAAAACCTCTTGTGTTTGTTGTTGTGTATCGTCCACCTGGCCCTTATTCTGAGTTTCTGTCTGAATTCTGAGTTTTTATCCCAGTTAGTGCTGAGTACAGATAAAGTCATTGTAAAGGGTGACTTTAATATTCATGTAGATGTTGAAAATGACAGCCTAAATATTAACTTTAATTCTATATTAGACTCTATTGGATTTTCTCAAAGTGTTCACAGACCTACTCACTGCCTTAATCACACCCTTGACCTTGTGCTGACTTATGGCATTGAGAGTGAACAGTTAACAGTGTTCCCTCATAACCCTGTCTTGTCTGACCATTTTTTAATAACTTTTGAATTTACATTACTTGACTATACGGTTTCTGAGAAGAATTTTACATATAGAAGGTGTCTGTCAGAGAATGCTGTAACCAGATTTAAAGAGTTGATTTCATCATCCTTTTCTTCAATGCCATGTGCAGATATGACAGAGGACGGCTACCTAAATTTTACTCCCGTAGATTTGATACGATCGATCACAGCATTCTGTTACAGAGACTTGAACATGTTATTGGGATTAAAGGAACCGCATTAGGCTGGTTTAAGTCATATTTATCTGATAGATTCCAGTTTGTTCTTGTAAATGAAGAATCTTCCTCACACACCAGAGTAAGTTATGGAGTTCCTCAGGGTTCTGTGCTTGGACAGATTCTTTTTTAACTTTATACATGTTTCCACTAGTTAACATTATTAGACAGCATGGCATAAATTTCCATTGCTATGCTGATTACAATCAGCTGTACTTATCTATGAAACCAGATGAACCCAAAAGGTTTGTCAAACTACAAGTAAGTCTTGAAGACATAAAGACCTGGATGACTCAGAACTGTCTGCTTCTAAATTCAGACAAAACTGAAGTTGTTCTCTTTGGACCTGAGCGCTTCAGGGAGAAATTGTCTAGTTATATAGTTACTCTAGATGGTATTTCCTTGGCTTCTAGTTCTACAGTGAGGAACCTTGGAGTTATTTTTGACCAGAATTTATCATTTGACTCATATATAAAACTGGTTTCTAGGACTGCCTTCTTTCACCTTCGTAATATTGTTAAAAATCAGGAACATCCTGTCTCAGGGTGATGCAGAGAAACTAGTTCATGTATTAGTTACTTGGACTACTATAATTCTTTATTACTGGCTGTCCCGCATATTCTCTGAAAAGCCTCCAGCTGATCCAGAATGCTGCAGCCAGAGTTCTGATGAGATCTAACAGCAGAGATCATATTTCTCCAGTTTTAGCTTCTCTTCATTGGCTCCCTGTTAAATTCAGAATAGAATTTAAGATTCTCCCCTTCACATATAAAGCTCTTAATGACCGAGCTCCATCATATCTTAAAGATCTCATTGTAAGATATTTTCCTATAGTAAATAGATAAAGCTTATAGTTAGGGATAGCTCAGGTGACCCTGAAACATCCCATAGTTAAGCTGCTATTACCCTAAACTTCTAGGGGGCCTCTTATGTCACACCTTTCCTGTCTTTGCTCTCCCCCCCAGTACATTTTGCATTATTGTTGTCATTAACTTGTGTTTCCCTGTCTCAACAGGTATCCTTTGAATGGCGTTATGGTGTTGGTTGCCACGTCTTTTCTGTCCTCTCAAACCCCAGCTGGACGAGGCGGATGGCAACCCTTCCTGAGTGCCTTGAGATGCTGTAATTTGGGACTATATAAATAATACTAAATTCAATTCAATTGAATAGAAAACCACATAATATAATAACATAATACAAAAGAAAAAAAGAGTTCAATTAGCTTAAACTAAAGGATAATTAGAAGAAAATTATTATGATCGAAAAATATTAACAAAAAAATAAGAAAAAAGATAAGAAACAAGGATAAGGAGCTAGATTTTGAAGACGAAAATCAGACAGGCTGTCAGCCAACACCCCCATACCACCAGAAGAAGAGGAGCCAGGACCTCCCAGCACTATGGGCCAGCTCAAAGAACATGTTAATCATCAGGTGTTGGATGGAGTGGACGACAAAAAAAACGAGAGAAGATGGGAAAAAGCCTACAGAAGGTGTAGAAAGCGTGGGAAAAGGAAGGCTTCCTTACACCATATTCAGGGGAACCACAACACCAGTTTTTCACAAAGCCATTGGCCATAAGCCTGCGGAGATCAGCAATAATCAGGGATTAAAATAGTTCTTCTCACGCCAAGAAGCATCGAGCCCCTCTCCCTCCTCAACCTACCAAAGCCTACCCCCAGCTCGGCCCCCACCATCGTTGTCCACAGCTGTTATTTCCAACAGCGTCAATGCTGTTGTCTAGGACGCTAAGGGCCTCTGTGTTGGTAAATATAATCTCAACCAGAGGTCCAGGGATGGAGTGAAGAGAGGGACAGAAAGACTGTTCAATCAGAGAAATCTTATCCATATCCCTTGCAAGAACACAGCGTCCAGTTCAACTCAAGCTAATCTCAAACATGCAGTACTCAATGTCAGCTCTTTAAGTAACAAATCTTTCTAAATTAATAGTTTTATTTCCTCTCACAATCTTCATTTTATGTTTTTCACTGAGACATGACTCAACAAAATAACAGCTAATGCAATCCTGATTGAGTCTAGTCCACCTCACTTCAATTTTGTGTCTGAAACAAGAGAATATCATTTGTGCCATTATCAGGGACAACACACCAACCCACAAATTGTCATTTGTTTTTTTTTCATCATTTGAGTATGTGCCATTCGAAATGGAGATAAAACAATCCTCCATACTTTATATCACCATTTACAAACCACCACAGAATTTCTTTATTGCTTTATTTTACTGAATTACTTTTAATTGCGTGCACTGCTTTTGACTGTTTGATGTGCATTTTGATGTAGCTCATAACAAGCAAGCTAAAGAACTCACTGCTGTCCTTGAAATGTTTGTTCTAACTCAGCATGTGACTGACTTTTCCAAAGGCCTTAAAAACTGCTGTCATTAAGCCTATTCTAAAGAAGAGCAACCTTGATGCTACAGTACTGACCAACTACCGGCCCATATCAAACCTGCCATTCTTAGGCAAAGTCCTAGAAAAAGTTGTATATCAACAGCTTTCTGACTTTCTCCTGTCTAGCAATGCTTTTGATTTAGGTACCACAGCACTGAGACAGCTCTGATCAAGGTGACAAATGATATTCGTCTGAACACAGACGCAGGCAAAGTCTCAGTCTTAGTTCTGCTTGACCTGAGTGCTGCCTTTGACACAGTTGACCATGCAATCTTATTACAGAGATTAGAAGACTGGGTGGGAATCTCTGGTAGTGCTTTAAAATGGTTCAAGTCCTATCTCGAGGACAGGAAATATTTTGTTGAAATTGGTAACTGTGTCTCAGACCAAATAGCTATGACTCGTGGGGTTCCCCAGGGGTCCATCTTGGGACTCTTATTGTTCAATCTGTACATGCTCCCATTAGGCCACCTAATACGTAGCTATAATGTGTCCTACCAAAACCAAGCAGATGACACTCAGATCTATGTGTCATTGACAGCAGGAGAACACGGACCTGTACATTGTGTCACTGCATCGAACAGATCAGTGTGTTGATGCAAAACAATTTTCTTCAGCTAAAGTCAGACAAAACTGAAATCATTGTCTGTGGCCCAAAGAAACAAAGAGAAAGTGTTATCAGTCACCTTGAGACTCTCTCTCTAAAACCTAATCATCCAGTTAGAAATCTAGGGGTAATATTGGACTCAGACCTGAATTTTAACAGCCACATTAAATCAATAACATCAGCAGTTTTTTTTTTTCGTCGCTCAGAGAATTGACTTTAAAACAGTTCTGCTTGTGTACAAGTCTCTTCATGGTCTAGCGCCAAAGTACATCTCTGACATGTTAAAGCCATATGAGCCAACTCGGACTCTAAGGAAACCTCAGGGAGGGGTCTCCTGCTGGTGCCCAGAGTCAGGACTAAACAAGGTAAGGCTGTGTTTCAGTTTTATGCTCGTAAAATCTGGAACAGTCTTCCAGAAGATGTGAGATAAGCCTCAACTCTGACAATGTTTAAATCCAGGCTGAAAACAGTTCTATCTAGCTGTGCATATGACAACTAAAAGTATTTTATCTGCACTCTTCGCTTTTAATTTAATTAATTAATGATTATTTTTTATGTTTTATGGAATGATTATGTAGCTGTAAAGCACTTTGAATTGCCTTGTGTACAAAGTGTGCTCCACAAATAAACTTGCCTTGCCAATTTCAACATCAGTTTCTTTATGCTCCAGACTGCCCAGTCAGCCTTTTAGGCTGAGACCTTCTCAGCAAGATAGGCCTGACCATCTACTGCCCCGACCAAGACTTGTAGATCTGCTCCCCACTTACCTAACCCCTCCCCACTCAGGGAGCAGATCTACAGATCTACACTCAGGACAGGCCTTCCTGTCATCACCTGGTTTTGTACATGGCCTAACCACAGTAAACCACTCTCGGCTCAACAGATGTTGGGCTTCTTAGGCCTGGGGATACAGTTGAAACCACATCCCAAACTACGTCAACCTCACCCAACCCCTTTGTGACACTGTTACCCTGGCTGGGAATCACAACCTCACTGCACCTTTGATGTGGAAAAAGGAGGGGAAGAAGCATTCACGGCCACCAAACAGCCTCAAGCTGCTGCCTTAGCCTCACCAACTTATGACAACCCGTTTTACCTGGATGTTTCTGATAAAGATGGCTGCATTGTCAATGCAGTCCTTTTCCAGAAAAAGGAGGGAAGAAGACAAGTACTGATGTACTACAGTTCCAGATTGAACAACATGGAAAACGGCCAAGCAAGATGTATCAACTATCGGCCCACCCTAGCAAAGGCCATTGGGAAAACCAGCCACATAATAATGTGCCACCCACTAAAAGTAAATATGAACCATGGAGTGGTTGCATTTCTCGGCTCCAAAGCATTCACATTTTCTCTGGCCAGAAAAAAACAAAATCTCTGACATCCTAACATGACGGTACATCTCATATGGAACAGAAGAGATGAACATGGCAGCTGAAATGACCACCGAAAATCATAAACCACACAAATGTGTGCCATAAAAGACATAAGACTAAGACCAGACCTGAATAGAGAACCTCTGAACAACCCTGATCTCGCTGTTTACAGATGGATGTAGCTACAAGGGAGACAAGGGAAATGTGGCCTCCTTTGCGGTAATACAACAATCCCAGGATGGAGCCACACATGGAATAATCCCACAACATGCCTCAGCCCAATTTGACAAAGGCTATTACATTGGAGATTATTACATTGACAAAGGCACTGGAACTTTCGGAGGAGAAGAGAGTGAATATCTTCACTGACCCAGCTTACGGACATGGAGCAATGTGGATACCCATGTGGATGGACCACAATGGGTATGGAGAAGCTTTCTCACCACAGCAAACACCCCAGTGAGAACAGCTAGAAGACCTCAACAAAGCGGTCCTGCTTCCAAGGGAGGTGGCAGTAATAAAATGTAAAGGACATCAGAAAAACCCAACACTTGTGGTTGAAAGAAATGAAGCTGCAAACCTGGCAGCTGTCTGAAAAGTCTGCATATTATCACTGCATAAATGTCAAGGCCAGAGAGGCCATTATATATCAAAACTCACAAGGAGGAGAGGTGAGACAAAGAGAATGGTGTACTAAAAAGGAATGTTATCTTCACACTGCCTAAATAAGTCGATGACTGCATACTCATGATATATCCCAGGTCTCGGCACATAAAATATAGTAGAAGATTGTATGTATGTGTGTGATATGACACCAAATAAAAGGTAAAGGGAGGCAACCACTTGCTGGAGAACTCTTCTGAATCTGCAGAGAGAAGGTTCGTGTGTTGTTCTCCACTTGCAAGTAAAACATTTAGGCCTTTGAGCGATTTCTTGGTTTCAAGCCGTTGTCTGTGAGTGAATTTTCTAACACAGCCAAGATGGCAGGAAGGTACCAAAGACAGATGATAATGATTGCTACAGAGCTCCCACCACAACTCACTGAAAAAGACATCAAAGACATGCAAGACATGCATGGACTCTATGAAATTAATGAATGGATGGATGAAAAGTGCCACACAACAAAATGGGCTTTGGATATCTCATGATGGACGGATAAAGGTCCCAGCAAAGCTCTGTCACCTCCTGATGAAACAGGTACATGGTCCTGCACATGTCAGCAAGAAACAGACCCAGAAAAAACTGGAAGAACTCTGGTGGCATTCGCACATGAACTGCATCGTGGAGAACTACATAGCTACATGTGCCACATGTAATGAATACAACCCCATATGAGTGCCCCATGGGAAAGTTCCTAGTCCCAGATGCCCCATTTAAGGACATCACTATTGATTTCATGGACATGGGAGCGGAACACAGATTTAAAGGATACAAATATCTGCTGGTTATGGTGGACAGATTCACTAAGTGAGTGGAAGCAATCTCCTGCAAAAGAGAAGATGCAAAAACTGTGATAAAGTGGCTGAGGAATGAACTGATACCAAGATATGGGGTGCCGAGAGTCATCATCTCTGACAGCGGGTCTCACTTCAACTAAAGACACCTGGCTGAGGTTGAGGAAGTGTTAGGTATAACACACCGGTTTGGAGCAGTCTGTCACCCAACATCTCAGGGCATTGTCGAAAGAGCAAACCAAAACCTAAAAATCCAATCCAAAAGCAACAGACTCAGACTATTATGTTCTGGGAGTATGGCTCATAGGTAGTGATCCCGTTGGGCTATTTTACCTCAATGTTCACAAGTCTGCTGGCACGGCAGTTGCTGTACCAAGTCAGGATGGTAATTGTTAAGAATATAGGCACTTATTAATGCACAAGAGGAATAACTAAATTAACTCTGCAAAAACTTGGAAGGATACCTGGAACACGGAAAAACATACTAACTGACAAGTACTAGACGGCGAGGATATGACAAAGACAGAGGAAAACAGGAGACTAAAAGCTGTGGAGAGAATGATTAGTGATCTGAAACACCTAAGGAGACTTAACACGGGAGATGGGGGTGGAACCGGAGACTGACAGGGAACTGAGGGAAACAGGAAATGACAATGAAAACTCATAGGAAACTAAACAGCCTAAAAACTAGAAAACCAAAATACAAAATTGAACCAGAAAAACAGCCCCCCCCCCTTAAGGGATGGATCTCAGACATCCCAAACCTTGAGTGGGAGGGAGGGACTCTAAATGAGGGTCCCGGGACTGGAGTCTGTCTTCCGACCAGACGAGCGGTAGCGAGGGAGCCGGTCCGGTGGCCAGCCAGACTTCCGGCGACGTGGGACCCGTTTCTTAGAAGGAAAGTTTTAAGCCTAATCTTAAAGGTAAAGAGGGTGTCTACTTCCCGGACATTTACTGGGGGCTGGTTCCACAGGAGAGGGGCCTGATAACTGAAGGCTCTGCCTCCCATTCTACTTTTAGAAACTCTGGGAACAACAAGTAAACCTGCAGTTTGGGAGCGAAGTGCTCTGTTAGGAAAATATCTTACAATACGATCTTTAAGATATGATGGAGCTCGGTCATTAAGAGCTTTATATGTGAGGAGAAGAATTTAACAGGCAGCCAATGAGGAGAAGCTAAATGATAAATTATGTTAAAAAATAACTCCATGGTTATCAGTTATCAGTATTTTTCTTTTTTTTTCCATCAAAAGTATCTCAAGTCCAAAACTGTTTATGGTCAAAATGCTGGTTGCTTCATTAAAATTAATACATTATGAATAAAGTGTTTTTCTATTAATTAAGTGTTTTTCTAAGAATTAAAGAAGAACTGAAAACAACAGCGTTTTTTTTTCGTCTGATGATAACAGGCCACGGTGGATTCCTACTTTTGGATGAAACCTAATTATTAAACTTTCAAATAGCTCATTCTGGTCATTTTCCAACTGCTGCTTTATGAATTAGTTGCAAGGAAAAGAAGAGGTTTGATCTTTTTAACCATTTGCTGCCTCCCACAGCCTGTAAATGTAATGCAACACAATATATACAGAAGGATTAAACTTGGTCAAAGCCCTGTGAAGAGGCTTTGATGAAACATGCCCCACACATTGACTGCTGTCATTTATCTGATTTAAACAAGCAGCTCTTGTCAAGGACAGTTGTAAAGTTATTTCTTAGGAAATCCGTAGCAGCTGATGTCCTTATAAACACATCTTTATGAAGTTGTCTGTGATGTATCTTAGAGGTTTTATGGGCTGTGGAACTCGGCAGCAGCTTTATAGTTGCTGTGGCAGCAATATAAAGCCCTCTGGGTGGTTTTGTGCAACAGTGTGCAGTTTAATTAAAACCCATCGACCACATGACTCAGGTTTAAATGTGCAAAATGTCAGTTATTTGATCCTTGTGCTGTAGGTCTGTGTGGTGCATCTGACTACTTTAGCATGGTTCATACTAGACCAGAGTTGACCACAATCTTATTGAGAATATATACCTAATATGCTCCAAACTGGTAAAGGGAAATGTAAAAAATACTCCTCAAAGACGGTTCTTTGTAGAGCCACCTTCTGCAGCAATTAGAGCTGCAAGACCCAAGATTAGTTTTAGCTCTTTTGAATCTCTGATTCTCAGTTTTTGAGAACATCTTGTGTTTGTTGTTGTGTATCGTCCACCTGGCCCTTATTCTGAGTTTCTGTCTGAATTCTCAGTTTTTATCCCAGTTAGTGCTGAGTACAGATAAAGTCATTGTAGTGGGTGACTTTAATATTCATGTAGATGTTGAAAATGACAGCCCAAATATTAACTTTAATTATATAATAGACTCTATTAGTGTTCACAGACCTACTCACTGCCTTAATCATACCCTTGACCTTGTGCTGACTTATGGCATTGAGAGTGAACAGTTAAGAGTATGTAGCACCTATGAAGGTTACTTACAGGGAATGGGCTGTATAGTATGTACTAGCATACAACACAGTAGTAGAATAATCTTCTATGTACCAATATTGGATACCTAGGTTCGACTACAGGAGGAGTAAGCCACTTTAAAGGAAGAAGATCACAGACCAGAAAATAAGTTTAAATGCCGGCTTCTAATTTTTAGTACAGACAGGAGAACATACAAACATTAAGCATTAAATAAATCCCCTTATTTGTTCAAACCTTTTAGTTAGATTTAACAGGAGTTAGTTTCGTTTTATTCTAATAGGCTGCAACCTTTAGTTTAATTTAGTTTTAGTTCAAACTATTTCATTAATCTACTTCAGTTAATGCTTTTGTTAGTTAACTTCTATTTTCTTGTTTATGTTCAAGTATTTTCTTATTTCAAGTTAAACATAGGTATTTTTGAGTCTTAACCATACCTTTGCGCTCTTGTTTTACAACGAACAATTCACAGTTGTACTGTGAAAATATCTTTACAATATAATCATGTATGGTCATTAAAATAAAAAAATGCAAAAACGTACAAAACTCAAAATAATCCAGCAAAAGACTGAACACTCTGTTAACCACAGAATAAAAGTATTTTCCTGTAGAGTCTACTAATTCCTTTGTTCCAGAATTAGCAGTCCAATGTTTTTCTCCTGCATCCACTGGTTTTTGGTTGGAAATATGGACAAATCCTACCAGTTCAGACGTAAACCATGGTTCGCCATCTTGGATCTAGCAAGGGTTCTTTAAATTTTCAAATTCACTTTTAAATCAACAGTTCTTCATCCCAACCTAAGTTGACCTAACATAAACAACATAGAATACATATAAATTCTTAAAATAAAACGCTAGGTGAGTCTAAACTAAGAAAAAGCTAATTTCCGGTCTTAATTGCTGCTTGTTAAGAGAAAAACAAGAGGAAGCATTGATCTGCAAAGTTAAAACTTAAATTTGGCTCAAAATATATCAAATATTCACAATTTTTAAGTAAAATAACAGAAATTCACTACTTAGCTTTCTGTTTGCATGAATTTAGAATTACTTTGCACAAATATCATTTACATAAAATAAAGTACATGTTTTCCTCTCACCAAGTCCCTTTAATCCAAATTCACAAAAATCCCGATTTGGATAGAAAACCATCAATACCTTCTTTGAAGTAAAATAGAAAAAAAAATTGATTAATTTACTCGTTTTTTACTCTTATTTTTTTTATCCTTTTTTCCTCTCCAACACTTCGAAATATCTCCCTCGGTTTGCGTGGGAAAAAACCTGAAGCAATCTGTTTCTCTGTTGATTGCCGCAAGGATCACGCAACGACGTGCCCTTCAAAATAAGAGTTTAAATGCATTTTACTCTTTTTTTTTAAACATGAATTACAATGAATTTGCATGTTTCAACATGTTTTAACCCGAAATAAAATATATTAGTGTGAAATATAACTTTGTAACCGGGTTTTAATGATTATGAAACCACATTACTTATTTACTGGCTTTTCTTTTCAAAGTATTTATTGCTGCTTTTAATAACATGCTTTTACTTTGGTAGCTCCATTAACCTCTGGGTTTAAAGTATTCCCTCATAACCCTGTCTTATCTGACCAGTTTTTGATAGCCTTTGAGTTTACATTACTTGACTATATGGCTTCTGAGAAGAAATGTACATATAGAAGGTTTCCATCAGAGAATTCTGTAACCATTGATTTACTTTCATCATCCTTTTCTTTACTGCCATGTTCAGATTTTACAGAGGACAGCTACCTAAATTTTACTCCAGCAATACTTGACTCTCTTGTTGACAGTTATAGCGTGATGTGATAAAATATAAGGATTCATAAGAAAGTTCTCACTATCTAAATAAGCCGTATATAACCTAGTGGGCACCACCTTCAATCGAAGGAAAACACAGAATCTTACGATTCTGGTATGTTAACATTAATATTACAGTCTCATGCGCTACTCGTGAAATTCTCATTTGGTTGGATTGACAAATATGTAAAGAAATCATACAACACAACCGGTTAATTATACATATATGTGAACTATTTATTAAAATGATATGACCAAAGACATGAACCTTAAGACAAACAGTAGAAATGCTTTGAATTTGGAAGATTATATGGGAAACACTTAGTGAATTGAAAAGAAACTAACTAAAATGGAGGGGTACCGGAATTACTCAAATAATCTAAATTTGTTACTTTTTGAAGTTAAAGGCTAACAGCTTGGATTAATTTATCATTTTAACAGTGAATTCTCTCGACACCCAACACATACTGTCTGAAATGTGGTAAGAAGAGGGCAGATCTTACTTGGTTGACCCACTTTAGTCCCGTTAGTCAGCTTGGAACACACCAGTCGCCCGCGGGATCCAAGTGGGTTTCTCTCGGTTCCGCATCTTACATCCTTCCTTAGTGACTTTTGTGGACTTTCAAGATGCCTGAACAGGTCACCCTTCTACACTGGAGCGGGCTTCTGGTGGCCCAGGAGACGGAACTGGGTGGTATGGAGGAATTCACCGCAAAGAATGACAAAATGTCAAGGTCTTGAGTTGGTTTATGTTGCTGACCAACTCTGAAGAGGTGAACTTAAATTCACAAAATATTAACAAAAAGTTTGACAAGCTTAACGCTGGCTCTCTTGGTGAGCAAAACTATGTGATGACGCGTGCAGCAGCGGAGGTAAAAAAAAAAAAAAACGTGTGCCGTAAACAGACATGGAGACAGATGAGATGGACGAACGAAAAAACACAAAAGCGTCTGTCTTTCTACTACTTCATCATGTTTCTTTCTTTGTTCGGATCTTTTTCTTCCTTCTCATCTTCCTCTCCTGCCATCTTTCTGGTTACTTCATTTCTCTCTCTCTTGTTCTCTGTTCTTCTCATGCTTGTAATCTTATTTGGAGCTTTATTCAAATGCAGCTGAAAATAGATGTGTCTTCAGCTGATCTGGGGCTTTCTGGGAGTTTGTTCCAGACATGTGGAGCATAGAAGCTGAATGCAGCTTCTCCATATCTGGTTCTGACCCTGGGAACTGATAAAAAAAATGGTCCTAGACCATTCAGAGCTTTATAGACCAGCATCAGAACTTTAAAGTCTATCCTCTGATGGACAAGCAGCCAGTGTAAAGACTTCAGAGCTGGACTGATGTGGTCCACTGTTTTGGTCTTAGTGAGGACTCAAGCAGCTGAGTTGTGGATGAGCTGCAGTTGACTTTTTAGGTAGACCTGTAAAGATGCTGTTACAATAATCAAGCCTACTAAAGATGAATGCACGGACTAGTTTTTTCAGGTCCTGCTGAGACATCAGATATTTTAACCTTGATATATTCTTAAGATGAGAATAGGCTGACTTTGTTATTGCCTTAATGTGTTTTTCCAAATTTAGGTCTGAGTCCATCACTACACCCATATTTCTGGCCTGGTTGGTAGTTTTTAGGTGTGTAGATTGAAGCTCTGTGGTGACCTGTAATCGTTTCTCTTTGACTCCAAAGACAGTTACCTCAGTTTTGTTTTTGTTTAGCTTGTTTAGCACATCCATTCATTAATCTCCTCAATACATTTACCAAGGACCTGTACAGACCTGTATCTTTTCAGCGCTGTAGCCAGGCTGACAAAGAGTCAGAGCTCTGTTGAGCCATGTATTCCTTTAACTCTCAACAGTGATGATTTCATGAGATTCTTTATCAATAAAATTGTTTCTATCAGAGAAAAGATTCATGGAATCCTTCCCACTATTATCACTAATGGATCTGAACCAAGCTGTTCATTCAGCTCAGAAAGAGAAATGGCTGAAAGTGTTTAGAATTCGTCGAGCAAGTCCACAGTGAGAAATATGTTTATGAATATGTTCTTTATAAAGAACACTGCTTTTCCTGCTTCTGAAGAGTGCAGACACGTCTCTGCTTCCTCCTGCTGCTTACTGCTTTATTGGCTTTTAAATCATTCTACTTCTTTCCACTAGTCTTGGATATAATCTTATTCTTTTATGCCTTTTCTTTTAAGTGTACACTTGTAAACGGTATTTGCTGTCAGAAACGTGTTGTGGAGGGAGGACCCAGATGCAGAATCTTCTACGCAAAAACTTGGTTTATTTAACAAAAGACAAGAACAAAAAGCGCGGCTGAGCCGGTTATCAATAAATCTTGTGGAGTAAAACAAAACAAAACAATACTTGACTATGGCTGTGGAAAATTAAGGCAAAAACCTGACCTACCCAAACCTGAGAAACGTGAACCTTATGCATGAGGGGAGGTGAAACCTGGAAACTAAATACTGTGGGGAGGTGATAGGTGGTGGGGTGCAGCTGCGAAACACAGACAGGTGACTTGAGAACCTAATGTTGTGCAAGGGAAAAAACATGACAAGACATAAACCTAAAACCTGAAAAGAAGACATGACAAAAACAAAACATGGCAACAAAACTTAAAACATGGCATGACATTAACCCTCCTGTTTGCAAAGCGAATCGGACAGAACAATGTCTCCTAACCCTGCATTATCAGTGAGCTGCACAGAGTATGAGCGACTCTCTGTGAGGACAACACAGTTGGAGAAGAGGATTGAAATGCTGCAAGACATTAGTGCGAGTGAGAGATTCATTGACTCTATTATAGCTCCTTTGCAGGCTGTGGAGCCTTCATGACTAACTCAGATCTTTCTACACGGGATCACAGCTGATGTGGAGCCTCACGCTGCAGACCTGGCTGACACACTTCCCTGGATGTGTCCAAATGACACTGGAATATCTGATGAAGCTCCCAAACCGGCCGGTCCGACTGATATCTCTTACTGGAACAGTGTTGGTGCCAAACCAAAGTAATCAACCCCAGCCAGGACCTGGTCTCATATTGTCCATCACAGAGGTAAACCCAGCATGAAATCTAAACCTCCAGCACTCACTCCACCACCTGAATGTAACACAAAAATTAATAAAAACAAGAGAAATGTCCCCAAAACTCAGCTAAGGGGGTAACCAGAATATTAGGAGAAGCCTAAATCCCACAACCAAGGTGAGGACTATGGAAGCAATCGACACCTCCACACAAAATGGAATAGATACCATTCTAATTGGGGACTCTGTAACACAGCATGTCAGAATGGCAAAGACGGAAAATATAACTTTTTCTGATACATCAGTCAGGGAACTGATAGACATCTTGCCGACCATTCTGTCTACACATCCAGATGACATGAAGATCATTATCCACACGGGGTCTTTTGATATTCTGAGAAGGAAGACTGGCTCTGAGATCCTGAAGAAAGACTTTTCTCTGCTGTTGGAGAGGCTGTGTCACTATGGGTGTCTCCATTGCAGGCCCCATTCCTACTGTGGGTAAAAGAATTTAACTTTTCAGCAGACTTCTTGGCCTGAACACATGGTTATCAAATGCATGCATGCATCGCCCATGGGATTAAGTTCATTGTTAACTTGAATATCTTTTGGAACTGTAAGGAGAGTTTCAGACGTGATGGCGTGCATCCGAATCGAACTGGATGCAGATTACTTGGTGCACACTTACGTCATGCTGTTGGGACGGCAAACTCAAACATGAGTGTACAGATAAGGGTGGAGGCAAACAATTTTCTCAAATACTGTCTGATATCTGGACTGATTTTAACCATTTTATCTTGACTGGCGATTTTAACATTAACATAGATAATATGATAGATGGTAATGCCAAAGAATTTTCTTCTGTGCTAGACCAGTTTGGTTTGTGGCAACATGTAACAGAACCGGCCCACCTTCGAGGTCACATTCTGGACCTGGTCATTTCTAAAGGTGTTGATATTTCTTCTGTTGTGGTTATTGATTTTGCCTTGTCTGGCCATTTCTGTATTTTATTTTATTTATTGATCACTCAGAATGTTCAAACAACCAGCTTCTCAGTTAAGAAGAGGTACATTAATGATAGAACAAGTGCTCAGTTTAGGGAGGCCATAGCTATGTTACCAACAGTGAGCGCACAGTCGGTTGACGGTCTGCTGGATCATTTCAACTTGAAAATTAAAAATTTTATGGAAGTGTAGTGTCTGATGTTTACCACCTGTGCAAAGTTGCCTTGGGAAAATGGTTAAAAGTCTGGTAATTGCCATCTGTGTAAGGGAGTATAAATCAGGACATTTTGAGAATAACATACTCCCCTGTAAGTTTGTCCAAGAATAGGCTCAAAATTACGCACACACCATGTCCGGGCTTTGTGCTTAGTGATGGGAACATGCAACATCTTCAAGGTCACTAAGAACAGGCAGATTCTACCTAACGAAGACCGCACCCTCAGTAAGTCAAAGATTTTGAGGAATCTGGGCTTGACACATCTCTCCAGACTTGATGCATCAAATCTGTAATGATATCTGATATGGTGCTGGTCGACAATAAAAGGTTGTTCGACCAACTCTGTGTCAGCAGAGTTCTTCCAGCATCATCTACACACAGGCTGTTTGAAGGCGACCATCCTCAATACACCACAGAAGCTATTGCACTGATAAGAATCAAGAACAGCTTGAGCAAACAGAAAACACCATGGAGAAACACCACAACGGTCAAAAACCTGAAAAAATGCAGGAAAGCTGAACATAAGTGGAGGAAAACAAAGCTTATTATAAGTCTGCGTAGTTATAACAATGAGCTGTGCAAGGCCAGAGAGCTGCATTTATCTGAAATGATTAATAAGAATGTCAACAATTCTCCAACTCTGTTTGCTGTGGTTGAAAAACTCACAAATCCTCCTAAACAGTCAAACCCAGACCTCCTCTTCACTGAGAAATGCAATGAATTTGCCAACTTTTTCTGCGAAAAAATCGAAACAATTAGACAAAACATTCACGCCACACAGACCAACAAGAAAACTGATTTGTGTCTAAAACCTAGGGGACTTGGACTAACTCTGACATTATGTCACAATTTATGTTTATGTATGGTTCAGGTCCTATTTAGAAGGCCGGAGTTATTTTGTTACAATTGGCAGCTATGAATCTGAGCGAGTGGCCATGACTTGTGGAGTTCCCCAGGGGGTCAATTCTTGGACCTCTTCTGTTTAACTTGTTTATGCTGCCTTTAAGTAAAATATTACAGAACTTTAACATCAATTTTCACAGTTAAGCAGACAATACAGAAGTCTGCTTTATATGTCTCTGTCACCAGACAGCTGCAGCCCAACTGTCTGGAGGTAATAAACAACTGGATGAGAGAGAATTTTCTACAATTAAATGAAGACAAAACTGAGATCATTCTGTTTGGTAGCAAAGAGAAGAGGGTCAGCATTGGTAAATAACTTCAGATTCAGGCCCTTACAATCACTGCCCAAGTTCGTAACCTTGGAGAGTTGATAAACTCAGATGTGACTTTCAGCAGCCACATCAAAGCTGTCACCAAGGCAGCTTTTTACCAACTCAGAAACAGAATTAAAGGTTTTCTCTCCCAAAAAGACCAGGAGAAACTCATCAATGCATTCATCTCAAGTAGACACACTCTCACTCCTAAGGACAATTTTAGAGACATCAATTAACCTAATGTTTTTGGGTGGTGGGGGGAAGCCAGAGTACCTGGAGAGAACCCTTGCGTACGTGGGAAGAATATGCTAACCCCACACAGAAAGGCCCCAGCGGGTAATTGAACCAGGAACCCTCACGCTGTGAGGCGACGGTGCTAACCACCACACCCTTGCCAAGAAATGATCCATTGTAACTGCCAGAAAGGGTGCACTGGACGGTGCTCATGTGTCAAAGCTGCACTTAAGTGTACAGATCTCTGTTTTTGTTCTGGGGACTGTTAAGAGTTTTGATCACTGCCAATATGTGATCCTGACATGAAAGGACCGTGATGTTGTTTGTTAACCACTTCTCCATCCCTTGATGATTTTTTGTTTTGAAAAGCGACCTTAAATTCTATGAAAGGAAATCAGTTAAAAACTTAAATAGATAATTAAAAAGTTAAATCATAAATCAGTTAAAAAAAAAACTATTATTTTAATGATTGTTGTTATTGGCATTATCATTGTTATCATCATTATTAACCTTATCATTGCTGTTATTGTTTTGAAAATAAACAACATTTTTGCATTGTTCACCTCCCTATGTCTGCATAATTTGACATCCACATTGATCTAAATGCATTTTCTTGAATTCTATTGGTCTCAAAGGTATCATCAACAGAATGGGCATCCTAAAGTTAGTAGGAAATGACACCTTAAGTGTTTTTATACAGTGTTTGGTTCCGAAGTTGGGCATTTTTGAATATTATTGGTGGCTATCTTGGATTTGACCTCTCACGGGCCTCAGAGGTCAAATCTGACTTCCCTCCACATCTGAAAATAAACCTCAGGATATAAACTAATTATGTGTGGTAGGTTAGGGGTTTTACCTCCCCCTCTTTCATCCGCCAGGGCATGGGCACACGCAGGTGCCGTGATTGTGAGTAGTGCAAATATAGAGCGAAGCAGTGCCCAGGTGTGTGCGTCTTGGTTCTAGAGCCTGGTGGCAGCAGTCACGATGTGGCAGAGCCCTTTTGGTGGTTCGTGCAGCAGCGGTGTAATTTTGGGACACAGAAAACTTTAATCCAAATTTTCAGCCGGCATGTCTCCCCTCCTCCAACTGGCTGGAGTGGCGGTTGCTCCGCATTGTGGAGACCCATTAAGTGGTCCACTTTAGCTGATACTGGTATAGCTGTGCCATAAACCTGAGGCGGCGGCACATTACCTGAAGCTGCGGCACTTTACCTGAGCTGCTCCGCTAACTGCTTAACTGTTGCGACGGCGCCCTGACACCGGCGGAACAGGTGGCCCTCGCTCAGCCTGCTCGGACTCCACCATAGACTGCTGCTTTGTTTTGGTTTTCAGTGCTCATGTTGTCAGTCTACCTACTGGAGTCACAGAGATAAGGCCTGTCACTGCAACGGTTTCCTCCCAGTCGACGACGAGTCCGGTGCATAGTGAGGTAGAAGCAGTGGATTTGTCTGTGTTGACAGAACCAGACCAGACGGAGGTGAGATCACTTTTTCAGAAATACAGCTCAGTCTTTTCTGTCCATGATGGTGATCTGGGTTGTACAAACCTCATCTCACACGACATTCCATTGCTCGATGATGTTCCTGTTCGACAGAGGTACAGACGCATTCCTTCATCTGAATATGAGGAAGTGAAGGCCCATATTAACCAGCTGCTAGAGGCTCTGGTGATACTGGAAAGTAGTAGTCCTTTTGCTTCCCCTATTGTCTTGGTTAGGAAGAAAGATGGAAGTCTGAGAATGTGTGTGGACTACCGCCTGTTGAACAGTAAGACAAGGAAGGATGCTTTTCCTTTGCCTCATATTGAGGAGAGCCTTGACCGCTCTGTGGTGCTCGCTGGTTCTCCACTTTAGATTTGGCCAGTGGTTATAATTAGGTCCCTGTTTCTGAGTCAGACAAACCAAAAACTGCATTTTGCACACCATTCTGTCTATTTGAATGGAACTGAATGCCATTTGGGTTGTATAATGCCCCAAGCAGAGGTTAATGCAGAGAATGTTTGGTGACCAGCAGGGTCAGTCACTGTTTCTTTATCTGGATGATATCATTGTATTTTCCTCCTCAGTCACTCAGCATTTGCAAAGACTCGAAGTGGTCCTTGGCCGGCTCCAAAATGAGGGGTCTGAAGGCTAAATTGTGCAAGTGTGCCTTTTTCCAGCAGGAGTTCAACTATCATTCTAGGGCATGTCATCTCAGCCAAGGGTATTTCCACCAGCCCGGCCAAAATTTAAGCAGTGGCTAATTGGCCAAGCCCACAACAAGCCCACAACATGTGTCTGAGCTACGCTGTTTCCTTGGGTTTGCCAGTTATTATAGGCTGTTTGTTGAAGGGTTTGCCACGTTGGCTGGCCCTCTGCATAAGCTAGTTTCAGAACTTGCTGGTACCTGGTCAAGGAAAGGGTCAGGACAAGCTCTCGGCTCTGCATGGACACCTCAGTGTGAGCAGAGCTTTGAGGCCTTGAAGGAGAAGCTGACTTCTGCTCCAGTGTTGGCCTATGCTGACTTTTCATGCCCATTCATTTTGGATGTGGCTTGGAGGCGGTCCTTTCACAGGAAACTGAGGGTGGTGTGAGGCCTATAGGATACGCTAGCCGAGGCCTTCGGCCCACGGAGCGCAATATGACCAATTATAGTTCCATGAAGTTGGAATTTCTGGCACTCAAGTGGGCCATGAGTGAGAAGTTTCGAGAGTACCTGTTGGGGCAGAAGTGTGTCGTGTTTACAGATAACAACCGATTGGGCTATCTTAACTCAGCAAAACTGGGTGCCACAGAACACAGGTGGGCTGCTCAACTTGCTGTGTTTGATTTTCAACTCAAGTATCGGTCAGGTCGCTGTAATAGGAACGCTGATGCGCTTTCCAGGCAGTTTACATCAGGTTCTAGCTTGGCCGAGCATGCCCTACATGGTACTTCTGTCCCGGTGTCCCTCCAGCAAGCCGCACCCTCCACCTCAATGACACCAGCCACTCAGATTGTGGTGTCTGCCCTCCCATGCCGCCCTCTTTCAGATTTTCGCTCTTTGCAGGATGTAGTGGGGTTTTGGAGGAGGCCTACTCCAGCTGAGCGGTGACAGATCCCCAGAGCATCATTAACGCTGTTGCGCCAATGGGATCGTCTGGTAGACAAAGAAGGTGTACTGTACTGACGAGTGTTGTACTCAGATGGAGGGGAGGAGAGTTTCCAGCTCATCCTGCCCGCTCCCCTTAAGTCAGAAATCCTGTGGCACCAAGAACACGGCCACCACCCTGGTGTTGTTGAGCGCACCACGGAGCTGTATGGCAGCGCTGCTATTGACCAGGGATGACTGTAGACATCAAGTGGTGGTTCAAGAGTGTGAGCGCTGCCAGGTTGCATAGTTTTATGGGCCACTTGCTTGCATCCAGGCCAAATGAGATTGTGGCTATGGATATTACCCTTTTGGAGCCCTCACGGAGTGGGCTAGAAAACGTCCTTGTGATAACTGACGTGTTCAGCAAGTACACAGTGGCTGTCCCAACTCGGGATCAGCAAGCCTCTACAGTGGCCCAGGTGCATCCTCACAGAGTGTTTTTTTTTTAAAGTTTGGTGTCCCAAATTGTATTCACTCAGATCAGGATTGTAGCTTTGAGAGTGCGCTGATACATCAGCTCTGTTTGTCATATGGGGTAGCTAAGTCTCGTACTACCCCGTATCATCCAGCAGGTTATGTACAGTGTGAACAGTTCAACAGAACCCTCCAAAATCTCCTGCGCACACTGCCAGCATCGTGGCAACGGGACTGGGCCTCCTGTCTTCCCCAAGTGCTCTTTAGCTATAACGCCACACCATATCAGGGCACTAGTGAGTCCCCTTTCTTTTTGATGTTCCGCCGGGAACCGGGGTTCCCTGTAGATTTTCTCCTGGGTCGAATTCAGAATCCTGTACTAGGAGAAGTTCAGGACTGGGTGCTTGAGCACCAAGCCAGACTTAAGGAGGCTTTCAAAGGTGCTCGTGAGCGGTTGTTGGTGGCAGCTGGTTGCCGAAAGGAGCGACATGACCAGCAGGTCCGTGAGGCGCCTCTCGAGGTGGGCCAGTTGGTCAGGACCATGGTGCTAGAGGTCGCCATAAGATCCAAGATATCTGGAGTTCAGTAGTTCACCGGGTACTGAAGGCCCCAGTAGGCGAAGGAGCAGTTTAGACGACTGCTCCTGTAAATGACTTTCACAAGGTGCGTAATGTACATTATGACATGCTGAAGGCCCAAATTAGATCACAGCCCTCTATGGCTCCCTGCAGGGCCCCCAGTAGGACTCCTTCGCCACCGGCCCCAGCGGTAAGTGGTGATGACTTGTCTGACGACGGTGACTTGTGGCTATTAGTTCCAGAAACGCCTTTGCAGCAGTACCGAAGCTGTCTGGCACCACTAACTTTCCTGTTGCAGAAGCCCAACCAATTCCAGATACACCTTTGGCAGAGGGAACTGCTAGTGCAACAGTCTCAGCTCCATCTTTAAGTCAGTCTAGCCATAGTGAGGCCTTACGCCGTACAGTCTGTACGTTCTACAGCTGGTCCACATCCAAATGTACACTGTCTCCCCCGTGCTGTTAACTCCAGAGACCATTGAGCAATTGCCTGGGTTAGTGTTGAATGTCCAGTCTGCCCAATTTCGGCCTTGGTGTTAGCTTTGTAAAGTTATTTGTCCATCATCGGGGCGAATATGCAAAAGTGGAGGGTAGAATGTGGGAGGTTAGGGGTTTTCCCTCCCCCTCTTTCACCCGCCAGGGCAGTGTTTCTCAATGCCCTGCATTTTTTCGATGTTTCCCTCCTCTACCACACCTGATTCAAATGATCAGCTCGTCATCAAGCTCTGCAGTGGCCTGATAATTCGCGGCCAAGTACAGTATGGCTGGACACACATTGCTCTCTAACTATGTTAAGAGACTTAAGGCCCCAGTATGGTTGCCGCGATGGCTCGCGAGATGATATCATGGTGTCGTGCTGGCCATATATAGTGGCACGAGTTGATGCGCAGGTAGTTGCAATCTTCTCCATCACAGAGGTGTCACTGCTAGGTGAAGGTTATCGCTAACTACTCTACAATGATGAAAGTGAAGAAGAAGAAGTTGAAATTTCAATGTGTGTTATCACCATTATAGTCTGATATAGTAATTAGAATATCGTTATAAGACTTTTAAGTGTATTGTGTTACCTTTTCTTTGTTTGTTTGTTATGAAATAGTGTACTTCAATGGACACACTTGGAAATTATCGTTGCCTTTCAGGCTTTCACATATCTGTCCCATAGCTTACAGAACTCTCTCTCTTTCCCCAAAGTTCTGCCAATCTTCGTCCACGAGTTATGGGAGTTGATGTGGTTACTATGTTGTTTCAGTGCACTCATACGTCATACAGGTGCCTGTACCGACTCACTTCCTCGCTGAGTCTTTTTTCAAATTGGTCCATCCAGTTTGTCGTTCTCTGCGAGCGCCAAGTTACAAATTTTGACTGGTGTACGACTAAGCGCTGCGCTGCCTTTTCGTGGTGCGCTGCCTTTTCATGGCGTGCTGCCTTTTCATTTCCAGTCGGAAATATGTCATTTTGATGTCACGCGGCGTGAGCAACGCGGCAACCATAAAACAACCATTACAACGGCGTCACCAGATGCTGCGACATCACATTTGTCAGCACCTGCACCAGCTAGGCAAGCAATATGCTAGGTAAGCTATGTGGGCTCAGCGCAGGAAGAGGGTTAACAAGAGTAACAAGAGAGAGACAGAGAAAGAGAAAAAGAGAGAGGTCCGCTGGGTGAGCAAGATTCACTTTTAGAGAGAGCGGCGCACCGCGCTGTCAAAGTTCGACTACAGTAGACGCCAAAATAAACACAAACAAGTCAGGCAGGGATAGTTTATGTTATTTTTCCTATTAAATAGTGGCCCATCCTAAATTACTCTGGGTTGGACAAAACCAAATCTCAGAGGTTGCAGACAAACGTCACTATTTCTTACTGCTAAATTGAGAAAATCTGAGAAAATTGTCGTGTTTATAATACTTAACATTCATTATCAATAATTATGATGTGTCATATTCAGTGGGTTGTGATGGGTGGTGTGGATTATTGGGTGGATTGCAACCGATCCCCCCCCATAAATTATACCTATGGTGCTAAGCACCCAGAACATTTAAAAAATATTCCAAAAATATCTCAAAAATGGGAAAAACTAACGAAAAGACTGCCCTTATCCTGGAAAAAAGAAGGCACTTGGAATAAGTATAAGAGATTACAAACCAAGAGATAAAAGCAAAAGGAGACAGAAAAAGAGAGATCTTCAATTAAAAGTTTGAAGCTTGTTTAAAGGTGAAAGTCTTCTTCATTGAAGAAATTTAAGAGATAGTGTAGCAGAATTGAGGAGGCAACAAGTAAAAGTGGATAAAATCAATCAATATGGCTCTTCAGGACTATATCCATCACTGACAGGGGTAGTAAACATTAAAGGAGATTTTGAAATGACAAATCACAAGACACCAATTCAATTCAATTCAATTTTATTTATATAGCGCCAGATTACAACAATTGTCATCTCAAGGCACTTAAGTAATATAGTCCAATTCAAGCCAATTGGAATTCAATTCATTGTAATCATAATCCAATTAATTCATATAGAGCCAATTCAAAAAATAATATCCTAACTAAGGAAACCAACAGATTGCACTGAAACTTGTCTTCAGTCCAATCTCCCGTCCTGAGCGTGCCTGAGGCGACTGTGGAAAGGAACGACTCCCTTTTAACAGGAAGAAACCTCTGGCAGAACCAGACTCAAAGAGAAGACAGAAAAGAGGGAAAAGAGGGGGGAAAAACACCATAACGCCATTCAAATGATACCTGTTGGAACAGGGAAACACAAGTTAATAACCAAAATTATGTCACATGTACATAAAATCAATTGAGAAATTAAACAGGGGGAAAAAGAGCAAAGTGAGGAAAGGTGTGACAGATGAGGTCCCCCAGCAGTCTAAGCCTATAGCAGCTTAACTATGGGATGTTTCAGGATTACCTGAGCCATTCGTAACTATAAGCTTTATCAAAAAGGAAAGTTTTATGTTTATGTTTATGTATTTAGCAGACGCTTTTATCCAAAGCGACTTACAAATCAAGATATAACAAGCTATACAAAAAGCTAACAATAAACTACATAGAAGAAACCCACTAGTCTGACTCTGTCAGAGGTGACAGAGTAGAGATAGGGTGCAGGCATAGAAGGAAGTGCAGAAAGATAAAGTGCAGAGATAGAGGGGGTAGGGAAGTACAAGGTAAGTGCTAGGATAGGAGATACTCTCTGAAGAGCTGGGTTTTCAAGAGCTCCTTGAAGATAGACAGGGACGCCCTCGGTAGGACTCGGTAGGTCATTCCACCATCGTGGGACGACAGTTTTAAGCCAAATCTTAAAAGTGGAAAGGGTGTCTGCTTCCCGGACATTTACTGGCAGCTTATTCCACAAGAGAGGGGCCTGATAACTGAAGGCTCTACCTCCCATTCTACTTTTAGAAACTCTGGGAACAACAAGTAAACCCGCAGTTTGGGAGCGAAGTGCTCTGTTAGGAAAATATCTTACAATGAGATCTTTAAGATATGATGGAGCTCGGTCATTAAGAGCTTTATATGCGAGAAGAAGAATCTTAAATTTTATTCTGAATTTAACTGGGAGCCAATGAAGAGAAGCTAAAACTGGAGAAACATGATCTCTCTTGTTAGTTCTCATCAGAACTCTGGCTGCAGCATTTTGGATCAGCTGGAGGCTTTTCAGAGAATATGTGGGACAGCCCAATAATAAATTCGTCCATATTTCTAGAAATTAGAGCCGCTCCTTCCAAAGTGGGATGGATGCCGTCTCTCCTCATCAGACCAGGTTTTCTCCAGAAAGATTGCCAGTTATCTATGTAGCCCACGTTGTTTTCTGGACACCATCCAGACAACCAGCGATTGAATGAGGACATGCGGCTAAACATGTCATCACTGTCACAGTCTATGTTTTATCTGTGACAGTTTATGTTTAATAATGTTTTCAGTTATGTTCTAGTCATGTTTTTCCCCTGCCACCTCGGTTCACTCAAGTCACCTGGCTCATTGTTCACAGCTGCACCTCATTCACTGATCACTCCCTCCACAGTATTTAGTCTTCTGGTTTCCTTTCAGTCATTGCAGAATCCTTACCTCACTATCCCTCCATGCTTCGCCACAGAGAACTGCATCTGGGTCCTACCTCTCCGAACCGTGACAGAAGGATTCTGCCAGTATGGACCCAGCAGTTCTAAAGGAGCTTCAGAGCCGACTCGCCGCCCTGCAGAATTGCTTTGCAAAGGGCGGCAACCGGTGGTGGCTGTCGGGTCAGGTCCTGGAGGTGTTCCGGTGGGGACTCGGTCCGGAGACGCCCGCAATCCAGGCTGCCTGGGAGGGCGTGAGAGCCATCCACCACGAGGCACTCGTGGATGTGTTCGGCGCGGATTCGGCCCAAATGTTGCACGCTCTCCGCGGCCTCTCATTTCTCCCTTTGCGTCCCCAGCTCCGTCTCCTGACATCGCCGTCCCGGCACAGCCTGCTGACATCGCTGTCCCGGCACAGCCTGCTGACATCGCTGTCCCGGCACAGCCTGCTGACATCGCTGTCCCGGCACAGCCCGCTGCCGTCCTGCCGGTTTCATCCACGTCTACGCCGGTTTCATCCATGCCTCTGCCGGTCATCCTGCCGCAGCCGTCCGTTGCCGCCGAGGTCGTCCTGCCGCAGCCGTCCGCTGCCGCCGTTCCTGTTGCCACGACCACACCTGATCCGACCGTCCTGCCGGTTTCGTCCACGCCTGATCCGGCCGTCCTGCCGGTTTCATCCACGTCTACGCCGGTTTCATCCACGCCTCTGCAGGTCGTCCTGCCGCAGCCGTCCGCTGCCGCCGAGGTTGTCCTGCCGCAGCCGTTCGCTGCCGCCGAGGTTGTCTTGCCGCAGCCGCCCGCTGCCGCCGTTCTTGTTGCCACGTCCACGCCTGATCCGGCCGTCCTGCCGGTTTCGTCCACGCCTGATCCGGCCGTCCTGCCGGTTTCGTCCACGCCTGATCCGGCCTTCCTGCCGGGTTCGTCCACGCCTGATCCGGCCTTCCTGCCGGGTTCGTCCACGCCTGATCCGGCCTTCCTGACGGTTTCGTCCACGCCTGATGCCTCGCCCACCCACCCCGTTTCGTCCACGCCTGTTGCCTCGCCCACCCACCCCATTTTAGGAACGTCTGGCAGCCGTTCCTTGAGGAGGGGGCTATGGGCGTCGCCGGGGGTGGGCAGGGTGGGCAAAGCCTTGACATTTCCACCTATGGAAGCCCAGGTGGGCTCATCGCCGTCCGGGCCCATGGAGGCTCGGGTAACCTCACGCCGTCGCCGGTGGGAGCCCGGGCGGACTCACCGCCACTTGTTGCCAGTGGGGACCCTGGTTGCCCCGCGGCGGACTCCACCTCGGCTCGTTGCCCTGAAGGGGCGGCCGGGTTGCCGGAGATCAGGCCGTCCGCCAGACGGTCTCCGACACTGGGGATCGGGTCCCTGGCCGTCCGCCAGACGCGACCCGGCTTTAGGTCCTTCAGAGCCCCTCCCTCCCACCCTCGTTGGATGTCTGGGAGCCATCCTTGAGGGGGGGGAGGCTCTGTCACAGTCTATGTTTTATCTGTCACAGTTTATGTTTAATCATGTTTTCAGTTATGTTCTAGTAATGTTTTTCCCCTGCCACCTCGGTTCACTCAAGTCACCTGGCTCATTGTTCACAGCTGCACCTCATTCACTGATCACTCCCTCCACAGTATTTAGTCTTCTGGTTTCCTTTCAGTCATTGCAGAATCCTTACCTCACTTCATGCCTTGCCACACAGATAAGTCTCGTTTTGCCGATCTCAGTCTTGTTTTGTCTTGCTTTGTTTCTCATGGTTTTGTTATTTCATAGTTTAGTGTTTTTGATAATCCGGCTCAGCCGCGCTTTTTTTTCTTGCTCCTCGTCCCCTTTTTTGTTAATATACCTTGTTCCGTTTGAAAGAACTGCATCTGGGTCCAACCTCTCCAACGAACCGTGACAATCACTGGTCAGATTTGGCAGGGGTCCAGAGAAAACTACGGTGTCCTACATTGTTTTGGCAAAATTACACACCGATGCACCATTACTTTTAGTGACCTCCGATTGGCGTAACCGGGTGTCATTACCGCCGACGTGAATAACTATTTTACCGTATTTACGTTTATCCTTAGCCAGCAGTTTTAAATAGGATTCTATGTTGCCCGCTCTGGCCCCTGAAATACATTTGACTATGGTCGCTGGTGTCTCTAATGCCACGTTTCTGACTATAGAGCTGCCAATTACCAGGGTTTTGTCCTCAGCGGGTGTGTCACTGAGTGGGGAAAATCTATTTGAAACGTGGACAGGTTGATGGTGAACCACGGGCTTGACTTTAGGACTATGATTCCTCTTCCTGACAGTCACCCAGACACTCTTAAGTCCCGGCTGCTCGGGATCTGCTCGGGGACGACTAACAGAGCTAGCTACGCTAGGTGGCTCCGCACTGACTAAAGGGGCCTGGCTCGCTATCGGGTGGTTTTCAACAGTGCAGAGCCGAGCTTCCAATTCAGATAACCTTGCCTCCAAAACTACAAAAAAGACTACATTTGTTACATGTACCATTACCACTAAAGGAGGCAGAGGAGTAACTAAACATCTGACACACGGAGCAGGTGAAAGCAGGAGATAGAGGAAGAGAACTGGTAGCCATGCTAAGCTAGAGAACCAGACACACCGCTAAAAAGTGAAAAATAAAGACTAAAATTCTGTAAGAGTGAGCGTTAGAATATAACAAGTATGCGATAAAGTTAACTATGCAAGATGTGTAAATTATAGGGAGAAATAAGGTGATTATTAGAAGTTCAAGAGGAGCGAGAACTGTCACAGTGCACACACAAAGCAACAGGAAGTGATGCAATAGTCTTACCGCAAAGCAAAGCCGTGTCAATCCACCACATGAACACCCTGAGGAACTAGCAGCTTCATCAAGCAGACATGAATATCCTGGCACCCCAGTAGCCACATCAAGTAAACATAATGACCCAGGAAGTCCTGAGCCAGAGGCTGTCCTTAGTTTAAATCAGATTGCAGAGACAACACCCATATTATCAAAAATCACTAAATGACAAAGCACCCCTTGAACATCCCAGGATTCCAGTAGCTTCATCAAGAAAACTTAATGTACCTGTAAGTTCTGGACCAGTGGTTGTCCTTGGACCAAGTCAGACAGTAACAGGACATCCTCAACTTGCTATGAAAAGATAGAAATAAGAATAAAATCAACCCTGGGCCAATGATGACTCTGCCTGAAGATGGCAGCTGCATTTTGCACAATATTGCCATGAATGAGGGTCTCCCACTACCTAAACCAGCCCAGGCAGACCAGAGGGTTTGGTGCCAGAAGACCCTCCTCATGGACCGCCTCATCAAAGTGCCATCATGATGAGGCAACAACTGATTGCACAAATTTAGTTGCAGTCATCGAGCGCCTGGCCATGGCTTTTTTCAGCCATTTTCATATCAAACCATTTCTTCTTATTTTGGTGACATTACGAACTACTGGTGACATGGAATTCATAGCACTCGTAATTGCTTCCCATGTCTTCACTTTAGAAGGTCCCGTAATTCCACTGCTGACACTGCTAAAGATGACAGATTTTCCTTTTTCAATCTCTGAAAGCAGAACTTCAGTCTCAGAGCCCATAAAATTGTTCTTTTTGTGCCTTGATGCCATTCTCATGACTCAACACTCAACATTTCCTGGCACAGGAGAGAGGAAGCATAGCCTTATATGGTATTATTTTGGGCGTGGAGAATGCACATTTACTATTCTCGTGCACGTGCACTTAAATAACTAATAATTACACTCTACATATACATAATAATCACACTATATATAGCTACGCACAAAATATATACGAACAATCTGATCAGAAAATAAAGAAAAAATAATGAGTAAGATGGAAAAATGAACTTCATGGAAAATGAGATGGAGGTGCTACTTTCTGAAGTGGAGGCCCGCAAAAATGTGCTCTTTAGCACGCTGTCCTCCGGCATAAGCAGCAAACGTAAGAGGAGAGGCTGTCAATGCTGATCACAAATCAGAAACAATCAAAAAAATATTTGTAATAATAATAATAATAATAATAAATTAGTAGTAGTAGAAGTAGTTCTAGTAGTAGTACTGTTATTATTTTTATTATTAATAATATCATATCTACTATTGTGACTGCACATCTACTATTGTGACTGCAGCCTACATCCCACCTGATGCTAACGCCAAACTGGCCATGGAAGAACTGCATGCTGCCATTAGCAAACAACAGACATCACATCCGGAGGCAGCCTTTATTGTTGCGGGTGACTTCAACCACTCCAACCTGAAGACTGTCCTCCCTAAATTTCAACAACATGTCTCCTGCCCCACAAGAGGAGCCAAGACTTTGGACCATGTTTACACCAACATGGCTGATGCTTACAAAGCAGCCCCCCACCCCCACCTTGGACAGTCTGACCACCTCTCTTTGTTTTTAATCCCCAAGTACTCACCACTCATCAAACGTGTGAAACCCACAGTGAGGACAGTCAAAGTGTGGCCAGAGGGAGCAGACTCTGAACTACAGCAGCGATTCGAACACACAGACTGGAGTGTGTTTGCTACCCAGGCCTGGACACTGGTGACACTGGACTCCCACACGGACAATGACTCTTATGCCTCCTCCGTGCTGGACTTCATCAACACCAGCATCAACAGTGTCACCACTCACAAATGGATCACTACATTCCCGAACCAGAAGCCGTGGATGAACAGAGAAGTCTGCCTACTGCTGAAGGCACGAGACGCCGCTTTCAGATCTGGTGATGCTTAGGCCTACTCTTCACCCAGGGCTGACCTGAAGAGGGGCATCAGGGAGGCCAAGCACAGCCACAAGCTAAGGATTGAGGAGCACTTTAAGAACAACTCAGACCCCCGACGCATGTGGCAGGGCATCCAGGCCATAACTGACTACAAACCCACCAACACCACCCCAACATCCAGCAACGCCTTCTTCCTGAACGAGCTTAACAGCTTTTATGTTCGCTTTGAGAGGGAAAACCAGGAGCCAACCACCAAGGCTGTGCTCACAACAGGACACCAACCTCTCACACTCTCCCCCACCGACGTGTCTGCTGCACTGAACAGGACCAATGCACGTAAGGCTGCTGGCCCTGATGGCATCCCTGGACGCGTGCTCAGGACCTGTGCTGGCCAGCTAGCTGAGGTCTTGACTGACATTTTCAACCTGTCGCTGGCCCAAGCAGCTGTCCCCACATGCTTCAAAACCACCTCCATTGTGCCAGTGCCAAAACATTCCAAAGCTGAGAGCCTCAACGACTTCCGCCCTGTTGCACTCACCCCCACCATCATGAAGTGCTTCGAAAGGCTGGTCCTGGCTCACCTCAAAACCTGTCTACCATCCACACTGGACCCCTTCCAATTTACCTACCACCAGAATAGGAGCACGGAGGATGCCATCTCCACAGCACTACACTCTGCCCTGGCTCACCTGGACAATAACAACACCTATGTGAGAATGCTGATCATAGACTTTAGCTCAGCAACACCATCAGCCCCTCCAAACTGATTAGCAAACTCAATGACCTGGGTATCAATGCCTCCCTCTGCAACTGGGTACTGGACTTTCTAACCAACAGACCCCAGTCTGTTAGGCTGGAGAACCACACCTCCTCTACACTCATCCTGAACACCGGCATCCCACAGGGCTGTGTGCTGAGTCTTCTCCTCTACTCCCTCTACGACTGCACGCCTGTACATGGTTCTAATACCATTATCAAGTTTGCGGACGACACAACAGTGGTTGGCCTCATCAGCAACAACGATGAGACGGCATACAGAGAAGGGGTTCAGCATCTGGCAGAGTGGTGCGCCGCCAACAACCTGGCTCTCAACACCAAGAAGACCAAATAGCTCATTGTGGACTTCAGGAAGAAGAGTGGCACACCCACCCCCATCATTATCGACGGGACGGAGGTTGAGCGTGTCACCAGCTTCAAGTTCCTGGGGGTCCACATCTCCGAGGATCTCTCTTGGTCTCTCAACACCTCAACCCTGGTCAAGAAGGCACACCAGCGCCTCTTCTTCCTGAGGAGGCTGAAGAAGGCCCATCTTTCTCCTTAGATCCTGGTGAACTTCTACCACTGCACCATCGAGAGCATCCTCACCAACTGTATCTCAGTATGGTATGGCAGCTGCTCTGTTGCAGAACGGAAGTCACTCCAGAGGGTGGTGAAAACCGCCCAACGCATCACAGGTTCCCCACTCCCCTCCATTAAGACTGTCCAGAGCAAGAGGTGCTTGCGGAGGGCGCGCAGTATCGTCAAGGACAGCTCTCACCCCAGCCACAGACTGTTTGACCTCCTCCCCTCCGGGAGGTGCTACGGGGTGCTCCGTTCCCGGACTAGCAGGTTCAGGAACAGCTTCCTCCCTGCAGCGGTCACCCTGCTAAACTCTCAACCTCAGGTCCCCCCCCACCACACACACACACATAGTGACTGTGGACAACCACGCAAACCCCCCTTTGCCCCCCTGCCCCTCCCTTCTGCCGCCCTCCCTCCCCCTTCAGCCACTGAACCTACTGTATTGCATTTATTCACTTTATTCACTGAATTCACTTTACATACGCCCATACTCTGCACTTTAACCACTTTTACTGCTGTTTTGCACTTCTGGTTGGATGCCAACTGCATTTTGTTGTCTCAGTACCTGTACTTTGTGCAATGACAATAAAGTTTAATCTAATCTAATCTAATCTAATGACCATAGTGACAAACTGATCATCATATCCGGACAATGCTATGAAGTCTCTTGGATATGTAGCCTGTCCTGTTTATTATTTGCATTTCTCTCTTTTTCAATCTCTCTCTAACATCCACTCATAATAATAATAGCCTAATTAAAAAAAAACTAAAAAAAGACAAATGTCAGCCAATGATAAATCAAGACAGATACAAAAAAATGAAATGGAATCATTGAGCTGACAGCCCCTATTGCAATGAATGACCACATTGGTTAAAATTATTCAAAATCTGTTTTTATCAGAATTATTATTTGGACTATGAGGAGACCATTGATGTGTGATGAATGGTAATGCGGTAACCACAAAAACGTTTTTGTTTTTTTGTCCAAAACAGCTGTTGTAGTATGACCAGGAGGATACTGCTGATGTGTGGAGTGAGTTTGGAGTGTCTGTACTTTATAACAATGAAGCTATTGATTACTATAGAAGTTTTTATTGATTAATCAGAATTGTAAAAAATTACCAAAATTATGCAGAACCTGTTGTCTCCATAACAGCTATTGTAGTATGGTCACGAGAAGAACGCTGACGTGTGGAGTGATTTTAGTGTCTCTATTCTGTACAACTGCGGAGAACAATTGATTTTTGTTTACAGCGTCTTGCTCTTGTGTTGCAATTTGCTGATGGTTCCTGCGCACTCACACGGCTGCCTGCTGCGCATACAGATCAATATTATCCGTCCAGCTCGCAGGATGGCTTATTTTTGTATAAATCGGGATTCTGGTCCTTGTAGCTCCTAGTCTATGCTATTACGGTGGGACAGAGGCATCATTTGTGTTTTGATAACCTTTGGCTCCAGACTTATTGGTCCTTGAAGTCCGAATCTGTGAATATCTTTCCAACTTTACTGAAGTTATGATCTGGACATTGATGGAATGAAAATGTTTCCTGTTGATATACAAATTCATCATGTGGCGCTTTTATAGCAATGTGTGTGCAGTTGATAGCTCCGATTACATTGGGAAAACCGGCTCTGCTTCAAATTGTGCTTTAATGTTGGCCTGTTTTGTGCATTGTGGGAATTTGATATACCTGCTAAAATGCAGATAATTCCGTCCCAAACAGCTGGCTCATGGACTGGTGCAGTCCCAATCAGTTGGCCAGCTCCCTCTGGAATGCCCCGGTTGCTTAAACACCAGTGTGCACGTCACCTGTGGCACCAGCAGCACATGGCTCCTCACTGTGTTGCGCTCCAACACCGGCCGCAGCTCTGTGCGCAGTTCCAGGAGGATTGCCCTCAAAACGGCTGATGTGCCAGTTGTCTTCATGTGCCAGCAAATCTTCTCAGTCTCTGAACACACGCTCTCCTCGAATTACACCATTTGCAAAGTCTTCCAATACCGCTAAAGCAGCCATTGTTTTTAATGGTATGCATTGCACCACTTTACACATGCTTTTATATCCATTCGTGTAATTGCAGACATATGGGTGTGTTAATTGTTCATCAGTGTCAATTGTTCATGTGTCTCAAATGCACACATCACTCAGTCTGAGGAAAAATTGTTAAAAATTCCCAACATCACCTCTAAGTGTCACCAAAGAATCAACAGCTGTAGAAAAGTGCGTATGTCATGTCTTATGGTTTTGTCATGTTTGTTTCTGTCATGTTCAGAGTCTTGTGTTTTGTCTCAGTCTTTCTTCTGCCCTACCATCAGCTTCACTCACTTCACCTGTGTTTCTTTCCTCAGCTGCCTTCACTCCCAAATCACCCTCCTCAGTATTTAGTCTCCCAGTTGGTTCATGTTCCTTGTCAGATCTCACTCTTGCCTCACTCTTGCCTAGCCACCCTCACTCATGCCAAGACACCGCCATCCATGCTAAAGTCAAGTTGGTTATCAGGTTTGTCCTTGTCCATAATCATAGTCACAGCCATAGTTCATGTCAGGTTTTTGTCAGGTTTTGTTTTAGTAGGGTTTTTGAATGCTGGCTCTGCCGCGCCTTTTGTTACAGTTTTTTTTTTTATATATCTGCATCCGGGTTCTCTCTCACCACCATCACGCCACACTGTTTTGACAGCGTATGCCAGCCATGAAGTTGGCATGAGGCACCGTACATTTCCACGGACATTTCACTCTTGATACATCTGAACTTTGCCGTGAAAAAGAGCATATGCCACGTTTTTGTGCGTATGCACCCTTTGTACAGTTTCCAATGTTAACACAAACAGATTCAGCAAGAATCTATTGGCTGGGAGACTTTGCTGAGCCAGTAACAGTTACATAAATATGTCCATTGCCATTCGTGTGAATCAGCTGTTCAGAGAGTGACCTTAGGCTACGAAAAGGTAATTAAGTGGTCAGTTGCCAAGTGGGGATGGGGCTATAGGAGAATTTTCCCGTGGATAAGAACATGAGTTACAAATGTAGCATTCAGTGGGTTTTTCGCTCCTATGCACTGTGAGCAGTGGATGACCTTTAACATTTCCTTATGGTAATGTTACCTAATGTTAATGTTAAAGGCCTTAAACAATTTTTGAGTTCAAATACACTGCTCAAAAACAACAGAGTTACATAGCTCCAAGTCAATCACACTTCTGTGAAATCAACCTTTGCATTTTGTCAGTGCTCTCACCCCGAGAGGTAGCATGAGGCGGTGTCTACAGCCCACAGAAGTTGCTCAGGTAGTGCAGCTTATCCAGGATGGCACATCAATGGCAGCTGTGGCGAGAAGGTTTGCTGTGTCTCTCAGCACAGTGTCCAGAGTAGAGTAGGTACCAGGAGACAGGCCAGTACAGCAGGAGACGTGGAGGCCTCCAGCTGATTCAAAATGCTGCAGCCAGTGTTCTGATGAGATCTAACAGGAGAGATCGTGTTTCTCCAGTTCTAGCTTCTCTTCATTGGCTCCATGTTAAATTCAGAATAGAATTTAAGATTCTTCTCCTCACATATAAAGCTCTTAATGACCGAGCTCCATCATATCTTAAAGATCTCATTGTAAGATATTTTTCTAACAGAGTACTTCGCTCCCAAACTGCAGGTTTACTTGTTGTTCCCAGAGTTTCTAAAAGTAGAATGGGAGGTAGAGCCTTCAGTTATCAGGCCCCTCTCTTGTGGAATAAGCTGCCAGTAAATGTCCGGGAAGCAGACACCCTTTCCACTTTTAAGATTAGGCTTAAAACTTTCCTTTTTGATAAAGCTTATAGTTAGGGATGGCTCAGGTAATCCTGAAACATCCCATAGTTAAGCTGCTATAGGCTTAGACTGCTGAGGGACCTCATCTGTCACACCTTTCCTCACTTTGCTCTCTTTTTCCCCCTGTTTAAATTCTCAAATGATTTTATGTACATGTGACATTATTGTGGTTTTTAACTTGTTTCCCTGTTCCAACAGGTATCCTTTGAATGGTATTATGGTGTTTCCCCCCCTCTTTTCCCTCTTTTCTGTCTTCTCAAACCCCAGCTGGTCGAGGCGGATGGCCACCCTTCCTGAGTCTGGTTCTGCCAGAGGTTTCTTCCTGTTAAAAGGGAGTCGTTCCCAAGTTTCTGTGCAATCTGTTGGTTTCCTTAGCTAGGATATTGTTTTTGAAGTGGCTCTATATGTATGAATTGGATTCATTTTTTAGGGCTGCACAGTGGGGGTGTGGTTAGCACCGTCGCCTCACAGCAGAGGGTTCCAGGTTCAACTGCCACCTGGGGCCTTTCTGTGTGGAGTTTGCATGTTCTCCCTGTGTATGCGTGGGTTCTCTCTGGGCACTCCGGCTTCCTCCCACCGTCTAAAAACACTCATGTCAGGTTAATTGGTGACTGGTAGGGTGGCTGAATCCTTAGGAGGGAGTGTGAGCGTTGTGTGTTTTGTTTGTCTCTGTGTGGTCCTGTGATGGATTGGTGACCTGTCCAGGGTGTATCCCGCCTCTTGCCTGATGACCGCTGGGATAGGCTCCCACCCCCCTGTGACCTGACTGACAGATTAAGTGGGTATAGAAAATGGATGGACAGATGGATTATGATAACAATGAATTGGACTCGAACTGGACTGTATTATTGAAGTACCTTGAGATGACATTTGTTGTGATTTGGAGCTATATGAATAAAACTGAATTTAATTGAAGTGTCTAAGAGCTTCAGGCCACTGGGATTTTTGTCCATCCTACTCCTTCAGCTCTTTCAGGATGAGTTTTGATGGTTTACAGCTTTAGGTCTTTAGGTCGGGTTTCAGATTCCTTAAATCACAGTCATACTCTTATTGGTAAGATTTGGAGGTCATTGTCTGGCTGCAAGGTAAACCTTTGTCTCAGTTTCAGATCTCTAAAAGACTACAAAAGGTTTTACTGGAATTTTCCCTGTATTTGGAACCATCCATCCCTCTATAAATTTTGACCATTTTCCCAGTCTCTGGTGATTAAAAACATCCCCACTGCAGTAAGCTGCTACCACCATGCTTTACTGTAGGGATGGTGTCATTTCAACGTGCAACAAATCAAAACTAAATACAGGTCATAAGATAAAAACAACAATGGTAATAGTAGCAATCCAGTAATATCTTCTGACCAAAGGATCTTGTTATTAACATCTTATTGCTTCATATTTCTGAGGAACTTTACGATAAGCAATGGCTTTTTTTTCTCTAGCATCTCTTCTGTAATTCCCATCCTGGGGTGTATGCAGCTTATAGTGGTGCTATGGACAGATACACCAGTCTCCTTTGTGCCACTTTCCAGCTCCTTCCGAGTTACCTTTGGTTTCTTCCTTGCCTGGTCTGTGATTTTGGTGGACAAGCCTCACCACGCAGGTTTATTATGGTGCCATATTCTTTAAATTTTGTGATGATGGATTTAGATTTCCCGGTATTTTTTTTATTACGCAACCCTGATTTGGTCTTTTCTACAGCTTTGTCACTGACCTGTTTGAAGAGCTCCTTTGTCTTCATGATTTTGTTTGCTTGGTGGTTCTTCTTCACTGGTATTGTTAAAGAATCTGCGGCCTTTCAAAAGGGGTGTATATATACTGAGTTCATGTGACACTTGGACTGCACACACATGGACCTTATTTATCTAATTATGTGACTTCTAAAGGTATATATATCAAAAGCTGAACACACGTGTAAGCATCTCTATTGAAACGGATTAAATATGCGTAAAGAAGACGAGGTTTGTAGCAATTTATTTAACCAATTTTTCTTTTTATCTTTTTTTCCTTACATACACTATATTGCCAAAAGTATTCACAGCTTCTACAAACAAAGAATGGGTCGCTCTCAGGAGCTCAGTGAATCCCAGCGTGGTGCTGTGACAGGATGCCACCTGTGCAACAAGTCCAGTCGTGAAAAATATTCCACAGTCAGCTGTCAGTGGTATAACAAAGTGGAAGCGATTGGGAACAACAGCAACTCAGCCATGAAGTGGCAGGCTGCGTAAAATGACAGAGCGGGGTCAGCTGATGCTGAGGCGCATAGTGAGCAGAGGTCACCCACATGACTGCATTGTGCCAAGTATAAAGTTTGGTGGAGGGGGATTATGGTGTGGGGTTGTTCTTCAGGAGGTGGGCTTGGCCCCTTAGTTCCAGTGAAAGGAACTCTGAATGCTTCAGCAAACCAAGAGATTTTGGATCATTTCATGCTCCCAACTCTGTGGAAACAGTTTGGGGATGCCCCCTTCCTGTTCCACATGACTGCGCACCAGTGTACAAAGCAAGGTCCATGAAGACATGGATGAGCAGGTTTGGTGCGGAAGAACCTGACTGTCCTGCACAGAGTCCTGACCTCAACCCGATAGAACACCTTTGGGCTGAATTAGAGCAGAGAGAGAGAGCCAGGCCTTCTGTCCAACATCAGTGTCTGATCTCACAAATGAGCTTCTGGAAAAATGGTCAAAAACTCCCACAAACACTCCTAAACCTTGTGGAAAGCTTGGCCAGAAGAGTCGAAGCTGTTATAGCTGCAAAGTGTGTGCCGACGTCATACTAAACCCTATGGATTCAGAGATGAGTGAATACTATTGGCAATATAATGTATAATCCATTCCAAAAATCTAAACTGCAGGTTACTACAACAAAATATATTAGGTTAGCCGAAATTAAAATATAGCGACTTTAAATTGCATAACAGTCAACAGTTTAAGAAAGAAAAAAAAAAAGTAGGTTTTATTATGTAACACATTAACACAAAAGCCCACCAGTTTGGGGGATTTGATCGGCTTACACCACAGTATATTTCACCACAACAGCTTCACCTGTTGCATGGGCCGCCACACTGTGAATGTTTTATGACTTAAATACCACTTGCAATACCACCCAATTCAATGCAAAAGCTTACTATTGCAGTTGTAGGACAATACGGAGTTATCTGTATTTAAAAAATAATCAAAGTTAAAACTGAGTGATAATAACAATGACAATCATCATCTGCAAAGAAAAAAAAAAAACTTTAGATCATGGTATTCATTTAATCAGTTTAATATAACTTCCTCATAATAAAAAATTCCACTGATGCCGTTTTATTCATAGACAATAAAACCTATTCATGAACTGAAATCTGAGACTTTTGTTCATTGACCTACAAAAATAATGTCTTGAAACCTCTGACAACTCATGTTACCATACATGCAAACTAACAGATACAGTTAAACAGGATTATTTGTTATTAGTAAGCTATTCAACGTTTCAGCTAAATTGTCTGGAAGTGAACACTACAGCTAAGAATCGATACACGTTTAGTTTAACAAAGAGCAAGCAGACAAACTCACTTTGATCATTTCACCCAGTTAATCGTGTCAGCAGTGCATTTAACAATTCAATAATATACATTACTGAAAACAAAACGAAGCCTTTCAGACAATGTGGTCACAATACTGAATAAACTAATAAATTAGACAAACACCAACTTCAAGCAAAAGGAGTAATCCATGTGTTAATGAGCTGAAATATTGCAGAATGCCAACAAACTGTAACATACTTATGAAATATTTGGGTGATATAAGAAATTATACATTTGCCACAGTCTTTATCAAAATCCTAGGTGACATCTTTGTATAAACAAGAAGGAAAAGGCATCCAAACGCAGACTTAGCTGGAGATCAACATATATTGCTCAGCTGGAGTGGTCTGATTCCTTAATAGTGTGAAAATTCCTACAAGCTTATTAGACATGAACTCAGATCATTCTGTGTTGGTAGTGTTCTGAATGAGTTATGTTTTAAAAAAAAAAAAAAAGAATTGAATAAGACAGACTTTTAAAACTGAAGCTAAAAACCCATGTTAAAGAGCAGCAATGAACCAAGCTGAACAGGATGGACACACTGTAGGTGGGTTTTCCCACCTGTAACCTCTGTACTCAAATGCATGTGCTCCGATATCCTCCTAATTAAGATTATACACAAAAGGGAAGTTAAAACAACACATCTGGTCATGTAAAAATGGGACTGAGGTGTGCTGAAAATAAAACTCTTAAATGTTTCTATTCATAGTTATGTAAAGTGAGGTATTGAAAAAGATAATGTATTGGTGTGGTATCAGTACCAAATCTCTATACTCATACCAATCTATTTTAGCTGTGGTTGACAAATATTACAACAGTGGTAAGTGTAGTGCAGCAGTGTCACCCATGTTTACACCGCTGAGCAGTAACAGTGGTTCCATATAAAGGCTGCTGGCTCATCAACAAACTAAGTGAAGTAGTGGTTAACAGAAGATCTGAGGCAAACAGGAAGCACACTGAAATTCCCAAACACAAAGTTCCCTTACAGTCACACCAGTATACTATAATAACATTAAGAGAACAATGGATTCATTCCCAAATAAGACAATAACAAGCTTAACAACAGAATCCAGAATGCCATACTTTCTTTTTGAAATGATAGTGCATGAACTGCCCTCCTGCTGTTTTAACTCAATCCAGAGCAGCAGGTATGTCACAAGGAGCAAGAATATGACATTATGTTTATTTCAAAGAGCAAATGCCCTGCAACAGAATGACTTCCCCTTGTAGCTTTTACCTTGTGGCAGATTTATTTGTAGTAGAAGGGAGCTAAGCTGATGATTTCAAAATGAGAAATGTATAGTGAGTGAGATTCCTCTATATTTCTTTCAACAAAAACTAAACTGAACTTTTTTGTCCTACAATTCCACCCTTAATATTGTATGCCATGGTTAAAAGTTTACCCACCGAGTTCCAGCGTTTTCAATGTACTTTTCATTTAAACAGCATGCTGCTCCACTGTAAGGTTGTTGTGGTGAGAAGGGGAGTCGCTGTTTATCAATGGCAGGTTCTCAGTAGCTGTATACAGGTGTCCACTGGGAAGAGTGCTGTTGAGAAGGGGAAGCTCAGGCCTCGGAGCTCAGGGAGGTCCGTGTTGGACTGGGAGGGAGCCGGGCTGCTGCACTGTGCTCAGTTCGGAAACTGTAATCATACTGATAATGGGAAAGTAAAACATTATTAAGTTGTATTATGGTCTGCCAGTAGGCAATCCATCCTTTACTGAATAAAACTTTTATTGAGTAACTGCGAAAAAGCCAGTAACTCTGAACTATAGCCGCATTCGGACAGAGACGTTCTAAGAACTGTCCACCTCGAATTTCGTTCTAAGAACTGCCCTTCTCCAGGGGAACTGTTTCATTTTGCATTTGCACATGAGTCTGCGACAGACGTGTTACTTTAGCACCACACTCAACAACAAAACCCGTGAAAAGTAAGGAGAGAAGAAAACAACACCACCAAGAAGCTAACATGGAGAGCGAGGAGGCCACCGTGTTCATGGTCTGCATGACGGTGATATTAATCAGGAACTGAGGGCCGTGGTCCCTAGTTCCTGTACGGCAGAATGTGCGAAAAAAAAGGTGCCTATTCCTTATAGGTTATAGGAACTGCAAAAGGTTCCAACAGTGGGAATGCGCCTACAGATGTTTATATAGACTGTGACCCCTGGTGGAAAGAATATGTTATTCCAGGAAAACCTTCACTGTTTAGTAGTCATTTGTCACCTGCAGCTGATCTCGTGTAATCTGTTGTTTAATAAGTTTTTTAAGAAATACACCCCGAAACATTAGTCAACATGTAAAAAAGGCAATCCCTTATTGTTGGCTAGTTAGTTATAGTGTTAAACCCACATCCATGGAATCTGAGGGATTATTACTGAGATTCCAACTTTATATTTTACCACTAAAATAATATAGTTTGGAAAAAAATCACTGCGTTATTTACAACTGACTGCAAGAACTGGCTATGTTTCCACATATTAGCAATCACAATGTCACAACTGATGGGAATGATGGATTTTAGGAACACTTTCTGTAAAGATTCTAGAATCTTTACAGAACTGATGTTAAGTCTCACATTTGTTCACTCACCTCTTTCTCAATTTCAGCCAGCGACTTGATTGTAATGCCCATCAGATCCACCTGCTGCAGCTGCACATAGAGCATAGATGTCACGTCATGAGAACAAGTTCAATCTCAGGTCTTTACAGTATAAATCTTCCATTTGAACCTAATACTACGAACAAACAATTTCAGCACTGGTGTCGGCAGTTACACATGACAACTTGTACATTCATTTCATACTGATAAAACTATATTTAGAATACAAAACCATATGAAAATGTTAGCGGGGGACACTAGATGTGTTGAATTACTCTGTTGTTGCCATCATTTTGGGAAGCAGGAGAAATGTAAACTTGCAATGGTGTAAATGCACCCTAAAAACATTGTTAGATGAGGACTGAATGTCACCTATTAAAACTTGTTCTTGCCACCAAGAAAATGTAAATCTATATTCCAGCAACTTACATCAGAAGAGGCACAGGAAAACTTCTCAGAGATCATAAACGGCACTCCATCCATTGCTGAAGGAGACAGTTCAAAGAAATGTCACATGAACGTGTCTTTGCAGAAAGAACAAAGCAGTAAAAAACAAATGTATGGTTACAATAAAAAAAATACAAAGAAAATATTTAATCAAACTAATATTAGATGGTATAATGATGATTTTTAGATGCCACAGTTATATGAATATATATCAAGGTTTTAGTACCAGGACATAACATAAATATAATCAGCCTTTGATGATCGAGAACACATGACATATTTCACTCAGTGCGACTACATGAGTACCATTAATCGGATCGGATTAATGGCTAAATTACAATAAGATTGAGTTACTCAGTTCATGTAGACACCTTAATCTGACAAGAAATCGAATCGGATCGGGTTACTTGCGATCGAATTAAGACCCCGGGATAACTCGATCCAAACGTGCACTGAACGTGCCTGTAGACGACCGTGGATCGGATCGAGCGTTCTGCGCATGCTCCAGATTTTTTCCCGCGATCGTCAGCCGGAAGTCGAAGGAGTCGATATTATTGTTGTTGTCAAATGCCTGAGTTTGTTGTTGTTGGTGGTGAAGACGTCAACAGGAAGTGGCTCTATTAGGATAGTTGAAATGGGTACTGGGTAATGAGGGTAATGAGGAAAGACATCAGCAATGATCTTAAAGAAGCAATTGTTGCTGCCCATCAATCTGAGAGGGGTTATAAGGCCATTTCCAAACTATCTGGAGTCCATCATTCTACAGAGAGAAAGATTATTCACAAGTGGAAAACATTCAGGACAGCTGTCAATCTTCCCAGGAGTGGACGTCCCAGCAAGTTCACCCCAAGGTGAAAAAGCCCAGAGCTACATCTCAGACTCTACGGGCCTCAGTTAGCATGTTAAAGGTTAAAGTTCATGACAGCACAGTTAGAAAAAGACTGAACAAGGATGGCTTGTTTGGAAGGGCTGCAGGAGAAAGCCTCTTCTCTCTAAAAAGAACATGGCAGCACAGCTTAGGTCTGCAAAGCTGCATCTGAACAAAGCTCAAGACTTCTGGATCAATGTCCTTTGGACAGACCAGAGCAAAGTGGAGATGTTTGGTCCTAATGCACAGCAGCACGTTTGGAGGAAACCAAACACAGCATATCAGCACAAACACCTCATACCAGCTGTCAAGCACGGTGGTGGAGGGCTGATGATCTGGGCTTGTTCTGCAGCCACAGGACCTGGGCACCTTGCAGTCATTGAGTCCACCATGAACTCCTCTGGATACCAAAGTATTCTAGAGTCAAATGTGAGGCCATCTGTCCCACAGCTAAAGCTGGGCTGAAACTGGCTCATCAACAGGACAAAGATCCCAAACACAGCAGCAGATCTACAGCAGAATGTGTGAAAAAGAAAAGAATCAAGGTGTTGCAATGGTCCAGTCAGAGTCCAGACCTCAGCCTGACTGAGATGCTGTGGTGGGACCTTAAGAGAGCTGTGCAGAAACCAATGCTGCAAACCTCAATGAGCTGAAGCAACGCTGGAGAGAAGAGTGGCCGAGATTCCTCCACAACCATGAGAGAGACTGATAACGTCCCACAGGAAACCATCACTGCAGCTCACTGCTGCTGGAGCTGCTGCTGCAAGGTGCTGGATCAGGGGTTCACTTAGTTTATCACTCACTGCTGCTGAAGCTGCTGCTGAAGCTGCTGGATCAGGGGTTCCCTTAGTTTTTCATACTACTTGTTGACTTGTTGTTAAAGAGAAAATGACAGCGTAATATGTCAAGTGTTCATTCGAGGTTATATTTACTGCATTTTAAGACGTGATCACGTCCAGATTTTTTCTAATAACCTTAAAATATAACTTAAAAAGTGAAAGAGGCATTACTTTTTTATGTTTATGTTTATGCATTTAGCAGACGCTTTTATCCAAAGCGACTTACAAATGAGTCGCTTTTTTCATGACATCAACCTGACATTCCTGCAACGACAATGCTAATGTTTGAAGCTCTTTGCAAATGTGAGACAAATAGCAATAATGGCGTTAAAAATCTAGTAAAGTGATTTAGTCATCCAGACATTGGTCACTTTTATGCTAATGTTCCTCACGCTTCATTCAGACATGCCTGTGAAAGTAGCTGAAAATACCTTTTCCACATGTGTACACTGAAAAGTCAGTGTTATGCTGTGAGAGTTTAATTGCACTCCAGTGTATTAGTAACCAATTCTAGAAAAACGTGATCTTTTATCTAATTTGAGGATACTGTCTTCTTACCACTGTTGTACTAATGTCTCTCTAACTCAATTAAGGTTGACTCTGGAGCCCAGCCAACTTTGACCAGCGATGACATTTTTAACTGCATTGTTTGTTCAGCAAACAAGGTGGGCGACATTGATCATTTTTTTGGAAAAACCTGCTCTGATTAGGAGAGACGGCACCAAATGTATTGGCAAACCAACACCATGACAACCCAGGGTTATGACCGGGAAGCAGACCAACAGTCTCAGATGCTTCTTTGCACCTTTCCTTCTGAAAACCCCAATGATGCTGGAGTGTCATTGACTGAGAAAAACAAATGTTGTCTTTTTTAAGTCTGTTTTGCTGTCGCACAAATTGTATGATCAACAAAAAACATTTGATATTACTGCCAATATTACAGGTATTACAGTATTACAAATTAACCAGCACTGAAATCTTTAAAATAGCTACTTTAAGGTTATGTTAATAACAATTTTGGAACACAGGTGTCACATTTCAAGAAATTATTTTGGAAGTTAAAAGCACAATAGATTATTGCTGACCTGAGATAGCATACAGGTTGGAGTTCTGGTGCTCATAGTCTGGTCTGGTGGTGTTCTTGCCTCTGAAGCTGGCAGGTAGGGTCATGGAGATATGCCTTGGAACAAGCAAATACATAAACAAATTTATTAAAAATACTGTGAATCTGTTTAGTTCAATGAAGAAAAATATTAAAGATAAACATCTATCAACTGCTATGTTCATATCGAGCTGATCATATCCTTAAGATTGTTTTGGTCAAGAAATAGGAGTTAAGCCTGAGCTCTAAGACTGTAGGAGCAGGAGATGATGAGACAGGACAAGATAAAGCTGGGTCCTTATCATTACCATCATCATCATTATTACCATTATACCATGTGTAAGGCGAGGCCAACGAACAAGCAGTGTCAACTCCAGCACTGCTTTGTTTTCAGGATGAACACAGGTGAACACTTGAATATATATGTCAGAACACAAATGTCCACAACATTCCCTCCAGATTTCTTGTGGAGATTTTCCACCGAAGCCCTTTGTAAAATCTCTGTAACATCCATAGGTGAAACTTTTTACATATGTCCCAGCAAATATTTTGGAGCATTTTCTGTTGCTATGTGAATGAGCACACGTTTGCATGTGTACCTTTCTGCTAACCACTGCTAGTATGGGTGCATTCAGACACATGCAGTACTCATATCTACACAATGAGGGGCCTCATCTGCTGTTCTAAAGCTGCTGTAAAGAAAACACTCACAAAGTCTCCCACACAGCAGTCATCCTAACTGTGTTTAACTTGGGGGTCTCTCTCAGTGCACTTATCTGGATACTTGTATTTTTGTGTATTTGTGAAATGGCTTTAGTTCCAGCAGAAGCACTGTTCCAGATAAAAGTACACATCTAGACAAGAACACTGCAAATATCCAGATGTGCAGCCTACTTGCTCTGCTTATGTGGAGGAAGCTCACTGGCTGTGGTGACTGCTGACCTCCTGTTCAGCACTAGCCTACCCCAGCAACCACAGCCTTGTCTCAGCTAGTGGTTCTATTACTGCCAGTTAAGCACTCAAGGAGTTTTGAGCACATTTAGATCCCACTATATATCTATGAATAAGTGAAAAAAAAAAGGCTCAATTGAGCAAGCTTTCTAAACCAGAAAGTCAGAACTGGACATTTCAATTTTAGGGAGTTACTATACTATATTCTATACTATTTGTCTTTGCTTTCTTATTTCTGTTTTTCTGTTCTCACAAGTTGCTGTAATCTAAGGATACATATGTTTCCTTTTCTAGAGGGAAAGATAATCCAGGACTATCCTCTTTTCTTGACTAAGGGCTGAGCTGAGAGTTTATCTATATGCACAAATGCAAGATACATATGAACTACATGAAACCGTGACAAGAAACCAGACATGTTACAAACATTATTAGACTTGGCATACTTGGGCATAGGAGCTGCTGGGACTGGGGTCATGGAGGAGTTCACATTTTGGATGTTATTAGTTGTTGGCGTAAGCGTGGAGTCCTGAGCACGAGGAACGTTCCCCATGCGATACCATATTCCCATGTTGTTGAGCTCTCTGTCAAAAAATATTAGAAGTGTTAAGAGCAGTAAAGAGTTCAGAAGGCAATTCATAAGAGCTCATGTCCACCTTACTCTAGCTAATCCAATAATAAAAATTCTGTACATACACTCATTCAAAATTAATGGATAGGTGTGTACAAACAATGGGCCTCATGCAAGAACATTTTCGTATTCTTATTCTAAATTTCTCTCACTTTTTTCGTATGAAGGTCTCGTACGAACACGACCTGCGTAAATGATGAATCCCACCTGTGTGTATTTAAGTGCACGTGCACGAGGAAAGTAAATTTGCATACTCCACGCCCAAAATAATACCATATAAGGCTACCCTTCCTCTCTCCTGTGCCAGGAAGTGTTGAGTCTTGAGAATGGCACCAAGGTGCAAAAAGAACAACTTTACAGGCTCTGAGACTGAGGTTCTGCTTTCAGAGATCCAAAAAAGAACATCTGTCTTGGGTAAAAATGGGAAGCAATTACGAGTGCTGTTAATTGTGTCACCTGTTCGTAATGTCACCGAAATAAAGAAGAAATGGTTTGATATGAAAATGGCTTAAAAAAAACAAAAAAAAAACGCCATAGCCAGGTGCTCGATGACTGCAACTAAAGCCGTGCAATCAGCTGTTTGATGGAGCGGTCCATGAGGGGCGTCTTCTGCCATGTTGTCTGCCTGGGCTGGTTCAGGTAGTGGGAGACCCTCATTCATGGCAATATTGTGCAAAACGCAGCATGCCAGAATAATCTGAATCAGAATAATCAGAATTAATCTTCTCTGGGCTATAGAGCAGTTTGCCCGCCCGCTGTATCGAGACACATCCACCTGGCCTTCATCCCAGTGTGCTCCACAACTGCACGGGTGCTTTGATGCATATATGTGTTCAGTCTATTGCTCTATTGCCATGGCATGAAAGTCCCTCTTAATTTGTACTGGTTGGACAGCGGTGGATGGGAATTTGATGTACCATGGGTGATAAACTGATGAGAGCTTTGATGACCAAGGGGAGTGCATGACTCACAGAAGACTGGGACACACCTGATCTGTCTCCAATCTCCCTCTGAAAGGCCAAAAATCCAAGGGTGGTGAGGACCTGGACGAGTGGTGGGGACCTGGACGTGTGGTGGAAATGGCCTTGATCGATGTGTTTCTCTCTGGAGTTGTGGCTCTAGTAATCTAAATCGTGATGTCAGCCATTCGTCTGTCTCCGCAAGGATATCTACACGGTCTCGGAAGACACGCTCTCTTCCAAGAGCCTGACAGGCTAAGGCATCCAAAAGTAGCTAGTCAGCCGCTGGTTACACTTCCCATTGACCTTGTTATGTACTGAGCCAAATTAACCTTCAATTAGTGCATAATTTAAGTCAAACAGAATAATGTCAGCATAATTATGGGGTATAATGTATATATTTATTTATGATTGCTTCAAAGTAATTAAATATACAACCCATTAGTCAAGCAAACTTGATTCGAATAACAGTGGACTATTCTACGTGACTCCTACGACAGGTCTGGATCACTCGTAAATTGTGTTCGTACCTGAAAGAAAACTGAAAATACGAAGAAAATTGGACAATTCATACAGACAATTTAAGAACAAATCCGTTCGTACAAGTGGTTCTTGCATGAGGCCCAATGAGTGCTACTTCATGTGTACAGGGTAGTTTATGTTCGTCATTCTCTACAATACTTTATAGAGGAATTAAGGCTTGATATGCTATTCAGGATTACCATCACAGCATAATAGATACAAACGCTGTTGTGTGACAATTATAGATTTTCAAAAACATACTTCACTATGTTATTATGGCTAATTCAATGTGAATTGATTGACAGAAATAGCAGCTGTATCCACTTCATATTTAATCTAGGTATGCACACATTGGTGTACTTTTGGACGATATCCAGCTTGACCTATTACAGTTAGATCAAGCGTTGTTATACCAAGGTGGCCCGAAAGTCCCGTGACGTCATTTGTATGCACAAACACAACACAACACCTGCTGCTCGGTCTGTGGCTTTGCGTATAGTCATTTACCTTGTTTGACGATCACAGAAATATTCACAGATCACATTTACATAATTTACACTTAGCATACTGTGTAAATTATTTAAAGATAGTGTATGCTATCTTAATAAGTTCAAGGACCTGATGGCCCAGGGAATTAAACTGTTTCTGAGTCTGTTGGTCCTGCTTTTGAGGCACATGTACTTCTTGCCAGAGGGCACAAGGGTGAACAGGTACTGTTCTGGGTGTGAGGGGTCAGTAGTGATTGTCCTAGCTCTCCTGAGACAATGGGTGCTGGCGATGTCTTCTAGCGAGCATAGGGGACTGCCAGTAATATGTTCCATCCATCCATCATCTGCCGCTTATCCGGGGGTCGGGTCGCAGGGGCAGCAGCTTTAACAGAGAAACCCAGACGTCCCTGTCCCCAGCCACTTCTTCCAACTCTTCCGGGTGTTCCCCGAGGCGTTCCCAGGCCAGCCGAGAGACATAGTCTCTCCAAAGTGTCCTGGGTCTTCCCCAGGGTCTCCTCCCAGTGGGACGTGCCCGAAACACCTCACCAGGAAGGCATCCAGGGGGCATCCTAACCAGATGCCCGAACCACCTCATCTGACTCCTCTCTGACTGAAGTGAGTGATGAAGTTCTGAGGCTGTTCAATTTGGACACTAAAGAAGATGACTTTGATGGTTTTAATGCGCAGGAAGAAGATGAAGAAGACGATCAATGACTTTTCCTGGTAGGCAACTGTCTTTTTTCTTTGTTTTTTTATACCATCGAAAAAAAGCATTTACGCCACGTATTTGTGTGTTACCGATAGGTATTTAAGTTAAAACCATCGGTGTTACAGGCACTGTTCGGGAAAAAAAGCATTTACGCCACGTATTTGTGTGTTACCGATAGGTATTTAAGTTAAAACCATCGGTGTTACAGGCACTGTTCGGGAAAAAAAGCATTTACGCCACGTATTTGTGTGTTACCGACAGGTATTTAAGTTAAAACCATCGTGTTACAGGCACTGTTTGAAAAAAAAAAAAAGCATTTGCAGCACGTATTTGTTTATGTTACCATACGCATTTAATTAAAAGTTTAAAAATCCTCACGTGTAACATTTTTCTGTGTATAAATATCTCATATTACAATGTGGACACCTGCAGCTTATAATCCGGTGCGGCCTATATATAATACACACAGTAAAATACAGTAAATACATATAAGTACAAAATGGATTATTAATATCATATTGTTTTAATAATAATAATAATTAATAAATAAATTTGAGAAAAACATCAAAGTCAGCGGTCACTGTTAAAAAGCCTTATGGCTGTGGGGACAAAGGACCTCCTGAACTTCTCAGTCCTGCAGCCTCTCACTGCAGCTGCTCCTCTGTCCTGTCAGGATGCTGTGGAGAGGATGTTTATTGTTCTCCAAAACAGAATATAATTTCCTCCTCATCCGTTGCTCCACCACAGCACTGAGAGGGTCTAGTCTTCTACCTACTACAGAACCTGCCTTTTTTCCAGGCGCCTACACTTTTTGTCTGTAGTGCAACTCCCCCAGCAGACAACAGCATAGAACAGTGCACTCTCATTGTAGCAATGATAGTGTGATAAAACATGCACATGATGTCACTGCAGACATTGAAGGACCTTAGCCGTCTCAGGAAGAAGAGACGGCTCTGGCCCCTTCTGTACACTGGCTACTACTACTAATACTAAAATCAAAATAGACCTAGAAAATTGCAGCCAGTGCATCTTTAATTCACTCTTAAACACTTCAGTCATAGTCACATTTGCACTACTGCCCTGAACTCATCTGTTCATTGCCTGGAGGACATTCAGAAATCACAGGCTCCACCAGCTGGTTTCTGAATATATACTGTGTATTTTCCAACAGGACCCATGTGTGACATGCCCGCCTATTATCTGTCCTGTACCGAGTCCCTTCACACAAGTGCCTCAGTTTCCTAATATGTCAGCTATGGTATTCTTCTTCACAGAGGTTTCTGACAGAGGCTCTCTGTACATTCACTACTACTTTAAAAGGGTGTGAAGGTTCATCTTATCATGCAAATTGTATGGCCTATGGTAAAAACAATCTAAACATTTGCACACAAAAGTACAGCTAAGTCCTTATTTAGATTTTCTTCTTCAGACCAATATTTGTTCAGTCTAAACCCAAAAGTTAGCATTTAATCTAAACTGCTCACCCTATAAAAGTATACTGAGGAGGCGCCTGCTTGGAGCGTCCCAGGATGCGGATGTCACAGATAGCTGCCTCCGTCGAGTCCCTTGGAATAAATTTGATGCAGAGTCGCCTCTTCCTGAAGGCCTGCTCCTCTGGAGAGGGATATTCATTAAAACAGATTGTTAGAGAAGTTGTCCTAATAATATGACAGTTTTAACCCATCTCTCAGAGTTAAAAAATAAATAAATAAATAGGTGTATTTTTTGGACATTTTTTACTCGCTTTGCTGTCATCGGCTTTTGATTCAAGCTTATGACTTACGAGTGTCAACAGTCTCCTGGATCGGAATAAAGCCCACTGGCAAAGTATCTTTTATATCAATCAGCTTCATGTCCACAAGAACATTTCCTAAATGGCTCTAAAGAGAAAGTGATAAAGGAAAGGTCAGAGTGGCACCAATGATGACAAGGACAAGTATCATGGGCAAATTCAGGTAAAGGGAGAAAATCAGAGTGGCCTGACTATAAGCAATCCAAAAATTTATATGTACACAGCATTGTTACTGTTTTGGTAAGAGAGCTGACGTGCTGACTTACATTTTCTTTGGAGAAAACTCTGGTGAAGCAGAGGTAACGGGTCACCTTGGATTTGAAAAGGCCATCTTTCCACAGGTCAGCATCCAGGCCATCTGTTGTTGTAGATATCTGGAGGTAGAGAGTTTAAGGCAGTAAGTAGCAGGGGACTGTGATAAGGGCTACAATGTGTGTCACAGCACTGTCAGGTTGACAATTCAGATCATTGATTCAGATAGGAGGGAAACCATGCAAAATAGTATTCTAACTTGTGTCATTTCTTTTACAGGCCAAATTCCTAATGTCACAGCTGTCTCACAATAGTTTGTTTATATTTAAGGTGACATATTGTGCCCTTATGCCCTTTTTTTAACAAATTTAAGCAAGCTTCTGAGGTCCTATTGAGATGTATGACACAGGATTTTGTCAAAATACCTGTTGGTTTAAGCATAGTGCCTTTTTGTCGAAGCCCTATTTTTTTTTTTATTTTTTTTTTTACGGCTGTCCGTTAAAGAGTTTGTTTTGGGGGTGGAGATTTAGCAAGTGCTCCACCCCACCCACACTCGACCCTTTTGGTGAGGTCAGCTGCTACTAACCCCATTATAATTTATCCACTGGGCTCTTATATCCTCTGAGGCTGCTGCTGGATGGAAGATGCATGCTCCTCAGTACAGCTGACAGCAGAACATTTCCACCAGAAGCTGGCTTCATCCGTCCAGCAGGGTGGATGTGAGTGGGCGGAGCTAAGAGGTCCAGGCTTAGCGGAGGAGGTGGAGTGAACTTGACAAATTATGTAATTTTGAAATGAAAATCAGAACGGCTCGTTAAATGAGAAACTTTTAAACAAAGCGTAACTTGAGAAAATACCTTCAAATACTTGAGTTGTGTTGCTGGTGACGTCAGACACCGTAATATAACAGGAAGGAGGGACTTTTCCATAGTATGACACCTTTAGGATTTTCTCTTAAGTTATCAAAACTTCATTCGCACAATTGTAAAACTAACATAACATTAAGCTGCAAATTATCCACTTACCAAGAAAACTGGTTTGAAAGAGGAGTAAAAATAAGATGTTTTTAAAATGGGAAAATTGTATTGTATTAAATATATTGTAATCACATTCTATCACAGAGGAGAACATAGAGTTGGAGATAAGGAAATAATCTATACGCGAGTACGATTTAAATTGAGGAGAGTAGCAAGTGAATTCTAGTTTATCTGAGTTTAACCTCCTCCGTTGATGAATGACGTTGTTAACTTTAAAGGGTACCGATTTATGGATCAGGATCATCACCCCACGAGTGTGTGATAAGTAGGAGGGTGAAATTACTTGCCCTGGCCATCTCCTTTTTATCTTTACCACTTCATCCGACAGTAAATGGGTTTTCTTGGAGAAAAGTACAACTAATGATTTAATTTGTTTAACCCTACTGAGTACTTGCTTCATTTTAGCCAGTTTCATCAGACCTACATTAAGGACAATCACTACAAGTATACATAAGTTTACATTCCAGGATGTAATATACAAATTTACATTAGAAGACATATAAAATAAAATAAAAAATCAAGTATGAACACATTCAACCAGCCCACATATATAATAGCAGGGAAAGATGTAAACTGTAATGTTGTTTTAAAAACAATTAGACTGCATGTCATTATCCCACGCTTCAAATAAAATACGCATTTATAACCCCTAAAATAATCCTAGCACTGTCTCCCCAGACGAGATGCCATACCCTCCCCGGTAACATTAAGAGCAAACTATGCGCGAGACTGGTCCACTAACAACGAGGAGCAGTTATGAACTGAGAAGGTCATGGTCAAGGTCACGTTTATCTATAGAGCACCTTATAACAACCTAAGTTGACCAAAGTGCTTTACATAAATAAATAATAAAATCCAAAAAATAAATTTAACAAAGACCTGCAATCGACACGCAAAGATAACATTAGTTTCACCCAGGTCTGAAAGCCTGGGAGAAAATATGAGTTTTAAGAGAGGATTTAAAAAATGTCCAGAGTTTCTGATGACCGGAAATGCAGCAGTAACCCATTCCAGAGCTTAGGGGCATTCACTGCAAAAGCTTGATCGCCTTTAGTTTTTAGCCTGCATTTAGGCACATCCAGGTATAGTTCGTTAGCATACCTCAGAGCTCTGATTAACTGTGAACATGTATCACATCAGCTAAATACTCTGGGGCCAATCCATTCAAAGTTTTAAAAACAAACATCAGGATTATAAAATCAATTCTGAACCGGACAGGAAGCCAGTGCAGAGAGGCCAGAACTGGGGTTATATGTTCCCATTTCTTTGTACCTGTTAAAAGCTGAGCAGCAGCATTTTGCACAAGCTGTAGGTGTTGCAGAGAGTGCTGGTCTAAACCCACGTACAACGAGTTGCAATAGTCTAGTCTTGAAAAAAATAAAGGCATGAATCACCTTTTCCAGGTCACTAGGAGAGAGGTAAGGTTTTACCCTGGCCACAGAGCCAATTCGCCTGTCAAATTTAAAATCACTTTCAACAGTGACACCAATAGAACCACACAATAAACCTTGCTCACAACCGGCCCAATGCAATAAGTGAACGAAATATTCATAGACTATATGTGCATCTGTCTGATGCGTAGGATTAAAACCACATCGTCACGTATTGTGACAAAACAAGTGTAACATTGTAAAACATTGTTACCGCGTGCATGAAACAGACAGTACCTTTCCGTAGCAGGTCAAAAAACAAAAACACATCAAGTAGAATGTTCACGCCGCCTACTGCCATTGAATAGTTCAGTCCCTCACAGTGGTAATTTCGGTATTATTCAGCTAGCCATGGTCAGCCTGTTGGGTTTCCAGGTTTTTGATGAATGACTACAGCCCTGCAGGATCAGCAAACATGCGCAGTTTCCTTACATAGAATAGCCTGAGTTTAGTGGGGTAAATGATGCCGTAATCTTTCTTCAGGTCCCGTAGTCGTCGTTTCACATCGTCAACGCACTTCCTTTTCTTGTGTAGCTCAGTGGAAATGTCAGGAAAAAACATGACATTGTGGCCTTAATACATGATCCTGCCCTTCTTTCTAGCCAGGTCATCCAGCTTGGAGGTGAGCTCCGACACCTGTTATCCCAGTATCGCGATTTTGGCTTTCTCACCAGCAATATCATCCTCTACGTCGCCAATACGATCCTCTGCCTGTTCCAATCTCGCTGAAAAGTCTTTAAAGTCCGACTTGATCTCATTTATTGCAGTCAGAACTTTGTCAAATTTAGAGTCGACATTGTTTTTGAGGGCTGCAATTGCCTCCAAGATCCCAACGGCTCCAGGAGCTTGCGCATCAGTAGTTACCAAGCTAGCATCTGCCCCTTTTTCCTCGAGTCGTGGTTTTAGATTGTTTGGTTGACATATCTTAGATTACAGATACAAGTAACTTTAGACTGATAAAGAAGTGCGTTCACTTCTTAACTCAGGATAATTAAATTTGGCCGATTGTTACGGAGAGCTTGAAAATGCAACTGCTCAGTTTCGCGCCATAGCCACGCTGATGAGGTGAGTATCTCTTTCTGTACTTCCCTCTATCTGTCTTCACTATAGACTACCTGTCTATACTATCTACACTGTCACCCCGTCACCTCTGACAGAGCCTGACAAGTGGTTTTCCTTCTATGTAGCTTATTATTAGCTTTGATGTTAGCTGTAATGTTATATCCTCATTTGTAAGTCGCTTTGAATAAAAGCGTCTGCCAAATGCATAAACATATAAACAGAACTTATAATCAACCTTTTTTTGTGAGTAATTAACATAGTAATTAAGCAATGCTTGTTTATTCTGTTTACCACATCATATCCAGTGGGGGCCCTGTTCCTGGAGGCTACTACTCCAACTCCAGTAATTGGGTCCATAGACATCTCTGGCAGAGCTTCAGAAAGGTCCCGCACCTCAGGCATCTTTGTAGCGTTCTGCAAACACATTTAATAAACCAACATAAAATACAAATAATAATAACAACAATAACTAGAAAATTTCTGGAAATTTTGATATGAGCATGCCCCACTGCCCATTTCTGCCCCCTTGCTGCTTTGCTTTGGGGTGGTAGTGCTTGTGTTGTGTTCTGTTTAAAGTGATTCTGGTTGTGTTTGGGGTGCTGTTGTTAGTGACCCACACCCGTTCTGGCTGTGTTTCTGGTTCTGTCGAATGAGTTCAGGTTGTGTTTTGGTTGTTCTGGTTGTGTTTGGAGTAGTTAATAATGGTGTTTGGGGTAGTAAATAATGGTCAAATAAACCACACACCCTGGTGATAGAGGGTTGTTTATGGGTTGTTTATGAACCACACCCGTTATTGTTTGGGGTTGTTCTGGTTCTGTCTGAAGTGGTTCTGGTTATGTTTGGGGTGGTTAATAATGGCCGATAAACGACATCCCCAGCGAAGGGTTGTTAATGAACCACACTCCCTGTTTCCAGAGCACCCCGGGTCTTTGAACGTTTGAATGATGTCTGTACGATGAAAGGTTGCCAGGCAACAAGCCTTCAAAATCAGCATATCAATCAGTTAGCTTCAAAATTAGCATAAAGTTAAAGTTTACTTTCTCAAAGACTGTAATTCCCAGCATAATGAGGCTACAATATATTGTGGTCCAACTTCCCCCGAGTCTTTAAATGTTTGAACGATGTCTGTACGATAAAGTTTGGCTGAGCAAAGCCTCTTCAAAATCAGCATGTCAATCATTAGCATTAAAATTATAACCAATTTAAAGTGTCATATCTCAAAAACCGTAGTAGCCAGCATAACGAGACGCTAATATGTTGTAGTCCAAAGCGTCCCATGTGTTTGAACATTTGAACGATGTCTCTACGTTATAGTGCGGCCGAGCAAAAGTCCTCCAAAAATCGGCATAATAACCGCCTAGCATCAGCTAATAGAGCACAAAAACATAGTGAGTTCATGTCTATGTGATGCAACATTAGCAAAGATGCTCATGATGCTAGTATGTTAGCATTTTAGCATGATACTAGAATCTGCTGGTTATGTCTGAGGTGGCTCTGGTTATATTGCATTCACTCTTATGCTCTCTCTTAGGAATGCATAGGATTTGTGTTGCCACGGTAACAAGCCTCATGTTAACGGTTGGGCAAATTTAACGTTAAATTTCTCAAAAAACGTAATAGCCAGCATAATGAGACTGAAATATGTTGTAGTACAACGCGTCCCGGGTTGGGGAACATTTTAATGATTTTTCTACAATGAACTGTTGCCTAGCAACAAGCATCCAAAATCAAATTTACACTTTTTTTTTTATTTAAAGTTAGCTATCACAAAAACCGTAACACCTAGTGTAATGAGGCTTAACAAAATATTCGTTTTAATATAAGAATACTCATGTGTTAGCATGACATGTCTAGCCACTTTGTTTATTGCTAAGTAGTAGCCTAGCAACCAAGTAACGCTATATATGAGATCGTTAAATCTGTTATTACAATCTGTCATCAATCTGTTATACCTTAAACAGTCGTTTACATTTATGTGAACATGTCCGACAGCTTACTTTTACTAACTTGTTTTACGAATGTGAATGGAATGAAAATGAGAGATGGAAAAGAAGTGAAATCAGTTCAAGTAAAGTTTCTTAGAAGGAAAGTCCCGCTCCTCATTTTATTCTCGTTAGCTATCTGTCAGTGCTTTGTAGTGGACACAAACGCCAGGACAGAACACTCCAGTTTACCATCACTTGTCAAAGAGATCCCAAGGTACATAAAACTCCTCCACTTGAGGCAGAGACTCATCCCTGGCTGAGTGAGAGCACTCCTTTACAGGATGGACAGCCTGAGTTTAGTAAGGAGCTGTTTAGACGAAATAAAAGAAGTGAAATCTTACAACAACTACAAGTAAAAAGGAATAAAGTATTTTTCTATTTCTATTTCTACTGACAGTATGAGACCACGAAAACTCTGGCGCGACATTGAAACAAAGCACCTAACTTTGGCGACCAAACAATGGGAGTTTGACAGAAAGCTAAGTGAATTGCAGTCACAGAAGAAAGCAATTACGACATTAAGCAATGTTAATACCAGGGCAACCGAAGCATCATATCAGGTGGCATTACGTATAGCAAAGGCAGGTAAACCCCACAACATTGGAGAGACCTTACTCCTCCCTACAGCCAAAGAAGTGTTCGGCAATGATAAGAAAAACTGCTGCTGCAAAGCTAAATGCCATTCCCATGTCTGACATTACCATCCAGCGCCGCATCTCAGACATGGCATCTGATATCAAAGAGCAGGTGCTGGATAATGTGCGTATGAGCCCTTTTTTCTCCATTCAGTTGGATGAGTCCACCGACGTGGCTAGTTGCGCCCACTTAATGATTTATGTGCGCTACATTAAAGAGCTCAGTGTCCAGGAAGAGTTTCTGTTTTGTCGTCGTCTGCCAACTCGCACTACTGCAGGAAAATATTCAAGACTTTGAATGAGTTTGTTCAGGCGTGTCACATTGATTGGGGCCGCTGTTGTGGAATATGTACTGACGGTGCGAGGACAATGACAGGCCGTCACAGCGGTCTGGGGAAACAGGTGCAAGCGGTTGCCCCCGCCGCTGTTTGGAAGCACAGCGTTATCCATCGTCAGGCCATGGCAGCCAAAAAGATGGCGCAGGGGCTGCGCAACGTCCTGGATGAGGCAGTAAAAATTGTAAATCTAATCAAATCGTGCGCCGCGAATGCCCATCTCTTCTCCATCATCTGCACTGAGATGGGTGCTCACATCCGCATCAAAAACACAGACTCATTGTTCTCACTGAAGTAGGGGGAGCAAAAGATTCTACAGCATACAGAAAATGAGACTGTCCAAAACTGTGCTAAAAAAATGTTAGGAACAGATAAACAGGTTGTAAATGTTTGAAAGAGATGTTCAAAATGATAAAAACTCTGAAAATAGTAAGTCCAGATAAACATGTTTAATATGTTTGAAAATATGTTAGTGATTTTAAAAACTCTTTTAAAGAACGTGATGGTAAGAACAGATGTTTAGATATCGATGAGACACATTTGAATTCTTTTTTTGAAATACCTGAACGAACATGTTGAATGTTTAAAAAGATGATAAAATGTCTTAAATTATAAGATGGTAAGCATAGATGGAAATGTTAAAACGTTCCAAAAATGTTCAAATGAGAAGAACATGTTTAAAATGTTGAAAAAAAAAAAAAGTTAACAGACTTTGTTTATTTTAACATTTATGCATTTAGCAGACGCTTTTTTTTGGATGCAGGAAAAGGAAAAAACAGGAGGGAAAATCACAAAGGCCATGACTGACTTGATGAAGAAAGTCTGTGGAGACAGCAGGTTACAGTACAAGTTTATCATGTACAACTGATTCAATTCAATTCAATTCAATTTTATTTTTATAGCGCCAAATTACAATAATTGTCATCTCAAGGCACTTAAGTAATATAGTCCAATTCAAGCCAATTGGAATTCAATTCATTGTAATCATAATCCAATTAATTCATATAGAGTCAATTCAAAAATTAATATCCTAGCTAAGGAAACCAACAGATTGGAAGGGTGGCCATCTGCCTCGACTGATGGATCATCAACGATGAATGAGAACCAAATGGTGTGGTCAGTGAGTGATCATGTCCTGAGAATCCACTGCATGGACCAGCACCTGGAGCTGACTTACAAACTATCAATAAAGAGCTGTGCAATGGCAGAAAAGCTACAGAATCTACTCGCCAATTATACCCACTAGGGTTCGAGGTGCATTATTCAGGCCCCTTGTTATTTTCTTTAGGGACACCAGGCACTCATACAGCACTAGAGTTGGATATTGATTGGGTTCCTGTAGGGCAGGGCAATAAAACGATAACCATAGCTGTCGAGGAAAAGTTATTCCTCGATATAGATATGGAACATGGTCGATATACTTTTCGATAGATTATATTCGTCCATCTTTTGACAGACTATAGGAATAGCCAATGACAATGAGATTTGCACCGTGCTGAACCAATCATGTGGCTGGAATAGAGCCATGCCAGCAGCAAGTCATGGCATGTTTGTTTGTGCTGCTGCAGCCGTATAAAAAAAGAAAACAAGTGCTCCCTCGGAGGAAACGACGGAAGACACAGCCTAAGGCCTAACGGATTACATTGTTGATAAGAAGGGCCCAAAAAGTTCGATGGTGTGGAGGGATTTTGGTTTTTTGAAGTCAGACATGAAACAGAGTAGTGCGCACTGCAAATTATGTTGAGCACGTGTTCCGAAAAAGTCAGGGAATACTGCTAATCTTTTCATCACCTGAAGCAGTGCCGCCCGTTTGAGCACGGAGAATGCAAACTTTTACAAACACAGCCCAGAGCAAGTGCTTCCCCCAATAACAACGTCTTTCTTACAAGCGGTAGCCACTAGCATCCTCACATCCTAGTAAAGAGTTGTTTTTCTTTAATTCAGTTCAATATTTACTTATTTATCAAAATGGTCATATGTGCAAAAATCTGTCAACCACAGTGCAGTAACATAATTTTAATTTAAATTCACTAAATACCTTGGTCAATTATCCACGGTTTACTTCTATATTTTGTAAGAGTGTATATTTTGTTATCTAATTTTGTATTTCCATGTTTTTTGGGGTTTTTTTTACCCTCTGTGTGCTAACTCTTTCCTATTGTGTTGTATAAGCTGCTGGAGACTGAATTTCCCTGAGGGAGTCATCCCAAAGGGATCAATAAGTCTGACTATAAGTCTGTACAGCAGCAACAAAAGAACATAGAGTCTGCTTTATTCAGTGCCATGCCATATGACAAAACAATCAGACACCATGATATTACAAATGCAGTAGCTTATTGAATTGCAAAAGACATGCTATCAATAAGCACAGTGGAAAATAAGGGGTTTGAGTGGACCCGATATATATTGACATTGACCAATATAAATGATGTGATATGACTTTTTTCCATATTGCCCAGCCCTAGGTTCCTTTCGATACTGGTGCCAAATGGATACTTTCAAAACGGTACCAGTTCCTAAACGGTACTTAAATCTGTCCTTTAAAAGAAAAAAAAACATAAGTTGTTATGAAATATATCTTTTTATTTCAAAGACTCCAAGGACAATATTTTAACCTAAAACCTTCAATAATAAATACAAATAAAAAAACAACAGATTCACATTGTACTTGCACTGTACATTCATTTACATTGTCCTGCAACAACTTTAAGAATATGGCATTATAAATAGAAACATGAAATGCCTAACAACTTACCACAGCAAATTTTTACTCAACATTTCTGTAAGAAGCACTGGGGGAAAATCTTTATACTTGTTGTTTGTATTAAGATCCTTTCCTGACTAAACGCATTAACATACCGCAACATTTGATATTAGGCCTATATACTACATTTAAAGCGGGTGATCGGTTGTGCTTCCAAAATCGTGTACAAAACTTAAGTTACATATCAAACACAACTTCTACCTAACCTTAACCAGTTAGCCTGACAAAAGCTGAAATTTCAAATCACACACAGATGCTGTCATCTGTCTGGAATAGTATGACATTTTACAGTAACTGAGGGATTGGTATGATATCTGTTACTTAAGATGCAAGATTTGCGGTCAGCGTTAAAAATATTCCCCTGAGGAAGAAAGGCTGCTATCATCATCATCTTGTATCTCCACACTAGCTGGGCTGGGATCTTCATCACTTGAGCCAGGCATAGGGACTCCCACACTGGACGCTGATGATGTGCTGGGCATGGGGTTGTGGTCATAGACTGTCAAACAAGGTGAATGCTTCGGCCTTTAAAAATATTCTTTGTGTTTCCTTAAATTGGACATGGTCCCCAATTTGCATTAAAACGTCTTCACGCACTTGTTGCATGTTGAAATTTTCGAATCCTTTCTTGTGAAATGCAGCCAAACTTAGCTACATTTTGCCTGCTGAGTGCAAGCTGCAGCTGTTAACGGTAAGCACCAGAGCATCCTTTTTTTTGGCCTCGAAAATGAGACGTTGTCATTCAGTCTGGTTACTGCAGTTCACGTTGGCACCAGTTTCAGTACCCAACCCTATACAGCACCTGGAACATAGGCTTCGCGTAGACTATGGGTATTTAGATAATAAATAATAAGTAAAGTAGTGTTACTGCAAAGTTGGAGTTATATATTTCAATCCTTAACAGTAAAACTGAAGTGCAGGGTTGTTTAACCTGTAGGAAAAAAGTACAGAAATGAGAAAGTGTGCACTTTCCACTAAGACAACGTCTAATCAATATATCCCATTGATCCATGATACTAAACACAGATAAAGTAACAACACGTTTCAAGGAAGACTCTCTTTTCCACAAAAGTAACAAATTATATCATCCCAGACCAGTGGACCACTCGAAGAAAGCAGGTTTTCCCAATGAGGTGTCAATTCCACAACCCTACCCGAGATAAAGTAGAGATGCTACACCTCAGAAATTTGTGTAAATTGACTGGAGGCTGCTGCTGCAAGAGGATTGATTGAAGTTGATTTCGAGCATCGTGTCCAGTTATAGACAATCATACAACTGTAATAAACTTCTCCCATAAACAAATTTTTTCATCACGTGCAAATTCTCGTTGACTCAACAATTAAATAACTCAATCACAAGAAGTGGTTTAATAGCTCAGAGTTTTGACAGGGACCTGAGGACATGTTAGCCTCTGAATGATAAATCTGTGTTTTTATGTCCGTTTTGTTTCTGCTGCCCCTCCTTTACAATATTGGTAGCATGGTTGTAAGATTAGTTTCACTGTGCTCTATAAGTATACGTTCACAGTCACTCAAACTTTACAACCTGCACCATTTAACGGAAATGACACCTACTGCGCTCGTACTGTAGTACAAGACACCTCAAACCATTTGTTGTCCAGAACAGTGTAAGCTCACACCTGTGAGCAGTCGTGGGTGATGGATCTATTGCTATAAACAGAACAAAACACCAGGGCTTACAGGCTAAGGATGCTGCTGGTGTGGTGGGCACAAACACTGAAAAAACACAATATTTCACATCTATCTTTTTTCTTACCTCAAGACACCGAAAAGCTCATTCTCTGTCCCACTAACTGGGGCTGGCATCTACAGGACAAGTCAAATGTAGAAAACTAGCCTGATTATGTCAAAGTCGTGACTTTCAGAAACACAGCCTGCAGGGTTAAGAGTAACACCATAGTGTCATGTCTGTCCTCAGGGAGGCAGAGGTTTGGACCAGCAAGCTGTAGACTTTAGAGCACTGATGATGAAGCTGAGGCCACAATGGTCTTGTTTTAACGCATTTACCCGCATTAAAAAAGAAAAAAAAAACAACTTTAAACTAGGGAAGCTAGGGAGTTTTAGACACACTACTTTGTTAGAGCACTATGTTATGTAGAAGGTGTGCATTAACTTGTGCAGTCTTCTTCTTTGCACAACAACTAGCTCAAGGGGTCCAAAGCAGTCCCCAGCACAGAGCCAGCCTTCTTTATCACTTTCTTTGAGTCTCTGGCTCCGATGCTGCTGAAAAGCAGATTGTACTCTCCACAGCAGAGGCGTACAAGAGATACAACATCTTAGTGCTGACATGAAGGACCTCTTATCCCAGAAGATTAAATAAGTGTTTGACTTATTCAGAGCTGCTGAAAATAGAATATCTAACAATATTATTTCTAGTTGATGAAAAAAATATTTAATTGAAATTAATTATTAATCTTTGAACCTATATTGGGCCTTCTCAATTATAGCGAAATTATTTTTTTTTCGGTATATGATTATTTAACACAATTATGTGGGTAAAGCAACAACAAAAACAGTGAGGTTGGTGGGAAACGCACAGTCGTTTGTCAGGAGTTGTATTGGCATGACTGGAGTGTTCATCATAGAGCCTGTTTTGCAAACTTGTGAGGGTCTGTGGGGCAGACGGGAGCCCTGGGGTTGCACCCACTCTTCTCAAGAGCTGCAATAAAACTATGGGGAGTAACCTTGGACCAAAGGTTCATTTGTGTAAAAGTTGTTTTCACTTCTTTTATTTCCTCGAAACAGCTCCCTACTAAACTCGGGCTGTCCGTCCTGTTGATTCAGAGTACACCAAACATCCAGACAACTGGCAGAGTCAGCTGGACTTTAATGGCCAAAGCGTGTTGCTGTGAAAGGGGTGTGGCAAATTTATCACACAAGACAAACCCGGAGAAGTTTTGCTCCCAACTTTTTGTTTTTGTCATCGTCAAAATCCATAGTTGCTAAAGAAATTCACTTAATGCTGGGCCCAATGCATAAACAACCTGCCAACAGCTGGCAAATGTGATCGAAAGCAATAGTAACAGTCATTTGCATTTACTAGAAAACACAAAGTTTTATTTGAGTCAACACTGAACTTGTTTTAAATAATCATTTTTGAATAATAATGAAATGTCAACTCCCAGGATACCAACCAACAATCAGACACAACTCACTGTAAGAAATACTATGACTGCTGTCTGACTGTCTTGAGGTGGAAGAGCCTCGGGAAGTTTTCTTTTTCGATGTTCGTGTGCAGTAGTTGTGCCCCTGTAGTAGGCCGTTTATTTTTTCCAAAGAGTGCAGAGGACCATTACATTAGGTCTTTGTTAAAAAAAACTGGGGATGGATGTAAACACTGCGATCAGTGGACTCCCCTCTACTGCAGTATATCCTTCTGAACTCCCCTCTACTGCAGTGTATCCTTCTGTACTCCCCTCTACTGCAGTGTATCCTTCTGTACTCCCCTCTACTGCAGTGTATCCTTCTGTACTCCCCTCTACTGCAGTGTATCCTTCTGTACTCCCCTCTACTGCAGTGTATCCTTCGGTACTCCCCTCTACTGCAGTGTATCCTTCGGTACTCCCCTCTACTGCAGTGTATCCTTCTGAACTCCCCTCTACTGCAGTGTATCCTTCTGTACTCCCCTCTACTGCAGTATATCTTCCGGTACTCCCCCCTACTGCAGTATATCCTTCTGAACTCCCCCCTACTGCAGTATATCCTTCTGAACTCCCCCCTACTGCAGTATATCCTTCTGAACTCCCCCCTACTGCAGTATATCCCTCTGTACTTCCCTCTACTGCAGTATATCCCTCTGTACTCCCCTCTACTGCAGTATATCCCTCTGTACTCCCCTCTACTGCAGTATATCTTCCGGTACTCCCCTTTACTGCAGTATATCCTTTTGTACTTCCCTCTACTGCAGTATATCCTTTTGTACTTCCCTCTACTGCAGTATATCCTTTTGTACTTCCCTCTACTGCAGTATATCCTTTTGTACTTCCCTCTACTGCAGTATATCCTTTTGTACTTCCCTCTACTGCAGTATATCCTTTTGTACTTCCCTCTACTGCAGTATATCCTTTTGTACTTCCCTCTACTGCAGTATATCCTTCTGTACTCCCCTCTACTGCAGTATATCTTCCGGTACTCCCCTCTACTGCAGTATATCCTTTTGTACTTCCCTCTACTGCAGTATATCCTTTTGTACTTCCCTCTACTGCAGTATATCCTTTTGTACTTCCCTCTACTGCAGTATATCCTTTTGTACTTCCCTCTACTGCAGTATATCCTTTTGTACTTCCCTCTACTGCAGTATATCCTTCTGTACTCCCCTCTACTGCAGTATATCTTCCGGTACTCCCCTCTACTGCAGTATATCCTTTTGTACTTCCCTCTACTGCAGTATATCCTTTTGTACTTCCCTCTACTGCAGTATATCCTTTTGTACTTCCCTCTACTGCAGTATATCCTTTTGTACTTCCCTCTACTGCAGTATATCCTTCTGTACTCCCCTCTACTGCAGTATATCCTTCTGTACTTCCCTCTACTGCAGTATATCCTTCTGTACTCCCCTCTACTGCAGTATATCCTTTTGTACTTCCCTCTACTGCAGTATATCTTCCGGTACTCCCCTCTACAGCAATGTATCCTTCTGTACTCCCCTCTACTGCAGTGTATCCTTCTGTACTCCCCTCTACTGCAGTGTATCCTTCTGTACTCCCCTCTACTGCAGTGTATCCTTCTGTACTCCCCTCTACTGCAGTGTATCCTTCTGTACTCCCCTCTACTGCAGAGTATCCTTCTGTACTCCCCTCTACTGCAGAGTATCCTTCTGTACTCCCCTCTACTGCAGAGTATCCTTCTGTACTCCCCTCTACTGCAGTGTATCCTTCTGTACTCCCCTCTACTGCAGAGTATCCTTCTGTACTCCCCTCTACTGCAGAGTATCCTTCTGTACTCCCCTCTACTGCAGAGTATCCTTCTGTACTCCCCTCTACTGCAGTATATCCTTTTGTACTTCCCTCTACTGCAGTATATCCTTTTGTACTTCCCTCTACTGCAGTATATCCTTCTGTACTCCCCTCTACTGCAGTATATCTTCCGGTACTCCCCTCTACTGCAGTATATCCTTTTGTACTTCCCTCTACTGCAGTATATCCTTTTGTACTCCCCTCTACTGCAGTATATCCTTCTGTACTCCCCTCTACTGCAGTATATCCTTCTGAACTCCCCTCTACTGCAGTATATCCTTCTGTACTCCCCTCTACTGCAGTGTATCCTTCTGAACTCCCCTCTACTGCAGTGTATCCTTCTGTACTCCCCTCTACTGCAGTGTATCCTTCTGTACTCCCCTCTACTGCAGTGTATCCTTCTGTACTCCCCTCTACTGCAGTATATCTTCCGGTACTCCCCTCTACTGCAGTATATCCTTCTGTACTTCCCTCTACTGCAGTGTATCCTTCTGTACTCCCCTCTACTGCAGTGTATCCTTCTGTACTCCCCTCTACTGCAGTGTATCCTTCTGTACTCCCCTCTACTGCAGTATATCCTTCTGTACTCCCCTCTACTGCAGTATATCCTTCTGTACTCCCCTCTACTGCAGTATATCCTTCTGTACTCCCCTCTACTGCAGTATATCCTTCTGTACTCCCCTCTACTGCAGTATATCCTTCTGTACTCCCCTCTACTGCAGTATATCCTTCTGAACTCCCCTCTACTGCAGTATATCCTTCTGTACTCCCCTCTACTGCAGTATATCCTTTGGTACTCCCCTCTACTGCAGTATATCCTTTTGTACTTCCCTCTACTGCAGTATATCCTTCTGTACTTCCCTCTACTGCAGTATATCCTTCTGTACTCCCCTCTACTGCAGTATATCCTTCTGAACTCCCCTCTACTGCAGTATATCCTTCTGAACTCCCCTCTACTGCAGTATATCCTTCTGTACTCCCCTCTACTGCAGTATATCCTTCTGTACTCCCCTCTACTGCAGTATATCCTTTTGTACTTCCCTCTACTGCAGTATATCTTCCGGTACTCCCCTCTACAGCAATGTATCCTTCTGTACTCCCCTCTACTGCAATATATCCTTCTGTACTCCCCTCTACTACAGAGTATCCTTCTGTACTCCCCTCTACTGCAGAGTATCCTTCTGTACTCCCTTCTACTGCAGAGTATCCTTCTGTACTCCCCTCTACTGCAGTATATCCTTCTGTACTTCCCTCTACTGCAGTATATCCTTTTGTACTTCCCTCTACTGCAGTATATCTTCCGGTACTCCCCTCTACTGCAGTATATCCTTCTGTACTTCCCTCTACTGTAGAGTATCCTTCTGTACTCCCCTCTACTGCAGTATATCCTTCTGTACTCCCCTCTACTGCAGTATATCCTTCTGTACTTCCCTCTACATCAGTATATCCTTTTGTACTTCCCTCTACTGCAGTATATCCTTCTGTACTTCCCTCTACTGTAGAGTATCCTTCTGTACTCCCCTCTACTGCAGTATATCCTTCTGTACTCCCCTCTACTGCAGTATATCCTTCTGTACTTCCCTCTACATCAGTATATCCTTTTGTACTTCCCTCTACTGCAGTATATCCTTCTGTACTTCCCTCTACTGCAGTGTATCCTTCTGTACTTCCCTCTACTGTAGAGTATCCTTCTGTACTCCCCTCTACTGCAATATATCCTTCTGTACTCCCCTCTACTGAAATATCTCCTTCTGTACTCCCCTCTACTGCAGTATATCCTTCTGTACTCCCCTCTACTGCAGTATATCCTTCTGTACTTCCCTCTACATCAGTATATCCTTCTGTACTCCCCTCTACTGCAGTATATCTTTCTGTACTTCCCTCTACATCAGTATATCCTTCTGTACTCCCCTCTACTGCAGTATATCCTTCTGTACTTCCCTCTATGCCTGCACTCTAACACTTTCACATGTGACAGAGCCTGACTAGTGGTTTCCGTCTTATTGTTTGATGTTAACTGACATGTTAGATCCTCATTTGAAAGTCGTTTTGGATAAAAGCGTCTGCTAAATGCAGAAACATAAACAGAAATCTTTAGGTGCCTACATTCATGTTCTCCGTGTACTTTAAGGAGATAACTTTTCTGACATGGGATCAGAGTTATGCATTTTTGAGAGATGGACACTGCAGCAACTGCTGTTGCGCTTTTACTGGTCTGGATTTTCTGCTCTTGGAAAAGAGTTGTGATTCCCCCTGAACATTTTTTTGGGGGTAAAGTTCTCTATTTTGTCAAATCTGTCTCTGTCAAACAAACTGGGTTAGGCACCCACATCTGTATTGACGTTACACAGGAACCTGTCAATAAAACATTAGGATTTTGACTGAAAATAACGGACCATGAACAATGTTTTTAACATCTATATCTATAACAACGGGCGGAGATACGAGTCACCTCACGGCTGTCAAAACACTGATCAGTTTAAAGCTTAATGTAGAAACACCAAATATTCCAGGAATCACCATATCACACAAGTTCAGAGTTAGGTCTGAGGTTTAACAGCAATTGTTAACGGTTGGGATAACTAACCCGATGCATTATAACTAGCTGCTGCAATTATTCTTTTGATACCTACCACGGTTGTGGCTTAATGCTATGTTTAGTTGAGACGAGTTTAGCTTTGAGACAGAGCAAACAAGCCGAGGAAGTCAGCTAGCATACAGACGGAGAGAAGCAACATATCAGCTAGGACCAACGCTCAAAGCCGTCAGATTTTAACATGGACCCCGGCGGGCAACGTTATCCACAAGTAGCAATAAAGGTTTACCAATCCCACTGTCATGATCGTATCCCACTGCTGAAACAAAAGCTGATTTACTTACACTCGAAGACACCGAATCAGCTACTGCTAGCATACTTGCTACTTACCCAGTGAAGCTAGCTGAATCGCACCGGTCTCTGTATATTTTCTTCTGTGTTCTGCTTTCTCACGCCGTCTCACAGCTTCTGGGAAATATGCATCCTTAAAATCTTTCTATAGTGAACTAACTGTATTTGCTGCGTTAATATCTGCATAGTGTGTTTCCAACTAGCGGTTTTAAGTAGGTACCATCAGGGGAGTTATTTGAGATTAATGAGATAGCGATTGAAGAGCCCCGTAACTAGAGGAGCCATTCCCTCTCCCCCGCCCAGTGACGACGTAACGAACAGAAGCATCCTGTGTCGTTTAACAGGTTTTCTTAAATAAACTTTAAATTTATGTTTGAAATTGTCCATCTGCCTCCAATATTTCTTTGCAGAAAAATATATGGAGTAGGGATGGCATTAACAGAGAGGTCTTGTTCTCAGTTTTAGTGGTTTCATGCAGTAGCTTCATAGTATTAATTAAAAGTCGATAGTTTATTATTACTGTGTGCAGAACAGAGGAATTATCTACCGGAATCATTTCAGACGTGCATTATAAACTGCATTATTGCAGAATTTTGTATTGGTCCCGAAAACTGAAATAGGCTTATAATACAATATACTATAAGTTGTGTACATGATTTATTGTATCAAATACCGTTATAAGCAGGTGGGTTAGTCACCAACAACACACAAAACCTGATAAAGTAGGGAAGGTCTTCAAGCACATTCTACTGCTTAAGCTTATGCATTAAAGTGTTCAAATCAGAACAAGTAGAACTTGTGAAAAAACCTCTTTCAATTGACATGTAAATCCACATGGTGAGATAAAGAAAATCCCTTATACCAAAGCATTCATTCAACTTCTTCCAAAATGTAGCTTATTATAAATCAATTTGACTTGGGGAAGATTTCAAATATAATTACGTCCAAGCATACTGCCATGATTGACATCCTGTAGATGACAGTTCCTCTGAGATCATGTAAAATGTATATTTCTCAAGTTAGTTTTGTTCAGTAAACCCCTTTCTTTGATTTGTTTAGTTACATAAAGATAACCAAACTATTGCAGTAGTTTACAGATAATATTTTTTGACAATTTCAACAGGTAACTAACTCTACATAGTTGTCAAAAAGCTCACTTGAATTGCATGAATAAATTTCATGTGGCTACAAGTCTCCAAGGTTACAAGGTAAAAATCTGCAGGATATAGATGTAATAGAGAACTATCATTTTCAAGAAGTCTGTCTATGTTAAAAAAATGTTTTTATTTGTAATAGAGTATACACATCTCTATATTGCATCTTATTATGTGCATCACATAATAGTCCTGCTCTTCAAGTCAAATTCTGTTTTTTTTACTCATGTCCTGTCCGTCCCTGCCTTTCACTGGCTAGAACTAGTTGCCTCCATATAATGAGTTTGTTGGTTCATGCATCATATTCAGGGCACTAATTTGGTATTGATGCTTGCTACTTATTATCAACAAAGACACCATATGTGACAATTTGCAAATTTTATACTGAAAGAGGAGGAACTCGCACTATATGGAAATACATGCACGCAAACTTCCCACCAAACATTAATCTGAATGAATACCAGACAAAGGACGTGCCTCGGCTGCCCTCATGTTTCTTCAGGAAGACAGACCCAGATGAAGTCCATCCGCATCTGCATAGGCCCAAACTGTCTCAGCCACATCATCACAAAAGTAGCTATGGATACCGGTTCCATAGTGGAGCAACCATCAGCCACCTGCTTCTCATGTATGACATCAAGTTGTATGCCAGGACTGAACCAGACATTGACTCAGTGAAACATCTCACCAGGATATACAGCAAGGACATTGGAATGTCGATCAGACTATATAAATGCGGCCAAATGGATCTAAGAGAAGCTAATGACAACTGAAGGAGTTGAACAACCAGAAGACACCATAGCAGAGGCTAAGGCCAGCCAAAAATACTTTGGGGTCTCACAGGCACATGACAACCATGAAGAGGCTGCAAGGAAGTCACAACAGTACCTACAAAGTGTGAGACAGGTCAGAGCCATCGACACATACACCCTGCCAGTCATCGAACATCCCACTGGTATATTAACCTGGCCAAAGGAGGAGATAGAAAACACTGATAACAAGAGGAGAAAGTTCCTCACAGTGTATCGAGGGTTTCACCCCAAGCCCAGCACCCTGAGACAGTAAACTAAGCAAAAGGGGGAGGCCAGGGGGCTAGTGAGCGTCAGAGCCACTGTACAGAACAAAACAACAAAGATCCAGGAATGCAACAGGAAGACGGCCCCCGGTGATAAACTGCTAAAGATGTGCCTCAGGCAGCTGAAACCCAGTAAAGGAGAGGAGGAAGAGGAGGAACCATCATGGAAGAATAAGCCTCGGCACAGCATGTCCATCGACAGATCGAAGAAATGACTGGTCTGAAAGATAGCATGGAGGTGCTAATTATGGCAGGAGAAGGACAGGCCCTGAACACAAGAGCTGTATTGACCAGGATCTACTTCCCTAAAGACAGTCCAGCACATAGTAGCGGGGCGTAAGATGCAGGTACGGCATAGATTCAACGCCATAACCAATTGACAGGAATAGGGTACAGGAATATCTGTGCCAAGTGTTGGAAGTCCCAAAGTCAATGTGGGATATACCTCCAAAGGTGGTGGAGAATGACAAATCCTTTTGGACTTCCAAATCCAGACTGAAAAACGTGATGGATACCCAACTGGACATTGTGGCAGTTGATAAACCACATAAGAAAACAGTAGTGATTTATATTTAGTAATTCCAAGTGACAGCAACATCAAGAAGAAAATATTGAGGAGCTTGTAAAATATCAAGGGCTAAAGGAGGAAGTTGAAAAGATGTGGGGAGTGAAGGCAACATTGATGCCTGTGGTAACCAATGCACTTGGGGCCATGACCTCCAATCTGGGAGAGTGGTTCCAGCAGATGTTAGGAACAACATCAGATCTCTGTCCAGAGGAGTCGAGTTTTAGGAACAGCTAATATCCTGCCAAAAACCTTTAAGCTCCCAGGTCTCTGGTAGAGGAATCGAGCTTGAAAAGGTGACTGCCCACAAGAAGGGAGAGAAGTGGATTTTTTTAAGTATATCCTGACTTGACTTGCAGTCATTGAAAGTGGAATGGAGGTAAAATTTACAATTTAAACATCAGTAGAACAGTTTACATCCAGGATTCTTCCAAATGCAATTAGATTTCATCATATTAGAGAGAAAGAACAAAGACAAGAACTGATACAGTACAGACTTTCATTGACAGATTCTATATCTACATCAAACTCCGTACAGATGCATCCAATAATTTATCAGGCTTCTCAGGAGTATCAGTCATAGTTCCAGAATTCAGAACTCAATTAGGGGAAATAATTGAAAATAAGTTTTATCAATCTAATAAGCAGAAATTATAACATTATTATTTGCAGTGCAATAGATTGAGCACACTGGACCTTTAAGAACATTTTTTTAATCTGATTCAAGTTCATCATTGACAGTCACACAGACAGGATAAATATTTTGAAAGATCTGCAACAAGCATTTTAGAAGATTCAAATGGTGGCTCAACAGGAAATCTTCTGTGGGTAACTAATGTTAAAGCAAAAAGCAATGTATGATGCATAAAGCAAACTATTGAAGTATGTAGTAACACTGAAATAACAGTCATCCACAGTTAAGCACTAAAAAATAAGTCATGTAAATGGCTGCCTCCCAGTTATGTGTGGGCTCTCTTCATGTATTCCAGTTTCCTCCCAGTTCAAAAACATCCATGTCAGGTTAGTTGGTGACTCTTGCCTGTCCCTCGAAGTGGGCATGAGCGTGTACGGCTGTGTCTTGTTTGTCTCTATGTGGCCCTGTGTTTGACTGGCCACCTGTCCAGGCGCCAGCTCCTCAGCGACCCTACATTGGATTAAGCGGGTATAGGAAATGGATGCTGTCTTTATCCGCCCTCCATACCAGTTGGTGGCGGTAATATAACATAACGTTATTTGCCAACAAATACCAAAAGAAGAAAAAAGAGCAGAAGAAGATGAAGAGGAGGCGGTAGAAGGAGCAGAATCAGCAGCAGGCTTGCAGTCATGTTATTTAGGTAGATTGTATTTTTACACAATGAAAATAATAGTCGACTGTGTTGTGAGTGTTCATGGGGAATATGGAGCACTGTGGGCACTTTTCTCCCTCATCGGATGGAACTTATAAAGGTGAGACCTTGTCTAACTGCTAACTGAGGTTATGATAGCGGCTAACCAAAGCCAGCTAACCGACGAGAGCCTCAGTGATAAGATTAGCTTAAATGCTGTTTGTGGCCAATTTATTCGAGGTTGCATGTTTATTAATTCTAAATGTAATCTGTATACCTTGTTGCAAGTTTTAATAGGTGAACGTAGATCTCAAAAGAGTTTTCGGTTAGCCGGTAAGCAAGGTTGGAGTCACAATAGCGATGTAAGCTAATGTCAAACAAGTCCCCAAGAATCTTTAACTGAGCTTTTATCGGTACAAAACAGAATCCTTCTTTTACGTTAAATACGCTTACAATAAGACTGTCAGAATGAAAGGATTTGTCTTGGGTGGGGACGCAAACGTAACTAACTTGAAACCACAATGTACCTGAAAGTAGCACGAGCCGTAGAAGTTAGTTAAAAGAATTCACCTGAAGGCTTAACATTTGGCCCCGCTCTTAATGAAAATATTAAAATATCAATGGTGGAATGCATTTCTTTTCTTTAGGTTAACGCTGTGTTAATAACTCCACCTGTTTGTTGTCATCATCAACAGCTCTGTGTTCACAGTGTAAATATTACGAACAGTCCAACTTCACTTTGTCTTCACAAAATGTCTTGACTGCAAGCAGTAACACTGTAGTCATGACTATTGAATGCATACAAGCTGTGGTGAGGAAACCGTATGTCTCAGATCAGTGAACATTTTCTAACACTGGTGAAACAATAGGAATGGTTCATAAAGTAACTGTAACGCTGTCCATTTCTACTCAACCATGAACACTCAGTAAACATTTATCCTTACTCGTTTAGGAGAAAATTGAAAGTCCTTGTCGGCTGTTCTTGATTTTGTAGATATGACTTTGATCATATTAATTGGAAAATTAGAGGAATGTCACAGCCTGAGTCCTTTCTGAAACTCCTTATTTCCTTTTCCAGCTCTGATGAAGCCCAACTGGAGATTAGGAATTGTGATATATTGTCAACACAGATACCCCCCCCCCCCCCCCCCCCTTTGAAAGTCAAGTATTAAATCATTGTTGCAGTTCTGGAAGATTTGCTTCAGCAGGGTTTGTGTTTAGATGGGCTACTAAGATGCACAGCCTGGATCATGTCAATACACTCATTAGAAATAAAAAAAGTATACTAATTCTCAAGCTAAAGCATCACATTTCCTGCAGGGTCGTGAATCAATAGGTATCGCACGATAAAGTTCCAATTCATGAGTTCACAGTGCCGCTTTTCGGTTAGATTCAGAACAGTTTAGTAGTTGTAGAAACCATGCAAATCCACTGTGTGCAGGAAAACTTCGATTTTGGAAGGTTTTGAAATGAATTGTGAAATACAGTGTTGAGTATCCATTTAGATATGTTGATATTATTCTTTCAAATGTGTAATTAAATGTATACGCCTTTATACTGAGTGACTTATGATATTGTTTTACCACGTGTGTGTATTGTAAGCTAAGCACATGCACTTATACTTCTTAAAAATGTGCATGAGACAATTACCAGAAGTGCTGCAGCATCTGGAATAACTTTATTATGAATGAAAAGAAAATGTGACTTTTTCTTCTTCTTTTCCCCCCAACATTTCTCCTTTTCTGACCTGAACTATGTACTAACTGTCTTCTAATTTTAAACAGGTACTGATACCTCTAATAAATTGGAGCTGAGGGAATAGTTGAGCGAGACAGATGGAAGACATGATGCCTCTGACTATGTTTACCAGAAACTAAGGAGAAAGGGAGGGTCATACAGGGTAAGATCAAGAGAGAACACCCCAATCTTTTAGCTGTACTTTTAAAGCAGAGGAAATGGCTTTCTTGGACAACCCAGCCATTATCCTGGCTCATATCAGACAGTCTCATGTGACCAGTGATGATACAGGAATGTGTGAGATGGTACTAATAGACCAAGATGTGGATCTGGAGAAGTGCCAGCTCACTCTGGTGCCCGGCAGCAGCTGTGGGTCATCCGGCTCAGGCTCTCTTAGTGAAGGCGGTAGTAGCGTGATGGACAATCATGCTTGTGACCTCTCCCAGTCAATGGATATCACTTCCAGCTGGGACTTTGGGATCCGTCGGCGCTCCAACACAGGTAAGCCCATCTCCAGGCTCTGGCTGGTTGGTAGAGCAGGCTTTCTGTCAGCCAACACTCTCTTAGTGATCTGCATGGCAGGGGCAACCAGAAAGCCTGTTCTGCCATCATTTGCAGAGGGTTGTGGGTCTAATCTGGACCAGTGGTTTATTAAGGCTCAGTTCAAATTGTGTGCCATTGAGATCTGTTGCAGCTGTGGTAGAAAGCATGGGTTTAGACTGTATTCCACTGTGTGAATTCATTAATTGCTTTGTGGGGAGTAACAAATATCACATTGAAAATAACTAGTTTCAGGCTGGTGGGACTGTCGAGCCTCAGTTGTGCGTGCTTTGCTGTTATATGTGGCAAGTATGAGGAGGAAATTGGTTGGACATCTTTAATGTGAGTGAAGTGGTCACAAAGCCAAACGTATATCGTTGTGTATGTGAAAGGAAGATCTGGCAAGGCAGAACACAGCATAGTTGACATCAACTATGTGATGTCTCAAATGCTTTGCTTTTGCTCGCCATTTTTCTCCTTGTGAATGGCAACAAAAATTCACTTCACTGAAGCTGGTGCTTTGGATGCTTCGGTGTTGTTTCAGCCTGTCGTGTGCAGCTTCTGATTTTTGTAACCTGGCATGCACTGTGTGAGGGCTGTGTGTGGAAAAACAGGAAGAGCTGCAGGGAAGTGTGTGCTATACAGGCATCAAAACCCAAGAAGGTGCAACTATTGTAAATGTTGTAAAAACCTCTTAAAAGTGAAACGGAGAAGTTGAAACTGTATGGTTACATTTGTTTATGCGTATTATACTTATAGCTATTACCCCTATGTTGCGGGGCCACTTTCTCAGTAGAGGCGCCTCCTGTTCAGGAAGAAATTGCAGTGAGTCAAGTGCACTTGTTGTGCAGGTATAAATGGTGTGGTGCTGTGTTGATATCACAACTTGTTTGTGCAATGACGAGGACGATGGTCATAATCGCAGCTTTTTCTCCGAAAACGTTTGTGTGAAAGGGTAAGCAATGGTTTGATTAATCTGTTGTTAGAATGATAAATAAACATATAAATTTCTACGTATTTTTTTTTATAGTCCACCAGTAGAAAAAGGAAGTGTGCCATATTTGGCTGGGACCCGCCTGACCCTGCATTCACACCAAACGCAAAGTATGCTGTACGAGAGCAAAGAGGCGCAGCAAAAGTGAACGTGGCGGTTAGCGGCGTGAAGGGAGAGCGGTGAATGATGCGGAGGGGGCTTAATGCATCGGATGCATAAAGCGCATCGGATTATATGGCGCATGGCCATTTTTTGTGAAAATTTAAGGCTTTTAGGTGCGCCTTATGGTGCGGAAAATACGGTAAACATGGTTTGAGATTTTTCAAGGAATACAGAAATGGTTCCCTACTGGAATCCAGCCAGATGTTTCCTTACTGTGATTTGTGTCTGACAGTACTAAAACTCTAGGACACCATTTTACTCTCCTCTATGTTTCTCTAAGATTAACCCCACAGCCAATACCAAAGGAACACTATCAATTATCACAGTATGTCATAAGATGTCATTTGTGAAAGTGTTTTCCATCCATCCATTTTCTATCGCTGCTTAATCCAGCTCAGGGTCACTGGGCGAGAGGCAGGGCACACCCTGGACAGGTCGCCAGTTCGTCACAGGGCTGTGAAAGTATCTTGCTTTACTAATTCAGTTGCTGAAGTTTTATGGCAGCATCTGTAAAATGAAGTCAAGTTGGTCCAGAAAAACTTAAGAACAGGAAAAGCAGGCAGGTTCAAAGTAAAAGAAAAATGGTAAAACAAAATATGAGCCAAAAAGCACATGCTGCTTTTTTATTTACCAACCGTAGAAAATGATGCGTGTATGTAACATGAGGTAGGCATCAGTTGTTTGACTGTTGCTTATTTTGGCCATATAAGTATTGTAAATGTAGTGCTTTGTGTCCTTTTCACTCAAAGGAAGAAATTCACACCAACAACAGTGTGTGTGTGGCTTTAATGTTGCTGTCTGTATTGCTGCGTGCATGTGGTGAATCGTCATGTGAATAAATTTGACTGTGGTAGGATCGGCTGGTCATTGCTGATTGAGCTGAACACTGTCCCGTTTCAGTCACCTGCTGATTAATCTATGCTTCTCTTGTGTGATTTGCAGTAAAACTGCACAAAGTGAGTTTGAATCAAAGAAAAAGATTTGTTTTAAGCTAGTTTTAGGCATTTCTTTTGAAAGGTAAACATGGTTTTGGTGTGAGGGAGTACCCAGGTAGATGGCATGTTTTCTTTTGGCTCCCTTGTATGTAAAATGTTTGGAGTGATGGTTGAGGTTCTGGGGTGTGGGTAGAAAGCTACAATCCTCTGAGAATTTCAGACCTGAGCTTGAATACTGATCTGTGGTGGCTGTCTCATCAGGACTCCGAGATAGCCGTGAGAAACCCGGGGCTGCTGGTAAGATGAGTGGGATGAACATCAACTTTATAACATAGTTTTTGTTTGTTACTTGTTTTTGCAGTAATGTTTTTATGTGTGTTTGAGAGCGTATGTGACTCTTTCAAAAAGGTGGCTGATGTCGGTAAAATGATCGCAAGCCAGAAACTTGGTGTGTTTGTGTGTGTAGCCGCAAGGAGAGCCATGGCTGAAAGCCAAACAGAGGAGTTGGTCACTAAAAAAAATTCCACCTCCGTTATATGGAATTGGTTTGGATCAAAGTTTGCACAGACACGGTTCGCACATCGGGTGGCAACACGACGAACCTGTTCAATCACTTGGAGAGGAAGCATCCCAAACAGTATGCTAAGAGCCAAACAGCGAGGGGCCCGGCGGCACCGGCACTGCAGGGGAGGCAGCAGTTGGCTAAGACCAAAACAGACAACATTAACACAGGCATTTGACAAAGGCACGCCGTATGATAAGTCAAGCAAGCGATAGAAAGAGGTAACAGAAGCACTTTTATCTTGCAAAAGATCTGGTAACCGTTCAAGATGGTAGAAAAGGAAGGGTTCGAACGCCTGCTTCAAGTAGTTGACCCGCGGTACGAGCTGCCCAGCCAAAAATACTTCTGCAACACTGTCTGTTTTTCATTTTTCAATTTAAGATTGCGATAAAATCGAAATTGTGATTTTATTAAAAAAAAAATCATATGTATTTTTTTATTTAAAAAATGTTCTTTCTTTTCAGCCCAAAGACTTGAAAGACTCAGGAAAGAACGACAGAACCAAATCAAATGTAAAAATGTTCAGTGGAAGGAAAGAACATCCTCCCAGTCTGGTATGATTTCTACCCATTCTTGACCTCAATGCAAATGAATAGATCCAACAGTTCTGAAACAAAGACCAAATCAGCGTTATAAACGTCCGTGTATCTAAATATGCTCTAGTTTTCAGAAATAATCTTTCGGGAATTATGCTTTACAAATGAATGCAACACTGAACTTCAGGTAGAGATGTTTCGCTGCTTTCTTTCCTGTTCAGTGGAGGATCTTGGATCTCTGTTTGAAAAACGGGACTATAGAGACAGGCCACGGACAACCGGTACAAAATCCACCCTGTCCCTGCGGCTGGAACAGTGTCCGCAGCAGCTCAACAACCCCTTTAATGAATACTCCAAATTTGATGGCAAGGTGAGTTATTCCACTGTGAAACAATTTATAGAGAGAGAAAAATGAAATTATTGTAATTGTCCCTCTTGAGTTTATTCATCTTTTATAGGTTTGTAAAGCCATTATCAAAGTGAAGACAGTTTTCTATCAGTTCTTATAAATAATCCAAATTAATGCAATCTCAGGAATTCTGCTACACTGTTATCTGTTTGTGTAAACTAACCTCATCTCACTAATTTCGATTCAGTAGATGTAGGAGATATGTAGTAATAATACTATTAGATATGTAATAGTATTAGATATGTAGTAATAATACTATTAGATATGTAATAGTAATAGTAGTAGATATGTAGTGGTAATGGCGTTAGATGAAGTAGTAGATATGTAGTGGTAATGGCGTTAGATGTAGTTGTAGATATGTAGTGGTAATGGAGTTAGAGGTAGTAGTAGATATGTAGTGGTAATGGCGTTAGATGTAGTTGTAGATATGTAGTGGTAATGGAGTTAGAGGTAGTACTAGATATGTAGTGGTAATGGCGTTAGATGTAGTTGTAGATATGTAGTGGTAATGGCGTTAGATGTAGTTGTAGATATGTAGTGGTAATGGCGTTAGATGTAGTAGTAGATGTAAAGAAATGCAATAATATTCGTGAGAATCAAAGGTCGGCGTCCCTGCTCAGGAAAAGAAGCCCTTTCACACAGTGTGTCTGAGGTGTCACTGTTGCATCATTAAGACCCCTCGCCTGTTCTGTTGTAACAACGCTGTAGGAGCGCTCATGTTTGTGTAGGACTGTGTGTCTGTGATGACTCAAAGAGGCCATTTTCTTCATGTTCAGCAGTCACCACCCACTTGTTGGTCTAATGTCTTGTGCAGTTAAGATCTTTAAATGTGTATCATTCATGGTCTCTTCATTAGATTATGCAACAATAAACTATAATCTGCAGACACACATTTTCATATAGAACCGTCTGGAGTTGCACTGTTTTTCTCTCTTCCACGATGCTCAGATTGTTTTGAATCTGGTTTGCTGGTTTTAATGGATTACTTTTAATTTATTCAAGATTGATATGATTAGACAGCCAGTTGTGTTGTAGGCAGCTCGTGATTATGGTTATCCTACAAGGGAGTGTCCTCAGAGTGAATAAACAAGTTAAGGTGTTTTTGTTTTTTCATTTTATGCCGGTTCTGTAATCATTTTTGTTCTCTTCATCTCAATAGGGCCACATTGGCACAACAGCTACAAAGAAGATAGACGTCTACCTCTCAATGCAGATGGCTCAGGAGAAAGTACATCCCATGACAGTGGTGACCATTGCCAATGCTCGCGTTCATGACCTCATTGGGCTCATCTGTTGGCAGTACACAAGCGAGGGAAGAGAACCCAAACTCAAGTAAGTGCAAACACATGTCAAAGCCAGTTTCGTAGAATTGCACTTTCTTTATAGTACTCCTGTTTTGTGTCACTCTGTACCTGTCCACAGTGAGAATGTGAACGCCTACTGCCTCCACATTGCTGAGGATGATGGCGAGGTGGACACGGACTTCCCACCACTGGACTCAAATGAGCCAATCCACAAGTTCGGTTTCAGCACTCTGGCGTTAGTGGAGAAATATTCTTCACCTGGCCTCACTTCTAGACAGTCTTTGTTTGTCAGAATGTAAGTATGAATGAAATTCTGACAAATATGGAAAGTACTTTACTAGTATTGTTCAGTACCAGTTTTTACTGTGTTGAAGCTCTTTGGTTAAACTGATATACCATTCATTTTCTTTTCTTTAATAAAGTCCCATAGACAAAACATGTATAGCTCCACATACATGCAAACAGACAGCCGCTCAAAATAACAGTTCCATTACTCTAGACAACAGATGCAGTCACTGACATCAAGTCTGACTTCACTTTCTGTTGCTTTTCATACCAAGAGTTCAGGGTGGAAGGAAAGCTGTCCTCTCATGGTGTTGTGATTAGTTCATGCAAGATTCTGTTTCATTTCATCAGTCAGACTGCAGTATTTTTTGTACAAATAAATCAACAGAGAAAATACAAAATAGCTGCAGATTCTTTTTTTGGTTATCTAATCTTTGACTTGTTTTCATGGTTCAGATTTGAACAAATTGACAATGAATATAATTTCTTTATAGTGTAAAAAGAAAATTGCATCTTTTCATGGACATGATTTTGAACATTTGTAAGGTCACAACGGGCACATGTTTTTATCTACAGAATGTAAAGACAACAGCTGGATCAGCAAACCGAGCCAGTGAGCCTGAAGTCTGTAACACTTTTTGTTTCAGTCGGTTCTGTGTGGATGTATTAGTATGAATAACTCAGTGTTACCAGGTGTTCACACTATACAGTTGATGTGCACGGCCACTGATCTTTATTCAGTTTCACTTATTATCCATGTTAGCTTTCAGGTTAAGTGATATGATGTCAGAACAGCGGGGCAGCATCTTGTTTAAGCACTCTGTTTATCCTCAGCTGACAGTGCAGACAACTGACAAACCTTTACTGAGTTCTGTTGCCAGCGTAAATCAACGTTCTTCACCAGTACAACTGTAAGGGTGATTTTCTTTTTTTTCCTTTTATTTTAGGGAAAGGGTTGTAATATGCCTTGGTTAGAAGCTGGACTTTGAACCAGTTTAACTCCTTTTAAATATGATGGCAGATGATTTGAGCCCAGACATTTCTGGTTTTCCCAAATTACTTGACTTTTATTTTGCATATTCAATGACTCACGCAGATGGAACATTGTAGAATTCAAAGCGCAGATAAATGCTCCCTTTGCTAAAGACTGAGGAACACATTTGTTGAGAATTTGGCTGCGACATTCAGCAACCAGTTTCAGTTTGAACTCTAATCAGAAAAACAGGATTTGAACCAGTTCTAATCAGAAGCAACAAAAACGGCCATCAAAGATGTCCATTTTTATCTTTGAGTTAATGTCAACAGTGGCGTGTGCTTTTTAAAGACTCATTTCCTAATAAATGAAGTTCCCCCACAGGAAACAGTGTAGCTAAAGTTAATGCTGCGAATCTATTTGGTTTTTACTTACTTTACTGAATGTGTGCATTACTCTTGTCAGGTGTTTTTTTTTTTTTTTTTTATCATCATTCTGCTGAACCATGGTGGTTCTTCTAACTTAGTCTCGCATGTCACTGGTTTACAACATCTGGGAGAAAGACGGAGGCAATTTGCCAATTTCTGATTGCAATCGTACCTTTTATACATAATAATACAGTAATTAATACAATTAAACTGAGAATCACTTTTCGCTACTCATCACTCTTGCACTACCTCTACCTCCATGGACATTTCCTCATTAACTCTGGCAGTCACTGTCTGTTCGTATATCATAATGTGGCGTATGTACAATTCTGGTGGATAGATTATAGCAGCATACGTACAGTGCTCCACATGAATGGCTACGCCCCCTTTGAAAAGTAAGATTTTAATCAATATCTCAATGAACACAAGAACAAATATAGCTGCAAGCAGCGATGGCGGGGTTTAGCAGAATAGCAGGTAAGCCTGCGGCTGCTCAGGAAGGCATTATGAGTACATAGACCAAGTTTGGTGTTTGAGATGAACTCGTCTTCATCCAGGGATTCCAACGGTACCTCATTTGTCCAATTTGAACCAACGGCTCCAAAGTTATGAGCAAAATGCATGTTTGCTACTTATAGCGCCCCCTCTGGGTGGACGTTCACCAGACTTCTTGGGCCTCTTACAGACTTGATCATGAGTCTGTGTTATAAGTTTGATGTCAAAAGAGCAAATGGTTGCTGAGATACGGCCTCACGTCCTGTTTGGCGCATCATCGCTGAATTTGATTGGCTGCTACGGGCAAACGGAAACGAAATAAAAAAATCAACATGATAGCTCTTGTGAGGCTTGATCTGAACCTTCTATATGTCAAGTCCCGTGGAAAGCAGACAATCTGGGTGACCTGTAATGCGTTTTGAAGGTTTTTGATATAATTCAAAATGGCGGACAATCCAAGATGGCGCGCATGACGTCATGAGATTGTTTGACCTCGGCTATATCTAGGGACTCCAACGGTACCTGATTTGTGATATTTGGACAAACAGGTGTAAAGTTATGAGCAAAAATGCATTTTTGCTAAATATAGCGCCACCTATAGGTCAAAGATCACTAAAATTCTTAGGCCTGTTAAGGATCGAGTTATGAGTCAGTGTCATAAGTTTGATGTCAAAAGACCAACTGGTTGCTGAGATATGGCCTCACGTCCTTTTTGGCGTTGTCGCCGTTAACTTTGATTGGTTGTAATGGGTGAACAAAGTCGAAATTGAAAAATCCGCTTCGTATCCTTTGTGCGGATTCGTCCAAAGATACTGTGTGCCAATTTTCATGAGAATTGGTCAAAATTTGTGACCTGTGAAACTTTTTGAAGGTTTTCAACAAAATCCAAGATGGCGGAAAATCTAGTCAGACGGAAAATGACATCATAGGGTGCGTTGGACTCGTCATGATCCAAGGATTCCAGCGATATGTTGTTTTTGAAATTTGGATCAACGAGTCAAAAGTTATTTAGCTGAATGGGCTTCAAACTTTGACGTGTTGGTGGCGCTAGAGAGTTTTGAATTTGGGCACGAAATTTGTTGAATTTGCTAATGGGACTGTCCTAATTAGATGTGCCAAATTTCACAACTTTTTACCATTGCGTTAATGGGGCTGCCATAGACTTCAATTGCAGCGGAAAGTAGAAGAATAAATATAGCTGCAAGCAGCGATGGCGGGGTCTAGCAGAACAGCAGGTAAGCCTGCGGCTGCTCAGGAAGGCATCATGAGTCCACACACCAAGTTTGGTGTTTGAGATGAACTCGTCTTCATCCAGGGATTCCAACGGTACCTAATTTGTCCAATTTGAACCAACGGCTCCAAAGCTATGAGTAAAATGCAGTTTTTTTACTTACAGCGCCCCCACTGGGTGGAAGTGCACCTGACTTCTTGGGCCTCTTACAGACTTGATCATGAGTCTGTGTTAGAAGATTGATGTCAAAAGAGCATATGGTTGCTGAGATATGGCCTCACGTCCTGTTTGGCGCATCATCGCTGAATTTGATTGGCTGCTACGGGCAAACGGAAACGAAATAAAAAAATCAACATGATAGCTCTTGTGAGGCTTGGTCTGAACATTCTATATGTCAAGTCCCGTGGAAATCAGACAATCTGGGTGACCTGTAATGCGTTTTGAAGGTTTTTGATATAATTCAAAATGGCGGACAATCCAAGATGGCGCGCATGACGTCATGAGATTGTCTGACCTCGGCTATATCCAGGGACTCCAACGGTACCTGATTTGTGATATTTGGACAAACAGGTGTAAAGTTATGAGCAAAAATGCATTTTTGCTAAATATAGCGCCACCTATAGGTCAAAGATCACTATAATTCTTGGGCCTGTTAAGGATCGAGTTATGAGTCAGTGTCATAAGTTTTATGTCAAAAGACCAACCGGTTGCTGAGATATGGCCTCACGTCCTTTTTGGCGTTGTCGCCGTTAACTTTGATTGGTTGTAGTGGGTGAACAAAGTCGAAATTGAAAAATCCGCTTCGTATCCTTTGTGCGGATTCGTCCAAAGATACTGTGTGCCAATTTTCATGAGAATTGGTCAAAATTTGTGACCTGTGAAAATTTTTGAAGGTTTTCAACAAAATCCAAGATGGCGGAAAATCTACTTAGACGGAAAATGACGTCATAGGGTGCGTTGGACTCGTCATGATCCAAGGATTCCAGCGATATGTTGTTTTTGAAATTTGGATAAACGAGTCAAAAGTTATTTAGCTGAATGTGCTTCAAACTTTGACGTGTTGGTGGCGCTAGAGAGTTTAGAATTTGGGCACGAAATTTGTTGAATTTGCTAATGGGATGTTCCTGAAGATATGGGCCAAATTTCACAACTTTTTACCATTGCGTTAATGGGGCTGCCATAGACTTCAATTGCAGCGGAAAGTAGAAGAATAATAAGAAAAGCTACTAAAACAATAGGGTTCTGCAGCTTCGCTGCTAGACCCCTAAATATAGCTGCAAGCAGCGATTGCGGGGTCTAGCAGAACAGCAGGTAAGCCTGCGGCTGCTCAGGAGGGGCATCATGTGTCCACAGACCAAGTTTAGTGTTTGAGATGAACTCGTCTTCATCCAGGGATTCCAACGGTACCTCATTTGTCCAATTTGAACCAACGGCTCCAAAGCTATGAGCAAAATGCAGTTTTTCTACTTATAGCGCCCCCTGTGGGTGGAAGTTCCCCAGACTTCTTGGGCCTCTTACAGACTTGGTCATGAGTCTGGGTTATAAGTTTGATGTCAAAAGATTAAATCGTTGCTGAGATATGGCCTCACGTCCTATTTGGCGTGTCAGCGCTGAGTTTGATTGGCTGCTACGGGCAAAGGGAAACAAAATAAAAAAATTCAAGGTGATAGCTCTTGTGAGGCTCAGTCTGAAAATTCTATATGTCAAGTCCCATGGAAATCAGACAATCTGGGTGACCTGTAATGCGTTTTGAAGGTTTTTGATACAATTCAAAATGGCGGACAATCCAAGATGGCGCGAATGACGTCCTAGGGTGTGTTGACCTCGGATATATCCACGGATTACAACGGTACCTCATTTGTGAAATTTGGACAAACGGGTCCATTGTTATGAGCAAAAATGCATTTTTGCTAAATATAGCGCCCCCTATAGATCGAAGATCACTATAATTCTTGGGCCTGTTTGGGATTGAGTTATGAGTCTTTGGTAAAAGTTTGATGTCATAAGACCAACCGGTTGCTGAGATATGGCCTCACGTCCTTTTTGGCGTAGTCGCCGCCAAATTTGATTGGTTATTGTGGGTGAACAAAGTCGAAATTGAAAAATCCGCTTCCTAACTTTTGTGCGGATTCCTCCAAAGATACTGTGTGCCAATTTTCATGAGAATCGGTTAAAATGTGTGAACGAAGAATCCTTTTGAAGGTTTTCAACAAAATCCAAGATGGCGGAAAATCTAGTCAGACGGAAAATGACGTCATAGGGTGCGTTGGAATCGTCATGATCCAAGGATTCCAACGATGCCTTGTTTTTTAAATTTGGATCAACGAGTCAAAAGTTATTTAGCTGAATGGGCTTCAAACTTTGACATGTTGGTGGCGCTAGAGAGTTTTGAGTTTGGTCACCAAATTTGTTGAATTTGCTAATGGGATTGTCCTAAAGATATGGGCCAAATTTCACAACTTTTTACCATTGCGTTAATGGGGCTGCCATAGACTTCAATGGTGGCGGAAAGTAGAAGAATAATAAGAAAAGCTACTAAAACAATAGGGTTCTGCAGCTTCGCTGCTAGACCCCTAAATATAGCTGCAAGCAGCGATGGCGGGGTCTAGCAGAATAGCAGGTAAGCCTGCGGCTGCTCAGGAAGGCATTATGAGTACATAGACCAAGTTTGGTGTTTGAGATGAACTCGTCTTCATCCAGGGATTCCAACGGTACCTCATTTGTCCAATTTGAACCAACGGCTCCAAAGTTATGAGCAAAATGCATGTTTGCTACTTATAGCGCCCCCTCTGGGTGGACGTTCACCAGACTTCTTGGGCCTCTTACAGACTTGATCATGAGTCTGTGTTAGAAGTTTGATGTCAAAAGAGCAAATTGTTGCTGAGATACGGCCTCACGTCCTGTTTGGCGCATCATCGCTGAATTTGATTGGTTGCTACGGGCAAACGGAAACGAAATAAAAAAATCAACATGATAGATCTTGTGAGGCTTGGTCTGAACATTCTATATGTCAAGTCCCGTGGAAAGCAGACAATCTGGGTGACCTGTAATGCGTTTTGAAGGTTTTTGATGGAATTCAAAATGGCGGACAATCCAAGATGGTGCGCATGACGTCATGAGATTGATTGACCTCGGCTATATCCAGGGACTCCAATGGTCCCTCATTTGTGATATTTGGACAAACAGGTGTAAAGTTATGAGCAAAAATGCATATTTGCTAAATATAGCGCCACCTATAGGTCAAAGATCACTAAAATTCTTAGGCCTGTTAAGGATCGAGTTATGAGTCAGTGTCATAAGTTTAATGTCAAAAGACCAACCGGTTGCTGAGATATGGCCTCACGTCCTTTTTGGCGTTGTCGCCGTTAACTTTGATTGGTTGTATTGGGTGAACAAAGTCGAAATTGAAAAATCCGCTTCGTATCCTTTGTGCGGATTCGTCCAAAGATACTGTGTGCCAATTTTCATGAGAATTGGTCAAAATTTGTGACCTGTGAAACTTTTTGAAGGTTTTCAACAAAATCCAAGATGGCGGAAAATCTAGTCAGACGGAAAATGACGTCATAGGGTGCGTTGGACTCGTCATGATCCAAGGATTCCAACGATACCTTGTTTTTGAAATTTGGATCAACGAGTCAAAAGTTATTTAGCTGAATGGGCTTCAAACTTTGACGTGTTGGTGGCGCTAGAGAGTTTTGAATTTGGGCACAAAATTTGTTGAATTTGCTAATGGGACTGTCCTAATTAGATGTGCCAAATTTCACAACTTTTTACCATTGCGTTAATGGGGCTGCCATAGACTTCAATTGCAGCGGAAAGTAGAAGAATAATAAGAAAAGCTACTAAAACAATAGGGTTCTGCAGCTTCGCTGCTAGACCCCTAATAAGAAAAGCTACTAAAACAATAGGGTTCTGCAGCTTCGCTGCTAGACCCCTAATTTCCAAAATTTTCACAAGGCTGAGTTTTATAGACCACTTCTTTAAGTCCATAACATGAAATTAAGGTTGATAATATAACTTAATTTCACAAAATCTTCAGTTTTACTCGATTTAGTTGAAGCTAAAATGAATACACCCCGCAACAAAAACTTCTTCCAGGAATGAACAAGCTATTGCAACATCTATCTTTTTCCATTCTTCAAGAACAACCTCTTTTAGAGCCTGGTTCTGGATGGAGAGCGATGCTCAGCAAGTCTCTTCAGACTGGGTTCAGATCAGGAGACGTACTTGGCCATTCAATCGCCTTCAGAATGTGTAGCTTCAACAGTAGCTTTAGATGTGTGTTTTGGATCATTGTCGTGTTGGAAACGAGCACGACGACCATGGCCATGCAGTGATGGTAGCATCCTCTCTTTCAGTATGGAGCAGTATTTCTTTGAAATCCTCACCTTTGCGACGCCATACAGTTTTGAAGCCATCAGTTCCAAATGCAGTGATCTTTGTCTCATCACTAGTCCCAGTAGTCCGCATCTTTTTCAGCATGGGCCCTGGCAAAGTCTAGGCTTGCTTTCTTGTGCGTGGGCTTTAGGAGAAGCTTCCTTCGTGGACGACACGCATGCATGTCATTCCTCTGCAGTGTGTGCCGTATGGTGTCACGGGAAACAGTCACCCCAGTTTGACTTTCTACTTCTTCAGCTAACTGCAGTGAATGGCCATTTTCTTCAACCCTTCTCATGAGAAGACGCTCCTGTCGAGATGTTAACTTTTCCGCGAATGGCCGAAATGTTGCACTTCCATCTTTCTGGATCACTTTTGCTACAGTATTCTGACTGATATGTAAAGCTTTGCTGATCTTCTTGTAGCCCTCACCTTTTTGAGTAAAGAAATGATTTCCTTTCTCAGGTTTTGTGACATTTCTCTTCCATGTGGTGCCATTGCTGACAGCATGAAATGGGAAGGGGTTTTCTTTGTCAAGCAATGCCCTTTTATAGTCACCTGTCTGCTGGACACCTCTTAAATGAAGAATTAAACTCATCTGTGGTTGAATTCTTGTTAGAATTTTGTAGTTTTAAGTTTGGCTTTTCTCCTATAGCTTTATTTGGGGTGTACTCATTTTTTTAACACAGGCTTGAATGAATTTGTTAGGAAAATTGCTTTTTTGTATCAATGGCCAACATTTCTGGGAGCATTTTTTAGTATAGTATTCCATAGTTTTTTTTCTCCCATAGTTTAGTCCCATATTTTTATTGTAGTGTATTTGTTATTCGCATGTGTGTATGCTGCTGGATTCCAAAATTTCCCTTGGGATAAATAAAGTAATGGTCTATCTGGCTATCTTAAAATTCAGTTAATGAACAGAGGTAGTTTATTTTCCTTAAGAATTTGCTTGTAAGAGTATAAATAATTGTTTCACCTATAGTGAACCATAAGTCCTGGTCTTAGTACATCAAAAGACTTTATATGCTGGAATGGAATATTTTCCTTTCTGGAAACATCAACCTTTTATTTGAAACAAGTCATTTTCTTGTGTCATCAACTCACCAAACATTTTCTCAGTTACCGTCTTTGTCTCAGGAAAGCACACACTTGTTCTTTTTGGAGAGCAGCAGCTTTCTCTTTACAACCCTGCCATACACACCATAGTGTTTTCCTCTGGGTCACCTAAGAAACATTAGCTAAAATGAGACAAGACGTTGTAAAGGTTTGTTTTTACATGTATTGTTGTATGTTTTTCTCATGAAATCATTTTTATTGGTCAACCTTGAAAGGTCGTCAATTTCCTCAATCCTCTTTGGAGGGGTGGAGTCCAAAATCTAGCCTGATGACCATCCATGACTCTTTTGAGGTGCAGCAACGTATGTTTGAGTGTTGTGAGAATCGGGCTTTGATTAATCCCAGTTCTTTGAGAAAAAAAAAAACAAGATCGTTAACCACTCTCACTTGAGGGAAAAAAATGTCTTTCCAAAAAATCCCTTATTACTGCACCACCATTTATCAGATTATCAGATGTTAAGATGTGGCACAGAAGAACTGATGAGGCCTGCCAGACTTTAAACTGTGGTTAAACTTTAAACTGTGCTTGACGAGCACTGCAGTTCCTCCTCCTCTACTGTTTTCTCTCGGTCTGCCTGTATAGTCTGAAAGTTGGATAGAGAGGTGTTGAAGTTCTTACCACTATGTTCTGATGTTTAGGAGGGATTTTATTTGTGAAACTAGACTAGAGACATTATTACAGCTCGGTGGTGTATGTGCTTTCACAAAAAGAGAGATGTCAGTTTCCTGCTTTTAGATTAGAGGTCCATATGCATTTTAATCCAAACTGTGTCCAACCCTAACCTTCTCCACCTTATTTTTTCCCCTTAGAAATGCTGCTCATGGTTTCTCTCTAATCCCTGTGGACAGTCTGAAAGTAACCATGAAGGAAATTCTCCAGAAAGCTCTCAAGAAGAGGAAAGGCTCACAGAAAGGCTCAGGTAATGACATTTTAGTTGCACTGGGGGGCGGTCAAATAGAGTTGAGGTCAGAAAATATGGAATCCTACAGAAATATCACAGTTAATACTTGTTTTTACTCTCCTCTGTCCTTTCTAATGGCTTTGAATGCTTTGAAGGCTTTTTCTTCATCAGTCAGAATACAGACATTCAGGTCAAAAACATTTTTGAATGATGGAGCCTGTTCATGGTCCATTTTTCTTTTCAGTTCGCACCATAAATTCGAACTCTCATTGGTTGCTGGCCATGTCATTGAGCTGATATGTCTTTCCTGAAAAAAAGTTTGAACTCTCTTTGCTCTGTGGAGAGATGCGTTTTCAACCAGAAAAACGAGCTCAGCATCAGCAAACCTCCTTTTGATTGATGGAATAAGGAAAGTGTCCAAAAAGTCAATGTCCACCAGTGCCTTTTTACCCAACACCTTTCAAACACAAGTGTAACACCAAGTAATCATTTAGTGATCATTTACAATGATTGTATGTTACAACAACAACAACAACAACAACAATAAATGACTAAATGAATTAATTTGAGACGAACATGTCAGCGGTCACTGTTAAAAAGCCTTATAGCTTTGGGGACAAAGGACCTCCTGAACCTCTCAGTCCTGCATTCTCTCTCTGCAGCTGCTCCTCTGTCCTGCCAGGGTGCTGTGGAGAGGATGTCTATTATTATCCAAAACAGAATACAGTTGCTCCTCATCCGTTGCTCCACCACAGGTGCTTACACTTTTTGTCTGTAGTGCAACTCCCGCCGCAGACAACAGCATAGACCAGTACACTCTCAATGATAGTGTGATAAAACATGCACATGATGTCACTGCAGACATTGAAGGACCTGAGCCTCTGGCCCCTCCTGTACACTGCTTCTATGTTGGCAGACCACTCCAGTTTATTATCCAGCACCACCCCCAGGTATTTGCAGGTCTGAACAGTCTCTATCTCCCCTCCATGAATGCAGACTGACTGGTATGGAGTTTTAGATCTCCTGAAGTCCACCACCAGCTCTTTGGTCTTGGTAGTGTTCAGGAGCAAACAGTTATTTTTGGTCTAGCCATAGAAGGACTCCTTCTCCTGTCCACCACGCACACATGCCACAACAGCCGTATCATCAGAATACTTCTGTATGTGGCAGGACTCTGAGTTGTACCAGAAGTCTGATGTGTACAGGGTGAAAAGAAAAGGAGCCAAAACGATACCCTGTGGAGCCCCAGTACTACATTCTAGTGTTCCAGAAACACATCTCCCCATCCTGACATACTGTGGTCTGGCAGTCAAATAGTCTATAATCCACGATGTCAGGGAGGGGGCCACACCCATACCTAGAAGCTTGTCTTTCAGTACGGGAGGCCGTATGGTGTTGAAGGCACTGGAGAAGTCAAAGAACATGATTCTCACATATGAACCAGGCACATCCAGATAAGCATATGCCCAATGCAGCATGTACAGAATCGCCTCTTCCACTCCTATGTGTTTCTGGTAGGCAAACTGGAGGGGGTCAAGATCCTCAGCAACCTGCAATCATTTGCGATAAACAAGGAGTCTCTCCAAGGTCTTCGTGATATGAGATGTCGAAGCCACCAGTATGTAGTAGAGTGATGTTGCTATCAATAACTGAGATGGGGGTGGGGGTGCAGCTGGACAGAGGAAGGCTAGTGGTGGTTGCTGCTGCAGAGGTGGAGGTGCAGCTGGGCTCAGTAGGCCTGGTGGTGGAAGCTGCCGTGGAGGTGCAGTTAGGAGGAGGAGGAGACTTGGCGATGCGAGTTGCCATTGAGGTGAAAGATTTAAACTTTGTCAGAGTTGAGGCCTGTCTCACATCTTCTGGAAGACTGTTCCAGATTTAAGGAGCATAAAACTGAAATGCAGCCTCACCTGGTTTAGTCCTGACTCTGGGCACCAGCAGGAGACCCCTCCCTGAGGTTCTCAGAGTCCCAGTTGGTTCATATGGCTTTAATATGTCAGAGATGTACTTTGGCGATAGACCATGAATAGACTTGTACACAAGCAGAGCTGTTTTAAAATCTATTCTCTGAGCGACAGGAAGCCAGTGCAGAGACCTGAGCACTGGACTAATGTGGTTGTATTTCCTGGTTCTAGTCAGGACTCGAGCAGCAGCGTTCTGGATGTAGTGCAGCTGTCTTTCAGCCCGTTTAGAGCCCAGTGAGCAGGCAGAGTCCAGTCTATGGGAACCCACTGGGTGCCTAGAACGCACGGAAACCAACTGACAGCAGTTCAGTGTCTGGACAGCATACCCTCTCTTTTACGGTCACATTGCGGGGGTTAACCCATCTCTGATTTTTTTTTTATTTAAAAAAAAAAGCCGGGTATGTCCACACTAGAGTTGTCACGACACCAAAATAAGTAACCACGATACTATACCAGACAAAGTATCACGGTTCTGGGTATTATCACAATACTGCGGCCTTTTTTTATTATCATAATTTTTATGAACTGTAATGTATTTGTACAAGTTATAAATACTTATTAATTACGTATGTTGTTATGTGCATGATAAACATAATACTAATACTAATGGACCGAGGATAACAAATCCACTGTCTTTTTAAAAAAATCTATTTGACTATAATGCTTCTTCTCCAACATAATAAAACATGGAGGACAAAATACAATAAACAGGAACTGATTCCCTGTGAATATTTTTATGTATTTTCTTGGTGCTTTTACATCTTTTAACTCTTCATTCTTCAGCCTGTACACGGAGCATATAGCCTAATATTAGCCAATTAGAAAATAAACAGGAAATTCGACATATAAAGCTGGGTGACGACACTGCAGGTGTTTTATGAGGTTGGACGTGTTGCCTCTGGCTCCAATAGCTCAGTGGCAGCGCCTGCGCAGTGGACGGCCATTTCTATTGCATTACCGTCTGTGCCTCGTTTAAACCCAAAATAATTCCAAATGTGGCTTTTGGAGTTTGTTTTTAGTGGTGCCACTAGCACGCTGCAGCTGCTCGGGCCCGGTGCTTCTGCCATGGTGTGAGTGTGTGTGTGTGTGTGTGTGGTCTCCTGTTTGTGACCGCTATGCGCACGTCTGGGTGAGACGAATTTCTATCAAAGAGGAGCTGTCTACATGGAGTTCGTTCTGGCCGTCAGAAACACGAACAGCCAATCAGCTAACAGACGGGCAGACCCAGCATGCGGAAACAGCCTATCATATCCCAGAGGCCACCAGTAACAGGCCAACAGCCAATCATTCAGCAGCTGTGTAGTTCGGCTGCAGTGGTTGCCGTGTGGGTTTGTTTACAAGGGAGTAGCAAGCGGTGAGAAGCCGGGAGGAGAGTCGAGGCGGCCGCGGTGTAGCGGAAACTGGCATCGTTAGTATAGTAATCCACGGTAGTACCGTCGTGTAGAATTTCTAGTGTAGTAGGAACCGTAATGATTTGGCACCGCGGGTATCGAGCATCAAACTCCTCTCCTTATACAGCTGTTGGTTCTGCACAAGCGCCTCTTGCTCATCACACTTGTTAGGTAGCGAGTTCGGGCAGAAAAGGCTTGTACCTCCACCTCCTGTTGTCCTTCTTTGCCTTTAGTTTTGCTCCAGCTCTGCATCCACGGTACAGCTTTCTTAGCTCATTCAGATGTTTAATTCTGCGTCCAATCGTTGAAGTGCCAACAGTTCTTCTCTTGTGTACACTGCTCTACTGATAGCATTGTCAAAGAAAATAAAAATAAAACAAAATGCAATCACTAAAAATGTTTAGGTTAAAACTAAAATTACATATAATTATATCACCAGTGAACACAGTTCAGAGCTACACAGACTTGCTGCCAATAAGGCCAGCAACGGTTTCATATTCTTACTCCATCTCTTTGTCTGTGAGCTGTTGCTCCAGCTTACTTTTTAAGGATTGTAGCTGGAATAGAATGGTGTGGGTTTGGTGTAAAAATATCTTCATTAGTTTTAGTACATCTGTCACTTATTTGACAAGATAAAATCCTGCAGAATGAGAATGTCACAAACATATAAATGGTTGTATTTTAAAATCTAGATATACTGTACATGATAGACGTCAAGCTTTTTGTGCTGAGGTTAAGGCTTTCTCTTCACAAATTCACAGTAGTATCCTTATCTACAGAATTTAAAAATGTTACGGATATTTAATGGGGTTAGTGATGTAGTCATTGTGTCAACCAAAACAAATCTTGGATATATTATTAACACAATACCAACATTTTATTTCTTCTTTTTTCAAATGTCCCGATTATTCTTGATTAATTTATATCACACTTTAATGATCCCCAAAGAGGAAATGATAGTTGTTAGAGATTTAATTGTTAAGAACTATACTGAAAATGAGACTCAAGCTTTAAAGAAGTGTTCTTTTACACCACCAGCACGAAATCTAGCTGCCCCTCGCCTCCACTTAGGTCCATAACTGCTGTGGGTCTTCTGACTTATCATTTCCAACAGGACCCATGTATCGTTTAGAGAAACAGACGGAGCCAAACATCGCAGTTGAACTGGAATCGACACTGGAAAGCCAGAGCACTCTGGAGTTTTGCCTGGTCAGAGAAAACAGTGAGTAATCAAAGTGGGACAGTTTATACACGAGGGCTGCTTGAAAATCATTGTTGTAGGTAGACTAGTATATTTAATGCATTATATAATGATGAAAATGCTATTGACTTTGTCATGCACACACATGCATTTACTTAAAGCACATCAAATATTGAATTTAATTAACATGATTTAAAATCTGCTTTGTTGTAATTCTCCTCCTCATCACACTGATAACTATATTCGGTGTATTCCAGACAATATGCCATCACAGTCCAAGGAAATAAACTGTCACAACTGAAAGCTTCTCCACATCTTTTATATGCTTAACTGATGAGGAAATCCCAAAGGGATGTCCCTCATGTTGAGTTTTGTTCAACCACAGCTGAAGCTCTATAAAGGAGGTTTTCCAAGCTTCGAGTCTGCTCATAAACTCCCTGTTCATTACATAACTGTAACTTTAACAATGTTCATATACTTTGTGATTAGTAAGTTCAGAATCAAGTCATTACTGCTAAAAATGTCACTCACTCCAATTTTAAGCTCACCATGAATATGCCATGCTGAAATGTTCCTTGTTGAATTTTCCAGGTCATTGGTTTACAAATGAACAGCCGTTTGTACATTGTTCACTCCTCATTTGTCAATTCAGTTCAGGATAAATTACAGTTATTTGTTTTGATGCACTGGAGAATTCAACATAACCATGAGGAAAAAAGCGATTTTAAAAAAATATATATATATATATTTTTCCTTCTCAGCAATATCCCAGCGAAAGTCCTCCTCCATTTTACATGAAACAGTAAAACCAAGGTTAGAGTTTACATGGAGATGGCATCCTTTTAATTAGATTTCCCTCTGTTCCCAGGCTCCCGAGGCGAGGAGAGCTCAGAGGAAGACCCTCCAATTGACATTACCACAGTCCAAGACATGTTGAGCAGTCACCACTATAAGTCCTTCAAGATCAGCATGATCCACAAGCTCCGCTTCACCACAGATGTCCAGCTGGGTACATACGGCTTTGTAGGCCGCTCTTGTCTTTTCCAGAAATTGATTGTATGCGGTTTTCTGTGACTTCAACTGCATATCCCAAATTGAAGGATATTATTGAAACAATGCTTTTTGAATCGAGACAGAAAATTTATCAATTTGCTTGTATATGAAGTCTTAAGCTGGTTTTCATTTAAAGTAAGTGAACATGACAACGTAAGGGTCTACACAACCAACAAACAAGAAAAAACACAAAATAAGAGTAGAGAGATGAAGTTAGGAGGTACAAAGATGTTCTGGCTTTGGTGGTTGGCCAAGTTTCACTGGTCACTTCCTTGGAAGCTCTCTTTCCTCTTTTAATCTTTAAAAAGGAAAAAAAGACTATTCATGCAGGCCGTATCTGAGGCTGGTGGGACTGAATTGGTCTTTAGTCTCAATTATGTCACTGAAGGGATATGACGATAACAGGAATCGTCATAATATGTTGCAGTGCAGCATTGGGGTCCTTCTATACTAAGCCTACAATCAGCCATTGGTGAACATTTGCTTATCTTTCTTTTCACTGTTGAACGCTGGCGGCTGATTCAACATGTTTAATCTGTGTTGACTCATTCGGTGAGTAGGATCCCTCATCTTTGGCTATTCAGCATAGTTAATCTGCTCTATGACATGAGTGTGTTCATTTGGAATTCATGAAGCCTAAATGCTGAATGAAAGCATAAATGTACTAAAGCATCCATCTGAGCTTTTGGTTTAAAGGGAAACAGACTTTTGAGTCTAAATGAATAAAACATTTCTACCTGAGCCAGAACTTTGTTGGATACTAAAAACTAAAAACGCAAAGTGTTTGAATAACACTGCAAATTGAGGGGGGGGGGGGGGGGGGGGGGGGGGCTTTCTTGAAGTGGATATGGAAAGTTTCAGGCCCACTCATATTTTTCTAGATTTCAGACGTTTTTTTTCTTTTTTTTTTTCCATAATTCAACACAATACTCCACAATTACAGAGTAAAACCAGTTATGTGAATGTTTTTTTTTTTTAATTTATCAACAACAAAAGTTTGAAATATCTTCTGAACCTTTATTTACATCTCAGATACAAACAAGTTGACTTTGACAGATCATATGAGCCCAAGAGCTTTTTCTCATCTACAGTGCCCTCCATAATGGTTGAAACGGTCACATTTTTCTTTGAGTTCCCCCTCGGCTTCTTATATATAACACTCTAAATCACACAATTCAAATATGATTAAAATGCACATTCCAGTGTTGATCTTTTTTTTGTGTTTGTTTCAAGGTTTTCTGGGCACTGGTTGTCTTTATTTGACAGTAGGTGGACAGGAAAGGGGGCAGAGAGAGTGGGGGAAGACATGCTGCAAAGGGCCACAGGCCGGGACTCGCTATGAGGAACTACATCCTCTTTACATTGGACGCATGCTCAACCAGTTGAGCTATATAGGAAGGAGTGACAGATGGATAGATGGATTGGGGCTTTGTAAGCAGTAAGGAGGGCATTAATTCGGTCCGTTGTGGTGAAGAGGGACGGAAGGTGAGGCCTTAAATTTACTGGGACATATAGATTTTAACCCACATCATGAAAATTGGTTAAAGACCAAAAAATTAGATTGCAGATGCATGTTTCTGACATGATTTTCCTTTAAAGGGTAGCCTGGCTCCTCTCTTATCATATCTTATTCTGATCTCTAAGGCTAAGGAGAGATGAGGGAAGCTCAAACGTCTGGGGGGGCCTTGGACAAGACCTGCCTTTCCACATTGGAAGTAGTCAGCTTTGGACATCTAATTAGGAGGCCTCCTGGTCACTTCCCTGTTGTGTTTTTTTTTTCTGGGCACATCCAGCTAAGAGGAGGCCCTGGGGCAGAACCAAAACTCACTGGAAGGAATAAGGAGTGGGATGTCTGGACTTGTTGCCTGTGTGACCCAACCGCAGAAAAATGGATGGATTGATGGAAAATAAGTTTTTTAAATTAAGTTACTGCAAAAAAACGTTAAATGTTTTGTTTTCATATCATCTGCAATGAAGTAATAGTCAAAGGAAATGAAATAATCACTGTTTTTTGATAGTATTAGCTTTTTTCACATTTGTCCTACTTTTTATGATTTGGGATCATAGTACAAAACACCCTTGATTGTCATGGTTGCCTCAAGTTATCTTCAGATTGTACCTGCAAGTTTGGTAGACCTTTCCTTTGGAAGTCTGTCCTTATTCTTGATAGAATCTCAGTGCAATTGGGTTGGATGAGAAGCATCTGTGCGTAGCCATGTTCAGGTCTCCAAGAGATGCTCTGGATTAAGAATCAGATTCAGTGCAGCAAATGTAGAGTTCTCCTTTCTCCACAGAAAAACTCTGTATCTATTGCCAAAAGCATTAGCTCATCTGCCTTTTCACGCATATAAACTTAATCCATAGGGTTTAATATGACGTCGGCCCACACTTTGCAGCTATAACAGCTTCGACTCTTCTGGCCAAGCTTTCCACAAGGTTAGGAGTGTTTGTGGGAGTTTTTGACCATTCTTTCAGAAGCTCATTTGTGAGATCAGACACTGATGTTGGACAGAAGGCCTGGCTCTCAGTCTCTGCTCTAATTCAGCCCAAAGGTCTTCTATCGGGTTGAGGTCAGGACTCTGTGCAGGCCAGTCAGGTTCTTCCATACCAAACCTGCTCATCCATGTCTTTATGGACCTTGCTTTGTACACTGGTGCGCAGTCATGTGGAACAGGAAGGGGGCATCCCCAAACTGTTTCCGCAGAGTTGGGAGCATGAAATGATCCAAAATCTCTGGGTATCTGAAGCATTCAGAGTTCCTTTCACTGGAACTAAGGAGCCAAGCCCACCTCCTGAAGAACAACCCCACACCATAATCCCCCTCCACCAAACTTTATACTTGGCACAATGCAGTCAGACAAGTACCGTTCCCCTGGCAACCGCCAAACCCAGACTCCTCCATCAGATTACCAGATGGAGAAGCCTGATTGGTCACTCCAGAGAACGCGTCTCCACTGCTCCAGAGTCCAGTGGCGGCAGCTTTACACCACTGCATCCAACGCTTTGCATTGCACTTGGTGATGTATGGCTTGGATGCAGTTACCATGGAAACCCATTCCATGAAGCTCTCTATGCAGTGTTCTTGAGCTAATCTGAAGGCCACATGAAGTTTGGAGGAAAGTTGGAGACCTCTGTGCACTGTGCTGACCGCGCTGTCATTTTAGTTGTTGTCGTTCCCAATCGCTTCCACTTTGTTATAATACCGCTGACTGTGGAATATTTTTCACGACTGGACTTGTTGCACAGGTGGCATCCTGTCACAGCACCACGCTGGGATTCACTGAGCTCCTGAGAGCGACCCATTCTTTGTTTGTAGAAGCTGTCTGCATGCCGAGGTGCTTGGATTTATACACCTGTGGCCATGGAAGCGACTGGAACACCTGAATTTAAATATTTGGATGGGTGGGTGAATACTTTTGGCAATATAGTGTACCTTTTTACCTTTCTTATGCTGTAAGTAGTGTAGTTTTGTTTCTTCGCTTCTGGAACTGATGACATTCACAGGTCATAGAACTCCATTCGTAGGGTCTTTTTTTAAGCTCATAGCGGTCATTGGCTCCTCTGTTGCCTCTCTGACAAAGACCCTTCATTTATAATTATGCCCCTGAATTTTGCATGGCTGCCAGGTCTTGCTTTTTCCAGACTTTCATTTTTAGAATGATGCTGGCTATTGTGATATTGAGCACATTTTACGCTTTAGAGATTTTGTTGTATCCCTCTCTAGATCTGTGCCCTGACACAATGCTTTCTCGCAGATCTACACGCAGCTCTCTAAGCATCAACTCTAGTGTCCATTTTGCTAAAACATCAACAGGGTGACATTGTATAGACACATGTATGCCTTTCCTAATTATGCTTATTGCATTCAAAGAAACAAAGGCATTTCAAGGAACACTAAAGGAGGTAAGATACATCGAAGTCAGATCTAAGTTTAATGACAAGGACTTCTTTTAGAGAAATAACAAAAAAAAACTCAAAAACCTCTTTTTGCTTTGTTCTTGTGGACTATTGTGTGTAGAATAACGAGGAAAACTAATTAATTTAATTCAAAAGAATGAAAACATGAAAAGGCTTAAAAACTCCCTTTATGTAAGTGAAACAAACTCCTGGTGCATTGTGGTTAGGAAATAAAAATAAATAATCCTTTTCCATCATTAATGAACAACTAACTGTCTCTGCAGGCATCTCAGGAGAGAAAGTGGAAATTGATCCTGTCACTAATCAAAAAGCCAGCACCAAGTTCTGGATTCGACAGAAGCCCATCTCTATTGACTCGGACCACCTCTGCGCCTGTGACCTTGTAGAGGAGAGAAGCCCCAGTGAGTTGATATGAGAAACAGTGACCCACCTTGTACATGAGATTCACAGTGAAATGCACCTCCTTAACTTTCCATACATTCACAAACGTACCCACTATATAGAGAAGAATGGGTTTATAGTATTGTAATCAGGGCTGCAGAAAAAGCTTTTTTTTTCCAGAAAGGAAATTTAAGCCCACTCAGAAGAACAGAGCACATCGCACGATGATGGGAATGGTTTTAAATCCCAATTTAAATCTTAATTACTCAGTTTGCCTCAAGATTTAATAAGTACAGATGGTATATTGAGTTAAACAGGATATAAAGAGGAAAACATATTGTGCATACATGACTTATGTCTTAGCTTTCAAGTTGCAGTGCTTGAAACAGCTCCTCTGACTCAAACAAAACAAAAACATGATTGGCATACATTTCTGGCATCGGAATGAAACTTTAAGCAGCAGTATATGGAACGTGAAATGGATATGGATCCATTAGACAGAGGTCGCCTCACAAAACATTCAACCACGCTGCTTTTCACTGGAGATTCTTTACCAAAAGATTTTTAACATTCACTCTTTGTGGTGTCCGAACGCTGCATTGTAACAGGATGGGAGTGCTATGATGAGCGCTTTGATCTTTATTATAATGCCACTCATATTATCATATCATTATGTTATCTAATGCCAGCCCATTAACATATTCATTGGTATGATTTGGCTGGGAAGTCTTACTTGCATGTAAAGTGTTTACCCAGCTCTGTTGTATCAAGGTCAGTGTTGAGCTTACATATGTAGATCATTTCAAACAATGAGAGTTTACCACAATGAAGAAAATGATAAAAAGCAGAATTAATGAAAATAAAAAGAGGTTAAAGTAAAACAAATGATCAGTTTAGGCATTTTACTCTCCTTGAGTCAGAAGCCATGGAGAAGAGACTTTGGAAATACCACTGCAAAGTTCAGTCCCCCTCTGTGTTTTAATCTGGATCTTAGAAGCAGGGATGACATAAATATTGTTGTATGACTATTCCTTTCATCAGATATATGGGTTCATTAAGGCACATTTCTCTCATGATAATCCTTAGATTTTACTGTGTCAGTTACAAAGCAGTTGGCGACTTGTCCTTTGAATTTATTCAGTTTTTTTTAAAGAGATTAGTGTATCGCAGAAAGAATGTGTAAACTGGTACAGGGTCTGCGAGGGATTTCTTTTCATTCTCTCTCATTGAACATGCTTTTTGATTGTCTTACAGGTCATGCGATATTTAAGATCACTTATCTCAGCAACCATGACTATAAGCCACTCTACTTTGAGTCTGATGCTGCTACTGTCAATGAAATTGTGCTCAAGGTGAGTTTCCTCTGCATGTTGGGCTGTACCCTGCCTCTTTTTCCAAGGAAAAAATAGATGGTGGGACAATTTTCTATTTTTTGTATAGTATAGTACCGTATGTAAATAAAGCTGCATGGAGTATATGGTTTGTACGTTGTGAATCCTGGTGCTTTAGATGATGTGTGTCATATTTGTGAAAAAAGCAAAGTGATGTCACCATGGTTATGGTTGAATTTTGACAGTGGGCAACCTCCAGGACCTTCTACGCCTTCAGAGAAGGCCTAAAAAAATTTAAGAGTATTAAATAAAAAATAATATATGTGTATATATATTTTTTTTTCTATCTCTATATGTATTTAATACAATACATTTGATAGATTTTCTCTCATCTATGTTATAAGGTTATGTTTACTGTCAAGTTCATATCAGCAATGAAAGGGTTACTGTCCTGAAAACATGTTATCCAACCAGAATCGTCCGTCTCTATCAAGGCCTGGTTAGCTGGCTCATTAATTGGTTAGGACTTGACGAATCCCGGGGAAGGCCAAGCTATGTGTTTTGGTTTGGAAAATGGAGGGGCAAACTGACCAATCACGGTTTGATTTCAAGTGGGCGGGGCAAAAAAAAACAAAAGATGTAGGCCTTGGTGGAGTCCGAACTTCGGACTCTCGGCAGAGTGTTGTGAGCGGTTGAGAGACAGCGTTAAATGGTGGAAGACGAGAGTGACGTTGTGGCTAGCTTGATAGCATCGCCTTTTTCAAGGCAACAGTAATTTCAACTATGTAGCCTAAGTGGTCCCCAGTTTTCTGAAGTTAATGTTGAGAATGTTTCTTGTTGCGGAGAATGTTATTGATGTTATGGTCTATTCGTTTACATCCTTGTCATCTTTAATTAAAGAATTTCCGTTGTTAAACCCTTTCAATTCATCGTACTGGTGCTTTTTTCCGTGGTGATTTCTTTTCTTGGCGGTGATGGCTGAGGTGAAGGCTCAGCTGTGGTGCCCACTGAATTTTGAAGACCTCACGCTATTTCTCATGGGAAAGCGAGTGAAGTGTTAGTTTTATTTTCTTAATGAAGAATCCCCACTTTTCGCAATTTCTTTTTTTCCCTTCCGTGACGAACTTCCTTGGGAGAGTGATACTAAATTGGCTGAGCTCCTTTTAATAAAACGTTGTTGTTAACAGTAAATTTTATGTGGTGCTCCTACTTGAATGTTGCAGATTATACATAATGTGAAAACCATGAACACATCAACATCAGCCACCAACCTATGTTGACTATGTTGTATTTCTCAGCTTAGAAATGGTTTGCACTCATACAAAGCTTTTAACCTTGTTTTATCTACAAAGTGGTTCTCTTTCACCCATTCACACACTGCACCTCATATGATATATATGCACTCCACGCACACGGTGCTTGGGGGATTCAATGTTTAACGCCACTACCTTCTCACTGAGACACAATGTTGGTGTTCTTGGTTTCAGTCGGTCATAAATCCCAGATGAAGATGTTCACTGTTTCTGTAGTGTTTTGTCCATCATTGTGGAGAACTGCTAATGACTGACAAGTAACATATTGTCTTATTAAATAATATGTGATTAATTATTTCTCTTATTAGTTTTCAGGTCAGGTGGCCTTAAAGCTTTCAAATGTGTGTTCTTGAACTTAATTATTGAAAGTCACATAACCTTTGAGATCAGTCAGTACTTGTGGATAATAAAGAAGTATGGACAGATACTGTTAAACTTTGTTAAAACTGAATCTAAATGTATGAATAATGTAATGTTATATATTCAAAATATGAAGGATATGAACTTGCACTGTGTTATGTTATTAATATTTATACCCCTATAAAGCTGTAGGGGTGTAAACCAACACTTTAATCACATTATTGTTACTTTACTGTTAAAGACCTGCCTAATGTCTGAGGATACAAGTGGATGCGTCTCACGAACATTTAAAAGCATTACATGAATGAAACGGGTTTTTCCTTTTGGTTTGTTTGCAGGTGAACTACATTCTGGAGTCCCGGGCCAGCACCTCTCGGGCTGATTACTATGCCCAAAAGCAACGGAAACTTAGCCGCCGTACCAGCTTCAGTTTCCAGAAGGAGAAGAAGACTGGCCAGTAAACAGACTGAAACTGCTCTGCCACTTGTCTGTCTGTGTGTAAATGCACAGATGCATACATGAGGCCTTATCAGGCTAGAATCTCATGCTCCTAGAGGTGGTGACTGACAGAAATGTCATATCAAAGATGAGACAGGAGAACAGCTGGCAGAACACTGCAGGACCAGGAGGGAAGTTCTCTGCTTTAACCGGGCAAAGTCGAAACCTCTGAAAGTCCACAGGGGAAAAGATTCTAGAGGAAAAGTAAAGGTTATTCTTTTCGTAGAGCTGAAAGACTTACAGAATTGTTCAGCATATGACTGTACTGCTGCAGTCAGCTTTTTTGTGCATTCACTGCTTCTGTATTTAAGCCCCATCCTCCAAGATGGATTTGCACAGCTTCAACAAGTGGTGGATGTACCCAACAAACAAATCACAGATACACAATTAATCTCTGCTTCTGTTTTCCTTCTTTAAGAGATTGCAAACTTCTCATTTTTAATGTAAATAGACATTTTTATTATTCAGGAAATTAAATGATGATGCAATTAGTCAGATTTGATTATTTTTTTAAAGACATTTCTACCTTTAATGATCTTCACTCTATTGACAATTTAGTTAAAGTAACTTAATCTAGTACACTAGTATAAAGAGAAGGCATGATTTGGTCCGGAACTGTTTAGTTTTTGAATGAGGTACCCTATCAATCTGCAAAGCAGTGCTTTAACTGAACAATTTAAGAGTTTTCACACCAGAGAATCTCTGGAAAATATGCATAAAATTGCAGTTTTGTGTTCATGATGTATTCCGACTGACCCGTTTGGCTCCCAGATAAATGTTTTCATGTAGACATCCGTTCCACAGACTAGTCAGCAGAAATGTAAAGCATTAATATGCTCATTTTCTACAGGATTTTACTCGAAAGCTCACCGGGTAAACTCACAAACGACCTCTGTGGAACATGTCTGAAAAATGTCTGGACTTCAGTGCATGTGTGAAAACAACCTGCAGCATATGTAGATTGATCTACAGTGGTTATAATAGTGTTATATAGTGTGCAGAAAGGCAATAAGCTTGATGCTAAATCAATCTTCAGAAGGCAGTAACTTAATTTAAAAGTTCAAAATAAAGATCCAATAAAGATTAATGTGCTCAACCCAGCACAGAGGCCAAAAACTGACTGATTAACAAATTGCTATTGACTGTGACATAACTGCTACAAAATAAATAAAGGAGCGTTTTAACATTTTGTAATAAAAGGTTTTTAAACGTATCAATTGTCACTTACATGAGCTTTCACAGGATGCAGTATGTGCTGAGGCTGGGGGGGGATGCAGGATGTTGTCTGTGTAGCCTCCAGAGGAAAGTCCTGCCATTACTTTTACTGAGGGTGGGGAGACTGGCAGCAGCTAAGAGGGTGTGGGCTCATGATCTCCTCATGGCAAGCCAGGAGTGGAGAGTTTAGGCTCATCCAGGAGCTCCTCCAGGTCTACTTCAGGCTGAGTAAGGAGTCATTTCACTGCCTCTTGATCACAGGTGCATGGTGGCTTATAAAGAACAGGACTATATTTAGGCAACCATCACCAAACAATGTTTGACCATTTGTCTGATATCCGTGACGGAGCACTGCGTCCAAACCCCCTTACTCTACCCGTCGCTTTGGATAAAATCGAAATACATAAACATATGTGTACAGGACTGGTTCAATTCCATGCAGATCCTCTGATGAAATAACCCGGACCCCCACAGCTGACCAGAAAGGAACGACCTGGGCTTTACCAACGTGGGAGTACGTGGACACGTCCACACCAAGAAAAAGGCCAAGAGCTGTGTAGAGCAGAAAGTTAACAATGACAAAGAAGCAATGTCTTGGAAGTTAGTTTGTTAGCAAGATCGCGTTTTTTTTTTCTCTTGGAACGTAAAGAGTTTCCACTGAAACTTTGAACTGAAAGTCACAGAAAAAGGAGCTCTGCTGAAATCAACTTCAGAGCAACACTTTGTTCTTTTTTAAACAGAACATTTGAATCCCAAATGATCTGTTAAGTGGGGCAACCTGTCTGTGTGATCAGGGCCCATAGTTTTATATAGAACATCTACCAGTAACATATATTTATATGTTAAGCACTGATTTGTTATCCGACTTACTCACAAGCAGATGAGACGATTAACTGCCCACAGTGTAGTGGACATGGCAGGTGGTGGACGTGCTGCAGCTCAGTGCGTCTCTTCCTGGGTAGTTTGCATCATGTGTTAATGTTAATGCATTTAGCAGACGCTTTTATCCAAAGCTTACAGGTAGGGTAAGGGGGTCTTGCCTAAGGACCCCTACTGGACCCTTTCATACAGAGGATTTGAACTCTAGCCTCCCACATGGAAGGTGGCAATCATACCACTACACTATCCATGTGCTGCCGCACTCTGACTGCGTCTCATACTTGTGAGTGCAACTCTTTGGGCCGCACGGAGAGCAGCGCGTGAGCTAAACGGTTATTTGACTTCCATCTACATCTGGTACAGTGCAAGAGAGCTTTGTGTCGAAAGGCGTCTCAGGTCTTTAGCTCTTTCTAAATAACATTGTTGCCCTGTCCTTGTCTGAAATGTATCACAGGGCGTCCACGATTTCTAGTTCTTAAAAATGAAACCATGCCCGGTGCACGGAGCCGAGGAGCCGGACCCACAGGGAAGGTGCCATCGTAGATTAAACTTCTATGGTTAAAGAGTTGATTTGGATACAGCCACGTACATAACGAGTTGTGCAGTGCTTCCCGTTCGTGTATCTCGTGCTCGACGCAGGACGAGCTGAGGAATAAAGCCTCTGGGGGCTGTTTGAACAGCCTTTTGACACATTCATGCACATTAACACGTGGACTCCACTTCCTCTCTGTTTTAATAGCACTGTTTCTCGTATTAAGGTTGTTACAGTTCTCAATAAAAGCTTTCTGTTTGTTGTCACTGGTGTTGGTCTGATCAGTTCCTCCTCTAATAAGAGCAATAACTGGGAATAATCATCCTGAACTAAAGTTTATGAATCTTGAGGTAGAAACTGACAACCTGCTGCTCAGTTTGTTCATATAAAACATATAAAGTCCGTGAAAGCTGCTTAGTTTAAGACTCATTTCAATCATTTAATCTGTAAAACAGTTCCAATCATTCCACCAACATCATCTGTCATCTGATGTATTCTTTGAGCAAATCATTTGAAATATCTAGCAGTTACCTGATGCCACCACCTGGTGGCGCCGTTGTATTACAGTGGTGACTTCTATGTATCTCTGTCATCATAAATGACCTTAGTTTTTACATTATAAAAGCATACAAATGAAACCCAACCGAACACGTGGGACAAAAAGAAAATGCCATCATGTTGAGGAAAAGGTTCCAATGTAAGATTTTACAAGCCAGAAATAACTGAAGCAATATATGTAAATATCCATATTTGGTTCTGTCCACCTGAATGTAGGCCAATACCACTTTGATGACTTGTATTTGACTTATCATTTGTATAAAGTAGGACAGCAATTGTGGGTGGTCTGAGGGTAGAAAGAAATAGAACCACTAACTACCTATCTACAGGTAGTTTGTTTGGTAAACTTGAGACATCTTTCGTCTTTTGCCACAAAACAGAAAGCTGAAGACACAACTAATGAATTGTGGGACAGTGTATTCATGTTATCTAATGGAAGCCCAACATTGTGAGTACTTATCACAATGCATTTATTATGAGGAAGCTTATGACACTTTCCCAAAAAACACATGAATGCATACAAAGCTGTGTTCTTAGAAGTAAGGTTAATGGCTTTGTTGAGAGTTTGTTTTTCAGAGTTTCAAACGAAATTGTCTGTAAAAAGGGTTCTTTTCAACAATTCTTTTCCTCATATCCCAGACAACAAAATCATTATTTTCATTTTTATGTATTTGGTAGACACTTTTATCAAAAGCAACTTAGCATCAAATGTTGTTGTTTTTTTTAACGTCCTTGTTCTAATCTAACAACTAGTTTGTAACCTGAACCAAATATCATCCCTTTTAAACCCTCTACTACCATTACTTAGAAAGCCTGTGTATGCTCCATGTTCACAGGGAAGTATTTTCATTGTTCGGAAAGGCTTCAGAAACAAATGCACATTTTTAATTGGCTAATAGTTCCATGAGAGCAGTCAAATAAATACATTTTAAGCACATAGTCTATAACCCTAAATGTTACAACAGCTAGTTATCAAAGTTTTGGGTCAAATATACTTGGAAACACATTGGGCCTCATGCAAGAACCATTCGTGCAACACATGATCGATCTTTGCTCCCAAAGGGAAGCGGCGTTTAAAGGATTTTGTCTACAAATCAAGTGGTACCACTCCCAGCCAGATCCCAAGATCAATCCTGTGTCTTCAAGTCTTTTCAACTTTCCATTGCTTAGAGTCTGTTTTGTGTGCGGGTCCGGGTCGGACCCGGCGCGGTGTGTAAGTGGACTCCAAGGCGGACCCATTTTCCGTATCCCTTTGTGAAGGCAGCGCGAGTCTTTTTGCTATCTGGGTGTGTTCCCAGACCGTGTACATATCCTTGCGGAGACAGACTGGCTGACAGACAGACTGACATCGCGATTTAGATTGCCAAGGACTGTGCTGAAAATAAAATATGCAGCTTGCTAGAGCCACAACTGCAGAGAGAAACACATTGATCAAGCCCATTTCCACCACACATCCACCCTTGGATTGTTGGCCAAGGGAACCTTTCAGAGGGAGATTGGAGACAGATCAGGTGTGTCCCAGTCCTCTGTGAGTCGTGCACTCCCCTGAGGAACTCCCCTAGCTCTCATCAGTTTATCACCCATGGTACATCAAATTCCCATCCACCGCTGTCCAACCAGTACAAAAGAAGAGGGACTTTCATGCCATGGCTGGACTGCCAAACATAATCGGAGCAATAGACTCATATACGCGTAAAAGCACCTTCACCTGACGCATTCCCTTTCCTCAACCGCAAACAGTACCACTCCATCAATGTCCAAATCCAACCCAGTCCCACAGCAGTTCGTGAAAGTGTCATGAAATTAAACTCTCTAATTCGTGCTCCCTGCAACGATTAAATTATGTGTTTTTGTGCTGCTCAGGGTGACTTTAAAAATAATACATTTCAATAGCAAGCATCTTCGTGCTTGCACCACGTATTTTTTTAAATGAAAGGATCGTCCTCAGCCTTCTGCAGAGCTTAAAGACCGTACCTGACCCATTCATTAGAATCAGTTGTGCTGGAGCAGGGAAACATGGAAAACACGCAGGGTTGTGAAAAACTTAGTTAAGGATTTAACATTAGCATAGCTATAACACAAGAACAAGCTGTGGTTTATTTCTCTGTGCTCTGTGATTTAAGGGATTGTATCAATTAGCTCATCTTCACAGTTCACATATTTTTAGACGATTAAATAAGCAGAGGCAATTTACAGAAGAGTAAATTCCATTCAAATGCCACAAATGTTTGAGATGCAATATGTGTTAATTGCGTTATTAAAAGTGATTTGTAGATACTATAAATACACATAATTTAGGCTATTACTTCAAAGTGAATTGACTGGTTGATTGATAGATAGATTGATCAATTGAATTACATTTCCCCCAGGGATATAAGGGGAATATGAAGAGAAGCAGAAATATTGAGAGCTTCTTAAAAAAAAAGACAACAGTTTGAGCCAGCCCAGCTACAACCAGCAGCAGTGAGGCCCAGACAAGCCAGCAGTCCAGGTTCAGCAATATTAGTGATGAAGAGCAGTCAGCTCCCCCTGCACAGGATGGTAGGTCATGCTTGGATAGTTTGAATTTACCATGGAGGCTCATATTCAAGTTGTTTGTCACTCCAGTTATACAATTACAACTGTCCTAAACATCCCTACACATAGTTAACACAGTTGACAGAAGAACATTAATTAATGTGCATAATACATAAATACACAAACACACGTATGTATGTATGTATATACCGCAGCTGTGTATCAGCTGTAAATATGGCATTAAACTTCACCATGCCATGGCCACCCCTCACTAGCTTTGTGTCCCATCTTGGCCACCCCAGTAAAAATGTAGACATCAAATAAGCGTCACCTGGTATTAGAAAAGTTTAACACCATTTTGAATTCTTCTTTTAGGCTGCAAACAAACTGCATACTTAGTGTTTAATGAAAAACACCAATGTAGGATGTTACAGATACAGACTTTGTTGTTTATTTAGAGATATAAATGTCTTCCTTTGACTCTACTGTTGTCATTGGGTTACAGCAGATGATAATCAAACTACGCATTTAACCAGCAGAAAGCATCATTTACAATGATATATCAAGCCTATGATGAACAATTGCATCATGCAACTCTGGTAGCTGTAAAAGGCAGTTGTCAATGTGGCATAAAATAATGAAATAGATTTATCTGCTCATCACTAACCTCTGAGCAGTTCTGAGGCCATACTGTGATGTGTAGCCTCACAGTTAAAAGTACTCTCAATATACTTTAAAAAAAACTCAACAGCAAAAAAATGAAATATTTTAGAATACTTAAGATGACAACAGATGCTGCCACTTGGGAGATTATTGAGCCCTGACTGCAAGCTTCTTTAAAATCAGAGTGAAAAGACGTAAAAAGCCTCAAAAGTCCAATAAAACTAAACATAAATAAAAGTGTCCTCTCAGTCAGTGAGGGACACTTTCAGCTCTCCTCCACCTAATCTCTGGGTTCAGGGGAGGCTGTGTCTCTGTGCCCCCGATGCTGGGCCTTTGCCCCCCACACTGGGCTTGCTCTGTGCCCCCTGCGCTGGGCTGGAGATACACTATCCTGGCTGGAAATGTGAAGGAGAAGGGTAGGGGAACAGCTGTCTAGAGAGTCCAGAAATTATGCTGTGGAAATTAATGTTTTCTTCATAATGGGTCTGTCAGTGTGTGAATGTGTGTCCATCCATCCATCATCTGCCGCTTCTCCGGGGGTCGGGTTGCAGGGGCAGCAGCTTGAGCAGAGAGACCCAGAGGAGTTCCCAGGCCAACCGAGAGACATAGTCTCTTGTGTCAACATGTCCTGCATCTTCCCGGACCACCTTATCTGGCTCCTCTCGATGCAGATCTCACCCTATCTCTAAGGGAGAGCCCAGACACCCTGCGGAGAGAGCCCATTTCGGCCGCTTGCACAATCTCGTTCTTTCTCATTCCTAACCTGGATGTGAATGTGAACGTGTGTGATTAAAAAAAAGCACCATGTAACCTGTAACATTGTAAAGACTAACACATGGTGTGTGTGTGTGTGAAAACAGGTGATTGTGGCTTGTAGTGCAAAAGAGCTTTGAGTGGTTAACTAGACTAGAAAAGACCTATATAAGTATAGTCCATTTACCATTTAATGGTATGGGCAACTACCAAATACAGTGTCAGCTTAACACCCAGCCTCAGTCCATCTCACTAGGTCAATATTGGGGGGAGAGTAAACAGAAAAATATTTTAAGAGCAAACATTAAAGAGAACCATGTTGCATGAATACTTTTATTAGAATTCTGTTTCCTGTGCTGTCATTTCAAGTGTCAGGTTTTCTCCCTGATACTTACTCTTCCACCTCTCACAGAATCTGAACAGTGTCTCTCCTGTAACTGACCGAAGGTTCTTTCCAGACTCAGAGCTACCGAACACATTATTCTCTCAACACTGCGATTGCTGTTTTTACGTTTGTACAATTCTTGATGTGAAAGGGCTCCATATTTGATAATACTGATGAAGGAACGAGCAACTTTCCCAAGACTCTGCTTCTTTCTGGCTGTCGCTGTCTGTCTCAGCCCAGCTCTGTTCTCTGTGTTGCCATTTCCTGTTTATTAGTCATTCTCATTAGAACTTCTCATCAACTTGCAAACCTCATCAAACTGCCTTTCATATCATTATGGACAACTTACTTTTTTGTGTGTGTACTGAAACATAACTAACCTAGTTTTAACTAACCTGGGGCTGCACGGTGATGTGGTGGTGAGCACCGTCTCCTTACAGCAAGAGGGTTCCAGCTGCGTGGTTCTTTCTGTGTGGAGTTTGCATGTTCTCCTCATGTATGCGTGGGTTCTCTCAAAAATGGTTCTCTCCAACTTCTTCCCACTGTCCAAAAACATGCATGTTAGGTTGATTGGTGTCTGTAAAATGTCCCTAGGAGTGAGTGTGCATAGTTGTGTGTCTCTGTGTGGCCCTGTGATGGACTGGTGACCTGTCCAGGGTGTACCCTTCCCTCAGATTTGTACCAGACTGTAGTGTGTTCTTCAGTGTACAATGGATTCACATTAAAGGTTACGTATCATGGAATAATTTACTTTATAAATAATAAACTTTTTCCTGTTCTTTAGAGCAAATATTTGGGTGCCTGAAGTCACCAACAACTGAAAAACTCCCCAAAACACTTTTTTTTGTTTCCCTTTATTTAAAAGTTCCTTTGTTGAAGGAGCCAATCACTTTTTCACTTTTTAAGTTCACACCGAGCCCCATCAAATCACATCCACCCTGCTGGACGGATGAAGCCACCTTCTGGTGGAAATGTTCTGCTGTCAGCTGTACTGAGGAGCATGCATCTTCCATCCAGCAGCAGCCTCAGAGGATATAAGAGCCCAGTGGATAAACTATATCTGAGGCTAATGTTCCAGCAGAGTTAGCTAAAGACTGTGAATGTGCAGCAGCCACTTTTCATCCCACTGTTTTAACAACTTGGTCCAGTTCAACGCTGGACTGAAGGAACTGAGCCACAAAAAGGATCAGTTCCAACTCTCAGAGCTGAACTTCAGAGCAGGGAAATGGAAGAATCTGAGAAATAATTCCTCATGGTTTTTTTTATTTGCCCTGCAAAGTGCCCTAAAATGACACTTGTTGTAATTTGGAGCTATATTTTTTTTAACAAATTGTCAGCTGTGTTTCAAATGAGTGCATGGGTGAGTCCAGCCACTAATTACTACTGCACAGACTCTGGTTCCAGGGTTGGGCTTGTTAGATCAATATTCTGGCTCTAAAATTGCACAGTGGCCCAGACTGGACCAAACCACTCGGTTACATGCGGGCCATCAGATCAGATTAATGGCTAAATCACAATAAGATTGAGTTACTCAGTTCATGTAGACACCTTAATCTGACAAGAAATTGAAGCGGATCGGGTTACTTGCAATCGAATTAAGACCCCAGGTGGTTAGCACCGCCACCTCACAGCAAGAGGGTTCCTGGTTCAGTCCCCACCTGGGGCCTTTCTTCATGGAGTTTGCATGTTCTCCCCATGTATGCATGGGTTCTCTCCTCCCACCATCCAAAAACATGCATGTTAGGTTAATTGGTGACTCTAAAAACTGTCCTTAGGAGTGAGTGTGAGCATACATGGTTGTTTGTCTCTGTGTGCCCCTGTGATGGCCCCAACCTCTCACCCAATGAGGATAGACTCCAGCCCCCCTGCAACCCAACCAACAGATTAAACACGTGTGGAAAATGGATGGATTTGAGTGGATAAATCAAGTGCATTTTATACATTAATATCAATAAATTATGTTTACAGTACTGTCTTAGGGGATTTTATACAAAAGAGCCACAAAAACCCCTCAAATTTGTGAAGTGAAATGGGAAAAAAGAAAAAAAAACTTTTGATGAAATTCAAAAAATTTTCATCAAGGCTGTGCTTGACAAAAGGCGCTGTAATTGTTTAGTTCATATTCATTGAGATTCATAAAGGGAAGGTGCACATGGTGTTATACATATGGATAATTTTTTGTCATACATACTTTACAGATTGGACTATTGACCAAAGGAACCTGTTGTTTTCTGAATGCAATTGTTGTTCTGTGTTGATTGTTTTTCATTTTTATTTTGACATTCTCTGGTTAGAACAGTAGCGGGCCGTGCATTTCACACCTTGGCCTTCAGTAGTGCTCCGTCTGAATCAAGCCACCCTCAATAACTATTTTGTGACTGTAAAAAAACATATTTTTATGCAGAAATGCTATATAAAGAGCTGTTGCATCTGATTGGTTGAAGCAACAGTTGATTGACACTTATTTTATGCTAGGGTGAAGGCCTCCGGGCAGATTTCTTTGACCCTGGCAACAAATGGTGGCTGAAATGTGATTGGTTAATGTGATTGGTTAAATGCTTTTATATGAAAATACACGTCTGGAATCAGCACAACCAAGGGAAAATCTATGAAAGGAAGCGGACAGACTATTTGGAATTATTTAATAAGTATTCATGGATAAAATATAATTAACATAAGTCCGTGATTCAGATATTTTTAGGCCAGCAGAGAAGGCCTAGTAGGCCCTAACGGCCCACCACTAGGTTAGAATAAGCCAAGAACTTTTTATTTTTGGTGTTTAGAAAAATACGAGGTTTGAACAACCTTATATTACCTTAAAACTAACTAGAACTTGATTTTTAGCACCCTCTAAAATAAGACAATGCAGATTCTCCTGTCTTGTCGCATAAGCGGTGATAATTGGATTTCATTGGATTATGATTACAGTGAATTGGACTCTAATTGGCTTGAAATTTATTGTATCATTGAAGTGCCTTGAGATGACATTTGCTGTAATTTGTTGCTATATAAATAAAACTTAATTTAATTTAATTGACACTGGCAAAGAGAGAGGTGAAGTGTTTCTGTCAATATGAATTTTGAATTTCCTTTGAATTCCCTACAAAACAAAAAACGGGATTACTTGCTTCAAGTTTTAAAATATTATATTTGCACTACTTGCAAGTAAAGCGAGGATTCTAGTGATGATTTGCATAAAACTGTATTCTGTTTAATTCACTGGCACCTCCATAGCATGTATGGCTGCATTGATCAACACTAACGCTGCTAAAACAAAAAAAAACATTACATTGTCACATTGGAGATATCGAGCCATAGTTGATCTTCTTTGGAAACATGGTTGTACGACATTGTCCTGATTCTAACCTCACTTTCTCTTATCCCATTTTTTTGGGTAAAACAAAAAAACAACAACATGACTGTCTGGCCTAAACTGATATCCCTTTGAAAAAACAGCATAAAGCAGTTCCCATTCCATTTATTCATCATGGTTTATAAATAGACACAGACACGTATGTTGAAAGTATAAAAAAATACAAGATAACAGGATTTTCTAGACATTTTAGTGAGGTCTCTTATTCGTTGTCTTTGACATGTTAATTAAACTTTGATAACAAAAATGGGAAAAAAAACAAAAATATTTTCTTACACAGTATAATTTTCACTTTCACAAGCCCATTCATCAAGCACATTATCATTATTGTCATGTTAAAATGAGATCAAAGCAGCAAAAGCAGAATCACATGCAACCAGCCAACTTTTCACTGTCAAATATATATGCTTCAAGTTTCATTATGGTTTGTATTACAGACTCTCAGGAAAGCTGATATTTCAAGGGAATTTCACTAAAAGAGAACAACTTGGTGAGTCTGGCTCGGTCAGGTGTCAGATAGGCTAAGTCAAACCTTTTTTAAATAAAAGGGAACAGTATTTCAAAGTACAATATAGTTTTGCTGAAAGGATTTTTTTTCTTTTCTTTTTCTTCTTTGTTAAACTCAGCTGTAAGCTTCAACTGTTATTATGTGCTGTCAGGAAAATTGAGACTTAAGATGCTACAGGTATAAAGTCAAGAAATACAGTAAACCTAAAAGAACAAAAAGAGAATGAGGCATCATGGTTAAGCGGTAATAACTTTCAAAATCTTTTGAACTCAATAAGCAAGGTAATTACTGACTTGCTAAAACCGAAACAGACATCATACATGTAATAAACCTAATGCAGCACAAATACACAACTAATTCATTCATTAAACATTTATGTAGCCCACAATATAGCTACTGTGCCAAATCTGGCTAATTTTGTTCTAAGGACAATAACTCTATAGTTTTATACATAAATATATCCAAAAAGACAACTCATAAACCTTTATGTTAAAAGGAATTGCATGATTTTTTTTCACAAGATAGCTCTCATTATTCACAGTGTTTAAAACTGAACCATACAGGCATCTAAAGTGCCGCTTGTCACTGGCACCATTTTATTTTCTATTCTGGAGGTTACTTTCAAGTCCAGCATTACTCCAGAAATTCTGCAAGGCAGAATTGAAGATCTTCTGATATGAGCTTTTCTCCAAAGTATTCAAGTAGGAGAGAGGATAAGATTCATTTTCAGTATGGTACTTGTATTTGTATTTGTGTTTGTGGTATTTGTCTTATGATGGGAATTCACCCTGCCACTAAAACCTTTTATCTCAATTTCAACCATTTTTTTTACAGATGTACAACATAATGATATATAGATATACAACAGAAGCTACTCCATCTGCAGGAATGTGATACTTAACTCATGAAACAACTTTGCATAGAAAGTATTTGCTTAGCTAAGAAAATAATGTTTCATATTTCCTGCATGATAAACCATTAAAGTCACCTATGAAAATAGTCATGTTGTTGTCGCAGATGTGGACAATAGTGTAAAAAGGCAGAGATTCCAAAAAAAAAATCAGTTTGGATCATCCCTGCCAAAGGGAATTAGTTGTAACAGTACATAACCGGGATATGGATAATTGACTTGGGTTGATATAAATAATTTACTTAAAACAAAAATAAATACCTAATGTATTGTACTTCTTCTGCTCCAGACGGGAAAAAAAATGCTAATACTGACAAAGCAGACATGAATATAAATATTTTTGATAACAAAATACCTACCAACAAATCTTTATAACTGGAGAGATATATGTGCAACGATATGTATGTATATCTATAGATATATAGATATACATACATATAAAGTGCACGGTGCATTTATATAATGTCATCAAGGAGATGTGGGGTGCCAACCCAGTCTAATGTCCTGGGCTCTGAGGCAGCCATAATCATGCACATAAACTGTTTACCAGTCCTCTTATCAATTGGATAAATAGTTGTAGGTGTGAACCTTCTGTTACTTTCCACAAACTCACAGAGCTGCTGATACACCTGTGGGTATTCATGGCGTAAGAAAACTCCTCGGATCCTCAACTCCCGCTGTATATTGATAAAACAGATTTCCCTAGCCTTCCGACCCTCCTCTCCTTCTTTGTCAATATCTGCTGTTCCTGGGGGTGGAGTAAGGATAAGTGTTTCCATGTCATTTTCCTTCTTGTGAACCTTTCTCTCTGGGCTAAAGGAAGCCAATGCAACCTTTGCATATTTTCTAACTGTTGGAGCTTGGTTCCTTGGTGATGGCCCATCAGGCAACTGCTCGCCGACAGCAATAGATACATTCAAGATGAAACATTCATTTGGGTCATACTCTTTACCAGCTTCCTGCAACTCCTTACAGTATTCACCAAGATTGTCCTTGAAGCTTTCGAGCTCTCGGAGGGACAGGTATGTAGGAGACATAAGTAAACTATTCAAGCCATACTGCAGGAAGTTACTGGATGATGCAGGGTTTGGAAAACCAAGAAAGAGAACTCCCCTACCTCGAGAGAGATAGCCGACCTTGGCAATACGGGAGAAAGTTTTGTGGACTTCAACAGTCTCCCGGCAGTGTTTTATGATATGGCGACACGTGCTTCCAATTCTTCCATACAAGCAGCTTTCCTTATGAATGTCCCAGTCCTCTCTGCGACAGTTCCGAGAGCAGTAGTAGGTGTAACAGCTGTGGCAGGACTTAAAGTATAGACAAGCATTGAACAGGGTCTCTGTTCTTCGACATTTGTTATTAGAGCACATCATTGTATCATCCTCATCGGGGCTCTGATCTGGAGAGCACTCTTCTGCACTCTTCATTGCATCACTTGAGCCATCCATATCATGAAAAGCATCAGGATTGATTCTGATTGATTTTGGCTGCTTGTCCAGAGGAGGTGGTTCCTCTGTACCTGCCTTTGAGCTTTTTCTGGACAAAGATACGGCTTCCTCTTCATCAATTAACTTCTTTAGTTGATCCAGAATGTCCTCACTTGCCCTTCTACTAGGTGGCTTGTAATCAGTCACAAGGTCTGCTAGAAGCTCATCAAGCTGTTCAAGGCTTTGCTGAAGTGTGGCATTGTCATGTGCCTTCTCTTTGGTTGACCTTTCAAAATCATGAGACATTTCTGGATCCTCTGTGCTTCTAGAGTCAAGAATGTCCCAACTGGCAGACCGTCCTTCAACCTTATTAAGATTCCCTGGTCTGATGTCATTATCAGTGATCGTTATCTCAGGAGTGACAAACCAGAGTTTGCTAGTGGTGCTCTTTGATGTCTCTGTAGGGCTTTTGTCAATCAGTGAGTTATCAGACAATGATAAGGCTGCGTAGCGTCTTGGCGAACTAGAGAGATTGACTACTACTGGTTGTGGTCTGTCACCTGTGGCTGTGGAGGGCTTCCTGGTATCAAGAAGATCATCATAGCTCTGACCTCTCTGCACAGGGAGAGGTTGTTCCCTTTCTACACGTGAGTTGAGAATATTGTCCCAAGATTTTGAGTAAGATTTGGAATCTGTACCAATTTTTTGAGGTTCAACACATGGGCTGGCATACCATGGAGTTAGAACAGGCTCTTGTCGGACTCTGGTTGGAGTGACTTGAGATACATAAGAGGCAGGATTGGTTGAATACCCAGATGCATCTGACCCATACCAGTCATCTGTTTGTGGCTGAATGACTCTTGCATGTCTTCTGCCCTCAGTATAGTATGCCCTTGCTGGAACATGGTGCTCTGGAGGCATTGCATACATGTCACTGGAATAGTAAAATCTTGGTGGAGCAGTCTGAATTTGATATGATCTTGGATCATCGCCGTAGAATATTCTTGTTGGAGGTGTCCTAATAATGTATGGCCCTGGTTCACTTGGTGCATAGGGTTTGGTGTACCCTGTCTGCACAGTATACGGATAGGTCTCCATCTCAGCATAATATGGTCTTGTGGCTACAGCATGCACCATTCGAGTCCTTGGATCTTGCACATATTGCACTTTTGGAGTATATGCTTGTCCTGGTATATAGCTTTCATCATGAAAATAAGAACTTGATTGTGGAGGAGCAGTAGTAACATATCTCCCAGGATCATCTGCATAAAAAAACTTGGTTGGCACATTAGGACTGGAGTGGGCTCGGCGTTCCCTACCATGATAATTACCTGAAGAAGGCATTCTTTGCAAGGGAAGCTCCATGTGTTGTAGGTAACTATTTGGCATGCTGTGGGAATATTGATAAGCTTGCCTGCTCTCTGTACCCAATGAATCTGTGGGAGTTGGGGTTCTAGAGTAGGAGAAATGACGTGGTACGGTAAGACTCCTACTTCCTATACTGTGCTGTCTCTGCCAGGGTATGTCCATTTGAGTTGTACTCTGTTTCTGTCCTGAATGATGTAATGCTACGTCATCAGGCTTAATGTCCACTCGACACCTAACATGAGGGCTAGTTGGTGGTTTATCTAGACCTCCATCTTCAAATTTATCTGAAGCATAGTGAGGTGAATATCTACTGCTGTCACCGATTTGAGGCTGCAACTTAATGGGATGTACTTCATGCATATGAGCTCTTGCTGCTGCATAGGAAGACTCCCTGCGAGGTGATACTTCAGGTCTCCAGCGAGAGTCTTTCGGAGCTCTTTGGGACTCTCTCCCTTTCCTCCCTGAAGATGAGGAACCTTCAAAATACACAGGAGTGAGGCTGGTTTGGACCCGAGGGGCACTTTTTGACCTGGTCCTTCTTTTGTGTTCAGGGGCAATGACCTCACTGGTCATATCTGTTGCAGCTGATTGAGGAGTTATTCTATGGCTGAAAATGTCTGGAGCAGAAAAGCGATATTTCTGCTGGCGGCCCAAGACATTCCAGGCAACATCTGGGTTGGCTGCCTGCCTTTCAACCCTTCTGTATGGGGATTCCATTAAGTATTTGCCTGATCTTGGTTGCTCCAGTGACTTATAGTCAAAGGTTCGGCAGTGCCTCTTACTGACTTTGTTCTTACTGTCCTCCAGTGTGCTGTAACTTATAGAATCACATTGTTTTGAGGATTGCAATGACCTGTAGTGTAAAGTAATTGGAATAACTTTTATATCTTGATGAACAGTTGATACCAGTATGTCAGGCGGATCTGTGCGTGTCATCTTAAAGGGATTCCTTTAGTTTTCTCCATCAAGTTTCTTTAATGTTGATGTTGCCTGGAGGAGCAAAGAAAAGAATTCAAGTCAGTAACAAACCATGAATGAAAAAGACATTGTTTATATATTAATTATGAGCAAGTTAGTTTGAGTTAATCTTTGGCAGCAACATTAAGCAAAATTAAGCTTGTTTTATATTCAGTAGTGCAAAGTATTCAACTTGGCAACATTGGGTAGGGAAAAAAAACTGGTACTGCCAATTTAGTCAAGAAAAAGTTCTATTGCAGTAAATATATATTTATCTTATGGAAGTTCTTTAAGTTATCATGGGACAACTACAAATGGTGTTGTGTCCATGTAGATTCTCAATCATCCAGGTCATAGTAATTTTAAGAGCTTGAAAATAAGAGTAAGTATTCTTTTATTTGTCCCACAGTGGATTCATTTTCACTGCAGCAGCAGCAGCAAGAGATAAAAAAATTCAAAAACGAAATAGTAAAAAAATAAAGAAACCCATATAAACACTAAAAACAATATAGAATATATGTACATACGTATATATACAGTGTTTTAATTTACACCATTGCACATTTGGAAATGTATCTGATTGATATATTATTGCGCATGGATGTAGTTATAGCACATAGTTAAAATGTTTCAGTCTTAGTAAGTGTGTGGTCTACTGGGAGCACTGCTGGTTGTGAAGTCTGACAGCTGCAGGAAGGACCTGCGATAGTGCTCCTTCACACTCTTCAGGTGAAGCAGTCTGTCGCTGAAGGAGCTTCAGGCTCAGGTTGAACATGTGTTCAACAATCCCACACAGCTGATCTGCGCAGGACTTGAGGAGCCTGGAACTGATGCCGTCTGGACCTGTGGTGTTGTCTTGATCTTCTGGAGCTGGTTTCTCACCTGGGTTGTTGTGAAGGACAGGTTGGAGCAGGAGGGGTGTGTGTTGGAGGGTGTGGAGCAGTGGGGGTGGTTGTGAGGCGAGTGTTGTGGAGTGGAAGGAGCAGTTGAGGGAGGAGCAGGGGGCCGTGAGCTCTGGGTGCAGAAAAGGGGGGCTGCAGCATTGAGGACTGGGCCAGGGGAGGGGCAAATGGCTGATCAAATCTATTGAAGAACATGTTCAGGTCATTTGCCCACTTTTGGTCCCCCACCGCTTGGGAGTCAGGTTTCTTAAATTCAGAAATAGTTTTCAGGCCTCTCCAGACTCCACTGGTGTTTTTCTGCTGCAGCTGATCCTCCATCCTTCCTCTTGTAGGAGTTTTTACCCTCTCTGATGTTCCTTCTCAGCAGTCTCCGCACAGCTTTCAGCTCATCCTTATTTCCTGACTTAAAGGCCCTCTTCTCCTTTAGTAGAGCCTTTATGTCAGGGTTAATCCATGGTTTGTTCCTACTGTAAACAATAGTACCATGGCTGTGTACGGGATCTCCAGACACGGTCGTAAACAGTGAAAGAAATAGGGAAAAGACCAGAACAAGCACTTCTTTGGTATCTATAGTGCAGTGATAAGTAAAGTAAAACAAAACACTTAAATAATTAAAAGTACTAAAAAAGACTGAAAAAAACTCAATAGTAAGTTGCTGTAACAAGCTGCCACTGGAGCGGCGTCATTTTGGTAAAAAGGGGAAAAGAGGCAACTGGACTTCTTCTTGTCCAGTTGTTCTTACTCAAGCTCTTTGGAATACAGACGGTATTAATTACATTTAATTATTTGTATTTATTCTTTACTACATGTCCAGGATTATGCAGAAAAATGAAGACAATTGGAATGTAATAATAATAATTTGTTGTTTAGAAAGTGTAGGTCTGAAGTTTATCCGAGGAGAAGTTTATGTGTGAACTAGTAGTGAAATACTGAATAGGTCTGAAAATGAACTAATTGTAGAATTGTTTGAATAATCACGGCCTATGATAGCTAAAGAGCCTCACAGTTCACTATTCTTCTAAACACCGTTTAATGTCTTGCTTGCTGTGGTCAGGATGCAACATTTTGAGATAGAAATTACATTGTCCCATTTTAAGGGCTATGAATGAATTATGTTAATGAAGAGAACTGTTGTGGGAAATTTAGCATTTCTCTTTTTTTCCTCTGTTGTTTTCTGTAATTTGCACCCCAGGGCCACTGTGGGACCGGAATAAGGACAATCAATTAAATGGCCTGATCATAGTCTAACTGTAGCTCGACTCAATGGTCCATGTGAATGTACAGATACATTCATAAATAAAGTCAGATTTTCAAAGACGCAAACATTTATCAATTCTGTGTCACCTTAAATGCTTGTTTTTCCACATGTGGAGTGTGTGTATGCTTTGGGTGTCACGACTCCTGTCTACTTGTGGTTGGACATAAATGCAGGACTAATGGAGTAGCAGGTGAGACAGAAAGTGAAAGTCTCACTGGCTTTGTTAGAACAGCGAAAGGCACTCCTGGGGCAGGATAAGCAAAAACTATTAAAGGAAAGTTACAAGAACAAAACAAAGAGTCAGCACTGACTGACTGACTGACAACAAGGACATGGCTGAGAATCACATGAAAACAACATCAATGATCTAGTTTCTGTGCTTGTCCTGTTGGATCTCAGTGCTGCATTTGATACGATCGATCACAGCATTCTGTTACAGAGACTTGAACATGTTATTGGGATTAAAGGAACTGCATTAGGCTGGTTTAAGTCATATTTATCTGATAGATTCCAGTTTGTTCTTGTAAATGAAGAATCTTCCTCACACGTTGGAGTAAGTCATGGAGTTCCTCAGGGTTCTGTGCTTGGACCGATTCTTTTTACTTTATACATGCTTCCATTAGGTAACATTATCAGACATTGTTATGCTGATGATACTCAGCTGTACTTATCTGTGAAACCAGATGAAACCAATAGGTTGGTCAGACTACAAGCCTGTCTTAAAGACATAAAGACCTGGATGACTCAGAACTGTCTGCTTTTAAATTCAGACAAAACTGAAGTTGTTCTCTTTGGACCTGAGCGCTTCAGGGAGAAATTGTCTAGTTATATAGTTACTCTAGATGGTATTTCCTTGGCTTCTAGTTCTACAGTGAGGAACCTTGGAGTTATTTGACAGCACATATAAAACTGGTTTCTAGGACTGCCTTCTGTCACCTTCATAATATTGCTAAAATCAGGAACATCCTGTCTCAGGGTGATGCAGAGAAACTAGTTCATGCATTTGTTACTTCAAGATTGGACAACTGTAATTCCTTATTATTGGGCTGTCCCACATATTCTCTGAAAAGCCTCCAGCTGATCCAAAATGCTGCAGCCAGAGTTCTGATGAGAACTAACAGGAGAGATCATGTCCAGTTTTAGCTTCTCTTCATTGGCTCCCTGTTAAATTCAGAATAGAATTTAAGATTCTTCTCCTCACATATAAAGTTCTTAATGACCGAGCTCCATCATATCTTAAAGATCTCATTGTAAGATATTTTCCTAACAGAGCACTTCGCTCCCAAACTGCAGGTTTGCTTGTTGTTCCCAGAGTTTCTAAAAGTAGAATGGGAGGTAGAGCCTTCAGTTATCAGGCCCCTCTCTTGTGGAATAAGCTGCCAGTAAATGTCCGGGAAGCAGACACCCTTTCCACTTTTAAGATTAGGCTTAAAACTTTCCTTTTTGATAAAGCTTATAGTTAGGGATGGCTCAGGTAATCCTGAAACATCCCATAGTTAAGCTGCTATAGGCTTAGACTGCTGGGGGACCTCATCTGTCACACCTTTCCTCACTTTGCTCTCTTTTTCCCCCTGTTTAATTTCACAATTGATTTTATGTACATTATTGTGGTTATTAACGTATGTTTCCCTGTTCCAACAGATATCCTTTGAATGGCGTTATGGTGTTTTTTCCCCCCTCTTTTCCCTCTTTTCTGTCTTCTCAAACCCCAGCTGGTCGAGGCGGATGGACACCCTTCCTGAGTCTGGTTCTGCCAGAGGTTTCTTCCTGTTAAAAGGGAGTCGTTCCTTTCCACAGTCGCCTCAGGCACACTCAGGACGGGAGATTGGACAATCTGTTGGTTTCCTTAGCTAGGATATTAATTTTTTTAATTGGCTCTACATGAATTAATTGGATTATGATTACAATTAATTGAATTCCAATTGGCTTGAATTGGACTACATTACTTAAGTGCCTTGAGATGACAATTGTTGTAATCTGGCGCTATATAAATAAAATTGAATTGAATTGAATTGAACCAGAAGATGTCACTATGTCACATTAAAGCTCAATTTCTGCATGAAAGTAATACCAGTTTTGTAAGTTTAATCAGACACAGACTGAAAATAAAATGCCTAAGTTAACTGCATTTACAGGGTGTTAGTCTACCCTTGTTTGCAGCTTTGCTTTGCGGTATGACGTATTGCATCACTTCCTGATACCTTGTTTGTGTACTGGGGAATTTACACATCTTGCATGGTTAACTCTATCGCATACTTGTTATATTCAGATACTATTTCTTACAGATCTTTAGTTTTTATTTTTCACTTTTTAGCGGTGTGTCTGGTTCTCTAGCTTAGCATGGCTACCAGTTCTCTTCCTCTATCTCCTGCTTTCACCTGCTCCGTGTGTCAGATGTTTAGTTACTCCTCTGCCTCCTTTAGTGGTAATGGTACATGTAACAAATTGTAGTCTTTTTGTAGTTTTGGAGGCGAGGTTATCTGAATTGGAAGCTCGGAAGCACTGTTGAAAACCACCCGATAGCGAGCCAGGCCCCTTTAGTGAATGCGGAGCCACCTCGCGTAGCTTGCTCCATTTGACGTCCCCTAGCAGACCCCGAGCAGCCGGAACCTCAGAGTGGCTGTGTGACTGTCAGGAAGAGGAGTCATAGTCCTAAAGTCAAGCCCGTGGTTCACCATCAACCTGTCCACGTTTTAAATAGATTTTCCCCACTCAGCGGCTGTAGCTCAGGAGGAAGAGCAGTCACCCACCAATCGGAAGGTCGGTGGTTCGACTCTGGCTTCCCCAGAATATAAGTCGAAGCGTCCTTGGGCAAGACACACTGAACCCCACGTTGCTTAGAATGCTTAGAAAGCACGTAGTTATGTGTATCTTAAGACGTGCTGTATGAGTGTGTGTGAGTGAATGCGGTGAATGCGGCATGTAGTGAAGTGCTTTGAGTAGTGTAGTGAGTGGTCTGTTAGACTAGAAAAGCGCTATACAAGTACCATGTCACCATTACAAATTAAGTTGATGGAAAAAAACACTGTTGTCATTAAAAATAAAGTTTAAAGAAAGAAACTGATGCAGCAAAGACATCAAAGAAAACACTGTGAGAGGAAGTAAGGAAGAAGAGAGAAACTGTATGAGCAAGACACCTGAAATTAACATCAAATTAGATTTTACTGCTGTAGAGAGCTCAGAAAAACAGGACGACAGACAGATGCACAGTTATGTTGCTATCAGTAAGTAATGCTCTCTTGTTCTGTCTCATTTGTTTTGCTCAGCTCCGTCGGTAAAGTTGTATATGGCAGATTTAAATGAATGAAATTAACACAATCATGTTAATTTGTTCCTCTGCTCTGAGTAGTAAATCAGAGGAGAATGAAGCCGTGGTTGATCCTTGTATTAACATAAATGACACGTTTATATACTGCAGACATTTTCTTTGCTGCTCGGTATCATGACTAACAGGAAATACACAACATGACAACAGCAGTGTATTTATCACGATCATGTTATTCACCATAGATTTAAACTAAAGTTAGAATGGTAAATGGACTGTACTTGTATAGCACTTTTCTAGTCCACTGACCACTCAAACCTCTTTCATACTACATGTCACATTCACCCATTCACTCACATAGCACACTACACAGTGTTTTTTGTTCTCATCATCCACACACATCAGTGCCCAAGGACACTTCGACATGTGGCCTGGAGCCGAACCACCACTTTCTGATTGGCAGGCAACTGCTCTTCCTCCTGAGCTACAGCCTCACGTATTGTTATTATCTCTGTCTCTATTAGCTCCTCAGTCCTGTTTCATGCTACCATGGAAATAAGTTCTTCATATGTAAAAATGTTTGGTTGGATTTTTCTACTTTCACTTCAACGTCTTGGAAGTTTTCAGCCTTTTAAAATGTTCTCTGCAATCTTACAGTACATTACACTGTAATAGATACAATGTGCATTATATTTTATATTGATTTCACACATAGGCTACATTCAAATCTTTTAAATATGTAATTCATAAAAAGTAAACTGTATAAAAGATTCATATCTTATTTTTTGTAGTCTTTTTGTGAGCTTGCTTGTTTATCACATATGTCATAGAATACAAAAATTATCACTCAATAACCACTCAAGGTCCATTTACATTATTCTACCTTGTCTCTTGACATATGTAGTGGCTACTGGAAACATTTTTTTGTCAGCCTCTATAGCAGCAGAAATTCACATAAATAGCTGCACATAAGTTTGTTTTTGCAACAGTTTTGTTGCATCCCACAACAGAACTAAAAATTGCAAAAATTCTTCAGTGATACTTTAAAGCCCACTTAATTTTGCAAACAACACTCCATCTACAGAAGTGACATTTCAGCAAGTTTGTCACCACTGAGAATTATCCATACTAAAAATACCATTTCACCTTTTGATAGGCAGAAGTCATTTATCTGCAGACATCCTGCCTTCACACAATCTGAACATGTGCATGTATCATCTATGGCAGTAAGAAAATAATGCGAGCACTCACACTAATATCTGTAAATTCATGGCAGATGAATGGAGGTAGGTCATTCCTTGAATCATTAACACATAAATGATTGGTTATTACTTCAAACTGGCCCTTCACTCAAAGAGTTGTGTAATGGATGCTACTTCTTCTATAGAAGCGTAGCAGTCTTCCGGTCAGTGAACATATTGAGCACTGTTTTCCCGGTGCATTGTGGGTACTGCATTGGATCAGTGCATCAGTGGAACTGAACACCCTAGAAAACGCCCAGCTCCTCAGGCACAACTAATTCCTTCTCTTTGGATATACCCTCCCCCAGCACCAGCATTCAAAAATCCACACTGACAACCCCATGTAAAACTGATAGACTAATACTGATGCATCTTATCACTGTGCCTTTTATTCTAAGTCATTTGGTATTATTACCTTTTGCACTTTAATTTTAGAATTTTCATAGTTTCCTACTTTGGCCATCAACAGTAGAAAATAAAAAAGCTGAAATTGAGATATTTTAAGAGTGAAACTCAGTTCAAGAGCTGGACACTTTATGTGCTCTTGGTTGGCATGTATGTCTAGCTCAAACTGTTCCACCTTACATTTCTGCTCCTCAGCCACAAACATGTTTTTCAAGGATGACATTTAATATTAAATTCTTTGAGCGTAGAATAAGGAAGCTGGGCAAAGAAAGAAAGAAATAAAGAAAAAAAGATTTTGATTTTGAAACAACCTTTATTCCTAAATCTTTCTATTTATAGTATTTATTTTTTCACAAGCTCAAAACCAAGCTAGAAAATCAAAACAAAAACACGAAAAAAATTTTTTTTAAAAACAGACAACATTTTTTTTAAGGTTCAGGATCAGAGAGTGTTCTCTAACAGAGCACATGACATCCTTCACTCCCCATATATTTACAAAGTCCTGTGTTTTTCCAGTCATTTTATAAAAACTGAAATCTATTTTGGGGACACCAGTGGTGAGGGAAGCCGTCAAGCTGAAGAAGGAGTCCTATCGGGCCATTTTGGCCAGTGGGACCCTGGAAGCAGCTGATAGGTACCGGCAGGCCAGACGGGCTGCGGCTTCGGCGGTTTCTGAGGCAAAAACTCGGGCCTGGGAGGAGTTCGGTGAGACCATGGAGAACGATTTCCGGACGGCCTCGAAGAGATTCTGGTCCACCATCCGGCGTCTCAGGGGGGGGAAGCGGCTCACAGTCAACACTGTGTACAGTGGGGACGGGGCTTTGCTGACCTCAACTAGGGATGTTGTGAGTCGGTGGGGGGAGTACTTCGAGGAACTCCTCAATCCTACCAACACGTGCTCGGAAGAGGCAGAGTCAGAGAGCTCGGAGACAGGGCCTCCCATTTCTGGGGCTGAGGTCGCCGAGGTGGTCAAAAAGCTCCTCGGTGGCAAGGCCCCGGGGGTGGATGAGGTCCGTCCTGAGTTTCTCAAGGCTCTGGATGTTGTAGGGCTGTCTTGGCTGACACGCCTCTGCAGCATCGCGTGGACATCGGGGACAGTGCCTCTGGACTGGCAGATTGGGGTGGTGGTCCCCCTCTTTAAAAAGGGGGACCGGAGGGTGTGTTCCAACTATAGGAACTATATCACACTCCTCAGCCTCCCTGGTAAGGTCTATTCGGGGGTATTGGAGAGGAGAATCCGTCGGATAATCGAGCCTCAGATTCAGGAGGTGCAGTGTGGCTTTCATCCTGGCCGTGGAACAGTGGACCAGCTCTATACCCTCGGCAGGAACCTGGAGGGTGCATGGGAGTTCGCCCAACCAGTCTACATGTGTTTTGTGGACTTGGAGAAAGCGTTCGACCGTGTCCCTCGTGGAGTCCTGTGGGGGGTGCTCCGGGAATATGGAGTGCCGGACCCCTTGATAGGGGCCGTTTGGTCTCTGTATGACCAGTACCAGAGTTTGGTCCGTATTATAAGTCGGTAAGTCAGTAAGTCGGATACGTTTCCGGTGAGAGTTGGACTCCGTCAGGGCCGCTCTTTGTCACCGATTCTGTTCCTAACTTTTATGGACAGAATTTCTAGGCGGAGCCAGGGCGTTGAGGGTGTCCGATTTGGCGACCTCAGAATCGGGTCTCTGCTTTTTGCGGATGATGTGGTTCTGTTAGCGTCGTCAGGCCGTGACCTTCAGCTCTCACTGGAGCGATTCGCAGCCGAGTGTGAAGCGGCTGGGATGAGAATCAGCACCTCCAAATCCGAGACTATGGTTCTCAGCCGGAAAAGGGTGGAATGCTCTCTCCGGGTCGGGAATGAGATCCTTCCCCAAGTGGAGGAGTTCAAGTATCTCGGGGTCTTGTTAACGAGTGAGGGACGAATGGAGCGGGAGATTGACGGGCGGATCGGTGCGGCGTCTGCAGTATTGCGGGCTCTGCACCGACCCGTCGTTGTGAAGAAGGAGCTGAGCCAGAAGGCGAAGCTCTCTATTTACTGGTCAATCTACGTTCCCATCCTCACCTATGGTCACGAGTTGTGGGTAGTGACCGAAAGAACGAGATCGCGAATACAAGCGGCCGAAATGGGTTTCCTCCGCAGGGTGTCTGGGCTCTCCCTTAGAGATAGGGTGAGAAGCTCAGTCATCCGGGAGGGGCTCGGAGTAGAACCGCTGCTCCTCCGCATTGAGAGGAGTCAGATGAGGTGGCTCGGGCATCTGGTTAGGATGCCCCCTGGACGCCTCCCTGGGGAGGTGTTCCGGGCATGTCCCACTGGGAGGAGACCCCGGGGAAGACCCAGGACACGTTGGAGAGACTATGTCTCTCGGCTGGCCTGGGAACGCCTCGGGGTCCCCCTGGAAGAGCTATCAAAAATAAAAAGACTAAAACAAAACACCTGACCAAACCCCTTAAACCACCTCTGAAGGTGTCTGAAAAGAGCCTCTAATCTGGGACACTGGACAAAAAGATGGCCAACTGTCTCGGACTGGGAGCAGAAAGGACAGGCGTCCCCCCGTGTTTGGATCAAAGTGCACCAGATACCTGTTCGTAGCTATGGCCCCGTGTACAATCCTCCACTGGAGGTCTCCTGTCCGTTTGTTGCCAGGAGGTTTGTACAGGGACCTCCACCAGCCCTTCGGGGAAGCTCCCACGCCAAAAACCTCAGTCCACCTCGACACCTTCACCCCTACCAGCGAGCGTAAGTTTAAGACCTTGACGCAGAGGACGTAAATGTCTTTCTTCCACAGAGTCTCAAAGTCGGTGGACTCGGAGGTTCCTAGACTCAGCAAGTCATTCTCCTCTGGCTGCCATTGTCCCACTGCTGGAGACACAGCCAGGGAGGGAAAAATGTACTCACACTCATCATCCCATTGGTCAGATAGAGTCCGGTTTTCAGCAAATGCCCTGAGGCCTGCTGGCAGGGAAACACAGATCTCTTCCACCAGCCTGAGCAGCACTCTGGTGGACTTGAGGCACAGCAGGTCTGCCAGGTGAGGGACAGATGTTTTCAATAGATGGCCAGATCACCAGTCAGTGGCAGAAGACAGAATGAGAGGTGATGATGGTGTTTACAAAGAGTGGCTCTTCAAAGAGCCACATCCCCAGTGTGGTTCCAGTCTTCCTTTTAAAGGTTAAAATCTGCCAAGCTTGGAGCACCGACCGGTAGAAAGAAGTCAGTCCGGTTAAATCCACAGCCTGAGGCTGTATCAGGAACAAGTGTCTGTCAAAGCCTAGACGTCCAGCTTTCCTCAGCAGGAGACAGGCAATGTCCGTCCATGGCAGACCAATGGTGTAGAGCAGCCTCTGGGTGGTTTGCAGTCTGAATGCTGCAACATGAGACATGATGTCCACGAGTCCTTGTCCCCCTTCCTGCACAGGAAGATATAGGACAGCAGCCCGGGTCCAGTGCCGCCCAGACCAGAAAAAGTCCACAATTTTCCTCTGAATGTCCTCGATCAGGCCTCTTGGTGGAGGTAGGACAGTCAGCTTGTGCCAAAGGGCCGAGGCGACCAAGTTATTAGCAATGAGAACCCGGCCCCTGTAGGAGAGCTGAAAGAGCAACCATTTCCATTTAGTTAGTCTGGCAAACACCTTCTCCAGAACACCCTCCTAGTTCTTCCTCTCATATTCCTCAGTCCCTAGAAAGACGCCTAAAACCCTGAGTCCCTGTCTTCCCCAGCCCAGGTCCCCTGGTAGTTTTGGCGTCTGTCTGTCTGTCCAGTGTCTGATAAGTAAAGCCTCACTCTTTTCCCAGTTGATTTTATCAGAAGAAGCTTTCTGATATATTTTGAGGCTTTCTGTTAGGTTGTATATGTCCGTCTGGTCCCTAATAAACACATTTATGTCATCAGCATAAGCTGATAACACCAGTGGAGGTCGCTGAGGTAAACCAGGTAATAAGATACCTTGCATTTTTGAGGAAGGGTTCGATGGCTATAGAGTAGAGCTGTCCAGAGATAGGACAGCCCTGTCTAATCCCCCTCCTTACCTTTACTGGACAGCTCAGTCCTCCACCCACCTTCATCAAACAGCAAGCATCTGTGTACAACAAACCCAGCAGTGACAAAAAAAACCCCACCAAAACCAAAAGCCTTTAAAGTGCTAAAAAGAAAACCATGATCCACCCTGTCGAACGCTTTTTCTTGGTCCAGTGAGAAAACCCCGATATCAAAACTGTACAATTTACACAATTTACACATCCCTCATTAAAAACAGGTTGTCCATGATGGACCTATCCAGGACACAGTAGGATTGGTCCCTGTGGATGATCCCATCCAGCACTTTTTTGAGCCTGTTGGCAAACACCTTAGATAATAGTTTATAGTCTGTGCACAATAGAGCTACAGGCCTAAAAGAGTGCCAGATCCCCTTTTTTTGGGATGAGGGAAAGAACGGCACTCCTGCAGGAGGCCGGCAGTAAACCTGTCCCTGAACACTCCTGCAGCACATCCCACAGGTCAGCACCCAATACCCTCCAAAAGTGTTCGTAAAAATCTGCAGGTAAGCCGTCCAGCCCCGGGGTCCGACCAGACGTTAACTGTCCCACTGCAGTGGTCAGCTCCTCCAGCGAAATTTGGGCATCCATGGAGGTCTCGTCCTCAGGACTCAGCTGAGGAAGTCCCTGCAACAGCTCATCCTGGTACCCTCTGTGGATGTCCTACGCGCTGAAAAGGGCGCTGTAAAATTCCACTGCATGCCTCCTCATTTCAGCCTGGTTTGTGGTTGTTTTTCCGTCAGGCAGACGGAGACAAACCATCTGCTTTTTTCGAGAGACGGATTTCTCCAAGTTATAAAAGAAGGAGGTGGGAGCATCCATGTCCCGGACGGTGGTGAAACATGCCCTGACCAAAGCCCCTTTTACCCTCTCCTGTAAAAACGTGCTGAGTTCCTGTCTTTTCTGGTGCAGTGTGTGTGTGTCTGTACTGCGGTGTGTGTGCAGTCTGTCCTCCATGTCCCTGATGTCCTGTATGGTCCTTCTGACCTGTGTTGTGGAGTGACTAGTGTATTGCTGACAGAAAACCCTAATATGTACCTTACCTACCTCCCACCACTGACTCAAAGACTCAAATTCACCCCTCCTCCCTCTCCAAATTTCCCAGAAAGCCTCAAACTTTTTACAAAAATCGTTTGTCGTGCAGCAGCTTAGTGTTAAAGTGCCAGTGCGAGCTGTGTTTTGGGTGTTTGTGTGATGTGAAAATCTAAAGTGACTAAATGGTGATCAGCAAAACCTACAGGATAAATGTGACTGTTTAATAATCTATTACTATATGACTGTGAAATGTAAACCCTGTCTAACCTGGCTGCACTCACCCCCCCATCCACCACCTTCACCCATGTGTATTGTCTGTCTTTTGGATGTTTGACCCTCCGCGCGTCCACCTCCGCTCCCAGCTACCTCAAGGCTGCAGCAGACCACAAGTGGGGCTCCTGCCCGGTCCTGTCCAGGGTGAAATCTGTCGTGCAGTTCCAGTCTCCTCCCATAACTAGGCAGTCATCTTGACTGCACTGCTTCACAAAGGCAGAGACCCTCTGAAACAAGTCCAGTCTTTCTGAGCCCAGGTTTGGGGCATAGATGTTGAGGAGGCAGAAACTGAAGCCTTGGATTTGGGCTTTGACAGCCACAGCTCTGCCTGCCATGATCTCAGAGGTGGAGGTGATGGTAATGTCCAGGCCCAGAGAGATCAGAGCGGCCACACCTGCAGACAGGTTAGTGCCATGCGACAAGGTGTGATGGCCTCTCCACCACTGTGACACTAGTTCTCTTTTATTTTGGTCTCTCCCACCGTTTATATTTAAAGTTCCTATTTTTATTTTATCCATAGGAAATAAATAAATAAAGACAGGAAGTGACAGAGGTAGCAGTAGAAAAAAGATCACATTCATCATCATCATTATCATTCATTTATGCACTCTTAACCGTTTGGACCCTTTTCCTTTCTTTGTTCTTATTGTTTTTCTTAAAGCAGTTACATGTTTCCTTAATCTATAACGTTTTTTTTCATCCAAGATGTTGAGACCGACCATCTTTTGTAAATTTTTTACAGAATTTATAAATTTGTCCGGATCTGGAAAAAAATCAGTCATTTTTACAGATTGCCCAAAGGTTTCATCTAAAAAAACTGGCAATATCCTCTAGTGTGTGCATGTCACCACTGTACTGTGAGTCTGCTACAGACAGACAGTCCGATTCTGAATCACACTCCATCTCATCTTCCTCCTCACCCTCAGTCACACCTGCCTCCCCCCTTCTCACCTCTGCACCAGCAGCCAGACTTTGGTCAGACTCTGGTACCTGTCCACCACCACTGTGTCCCCCACTGACCTCCTCTGCTACTGTCTGGACCTCCTCTGCTCCTCCTGGGGTTTTTTCTGAAACAGCCGAGCTGTCTTCAGCTGCTGCCTCAGCTGCTGTCTCAGCTGGCTGCTCCTCAGTCTGTCTCTTGGAGGTTTCTCCTCCATCAGACTCTATCAGAGGGGCAGGGTTGCCCCGCCGTTTAGCGGCGGCAGCCGCCGCCTCATCTCCGGAAACCACGGAGGTGTGGGAGCTTCCCTCAGCGGGCCTGTGAGGACAGGCGACCCGCTTGTGCCCCACATCCCCGCATTCGAAACATTTTAAGTTCCCCGTGCTAGCATACACCATGTACAATCCGTCACCATTTTTAAATGATACGTCAAGTGTTTGTGACGGACAGGTGAGGAACATGAACACCTGCCTGCGGAACGACTGGACGTGTCTAAGTTTATCACTCTTGCAGACTAAACCCACTGTTTTGAACCCGCTCGCCATTTTACCGAAGCGCTGCAGCTCCTGCTCAAGCGCCTCATTGGGGATGAACGGTGGAACACCGGAGACGGTGACCCGTGTGGAGGGCACGGCGAGCGGGGACACCTGCAGGTACAACCCGTTCACCGTCACACCACTCGCCAACAAATCGGCCACCATTCTCTCCTCTTTAACAAAGACCACTACTCCTTTGTTCATTCTAGAGGCGTGGGACAGGTTGGCGTGCCCAACCTGATCTCCCACAGCCAGGAGAACTTCCTCCACCGGCACTGCCGGGTCCGGCTGAATCCGCACCCCGTGCCGGATTGAGAGGGAAAGCATCCCCGAGGACGCCATCCCTGCCGTGAAACACGGCTAACCCTCCACCAAAACACACCAAAAAAAAGAAAACCTACACTTAACTACGCAGACAAAAACCACAAATACTCAAATCACAATCACACAAAAAAAAAGAGAAAAACAGTTAGAAAATGCTTTCAAACTCACCACGCGCTCTCCAGACTAACTCCCAGCATGCACTCAGACAGGAAGGGAGAAAGAAAGAAAGAAAGAAAGAAAGAAAGAAAGAAAGAAAGAAAGAAAGAAAGAAAGAAAGAAAGAAAGAAAGAAAGAAAGAAAGAAAGAAAGAAAGAAAGAAAGAAAGAAAGAAAGAAAGAAAGAAAGAAAGAAAGAAAGAAAGAAAGAAAGAAAGAAAGAGTTCATGTCACTGACATGAGACTTTTTAGCTTACAACACTTGTATTGGTTATAGACATTTAAATACATAGTTGTGCCATTTGTGTTAATAAAGAAAGTTCCACGTGGATTTGTATTTCATGCAGAAGTACAGTGGTTCAATCCCCCAGTGTGTCCAAATTGTCACAGTGCTGAATTGTCTTTGGGAAAGACATTGAACCCCACATTGCTCCTAATATGATCATCCCACTGTAACTGTTGAGAAAAAGAGCTGTATAGTGTATATATGTATAGTATACATAAAGTAATTAAGTTACTGTGGGAATCAGCAAATGAGAAACACATATAAAGCGCATAGCAGAACAAGGACAGGATTTAAAAAGATGCTGTATAAGTGCAGTACATATATGTTAGTTGCCTAACAGAACAGATTGCATTTAGTGAGCACAAAAGAGGGCTGCAAAGTGGTGTAGTGGTTAGCACTGTCGCCTCACAGCTGGTTTGACTCCCAGTGTGGGAGTTGCATGTTCTCCCTGTGCATGTGTGGGTTCTCTCCATGTACTTCGGTGGCTTCATCCCACCGTCCAAAAACATGCATGTTAGATTAATTAGTGATTCTATATTGACACCATAGAAGTGAGTCTGCTTGTTTGTCTCTGTGTGGCCCTATGATGGACTGGCGACGTATGTAGGGTTTATCCCACCTCTTGCACAATGGCAGCTAGGGTAGGATTCAGCCCCCCCTTCACCCTAAATTAGATTAAGTTTAATTTTATTTAATTTTAATCGCCAGTCTATCACAGGGGTGTTGATACTCAGCTGTACTTATCTATGAAACCAGATGAAACCAATAGGTTGGTCAGACTACAAGCCTGTCTTAAAGACATAAAGACCTGAATTCAGACAAAACTGAAGTTGTTCTCTTTGGACCTGAGCGCTTCAGGGAGAAATTGTCTAGTTATATAGTTACTCTAGATGGTATTTCCTTGGCTTCTAGTTCTACAGTGAGGAACCTTTGAGTTATTTTTGACCAGAATTCATAATTTGACAGCACATATAAAACTGGTTTCTAGGACTGCCTACTTTCACCTTCGTAATATTGCTAAAATCAGGAACATCCTGTCTCAGAGGTTCATGCATTTGTTACTTCAAGATTGGACTACTGTAATTCCTTATTATTGGGCTGTCCCACATATTCTCTGAAAAGCCTCCAGCTGATCCAAAATGCTGCAGCCAGAGTTCTGATGAGATCAGGAGAGATCATGTTTCTCCAGTTTTAGCTTCTCTTCATTGGCTCCCTGTTAAATTCAGAATAGAATTTAAGATTCTTCTCCTCACATATAAAGCTCTTAATGACCGAGCTCCATCATATCTTAAAGATCTCATTGTAAGATATTTTCCTAACAGAGCACTTCGCTCCCAAACTGCAGGTTTACTTGTTGTTCCCAGAGTTTCTAAAAGTAGAATGGGAGGCAGAGCCTTCAGTTATCAGGCCCCTCTCTTGTGGAATAAGCTGCCAGTAAATGTCCGGGAAGCAGACACCCTTTCCACTTTTAAGATTAGGCTTAAAACTTTCCTTTTTGATAAAGCTTATAGTTAGGGATGGCTCAGGTAATCCTGAACCATCCCATAATTAAGCTGCTATAGGCTTAGACAGCTGGGGGACCTCATCTGTCACACCTTTCCTCACTTTGCTCTCTTTTTCCCCCTGTTTAATTTCTCAAATGATATTATGTACATGTGACATTATTGTGGTTATTAACTTGTGTTTCCCTGTTCCCACAGATATCCTTTGAATGGTGTTATGGTGTTTTCCCCCCCTCTTTTCCCTCTTTTCTGTCTTCTCAAACCCCAGCTGGTCGAGGCGGATGGCCACCCTTCCTGAGTCTGGTTCTGCCAGAGGTTTCTTCCTGTTAAAAGGGAGTCATTCCTTTCCACAGTCGCCACAGGCACGCTCAGGACGGGAGATTGGACTGAAGACAAGTTTCGGTGCAATCTGTTGGTTTCCTTAGCTAGGATATTATTTTTTCAATTGGCTCTATATGAATGAATTGGATTATGATTACAATTAATTGAATTCCAATTGGCTTGAATTGGACTATATTATTTAAGTGCCTTGAGATGACAATCGTTGTAATTTGGTGCTATATAAATAAAACTGAATTGAGTTGAGTAATAAACAGTATTACTCTATTATATCCTTAGCATTTTTCCTACCCTCTGTGAAATTAAATTTTTGTACAAGGTAAGCAAACTAATAATGCTGAGGTTTTAGCTAAAACACTGACTCAGCCCCAGATTAGCAGAGCCATTAGCATGGTCGTATCCCTTACATATATATTTCTGTAACCGCACAACTTCTATTTGAAGTCCAGACTTTTTAAACCTTCTTCTTGCAGCTTTTACATTTATATTCAGTCATGGATGCTTAGGCACGTCAGCAGACCCCACAGGGCTAAGACATATTTAAAGTTTAACAGGTTCTTCAATTGGAATTCACAATACCAGTAGTAATAATGCAGTATTGAAAAATATAAATTTTTAAAAATACTATAATCAAAATCCAGCATAAATGGGACACAGAATAAGGAGGGAATACTAATTTAAACAGAAATTTTGAGTTGTGATAGACACTGCTGGAATATGCTGGATAAAAAAAATATTAGGCTACATCTAATAATATATAAACAAGTGAGAAAGCAAAGCAAAAGAAACAGAAACAGAACTCTTTCTCTGGTGTGGAGAGTGAATGTCTTTAGGTGAGGAGATGTGGAGTTGTAAGGAGTGTAATGTATCTCTATCCGGTAGATTTGAACCACTAAAACATATCACACTACAGCACCGTCGTAGGCAGTGCTACCCATGCCCACACACAAAGTGCCCGTGTACTTTGAAGACATGGAATGCTCTTCACATTCATTTAAGTAGAGTTTAACAATTTTTGTGTTGTTGCTTGTGTAAAATATTGTTGCACTGTCATTCGATTTGTGTTACTATCAGTGCATTGTTAGTCATTGACTAATTTGGAAAGTACAATTTTATGGCAATATCTACCGTTTGTCTTATGTTTCTTTCTACCCTTGACAGCAAGCGGTCTGTAGACTTTGTTGAAACTTACAGTTACTATTCACTGTAAACCTTAAAGTGTTAACACTCAAATTGTATTCTTTGAATGACCTTAATTAAATCATGGAAAGTATTTCCATGTGATTAAAAGGCTTTTTTTCAGCATTAAGCAATTCTGTTGGGCCAGCTTATATTATTTGGGTTGGATCAACTTAATATACTGATGTAATTTTACTACTGTCAAATTAGTAGGTCCAATACTGTTATATTTAGTCAGTCTCAGCCCTAGGAAAAAAGTTAAATCAATCCTAATGAATTAATTGACCCAACACAATTAAATTGAGTTGGACCCAAACCTAGTAAATAACTGCTTCAATCAACCCTCACAAATGAAGTTGAATCCATGCAAGTGCATCGAGTTTGACTAACAAAATTGATTAATGCTGAAAGAAAGTCATTTAATCATGTGGAAATACTTGACGGACTTCTGGATCATTTCAACTTGAAAACTTTGAATGTAATGGAAGCTGTTGCACTGATAAGAATCAAGAGCAGCTTGAGCAAACAGAAAACACCATGGAGAAACACCACTACGGTCAAAAAACGGAATGCAGGAAAGCGGTGGAGGAAAACAAAGCTTCAAATTCACTATGAGCTGTACAAACAAAGCCTGCGTAGTTCTAACAATGAGCTGTGCAAGGCCAGAGAGCTCCATTTATCTGAACTGATTAATAAGAATGGCAACAATTCTCCAACTCTGTTTGCTGTGGTTGAAACACTCACAAATCCTCCTAAACAGTTAAACTCACACCTCCTCTCCACTGAGAAATACAACGAATATGTCAACTGTTTCTGCGAAAAAATCAAAACAATTAGACAAAACATTCACGCCACACAGACCAACAAGAAAACTAATTTGTGTCTAAAACCTAGAACTAACTCTTACGTTATGTCACAATTTGATATTGTTGATTTAAAAATCCTGAAGGAAACAGTTCGGCATCTGAAATCAACAACTTGCACTCTGGACATAATACTGTCTGACTTTTTAAAAACTGTTTTTACCTCAGTAGAAAGTGATCTCCTACTAGTTAATAGTAGGATAACAGCTCAAATAATAGTTAACAGCTCACTGGCATCAGGCATTTTCCCAAGTGACGAAAGACAGCTGCCATTAAGCCACTCCTAAAGAAGAGAACTCTCGACGCCTCTGTGATGAACAACTACAGACCTGTCTCTAACCTCTCTTTTATATCCAAGATCATTGAGAAAGTTGTATTTAACCAGCTCAATGACTTTCTGAATGAAAGTGGAAGTCTCGATAACTTTCAATCAGGCTTCCGACGTCATCACAGCACTGAAACAGCTCTGGTCAAAGTGTTAAACAACATCAGGTTTAATACTGATTCTGGTTATGTTTCAGTCCTGGTTCTGTTGGATCTCAGTGCTGTGTTTGATACTGCAGATCACAGAATCCTGTTGCACAGGCTGGAAAACTGGGTTTGACTTTCTGGAGCGGTCCTTAACTGGTTCAGGTCCTATTTAGAAGGCCGGAGTTATTTTGTTACAATTGGCAGCTATGAATCTGAGCGAGTGGCCATGACTTGTGGAGTCCCCCAGGGGTCAATTCTTGGACCTCTTCTGTTTAACTTGTATATGCTCCCTTTGGGTCAGATATTGCAGAACTTTAACATCAGTTATCACAGTTATGCAGACTAGAGTAATACCAAAATAAGTAAGCACGATACTATACCAGACAAAGTATCACGGTTCCGGGTATTATCGCGATACAGCAGCCTTTTTTTAATTATTATCATTTTTATGAACTGCAATGTATTTGTACAAGTTATAAATACTTATTAATTACGTATGTTGTTATGTGCATGATAAACATAATACTAATATAAATAATGGACCGAGGATAACAAATCCACTGTCTTTAAAAAAAAATCTATTTGACTATAATGCTTCTTCTCCAACATAATAAAACATAGAGGACAAAATACAATAAACAGGAACAGATTCCCTGTGAAAACTATATTTTTATGTATTTTCTTGGTGCTTTTACATCTTTTAACTCTTCATTCTTCAGCCTGTACACGGAGCATATAGCCTAATATTAGCCAATTAGAAAATAAACAGGAAATTCGACATATAAAGCTGGGTGACGACACTGCAGGTGTTTTATGAGGTTGGACGTGTTGCCTCTGGCTCCAATAGCTCAGTGGCAGCGCCTGCGCAGTGGACGGCCATTTCTATTGCATTACCGTCTGTGCCTCGTTTAAACCCAAAATAATTCCAAATGTGGCTTTTGGAGTTTGTTTTTAGTGGTGCCACTAGCACGCTGCAGCTGCTCGGGCCCGGTGCTTCTGCCATGGTGTGAGTGTGTGTGTGTGTGTGTGTGGTCTCCTGTTTGTGACCGCTATGCGCACGTCTGGGTGAGACGAATTTCTATCAAAGAAGAGCTGTCTACATGGAGTTCGTTCTGGCCGTCAGAAACACGAACAGCCAATCAGCTAACAGACGGGCAGACCCAGCATGCGGAAACAGCCTATCATATCCCAGAGGCCACCAGTAACAGGCCAACAGCCAATCATTCAGCAGCTGTGTAGTTCGGCTGCAGTGGTTGCCGTGTGGGTTTGTTTACAAGGGAGTAGCAAGCGGTGAGAAGCCGGGAGGATGGTCGAGGCGGCCGCGGTGTAGCGGAAACTGGCATCGTTAGTATAGTAATCCACGGTAGTACCGTCGTGTAGAATTTCTAGTGTAGTAGGAACCGTAATGATTTGGCACCGCGGGTACCGTGGGTATCGTGCAACTCTAACGCAGACGATACACAACTTTATGTGTCTCTGTCACCAGACAGCTGCAGCCCAGCAGATGTACTGTGTCAGTGTCTGGAGGAAATAAACTCCTGGATGAGAGAGAATTTTCTACAATTAAATTAAGACAAAACTGAGATCATTCTGTTTGGTAGCAAAGACAAGAGGGTCAGCATTGGTAAATACCTTGAGACTCTGGCCCTTACAATCACTGACCAAGTTCGTAACCTTGGAGTGTTGATAGACTCAGATCTGACTTTCAGCAGCCACATCAAAGCTGTCACCAAGGCAGCTTTTTACCAACTCAGAAACATCAACAGAATTAAAGGTTTTCTCTCCCAAAAAGACCAGGAGAAACTCATCCATGCATTAATTTCCAGCAAACTCTTTTAACTGGACTTACCAAAAAAAGCATTAAACATCTGCAGCTCATCCAGAATGCTGCTGCTAGAGTGTTAACCAGGACTAAGAGATCTGGACACACCACACCAGTTTTAAAATCTTTACACTGGCTTCCAGTCAGTCACAGAATAGATTTTAAAAGCCTACTGATGGTTTACATATACCAGAACGGTTTAGGTCCAAAATACATCTGTGATATGTTCAGAGAATATAAACCCAGCAGAGCTCTTAGATCCAAGGACTCAGGTCAGCTGGTCCAGTCCAGAGTCCAGACTAAAAATGGAGAAGCAGCATTTAGCTGCTATGCTGCAAACAAGTGGAACAAACTGCCAGTGGAGATTAAACTGTCACCAAATGGAGACATTTTTAAATCCAGGTTAAAAACATTTATTTTCTCGTGTGTCTGTGCATGAAATCTGCACGATATCTTTTAACTTATCTAAACTGTCGCTTGTTTTTATTCATTTTAATTATTTTATTAATATCTATTCTATTTATATTCTTTTACGTATTTTCAATGCTTCTTCCACTCCTCGCTGCAATGGTTTTATTTTATGTAAAGCACTTTGAATTGTTTTGTACATGAAATGTGCTGTAAAAATAAATTTGATTTGATTTTATACACTATGAGTATGGATTTCTGCTTTGAATCTATAGAGTACCACCTTCAGCCTCAGAAAGGTGAGGTCAGACAGCCCACATGTTCCACTCAGAAGCCTGGAGGAACCAATAACTGAATAGTCAACTAGACTAGAAAAGTGCTACAAAAATGCAATTTTTAACATTTTTAATGCAATGCAAAATCTATTTACCAAACTACAGGTAGAGGTCTCAACAGAAGTATACCACCACAATTTTTAATGCATCATAAAACACTATTTAGAGGGATTACATTTGTGTGAAATTTTCATGTAGCAGGGGCTCAGGAAGTCGAGTTGTCATCTGCCTATTTAAAGGTTGTTTCAACAATTGTCTTCTACAGTTTTACATGTGGAGCGGAGTTTGAATCCCACACTGCCTTTAATGCATTCATGTGACTGTGTGTATGACAGAGAAAAAACACTACGATGTATGGGTGTGTGTGAACGGGTACTGTGGTCATAAAAAAAAAATAAAACCAGATATTGTTCCTTGCAATATAAATTCAGAATTTCTAGGAATATAAAGCTAAGTCTGCCTTTAAGGGTCACTATAATGCACAACATGAGTATTAATGCATTATGTGAACATGATGACATGAAACTGTGATTGTTTGAGAGATGGTTATAGCAAAAATAAATTTTCTACTGCTGCAACCTTATTGCATATACATGCTGCTAGACTCTCAATGTACCACATTCTAAAGGTTTACAGGATTCAGATCAGTTCACTATGGAAATCCACTTTTTATAAACATAACAATGAATTGCTTGAATATGGATCAACAATTGTTGATGGATTTCAACTTCAATATTTGAAAGTGTTGACATAGACAAAAGTGTTGATAAAAAAAAAGATCTCTAAAGTGGGACAGTCTTTCAAAAACAAAGTACATTTCTTGCTCTAATCAGTAAAACTAGATACCTACAAAATACAAGTTTGTGGGACAGAGGGAACTGTGTCATTATGGTATCATTGTGAGACAACTTTCAACTAAGTGGCTCTTCGTAGATTATTCATCGAAAAAAATGACACAAATACAAATATAAATCCATTTGTGCCATTCTCTGAATGAATGAATCTCCAACCTCTTAGCTTAAGTTCAAACTCTGGCAGATGTGATGGGAGTCAGGACCCCAACTTCTTCTCATGCTTCAGTCATTGGTGCAGGAGCTTGTTGCTTTCCATGGTACCACCACATATTAACAGCACTCCATCACATAATGCAGTGACCAGAAATTAAGCTCACTTCATGTTTCTTTATTGAAGATCTGGTGGGTACTGCTGAGGGATCTGCAGCACCCCCTATTGATAAGTAATTGTAACTACAAGACGAAAAGTTTACAAATCAATTTATTTGGACACGAGCATCCTATGAATAATAGTTTTTAACTAAAATTTTGAACTAACGCTTTCCGACTTCTTAAAATATTTTTTTTAAATTTTAGAAATAGCCTATTTCATTCATAGGCTCATTGCCATTTACTGCATATAACCTTCTGTTTCAGCCTTAAGTGTCAACATAAATATTAAAATCAGTAAAATAATTAGTTAAAATATGTAAGCCTGTTGTATATTTATTAACAAACAAACTATTTGTTTTCCAAATAATCCTAGCCAGAAATGCTTAATATTTCTGTGGATTTTGAAGTGGTAGCCTTATGTTGTTTGCTTTTCAAAGACTATTGCATGCATGGTCAAATCAATGTTCTTATTTTACAAATAAGACTGTTTCTACTAACCCTATTAGTTACATTGTGACTCTCAGGTGCTTTATATGTTCACTGTCTTAATATTTGTATGATGGTAGTGGTGGATTATGATGAAACTTACTGGCTGTCTCACAGTTTCCCATCTTACTAGTTAAAGAGCTTCACATGATGTCATCATATCAGTGGTATCAAATGGTTTTATGAGTTTTCTTTTCATCTAATTAAGTAGTTAATTTTACGATATCCTTTTTCTTCATGGATTAATAAAGTATCATTCAATTTAGTTAAACTGAAATTTTAAAAAACGTCATACTAATTGTCTACTTAAACTCCTAACCTTAATCATCTGTGAGTTAGAGCAAAGTAAAAAAATAAGGTATATTCAGAGGCAAATTGAAAAGTGACGCTGAAAAAATTGAAGGCTCAAACTAGCAATTTCTTGCATTAGTCAAGCAGCCCTGCTGCTGCTCTCCATTTTTTAGCAACTGAATCAACAGTATGTAACATATGTACAATGATATGAAGAAGTTTGTTGGACGTGAATGACAGTATTATGCAATCATAAATGGCAGGTAAACGTAAAATGTCAATTAGATGCAATTCCGCATGAAGAAAAGGAAATGAGTGTGGACACATTGACACCATGCAATTTCTAGTTCACAGTTTGATTTTTGATGGTTAGTAAAATATTTTGATGGCTGGTTAAAAAAAAACAAAAAACTGATAAATCTGCTCCGGTGGTGCCCATGTTTCAGTATTTCAGCTGCTCATTAGACTGTATCATTTACAGAGAATAATTCAGAGATCATAAAAAAAAAGATGGAGGAGGTGGGGGTGATAAGTGTAGTTAGTGGTTAGTTTATTATGAGAGCAGGTATTCTCAGAAAAGCAGAATTTTTAAGAGCTTCTTGAAGGTAGAGAGGGGCACGCCTGCTCTGGTAGCACTTGATGGGTCATGCCACCAACTGTGGTCCATGGACAAGAATAGTCTGGAGTGCCACGCTCGTGGGGGTGGCAGCAGACGATGTTCCTTGGAGGAACGAAGGAGCCGAGGGGTAACACGGGCCTGTATGAGAACACTGAGGTAGATGGCAGCAGACCCAGAAATCCCTTTGTGGGTTAGCATCAGTGATTTGAATTTGATGCGAATAACTACAGGAAGCCAGGGTAGCTCAATGAACAGAGGGGGGACGTGCCATTTTCAGGAGATCAAATACCTGACGTGCTACCACGTTCTTGACCATATGTAGCAGTTTTATCAGGAGAGGAGGGAGGCCTGTTAAGAGGGTGTTGAATTAGTCAAGGCGAGAAATGACTATGGTTTGTACCAGGAGCTGTGTAGCCTTTTGTGTCAGGAACAGCCTGATCTTTCTTATGTTGAATTGTGCATAGCAGCCTGACCAAGCAACAGAGGCCACATGCTCAGAGTGGGTCAATTGGTCAACAATCACGACACTGAAGTCCCTTGCAACCTGAGAAGGAACGAGTGATAAACAGTCTATTTTGACAGAGATGATGGGATGTATGGTTTGCTTGGCAGGAAGCGGTTGAGTTGGAGGTGGTGCTCTCATATCCAAGCAGATATGTCAATAAGACAGTCTGAGATTTGCACAGAGACCATGGAGTCGCCTGGTAGAAATGACAGATAGAGTTGAGTATCGTCTGCGTAGAAGTGATATAAGAATTAAAGTGAACTTGTTCAATTTGGAACTGTGAACTTAGTTCAGAATTTTAAATGGTTAAGCATGAACACAACACAAACTAATTCAGTTTTATTATGTTTGAACTGAACTTTGAACTAGTTCTTGTGAATTGTAAACTTTATTGACCCTGGATATTGTCTGACTTGTCAGCTGGTAAGCAACATAAAGTAGATTTGGAACATGCAGTAGATGAGTGAGATTGTGCATATCAAGACAAGCCTAGCTGATTTTGGTTGTTTTTTAACATCTCCACTTAAGGTTTATGTGCCAAAATCTAACTAAAGATCAAAAGACAGCTAAAGTTAACAGTTTTAGAACACTAAAAATTAGGTTTAAAATTAAATCAAAAGTACTAACATGAACAAGCCTCGTGGATGACAATCATATTTGAAAGTCTCCAGGTACGTCCTACAGATACAAACCTTTTCAGTTAGTACTGGTGAACACTTCTTTTCTAATAGTTCCATAAAATGAAGCTCATTTGTAAGTTCAATAAGAAAGACCTGTTTCCTCATGTCCACCCTCATTCCCTGGTGTTGGGGCTTTTCATCCTGCTACACTGTCAGACTCATCCAATTCTTAATTATGTCACCAGGACTCTTGTCCAATAGTCTTTCTGCCCTCCACTTTTGAGCCATTCAGTGTCACGGAACACAAATCAACAGATAAGGTTTTGTGACAGTTGTGTTGGTGATCCTCATCTGCTTATCTTATCTTTGGGTTAAATTCAGCTTTTGTTTGACCAAGGTTTGTACTTTTTGGACTTGCCATTCAGTGTCACTGATGAGCATGGGGCCTTCAGCATCCCACAACACTTTATTTGTCTCTTCTCAGAAAAACACCTGAAGCCAAAGATTCCTCTCATTGTCAAAGAGAGTTATTTGAAGTGATGCATGTGGGTTTTGAGTCAGGACTCTGCTGCAGTTTCAGCTCTTAATCACTCTGTCCTGACAGTCATGCCTCTCTGTGACCACCTGGGGAGGCCGTTGAAGTCCAGCAGAACTCAACAGCAATCATTCAGTCTGTGATTTCCTGTTGTATGTGGTAATGATGTACCGATCCGTCTGTGTAGCTGCATGTTAAACTATCTGCTCGAACACACTGAGGCCTCTGGAACATCCGGCTAAGCTGTTGTACGACTCCAGGGTCGTTTCAAGGGATAAAGAAAATCAGAACAACCCTTTGAACCTATGCACTGCTGCCACAGACTGGTGCTGAGGGATTTTCTCGTGTGAAATGAAATGACCTGCTATTACAGACCGATGCAAATCCGAATGAACGTCGCATTGACGCGCTGAGCTAGCAAACACTGCGTAATGTGACTGCTGCATAAAGGGCTGATGCTCGGAGCCCCAGTCCGGATCAGAATGATGTCAGTGTTCGAGGAAGGCAACACATTAGTCCAGAACCAGCCAACAGTGATGCAACTGTGCAGGAGACTAATGAGCACGACAAAATACCGATTGCACCCCTCCATAGAAGATGCTCTGCCAACACACACTGCACAGTCCAAATGCCGTGAGACCCGATTAAAGATACACGATACACTTCCTTCAACACACGGCACAGTAATAGCATAGGAACTAAATACTGGAGATTGTATAAACGATGAGTTGATCAGTGTGCTAAGCAGTCCTACACAGAGCGAATTACTGCAAATAAAAAGCTCCACGTCTTACCGCATCAGTCCGGACTCCCAGCCTGTGCTCATCCATTTTTTGCTCGGGATGCGTTATGAGGCAGAGCTATAGTGGTTTCCCAATGACGACATCGAACATGTGCTAAAGGTAAATCTGCGCTATGCAGCTTATTGGTCAGAGTCCATGGATTTCTCCCCCCATGATTTTACAGCGCTGCTGGATTGCTGCGCATGGCCGCTGCGCCGTGCTCATCGATTTGACCGCAACACCAAGCCATCCTCTCCCTCTCTCTCCGCCTCCATTACGGCTACAGCGCTGACAGCATCGTGTTTTAAACCTCCACTCGGAGGTGTGTGTCCGCCTCTTTCCGTGGAACCAACGTAAATCCTGGAATGGTAAAAGGGAAAAATGTCCTTCCGTAAGAGCGGAATCTCCTCGGCTGAGTCATTGGCGCTTCTGCATAAACTGTACCACTGCTGCACGGTGTCGTTAATTATTATTAATTATCGTTTATTACAAAAAATGACCAAAAATCCGCCGTTTTGACTTCTTTGTTGTGGGAACATTAGTTGTCATAAACAGAGAAAAAACATTCAAAAATCCATTGAATGAATGAAATAATACCTGAAATGTCACTTTACAAAGTGATGTTTGGGAACATCGACTTTTAGTAAAGCGTGAAGTTTGAAGCCTTTCAGGGGAATTTTGAATGAATCTTCTGATATGATCCAGTATTATGTTCGACAAGTGAACCTCCACTTGAACAGAACATTTTTTTAACAAATCTTGTGATCAACAATATCCTTTGTATTTTACACTGTCTGTGCGTGCTCAGCATATTACTGATAAACAGCAGATTATGATCTGATAGCAATGTTAGAGTTAGAGGCCGGCCAGATGTACAACAGCTGTCTCTGGGAGGTTGAATGAAAGAGCTGATAGACATCATCGTCTTCATGCTTCATCGGATATGTCAGTAGAGATGTGGGACATGAGTTATGTCATCTAATGTGTTGATGCACGTGGCAATCCAGGATCCCAGTATCCCTCACATTTCCATCATGCTGACAGATGGAACTCTTTCTTGAATAGTAGCAGGATGACACAATACTTTGGTGTGAATGTTGCTTACTCTCGCTCTCCATCTCGCTGTCTTTGTAGTGCTGTTACTCAGTGTCAGGTGCTTGATGGTTAGATTGGGTTACATTCACCTGCAAGTGATACAGCCTCATAAATACCTTACTTTTCATTAATTATTACCAGGCTTTCAAGCTGTTGTGAGCATGTGCATTGAGACAGTCTACAGGCAGCTGAAACAATCTGTGTGGGTGGAGTAACATAGCTAAGATGGACATGTTTGTTCTGCCCAACAATGATCACCCTGAGAAGTTCCTGCAGCTGGATGTTAAGATGCTGGGGGCCACGCGCGGTATGTTCCAGGTTGGAGCACTCGTGTCCAGCCAGAGACATTGGCAGAACAGGGTCTACACACAGGTATAGACAATGCTACAGTCACTCATCTGTGTGAGTCTTGTGTCTTGTTTCTCCTCTTGGACATGGAGACATCTTTTTTATATGAGATGCCTACCCACATTCATTTGGATAATGGTACGAGGCAGATTTAGGAAATGTCCAGGTAAAAAAAAGGATTTAATATTTAGTTGTTTTGTTTGCTTGTTTTTCATTATGCTGCATGTCCCATTCAAAATGCATACACGAGTATTAAAGTCATTCGGTTATCAACAGGCTGTAGGAAGTCATCGAAACATTCACGACCTGCAGATTTGATCTGGGAAAGTAGACCCGTATATCAGTTTCAATGCTGTCCCCAGTTAACTCCTCGTCAAGTGATCTGTGATCACTGTTTAAGTTTCAGCCATTATTTCACTTTAAATGTAAATACATGCAATTTGGTCAGCATTGTGTCAGTTTGCAGAAGTTAAATCAGCTGAGCAGCATACAGAGTTGACTCGAGCTATGACAGATTTTACATAGCTCATGAGCTCCAGAAAATGAAGGTAGATGTCTCCACAACTAAATTTTCTTCACAAGTTCAGGATTATTGACTACCTGACAAATGGAGCACATGATGTGAGACTGAAGTTCTGTGTGTTTGAGAAGGTGCTCAGCACCACGAGGCACTGTACTCTCACCATTCCTCTTTACTCAGATACTTCTCAGAGTTCCAGGACAACTCAGAGTCCTGGTCGACAGCTTTGTGGGCGAACAAACAGCTCATCTTAAATGTAAACGAGACAGAGAAGATGATTAATAAAGTAATATTCTATTATCTTCTATCTGTACTGTAACAGCTTATCTGACGAATCAACTACATCATCAACCACTAAACAATTACTCTGTTATCAGAATCAAAAATCTAAAGCCCTTCAATTAGATAAAAATGACAACTAACCTGTAAGGTCCTCAGGTGTTTTACATTATTTACTGAGGCCATGTAGTTAGTGGACAGCAACTGTGGCGCTTGATTCCCACAACGTATGCCTTTTTGTTTTGTGAGAAACAAGTCCTCCAACTGAAACATTCCTATTAGTTGTTTGATCATACTCCTTTAAAAAGCTGCATTCTGTGATGTAGATTAGATTATATTAGATCAAATTAGATTAGATTGAACTTTATTGATCCCTTTGGGAGGTTTCCTCACAGAAATTCAGATTCCAGCAGCACCATTACAGAAAAAAAAGAGAATAGTATAAAAAATATAAATGCAAAGATAGATAATAATCAAATAAAGAGATCAAATAAAGAAATCCTATATCCAGATAGTGCCTCTTCCCATACTCTACCTCCTGATATTTGAGATTTAAAGTGGCAAGTAATATCTTAGGCTAATGTGACACCCATAAAATGTATGGTCAGTCATTTTTGTTTGGTTTATTTTGTTACAAATTGTTATAATTTGGCAGTTTGTTTTACTTAATAAGTAGGGATTTGTCTTAATAAGGCTCTTGGACAACAATTTTCTGAATGCATCTGTTCCAACTATGGACAGCAGGTGGTGCAGCACTGGGGTTCAGCCCTGCGATCAGGGCCTGTGAGCGTGCACGCTATACCTTCTCTGTTAAGGAGTCTCTGCCTGACTCACGTCTGCCTGACTCTTTATTCTTCCTGTTCTCTCAGGTCAGTGACGTGTTAGATACACCAAACAATCATGGAATAAAGAGATCTGTGTTTTCACATTTCTTTTGGCTGAAGTTACAGTATTAGCAGTTATGACTTTTGTACCGACATTACAAGCCTGGTGCTTTTATTGCCTCCTGTACATCGTATTTTCTTGTCAAAAATGTAACGGAATAGTTTAAGTTACCATGTCCTTCAAAGCCTGATGGTTATATGACAGAACGTGTCACTGAAGTTATTTTACACAGCGACTACATCATTTGTGTTAATTGCTTTAGGCTAAAATATAGATTGTTTCCATTCTGTTCCTGTTTACCTCATCACATGTAATAGTCTTGTCTATATGTACCTTTTAGGAAGTGTCAGACCATTTTGCAAGTGGCAAAACTAGGACAATGGATACTTATCAAGTGATAATGTAGAATCACCATATTTCTAGGACTGAAGTGAATGAATAAGACATAGTTTATGATTTAATTTGTAGTACCTATTATTTTGTGTGAACACTTAGATTATTTATCTACTTATATCTGAAAAGTGTACCTTTGTTTGATGCATTTTACCAGTGTATTTGATTTGTACATACTGATGTATTATAGACACGGTGACACAAAGAACATATTATGAATATAGAGAACCTAAGAAAAGGACTATTTGCAATTTAAAGGTATTTAATAAATATAGCTGAGAAGACTTATGAATGAGAGGCTACACGTCTGCCTGTGTCATTATTCTTCCTGTTTTCTCAGACTTATGTACCTGTTTATGGGTTCTCTCCACCGGAGACCTGTAACACCAACTTGAAACAAAGGATATATCAGACATTTTATTCAAAGCAAAACAATTAAAAACATTTGAAGCAAAAATAATTCATACAGTTGCTTAATCTGTTGTCATTTTAAGGCAGAAATGTTTTGGAAATGTTGTTTTCTGAGGTATAGACTTTGTGCCGGACATTAGCCCATCTAAAAACCTTACATTATTGAAGAGTGGGCTATTTTGCATTTTGTCTTAGGACAATAACACATTTCTGCATTAGAGCACTTCAAACGTATGTCCACGTTATAGAATTTTGCTGCCACTTCTCAGAAATATGAGGAACAATATGTGCACTTGGTTGTGTTGGTGCTGGTCCTTTTGTTCTGCTGTGGAAAAGACAAAAGTCAAAGTGGACAAATATCTGCTTTGTGATGTAGTGAAACTAAGAGTTAGACAATGAATATTGTCCGGTTCAGCTGCTGTTTGAGCTTTTCGGACGTACTTTTTCACCATTTACTGTTTTTGGCTCGTGGTCCAATTTGTTTTAAAATTGGTTGTCGTCAGTAGTGTTGTGCGGATCGATATTTAAGAATTGATATTTGCGATCCCCAACGTGTCCATTTTGGAATCGATACTTCAATAAAAGTATCGATATTTTCACAAATCTGCGCTAATTTCGTGTTAACAGGTACTCTTTCAACATAGTACATAGTCATTTCACCATTTAGAGGACCTATTCCCCGCCGGTTGGCACCAACTTACATCTCCTTCTGCCTGTGAGGGGAACTACGGCTGTATCAATGCGCCTCTTCTTTGGAAACACAGACATACAGCAGCTAGTTTGATGGGATGAGAATGGCTGAGCGAGAGCTGGTCACGTGTGGAGCTTTTTCACATCGGAAAATAAAAACAAATCTGGCGGGGGTTGCCATAATTTAAAATAAATATGCAGGTTCTCAGCAGATCATATTCTTTTAATTTCTCCTATAATCATTTCTCATCATTATTATAACTGAAATGCTCTATGAATAAAGAATAAGAAAGATAATCTAAGTTTTAGTGTCACTGCGTGGCTAGAGTTTGAAACATCCTAACTTTTAGCACATTAAGCTTTTGTAAAAAAGTATCGGTATCAGCATCAAAAAAATTTGGTTTTATTTGGTATTAGATCGGAATGTAATTAGTGCTATCGCACGTGGCTAGTTGTCAGCTCTTCCCGACTAAATAAATTTTCAACCACTCAGGATTTTACCGTCTCTAAAGCCTATGTACTGTTAGTGATTAGGAGAATTGCCCAGCTGTCCGTCTGGTTCAAATTATTCCTGAGCTGGGAGCTAAGAGTGAAAGCTTCTTGACGGTTGGCTTTGCACAATGCAACACTACCAGAATTTATTGAACAAGTTTTCAGTTACACAACTATTGGGAAGCATTGAAATGACAGATTCTGAATTAGATGGAAGGGGTGATACTTAGTCTGCTGCTACCAAGTTCAGCTTTAGTTGCATAGTGCCAAATCATTACAATGTCATCTCAAGGCACTTCACAGATATTGTGCAAGTGAAGCCAATTACAATCCAATTAATTTTAATAAAATAATAATAATACAGTCAATCAAATTAATTAAATTCATACAGAGCCATTTTTTTAAAAATTGCCTTGCCGAGGACACCAACAGACTTCTCTTTGATCGAGTTTCCCGTCCTGAGCATACACAAAGCGACTGTGGAAAGAAACAACTCCCTTTTAACAGGAAGAAACCTCCATTAGAACCAGAACCAGGAAGGGACCATCTGCCTGGACCAGCTGGGGGCTGAGAGGACAGGAAAGAGGGGACAACAAGCACTGTAACACCAGGCCAGAGATACCAGCTGAGAGAGAGAAACACAAGTTAATGACAACAATGATGTCATATGTATATGGAGGGAGGAGAGGTGCCTCATGGGAGCTCTCCCAGCAGGCTGGGCTTTTTGAAATGAGCATTAAATAGATTGATTTTTTTTTTGTATGTTTGGTATTTTCAACATGGTAAATAGCCATGGGTACATTAATATGCATTTTTGTCCAATGATAGACAAGATGATTTTTATATTCAATGCACCTAAAGTCAATTAAAAGATTATTAATAACTTTCATGTTGTTCCATGGCCAGGTTACACTGAATGTATACAAAGTTTAGACCCCAGTTTAGTAATGCTTTGCATATGTTGCAATGCACATTTTGGTGTAATGGCCTGACAGTATTTGCCTAAAAGCGCAGCCTAAATTTTAGTCTGAAAGGTGTGAGCACAGTGATCGATGTGTCTGGCCTTGCTGCATATGAAGAGAGCAAAATTCGAGGAAGAGAATATTTAAATGAGTCACTGCAACTTTTTCATTAAGCTTTGGGCCTCTCAATCCACTGCTGTTTGTATTCTTTGTGCAAAAAATAGTCCCTCCTAAAGTTTGCACTTGACACAGCTGTGGTTACTGCTGTGCTGATGAGACACAGGCATTGCATAACACTGGCGAGAGGAATTCTGTGTGGGGAAAAAGATTGTCCATTTATTTGGAATGCCAATAGAAGACAATATCAGAACACGCTATTGATGGCCGACAAAAAGAAAAAAGTCATTGACTGGAAAAAGCAATCAGACCAAAACCTGATGCCTTCTTGAGTCCTAATCCAAATTTGAATAAAGATCAAACAAACATTTTACACAGCTTTTTCTAAAGGTATGCTTATATCCAAAATTGAATCAGTCCTCAAAAGACTCAACCACAGCTGGATCAGTTTAAACACAGTGAAATGTTGTACAGGACTGCTGGAATTTTACTGTTTAGGTCCAATGACTCCTCTTCACTTGCTGATCCCGAACAATAAAAAGCCTAACAAATATGAATCTAGCTAAACTTAAGACTGAAGTCCAATGACACTCATGGAAGAACCTATATGTCAAAGCTGACCTGTTAAAACAGCCTTTTCTAATCTGAGCCAAATAGAGCTTATCAAATAGTTTTGCCTGAACAGGTTTGTCATTTGTAATTCATTTATTTGTAAAGGGACAGTGCATACTAATGAACATATCAATCTGCCAGAATTGCCCCGTCAGGTCAGGTGCAAGAAAAACAACACCATCAAACACTGCACAACAACAGACGGACACAACACAAACGAGAAACCACGGTACAATAAGAAAACACTGGGCAACAAACAAGTATAAAAACATACAGCATTAAATATAATGCATTTAAAAGGTATGATTACAGATCTAGTTTCTCTTAAGCTATTGTTTGAGATGGATTTTAAATGTCTTAAAGGTGGTACATTATCTTATTGCAGCTGGAATGGAAGTCTCACCATCCTTGACTGATAACACCTGTTTACTGTATGCTGTATGTCTATGAGGTATTACACATCGCCTGCAATAGAGACTTTTTAAAAAAGAGATTCTATTGGTTTTAAGGTAATCCTGTTTGCCAGTAACCAGTTGGTGAATTTAATTCAATTCAGTTTTATTTATATAGCGCCAAATTACAACAATTGTCATCTCAAGGCACTTAGGTAATATAGTCCAATTCAAGCCAATTGAAATTCAATTAATTAATTTCAAAATGAAGCCGTTTTCAATATGAGAAAAAAGTCACGGAGTGGAGAAACATTCTAGCTGCATTTCCTGACAGTGATGATCTGAGTTGCTTGAAATGATCCATCCATCCATCTTCTATACCCGCTTAATCCATCGGACGGGTCGCGGGGGGGCTGGAGCCTATCCCAGTGGTCATCGGGCGAGAGGCTGGGTACACCCTGGACAGGTCGCCAGTCCATCACAGGGCCACAAAGAGACAAATGAGACAAACAACCACACACACTCACACTCACTATGGACAATTTTAGAGACACCAATGAACCTAACATCAAATTGAATTTTATTTATATTGCACCTTTCATGCTTTAAAAGCAACACAGAATGTCTCAGAGAGAGTAAAAACAACAATGATAGAACATACCAACCCACCCACCCCCATAAATACCCAGAGAGACGCACACAAACACACAAGCTGCCCCTATTAGACTGAGACATGGCCGGGCTCCCAGACCTAAGGCAAGGAAAAAGCCACCTTAGGGGGGCCGACCACACTGAGAGGGCTCCTGGCCCACGACCACAGGCAGCACCGCCACAGAGACGGTCCCGACCCGGGCAGACAAGAGGCCCCACACCAAGGTGCAGAGTCCTCCAGCCACCCGGGCCAGAGCAGTCCACAGAACAGAACCCCGTCAGTTCAACAAAAAGTTAAAACAGCTCCCAGTGTGGTAGCCCCCCATGAGGAAACACTGGAGCTAAAAACTGAAAGACTAAAACAGAAAAATAAGATAAAATGGTGTAAAATGGACAAAATAGATTTTTAAAAAAAGCTTTTCAGCTCATATAGTTAAAATGTCTAACTAACACATGGAGCTAAAACATGAAGTTAAAATGTCTAACTAACACATGAAGTTAAAACATGAAGTTAAAATGTCTAACTAAAACATGGAGTTAAAACATGAAGTTAAAATGTCTAACTAAAACATGGAGTTAAAACATGAAGTTAAAATGTTAACTAACACATGGAGTTAAAACATGAAGTTAAAATGTCTAACTAACACATGGAGTTAAAACATGAAGTTAAAATGTTAACTAACACATGGAGTTAAAACATGAAGTTAAAATGTCTAACTAACACATGGAGTTAAAACATGAAGTTAAAATGTCTAACTAACACATGGAGTTAAAACATTAAGTTAAAATGTCTAACTAAAACATGGAGTTAAAACATTAAGTTAAAATGTCTAACTAACACATGGAGTTAAAACATGAAGTTAAAATGTCTAAGTAAAACATGGAGTTAAAACATGAAGTTAAAATGTCTAACTAACACATGGAGTTAAAACATGAAGTTAAAGTGTCTAACTAAAACATGGAGTTAAAACATGAAGTTAAAATGTTAACTAAAACATGGAGTTAAAACATGAAGTTAAAATGTCTAACTAAAACATGGAGTTAAAACATGAAGTTAAAATGTCTAACTAACACATGGAGTTAAAACATGAAGTTAAAATGTCTAACTAAAACATGGAGTTAAAACATATAATTAAAATAATATAGAACAAAAATGAAATACGATAAAAAGTTTGATTAAAGGGAATAAAGAAAATCAATAAAATCAAATAAAAGCCTGATTAAAAAGGTGAGTCTTGAGCCTCTTTTTAAAAATATCAACAGTCACTGGGGCCCTGAGGTTCTCCAGCAGGCTGTTCCACAATCGGGGGCCATAGTAACTAAAATCCGCATCCCCGTGTGTTTTAGATCGAACACATGGTGTTGTTAAAAAGCCAGTGCCGGAAGACCTCAGGGTCCGTGAGGGTTGATATGATAAAAGTAAGTCTGATAAATAAGAAGGCCCAAGACCGTTGATCCTGAAACGTACGGGGAGCCAATGGAGGGATTTTAAAACATGCATGTTTTTGGATGGTGAAAAGCAGCCGGAGTACCAGGAGAGAACCCACACATACACAGGGAGAACATGCAGACTCCACACAGTAAGAGTCACCTGGGAGTTGAACCTGGAACCCTCCGCTGTGAGGCGACGGTGCTGACCACCACACCACTGTGCAGCTACTTGAAGTCATGTAGCTTGAAATGAATGATTTTAGATGATAAGATGGAGTCCATGGTAACGCTAAGATATTTGAATTCATGTACAATCTGAAATTCTCCTCTTAGGAAGACATTTAAATACGACCTCGATGTTGGACATTTTGACATTTTAAGCTTTTTTACAGTTATTTAAATGAAGTAGTAGACATGACTTAGAGAGTCACTCATTCAATTCAATTCAATTCAGTTTTATTTATATAGCGCCAAATTACAACAACTGTCAACTCAAGGCACTTAAATAATATAGTCCAATTCAAGCCAATTGGAGTTCAATTCACTGTAATCATAATCCAATGAAATCCAATTAATTAATTTCAAAATAATCCCAATTCATTCATATAGAGCCAATTCAAAAAATAATATCCTAGCTAAGGAAACCAACAGATTGCACCGAAACTTGTCTTCAGTCCAATCTCCCGTCCTGAGCGTGCCTGAGGCGACTGTGGAAAGGAACGACTCCCCTTTAACAGGAAGAAACCTCTGGCAGAACCAGACTCAGGAAGCTGGGGTTTGAGAAGACAGAAAAGAGGGAAAAGAGGGGGGAAAAACACCATAACGCCATTCAAAGGATACCTGTTGGAACAGGGAAACACAAGTTAATAACCACAATAATGTCACATGTACACAATATCATTTGAGAAATTAAACAGGGGGAAAAAGAGAGCAAAGTGAGGAAAGGTGTGACAGATGAGGTCCCCCAGCAGTCTAAGCCTATAGCAGCTTAATTATGGGATGGTTCAGGATTACCTGAGCCATCCCTAACAATAAGCTTTATCAAAAAGGAAAGTTTTAAGTCTAATCTTAAAAGTGGAAAGGGTGTCTGCTTCCCGGACATTTACTGGCAGCTTATTCCACAAGAGAGGGGCCTGATAACTGAAGGCTCTGCCTCCCATTCTACTTTTAGAAACTCTGGGAACAACAAGTAAACCTGCAGTTTGGGAGCGAAGTGCTCTGTTAGGAAAATATCTTACAATGAGATCTTTAAGATATGATGGAGCTCGGTCATTAAGAGCTTTATATGTGAGGAGAAGAATCTTAAATTCTATTCTGAATTTAACGGGGAGCCAATGAAGAGAAGCTAAAACTGGAGAAACATGATCTCTCCTGTTAGTTCTCATCAGAACTCTGGCTGCAGCATTTTGGATCAGCTGGAGGCTTTTCAGAGAATATGTGGGACAGCCCAATAATAAGGAATTACAGTAGTCCAATCTTGGAGCAACAAATGCATGAACGAGTTTCTCTGCATCACCCTGAGACAGGATGTTCCTGATTTTAGCAATATTACGAAGGTGAAAGAAGGCAGTCCTAGAAACCAGTTTTATATGTGCGTCAAATGATAAATTCAGGTCAAAAATAACTCCAAGGTTCCTCACTGTAGAACTAGAAGCCAAGGAAATACCATCTAGAGTAACTATATAACTAGACAATTTCTCCCTGAAGCTCTCAGGTCCAAAGAGAACAACTTCAGTTTTGTCTGAATTTAGAAGCAGACAGTTCTGAGTCAGATCTAGGTCTTTATTTCTTTAAGACAGGCTTGTAGTCTGACCAACCTATTGGTTTCATCTGGTTTCATAGATAAGTACAGCTGAGTATTATCAGCATAACAATGGAAATTTATGCCATGCTGTCTGATAATGTTACCCAATGGAAGCATGTGTAAAGTAAAAAGAATCGGTCCAAGCACAAAACCCTGAGGAGCTCCATTACTTACTCCAATGTGTGAGGAAGATTCTTCATTTACAAGAACAAACTGGAATCTATCAGATAAATATGACTTAAACCAGCCTAATGCAGTTCCTTTAATCCCAATAACATGTTCAAGTCTCTGTAACAGAATGCTGTGATCGATCGTATCAAATGCAGCACTGAGATCCAACAGGACAAGCACAGAAACAAGTCCGCTATCAGAGGCTAAGAGGAGATCATTGGTAACTTTCACCAGTGCTGTTTCTGTGCTATGATGCACTCTGAATCCTGACTGAAACTCTTCAAACAGATTATTTCTATGTAAATGATCACAAAGTTGAGCTGCAACTATTTTTTCAAGAACTTTAGACAAAAAAGGGAGATTGGATATAGGCCGATAATTAGCCAACACTTCTGATCTACTCTGATCAAGAGTAGGTTTTTTAAGTAAAGGTTTAATTACAGCAACCTTAAAAGTCTGAGGTACATATCCTGTCAACAAAGACAGATTGATCAAATCCAATATGGAAGTATTGATTAAGGGGAAAACCTCCTTGAACAGTCTGGTTGGGATAGGGGCTAAAATACAAGTTGATGGTTTAGAAGAGACTATTGCTGTTGTTAGCTCAGAGAGATCAACTGGACAGAAGCCGTCTAAACACAACACAGGTTCTAAAGATACACTCTGTCCATTGCTGATGTCAGTTTTTCTGAAACTTCTATATCAGACTTTGCTCGTGTAAAAATAACGGCACTGTCTGCATACAGCTGAGTGGTGATGTTTGATAAGTCATTAATATATAAAGAAAAAAAAACTGGTCCAAGTATGGAACCTTGAGATATTTCAACTTGACAGTGAAGATGGGGAGAGTTGATACCACTGACAGACACACAGTGAATTCTAGTAGCCAAGTATGATTTCATCCAAAAGATGGCTTGTTCATAGAAGTTGAATTTTGTTAACCTAGACAGTAGTGTTTGATGGTCAACACAGTATCAAACACCCTTTTTAAATCAAGAAAAACAGCATCAGGAAAAGGATAAGTATCTAATGAATATTTAACTTTTTCTAGAAAACTACTTGTTTCAGATGAGTGATTCGCATGAAAACCAAACTGCATAGAATGCTTTATTAAAATGATCTATTATTCGCTTTATTATCCATTTTTTAATTATTTTAGATATAACCACTTTGGATAAAACCATCTGCTAAATGCATAAACATAACATAACCGGTAATATATGAATTGGTCTGTAATTGTTTCCATCTGCTTTATTCCTCAATTTGAGTATTGGAATGATTGTGACCACTTTCCAACTTGTAGGAACAACAGAGTGTCTGATTGATCATATGTGTTATTGGGTGTTTCAAGGAATCTTTATGAAATTAGTATCATAGGAATCTTATTAGTGAGGTTCATGCTTATGTGTCCTGTTTATAACAAGAAACAAGCTGCATGTGAGTCGTTGGTGAAATACAGGCTCCTGATTATCAGCAGCTCTGCTGTGACTACGCTCATCTTCACCCCTGGTAGACTGCTTTGGTCATAACTGAAGTGAACTGGTTGCGCATGTGTTTGTAGATCACAGTGATTTTAGGATGTCACTTGTAGAAATGCACACTACCACTGGTGTTAGTTCTGAACTGCGACCAGACACAAACTTATGCGTCTTAGTCAATCAGGGCCTTGGGCTGTTTTTTATGTCTCAAGTGTCTTCTCTAGGTCTATAGAAAGTGTGACTGTGGTGACAATTACTATTGTTGTCTCCACAGAGGGAGCAAACTTTAAAATCTGATAACAGGATTCATCCATCTCTAGAGGGCAGTCCTGCAATGTTTATGGACAGATACCTGGAGAAGCACATCACTCCAATCACTCTAAATTCCAACATTAAGCGGAACCCTCTGTACATGGACATAACATTGATGGACACAATGGACAGTGAGAAATTCAAGCCTTCCTGGACTATCAAAGATTATGACACTCAAACAATCCACAGCAACCTGGCAGATCATTTAAAGGTACATTTTTAAAGTTTTCCTTGCTGCATTTACCTTTATATGAAAATGGTCTTATTTGGTGATGTGGTCTTAGCAAACCAAAATCATCGTTATTTGCTGATAGGGGCCCTTTGAATGTATCAGAAGCCCTTTATGTTTTTTTGCTCCAGTACCTCAGGCTGCTTGAGTCTGCAACATGGAAGAGACAGGTTATCATTGCATATTTGAGTCTTTATTACGACAACATTGGCCTTTTGTGATGTTTCTTGTTCTCCTTTAATTTGCAGGAAGAGGAGAAGACTCCGAAGGATCTGGACTTTTGGCTTGAGGACCTCTACACACCAGGATTCGACACTTTACTTAAGAGGAAAGAAGTAGAACATCGAAGGAAAAAACTTTGCAAAGTTCTTTCCACAATCATTTTGCTTGTTTGTGCAGTTCTTCTTATTGTTGTTGTTCCAGTTGTGGTTCTACACAAGAAAAACTGATAAGAACATTGCTCCTGTGCTCTGCTGTACCAGATTATGCCACCCTTTCTGGGGTGGTGGCCAGATGACATACTGGGATCATTTTTCTTTGACAGAGAACTTCAAATAAAAAAAATTGTGCAGACATTTGCAGTTGCAAAAGTGCACTTAAATGATAGCAGCACATGGATGGAAATCCTAAGTGCTTGAATAGAGTTGCCACTAGTTGTCCTTTATTCAGGCACTGATTTTTACCATGGCTGGATGACACAGAATCTGCAGAGTCAGAGTGGGAAAGATGGTTGCAGATGAGCACAAATTACAAACATTTCTTTCCAGCCTGTGGCATTATTCACTTGTAGAACTTTGTAATAAGAAAAAAAGACCTTTAAAACAGATCTTTAAATTGAATTATGAATCCTAACTAACATGGGAGCACTTTACTAAACCACTTTTGTCACTTCCTGTTTGGGTTTAGGCAGCAATATTACTTGGTTACAGTGAGACAACACGGTTAAGTCCAAAAAGTCATTATTTTCTAAAGTGACCATGGACCCAGTTTTTCTGGTTGCCTTGGTTACATGTTAACAAAACATGGTGAGATAAAATGTTGACACTTTCTGGTTGGCATTAGAATCCAACTTTACTAGGTTAGAGTAAAAGTTAGAGTTTGTTAGGGTCAAAAGTCATTCTTTTTACAAGTCAACTGTAACGTCATTGATTACATTTTTACCCTTTTATTGTTGTTGTTCACAACATAAATATTCATCCAATCTGCCTGCATGAACAAATATCACATGGAGACATTTTTGATGTTTATGAAAGTAAACATGATAGAGCATGCACTGTAGAACGGCACGTGTAGACGGCAGAGTCATAAATTCTGTCAGGTCAAACACTAGTACAACAGTGGCAGGTGGTGATTGAACATTAGTATGAAGCATACATTTGTGAGCCTGAATAATCTTGATCTAGCTAGCTTCAACTACCGTAGATCTTAGAAGAAAATGTCATACTTTTTACTTTATCTCAAGAATGTATGTAGCTTCAGCAAAATTGCAATTTATTAAAGATGTATTCCTTTTTAAAAGTAGAGTTGAAATATTTTTCAGCTATTTTACTCTGTAGATGGATGGATAGATGGACAGATAGATGTCACATTTTTTAATTCAATTCAATTCAGTATATTTCTATAATCCAGTCAAATCCAATTAATTACATTCAAAATAATCCAATTCATTCATACAGAGCCAATTCAAAAACAATATCCTAGCTAAGGAAACCAACAGATTGCACCGAAACTTCCATTGGGTCCAATGTCCCGTCCTGAGCGTGCCTGAGGCGACTGTGGAAAGGAACGACTCCCTTTTAACAGGAACTAACCTCTGGCATAACCAGACTCAGGAAGGGTGGCCATCTGCATAAAGAGAGCAAAGTGAGGAAAGGTGTGACAGATGAGGTCCCCCAGCAGTCTAAGCCTATAGCAGCAGAACTATGGGATGTTTCAGGATTACCTGAGCCATCCCTAACTATAAGCTTTATCAAAAAGGAAAGTTTTAAGCCTGATCTTAAAAGTAGAGAGGGTAACCTGGATGGGTTAAAGCAGAGTATAAATTTTGTGTGTATGTCAATAAATCTGATCCTAATCTTATATAAAGCTCTTAATGACCGAGCTCCATCATATCTTAAAGATCTCATTGTAAGATATTTTCCTAACAGAGCACTTCGCTCCCAAACTGCAGGTTTACTTGTTGTTCCCAGAGTTTCTAAAAGTAGAATGGGAGGCAGAGCCTTCAGTTATCAGGCCCCTCTCTTGTGGAATAAGCTGCCAGTAAATGTCCGGGAAGCAGACACCCTTTCCACTTTTAAGATTAGGCTTAAAACTTTCCTTTTTTGATAAAGCTTATAGTTAGGGATGGCTCAGGTGATCCTGAAACATCCCATAGTTAAGCTGCTATAGGCTTAGACTGCTGGGGGAGCTCCCATGATGCACCTCTCCTCCCTCTGCTCGCTTCACTCTCCATGTTCATATGACATTGTTGTCATTAACTTTTTGTTTTCTGTTTCTCTCTCCACCTCTAGTGAGCGCACACTAGACAACGGTGCCCACATGGATGGAAGATTGAATCTTTTCTTCGATTCAATCTTCCATCCACGTGGGCTCATGATTGACAGCAAAATCATTCAACCCCCTTTGAATAGGTTACCCTATGCAATGGGATTCAAATAGTTTTTTTCTGGCAACTCTACAGTCTATCCTACTGTAGGATAAATAATTTCTTTACCAAGTTAAATATAAAATAGTAAAAAAGAAAGCAAAAATAGTCATTGTGGTTGAGCAACATTTTTTTTTCATCCCTTTATCTTGACTGCCAAGATAGTTTTAATATTTCAATATAAATTGAACCCATGACTGACAGATTTTCTTTCACATTAATAGTCGTAGTTCCAATGTCTTGCAATATTTTCCATAGTGCCACACAACAGAAAAATCTGGACACTGAGAATTTAAGTGATTTCATTTGATTTATTTATTGCAATAAAGATATACAAAGTACTGGTAACCATAACTGTTAAAATGTTAGAAAAAGCATATCTGTAACTGTTAACAGTACAGTGTATCAAAACATTACTACTTCAACCAACTGGGTCGATTCCATCCACATATGTGAGAAAGCAGGAGAAAACTCCTTTCATCTGCTTCTTGTCATTGTCTATTCTTCAAAAAGCATTGAAAAGAAAGAAATATAGTCAAAAAGAAACAAAAACAATTTGCTCAAATTAAAAAAGCCAAAGAATATATATAATAGACAAAAAAAACACACCAATCTCCAATTTAACTTACAACCAAAACCAAAATTATTTGAGAAAAGAAGCAGAGAAGTTTTTTAACTAAAATAAATCTTTTAGCACATTTAAATTCAACATGATTACCCCCCCCCCCCCCCCCCCCCCCCACGTATACCATGAAGTCTATTTACACATTAGGTTTTTGTGTGTGTGGACAGGAGGCTTGTGCCAACGGGATCGTGGGTCCAGTTTATGATTCATTTTCTTTTTAAACATCATTGTCAATCACTTTGGTTTGACACACAAGATTTGGAATGAAGAGGAAAAGTGGCTTTGGTGAAAGGGAGGAGCGTCATCAGAATCTATCCATAAAGACGACGACACAAAAACACAATATATATATATATATATATATTTGTGTGTATGATGTATATAGGCATATATATTTCCTTTATCATATAAATATAGAATAACCCGTGTTTTTATATGTAACATTGTATCTCTGTGTGAGGGAGTGAAGGCTTCACAGTATGACAATGTACAGAGCAAAGATACACTCCTTTATTTTGTTATAGTACACACACGTTCTCCCAAACGTCAAATGTCCTACCTCGCTGATATTTGAGTTGTCCAAAATACATATCAGTAACTTTAAATTTCAAACATGTTTTCTGCATCAAGTAGATTTGTTTTATTTTTTAGTTAATGTTCAGGAAATCAATAGACATCTACATTTTGTGCTTACAGAAAGGAAGTACTGGCATTTGTGAGACGCTACTATGTGCTGTAACTTCATTTAAAAGAAAAAAAAAGTTTGCACCCAGCACATGCTTTCACATAGCTGAAAAGCATGGCGAGCATGAGTATGGATACATTTAAGGTATCTGTATTGAATACTTATATACATTCACAATCCCTCTTTACATTTTACCCACATACTGTATGCATACCACAATCTTGGCCTCCAAATTCTGCAGCTGAATAAAGATGGGAGTGAAGCAGCTGGGAGGCAGCTGTATTAATACCAGCAACATAATGAAGCTGACACACTGCACTGTGCTTATTGCAGTCTACAGAGACAACAGTATGGATGAAAGTGGAACACAAAAGGAGACTTTGTCTGTTAACTCCCAGCACTTCTATTTATTATGATACAGTACATTAAACTAAACTAAGCAATGTGGAACATTCCTCTTAAGAGATTGCATATGCTAAGTGACAGAAAGCATGGAAGTAACAAAATGAAGGCTAAAGCTGCTTTTTGCAGGGGAAATGTGTGTTACAAATAAAAAGAACCCCATCTTACCCTTTGTTTTGCAGCCATTTCTCATCTATAGGCCCAGCAGCCAGAAGCAGACCCGATCTTTTGAACGGCCAAACAGACCATCCACAATGACACGCGCATCTTATTTTTGATGAACTGCAAAGTTGGTGGAACACTATTTTGCCTATTATATTTGCAAATGAAAGAGAATCAACCAGTTTTCTGGTAATGCACTCAAACTGAACGACAATTAAAATACCATCTCAGCCAACCTTAAGCTTTGTGATCAGACTGAATCCAAGTTTTTGATTATATCCTTTAGAATTTGCTTGCCTAGAGGAGTCCTTTTTGGGGGTTTTCTGTTCATTATTCTTGAATGATTGTGTAAGCAATTGCTGTAAAATGGTCTCCAGCTGTATGCATTTATTCTGTACAGTACATACTTTTAGAATCAATGTAACTTTACCAGTTATAGTGTAGCTTTGTCATCGTACAATTTTTACATCAGAGGAAAGTTCTCTTATGAACAGAGCGTACATGTGACCTATCATAAACAATAGCATCACACTGCAAAGTTGTTCATATATGGCTTTTTACGGAGCCATGATGCCCTCACAAAGGCTACAAGTTGATGATGGTAATAATCAGATGAACAGAGAGGGACGTGACAAAACACTGACACAACAAGCCTCGTACGCACAGAGGTATGTCTTCACTAAGCCTCGACACATTCTGAGTCTTCCAATGTGAGGATTGTGTGTTGTTCAGTCACTCCACTTATCTAGACTTTGTAAGAATGGGAGACCAACAGTCTTATATACCAAGGTGGCACAGAAGGAGCCACACCGCTCTAAACAATGAGTCTACAGTCGCTCCAACGCTGGCTGAGGGGAATATGTCACCTTCTGCTGACTGACCGCTTACCAGCAATGTGCAGACATGGAACGAGCACAGCAACAGACTAATTCAGGGAGAAGGAAAATTTAAATGGATATACAGTACAAATGTGCCATCTGCATTTGCCCACAAACCACCCAGCCAGTATGGCTTAAGAGAAAGGGAACTTGAGACAATCGTAGGTTCTATCATTAAGGCAAGTTTTAACTAGCTTGTTGAGTAGAGCAGAGAGTTTAGAGGGGAAGAACTGTTGGTGTGGACACAGGAATGCTCAATTTAGCTGATCAGCAGTCACATGAGAGAGATCATCTGCCCACCTGACGAGGCTAATGAAACAGTAGATTCACATATTTGCAGACTAACACTGAGATCTTAAATGGACTTTTTTTCTAGGTTCTGTAGCTAAAGTAGAAGTTGTGTCCAGTAACTGAAGCCATCGTTCATATTCAACAGCTTGGCAAAGGAAGACCCAAAGTGGAAAAAACAAACAAATCAAACCTGTAGCCCAAAATTAACATGCAGGATCAGGGTAAAACATCAAGAAATGACCATGCAATCAAGTGGACACTCCTCATTAACTACTTGCAATCCACTCGTGTAGCTAAACAGATGCAACTAAGAAGGAATCACATTAAAAACTCAATAAAAGTAATAATCATCCACCAATACAAGTAAAATTGTCAATCTGGTTAGAAATGAGATTTTTTGTATCAGATCCAACTGGAAGGCACATCCATAAGGCTTTAGAAAGTGTTGCAAAGCATTCTGCTTGGTTATCTCCCAATATTTAAAGAAAACAACAGATAGATTATTGCTGCAAGAAACATGACAGCTGGTCAAAATAAGTTAAAGCGTGTGACGACAACAACAACACTGACATAGTGTATGCCTGTTTTGGAGCCTGAGAAAACTCACTTTTTTAAAGAGGAAACTAGAAGAAACTAGAGCTACAAGAGAAAAATTCAGACATCTTGGAATAAATAAAAAGAAAGGAGCTGAGTGGGCAACCTTAAAGCTAGCTCCCACCTTTACCCTGACATTCCTCCATCACACGAAGAGCTTTGTCACATCTCAACCAATATGCCCTCCTTATTCATATTAACACCATCATTTCCATCAGTGGCTGTCTTTTCTACCATCCGTGGAGTTAAATTAGAACTGTATCTGGGATGTGTGTGCGGGTCAACTTCCAGAGGCTGTGAGACTTTAAAATGTCGGTTTCCTTCCTTGTGTTTAAGAGTAGAAGGTGAGAACACTCTGGTGGTTGCCACGCACCAGGAGGATGGGTGGCAGGTCCTGGGACAGCACCTCCAGCCAGGCCATGTAGAGCGCGCTGGACACAGCGCCCTTCCTGGCTAATGGCAGGCTCCTGAAAGAGGCAATGTGAGCAGGAAAAGGGAGCAATTATTAGTTGGGCTGGCTGATGTTTTCCTCACTTTGGAACATTGGAACATGTTTAAGAACCCTTCCTAAATAAAATTGAAAGACCAGAACATCATCTTTTGGCTTATCCCTCAGTGAAGTCATCCTTCTTGTTTTCAACTGAGTGCAGCAGCGGCCAAAAGATCGCCTCAGACTTTAACACTGGGACAACCTTCTGGCCCTGTTTTTAATAGGGAGAAACTTTTTCCCTGTGGGAACCAATAGAATTTTATTCATGTCAATAAGTACTGCTTCTAATTAACCCTGGTTCAAACAGCAGAACTCTGTTTGGAGCTTCGTTTCTAGCTGCCACCTACTGCGCAGCATGAAGCACTGGAGCATCTGTAATGCAACGGTACACTGACTGGTCCAGACTGCATAGGTGTGCACGGACTGGTCCAGACTGCATAGGTGTGCACCGACTGGTCCAGACTGCATCGGTGTGCACCGACTGGTCCAGACTGCATCGGTGTGCACGGACTGGTCCAGACTGCATCGGTGTGCACGGACTGGTCCAGACTGCATCGGTGTGCACGGACTGGTCCAGACTGCATCGGTGTGCACGGACTGGTCCAGACTGCATAGGTGTGCACGGACTGGTCCAGACTGCATAGGTGTGCACGGACTGGTCCAGACTGCATCGGTGTGCACGGACTGGTCCAGACTGCATAGGTGTGCACGGACTGGTCCAGACTGCATCGGTGTGCACGGACTGGTCCAGACTGCATAGGTGTGCACGGACTGGTCCAGACTGCATCGGTGTGCACGGACTGGTCCAGACTGCATAGGTGTGCACGGACTGGTCCAGACTGCATAGGTGTGCACGGACTGGTCCAGACTGCATCGGTGTGCACCGACTGGTCCAGACTGCATCGGTGTGCACGGACCGGTCCAGACTGCATAGGTGTGCACGGACTGGTCCAGACTGCATAGGTGTGCACGGACCGGTCCAGACTGCATAGGTGTGCACGGACTGGTCCAGACTGCATAGGTGTGCACACACACAGCAGCACACACACATTGCCAGATGTTGTTGGGCAGATTCAACAAAGCCTAACCATTGATATTATAACTAGGACAGTCAGAGCAGTAAGTCATCCTGCTGCCTCTAACCTCCTCTGTGGGAGATGATGGTGCATGTGAGAACAGCTGAGTTCTCTGCTCAGACGCCGTCTTTCAGCTGCTTTAACGGTGATTCTGTCAGATGAGGCTGTGGTTATAACAGGATTTTATTAAGTTGACATGTAGTCCAAATGGGCTGATGACACATTTAGCTGTTTGACAAAATCTTTCTTTTTTTTTTTTTAAGTGTACAGACCAGTTTGAGTCTGCTTGAGCATTACAGCCAGTGATTTGAACACCAGCAGCATTATCTGGATGTGGTCACTTTCATTCTGACATGAAAGTCTGGTGCCATGATGTGACATCAATGTGGACCTTGTAGGAGACGAAGTGTATTTGTTTAGAAGTTCAGAATGAATGATGAAATGAAACCAGCGTTTGAGTCCACAGTGAGACCATAAAATGAGTCCCACAGCAGGGAAATTCCCATTGTTACAGCAGCTAAACTAAAAGGATGACTTTGGTCTGCTGCATGGCTGATGAGCTCCAGTCAGCTGCATATAGAGGACGACGGTTTTGTAGCCGCTGCAGAGGCTACTGTTGTCATAGCTTAGCAAATGTTCCATATTGTTGATTTAACATTAATAACAATAACTGTTCCATTGTTTTCCAAAGTGTTTCTGAAACCATGACATGCGCGCACACACACACACACACACACACACACACACACACAGTAGCTTACATGACAATGAGGTTGGCTGTGCTTGAATGCTCCTTCAGCAGCTCGTTGAGTCTGATCTGACGGTTGGTCTGAGGGGCAAGCAAACATGTTCAAACATTCAGCTCACCATCAAAAGGCCACCCTCCCCTCCTGACCAGCTGCATGGAACTGTTCAACACTTGACTGCATTTTCAGCATTTGATTAGTCGTACTGGGGCAAACAGAGGATCAGAGGATGCAGTGGATTACAGTGAGACGCAGTGCACACACCTTGGCGCGGTACAGTTCCAGCTCGTTGTCTGTGATCCTCCATGGTTCACTGTTTTTCAACCTCTCAGCTGCTTCCAGCTCCATGTTGTCTTCCTTCAGCCGATACGGCTCAACCATCTCCTCAAAGGCTGCCACACTGTAACAACAATGGCTTCATTATCCATCCCCTTAGACGGACCAGGAAACATCAGACAGCCTTTAGGACTTCAGCGGTTCAGCCACTGCAGACAAGGCTAACAAAAGTGGGTTGTGTTTGCCAGCTGAATCAAGCAAATGAGTTTATCACAACTTGAGTCTCAGGTCTTGTTTGTGCGTTTTTAAAAACAGCTTCACAAAAGAAAGTGATCTCCATTCAAATAAATGCTTTATCCTCTAGCCTTTACCATTAATGCACACTTCATATGGCTGTGGCAGCATAAGGAGGAGGAGCAAGTTTCCCATCAACAAGCTTTACTCGCGTTAATGGGCTCAACCTAACCCACAGTTCCAGTCGGAGCGAGCCTGGACAGTCACAGTTAACAAACAATCATCATAACATTTGCATAATAGTCTTCATTCCACATATGAGAAGAGCCAACTGAAAACATCCCAAATGATAAATTCCCACATCATTTTCCACCATGTGACAGACTTTAAAACCATAGCTTCCCTCACTGCAGGAGTGAGGCAGGGAAAGTGCAGACAAGCAGAGGGTGTTCTTAAAGTGGTGGACACTGACAAAGGAGAATTCAGACCATACATCTGTGCGTGTAACCGGGAGGTCCGTTAGTGATTGAATAGTTTCAAAGTGTCGGTCTCCTGCTGATTATTTACACAAACACAACACATGAGGGCAGCACTGCCCCACTCTTCCACTGGCACCACCCACCCATTCTTCTTTCTCCTAATGGATTACAGAGGTTTACTACATATATTAATACTGGCTTCACAGAAAACTCTCACCATTTTGTTTGTAAGAGCATGAACTTTTTTTAGGAAGTTGTGGGGTATAAAATGGTTCTTCTTATTTTTCAGATGGTTTTGCACAGTAACTGGCAACACATGAAGTCATCATAGTGATACTGCAGTGAAAGTCATGCATTATATTAAACCATGTTTAAACTGGATACAGAGTGTTTGAATCTCCTGGCCGAGCAGCACATCAGTTTCCATCGCAGCTAAATGACCTGCATCACCATTCATGAGGTGCTTTGCATTGACCGATTCTGGTTCATTGGGTGGTGCAAAGGGCAGCATATGTGGCTGATATAAGGGCCTAATCTACACCTAGTCTGTGATTTAGAAATGGTACTTTATCTGAGCGCATGGCTCAGGAGGTTGATGATGCCCCACATGCAGTCATCATTAGAGTGTGTGCATGAGAGATGCAAATGCAGACTGCATGTGTGTGCATGCACACTTTCAGCAGGGACTGTTACATAAATGTATCCCTTTGGCCTCTCCATTCCAGGAACTATATGAATATGGCTTCTCTTTTCTAAACACTTCAAGTCAACATAACTCATCACTTCCTCGCAGTCTTTCATGTGAAAGTCTTCCAAATGCTCACATCTCTCTGTTTTTGTCATTTGCTTGTAATGTCAATCATGTGCAGGTAGTAATGAGGACTCTGCATATGACATTCCAGCCTTTTAAATACACACAATTCACAGGTCTTTAGAAGTCTATGACCAGCTGCTATTTCAGAATTAGAATGAGGGGTTGTGCATCCTGTAGGGCACACATTTGAGTAAGTTGAAGTGTGACAAGCATGGGAAGAATTGTGTCAGATCTGGCAGAGGTTCTGCTTCTACCAACGGTGTTACAGAAGACTTACTGCTCCTTCTTGGGCTTGGTGTTGACGTCTCCCAGCACAGTGATGTCTGAGAAATCTATCCTGAACTTGCTGAGCAGAGTTGCCATCCTGCAGAGAAACAGAAAAAGAAAGAAATAAGGAGCAGTGGGACAAATAGAGGAAAACAGCTGGAAGACCTCTGCGGTATGAGGAGCTGTGGAAAGATAAGAGCCCTGAGTCACTCTGAAAGACCGGGTGAGCTGCTTTAAATAACTTTGTTTGAACAGGGAGGCTGAGAACAGGTAGAGCAGGGTTACTGAGAGTTCTGTGTGCAGGAGTCATTTCCTTTAGCTTCAACTTCAAAGGGGCAGAGAACCAGAGAGCATAAGCCATCATCATGTGCACACACAAGTTCCTGTGTTACTTCTGTGCTTTTGTCATATGTCCTGATACCAATGCAAACTAAGTATTTCAGTATCCAACATTTGCAGTGGGTCTCTAATGTGTAAGAGTCACTCAAAGACTGTTTCACTTCAGTCCACTTGGGTTTAAAATCAGCTGCTTTCCAGCAGCAGCAGGCAGTTGTTTCAGAGAAAATTAATTCTTCTAAACTCTCTGGCAGACAGAGTCAAAGACGAGCTGGTAAACAAAGAGGAACGTTTGGCAGCTTATGAGCCAGATCTCTTTCTCAGGAGTTTGTGGACTTGATCAGAAAGCTTGCTCTCTGGGGGGAGGAGGTAAAATCTTTTTTTTTTTTTTTTTCATTCATAAGTTAGACATGCAGTGCAACAAATCCATCTTAAGCAACACATGCTGTAAGCTACATGCTGTCTACTTGTAAATGATGCTCCATGCAGTTCTGACAGGTGAAGTGGTGGACACCTGATGAAAGGGCCAGTTTGGAGCAACAAACAAAGAGCTGTGCAGATGAAAGGCTGATGCTCACACCATGCTAATTTCATCCAAAGTAAGGGGGTAGGAGGCAGCTGGACAGGACAATGAGACGTGTCCGTGTGTGTGTGTGTGTGTGTGTCACATGACAGAGCGGCACAGGCTGAGAAATGTCTTTGTACTAAAAAATACAGGAAATACAAAACTTTAAAATAATGGTTTGCATTTGATAAAACAGAATTATTTCCTTTGTTATTCATATTTAGCTAATAATTTGTCAACTTCATATTTTAAATATGAGGCTGGAGTCAGAAGTCAGCCACAGAGCTGAGACACTGGAAGCAGAAGGCAACAAGTGGCCTAGAAATATGCCTGTGCACACCACCCGAAACGCTTTTAGGGAGTTGTGACGACGGTCTGTGAGTGAAAGTGTCAGGCCTGCTGTACTGTGGTGCTCCGAGCCCAACACCTCTGCATAACCCACACTAAACAGGTGGCCATACGTAGCTACAGCTTGTACTGGGAGTGTTTGAGACACTGAACAAGAGAAAAATCCCTGAAACTAGCTCCCACCTTTACCCTGACAATAACCTCACCTCATCCCTAACCCACTGAACAAGGAAGTGGGCATTACTGACAGTTCCAATGCAGCGATTCCAGACGGAATACAACTCAGAGTCAGCTCGCAGGATGTGCCGTTGTTCCAAACATACCGGCCTCCTGTAATGGCCGATGACCACCAACAATAAATTATATTTCTTAGAACTGAGGATCATTTGTAACATTAAGAAAAAGCATTTCAGATTTCTTTCCATCCTTTGAGGCAAACTAGAAGCGTGAGAGTCACTTTCAGTTCTTGTCCAAGGCAGCTACCAGTTCAGGAGTCCCTAAACTCACAACAGTTTTAGCTTCTCTTCATTGGCTCCCTGTTAAATTCAGAATAGAATTTAAGATTCTTCTCCTCACATATAAAGCTCTTAATGACCGAGCTCCATCATATCTTAAAGATCTCATTGTTGGATATTTCCTAACAGAGCACTTCGTTCCCAAACTGCAGGTTTACTTGTTGTTCCCAGAGTTTCTAAAAGTAGAATGGGAGGCAGAGCCTTCAGTTATCAGGCCCCTCTCTTGTGGAATAAGCTGCCAGTAAATGTCCGGGAAGTAGACACCCTTTCCACTTTTAAGATTAGGCTTAAAACTTTCCTTTTTGATAAAGCTTATTGTTAGGGATGGCTCAGGTGATCCTGAAACATCCCATAGTTAAGCTGCTATAGGCTTAGACTGCTGGGGGACCTCATCTGTCACACCTTTCCTCACTTTGCTCTCTTTTTCCCCCTGTTTAATTTCTCAATTGATTTTATGTACATGTGACATTATTGTGGTTATTAACTTGTGTTTCCCTGTTCCAAGAGGTATCCTTTGAATGGTGTTATGGTGTTTTTCCCCCCTCTTTTCCCTCTTTTCTGTCTTCTCAAACCCCAGCTGGTCGAGGCGGATGGCCACTCTTCCTGAGTCAGGTTCTGCCAGAGGTTTCTTCCTGTTAAAAGGAGTCGTTCCTTTCCACAGTCCCTCAGGCTCAGGACGGGAGATTGGACTGAAGACAAGTTTCGGTGCAATCTGTTGGTTTCCTTAGCTGGGATATTGTTTTTTTTTAATTGACTCTATATGAATTAATTGGATTATGATTACAATGAATTGAATTCCAATTGGCTTGAATTGGACTATATTACTTAAGTGCCTTGAGATGATAATTGTTGTAATTTGGCAATATGTGAATAAAATTGAATTGAATTGAAGGTTTTTCAAACAAACCTTGCAAATGACTACATACACGACTTACTACAATGGCAACTAAAACCACTACATCAGAGCATCAATGTGGCTTCAACTTCAACCTCGAAGGCGCAGAACGTGCAGTACTTACGCGCGCCGGTCATGATCAATCCGGTTGATCTTGCCCCCGATGAAAACGCGAATCTTGCAGTCCTTCCACCTCTTTTTGTTGGTCAGCAGGTACGGGATCAGCAGGGTCAGACCTGGGTGGAGGGGAACAAACGGCTGCTCATCTCACAACTTCTGTCACAGAAAACACCTGCTGTGGAACTTCAGGACGTGACAGTCCAAAAATAAATTACACCAAACATACAGATTTAAGTATATTGTGAACTTAGAAAGTATTCAGACTTCTTCACCTTTTACATACTTTGCAGATTGCAGATTAATGTTTTAAAAAAGGAATGCTGCCTTCATAACGCATCAATCTACAGTGAATAAGTCACAGAACTCTCAAGACTCAAGAACAGTCAGGATACTTGTCAATTCTGTCCTGTTAGAATTTAAGGTAAAATTAAGTGTGTAAAAGGTGAGGGGGGTGTGAATGTAGCAAGCATTCGCATGTTGAACTAAGCTCTTAGAACTGAGTCACTGAGAGGTGACATCCTTGTGTTCTGCATCACAGAGCATCACAGATTGTCAGTGTTGACATGACAATGGTGAGCCAGATTTAAATGCTTGTCACATGCCTCTGGCTTCTAAATGTCTTTAAAACCCAGCTGGGCTGACAGAGAGCCCACATCATGAGCCTAATTAACATGTCGTCAGCTCCTTTGATTCCACCCTTCAAATAGGAGTGGGCTGATAGTTTCCCAGCATTCTTTCAGATGTTCCCGTATAAAACCGTAACGTTTGATGCCCCTGGACATTTAAAAGAAAAGCTTAAAGAAAACACTATATCACCATATGACAAAGCTGATTTTTCTCAACAGTTTTTAAGATTTCTGAATAAATATTTTATATTTTTGCGATTCGCATTTACATTTTAAAGTAGACAGTGGGGGTTACATTCAGCGTTGCTCCAAGATCTCCATGTCCCTAAAATTGGAATGCTTCCTTCTCTCGGACTCACCTCCATCATCAAACAGCCACCAGACATCCACTGTGCCCTTCCCCTGTTTCTTCTGGAACTGCTGGCTGGCCTCCAGCAGTCTCTGGTCAGACACATTCAGAGGTACTGTCGGACTCTTCTTGTCTAGAGGGATGGTTGCCAAACACACACCACCAACAGAGGGATGCTACTTTAGATGTGTGATGCAATGTGACTGCAACTGCAATAACTGCTGGTTTGACTGGTGGCCAGAGACTGCAGTTCAGGTTGGACAGATAAAGATCCTAAGTGCCCAAACTGAGTGCAGTCAGCTGTGGACAAACCATGTTCAGCTCTGTGGCCTGAGACTTTGAGCGTGTCTGTAGAATTGATAGCCATGTGTTACCGTTTAAAAGATGTGATGTGAGCGTTTAAAACATGACAGACAACTCTGAACTGTCTCTTAAATCTCAGAGCAGCAGTTGTTGTGATCAGTTTCCCCCTGAATTCTTTTCACAGTAACGGATTTTGGAGCTCTTTAGTCCCCAAAATAACAAATTAACTTATTATTCAGTTAAAGGTTTTCTTGCTTTCAAATTATCTTCCAGAAAAACTTTACTAAAACCAGACTGCTTTCACTTTGACACTTTAGAAGTTGCATTTAGTGTTTTTTCCAGCACATTTACTGTTTTTTCGTCATACTAATGGAGCATTGAGATGGAAAAATAGCCAACAAACTGAAGTGTGCTGGAGAGCGATTTGCAATAATGAGAAGTATAGGAAATATTATAGGGAAAAAGTTTGCTATCATCGGCCTCAGGTCAGAGCAGACCACATCAAATTATAGCAATAAAAAAAATTGAGCTGGAGTATACTGAGCTATGACGAGTTGTGCTGCTCGTCTCTTAACAGACACATTCATTTTATTTTTCCTTTTAAAAGTCACTGTTCTTCTCTTAAGCTCTGATGCAGACAAAGCAAACACTACTAGAACTTTAGAGCAAACAAACATTCAAAAGCTGCGAGAGGCTAGAAACATAAAGACAGGAGTGCAGTTTTCATCCTAGGAAAGAAAGCTACAGAAGACCACCACCTCCATAGAGTGAAGCTGCAGCAGGTCAAAGGCTACGGACACTGAAGGAAAATTAAATATTGGCACACACTCAAGACTTGGACTGATTTAAAAGCACTATCACATCCAGTAGAACTTCAGAGACTCAGAGGCTGTGACCAAAAGAGTGTAGGAAAGAGGAGAAGACAACATGTTATTCCCCCAAGCAGCAAGGAGCTCGGAAACACTGAACAGGTAGAGAGAAGACTCGACAGAAACAGCAGCGAGCAGGACAGTGTGTTAGTAGAAGAGAAATTCTAAATCTACTGTGAAAAATAAGGTGACAGGAGGAAAAGAAAAGCAGGACAGGAAAGTAGCACTCAAAAGAGAAACTAGAAGAAGAAAACGGAACAGAAAAAGGGAACCAAATGAAGAGGATCTCCTGCCTTTTTTCAACAGGGGCTGAGTTGTAGCTTTGCCATCATCGTCGTCATCTGGGAAATACGCCAAAAAGGAGAGAGAGAGAAAATAACACAGACTTGAAGTGAAATGCTGATCTGTTGTACGAACGAAATATAGCTGAGATGTCAGCCTGATGGCGGAGCCTTAGGAACAACAGAAAATACACAGCTCCAAATATAAAGAATAAGCCTGGAGCTTGACGCCACTCAGGAACAAAAACTAAACCTGCTGACAACAGGTCGCCGAGCACAGAGCTCAAAATATTTGCTGCTTTTTGGAAAATTTATTTGCTCTGACTTGAACAATAAAGCCTTAAGAAAAATGGTATGTGACATTGGAATAAATAGAATTATTCTTGTAGTTCAACCAACAGCGAATACATGTGTACACTTTTAAAATACATGTCAGCATGTAAGTCTGATCGAAATCATACAAAGTTTCATAAAGCTTCTCTAACACACCCAGATAATGTATACACTCAAATGGGTGTGAGTGCTCTGTACGTGCCCGACAGATCCATCTTTTCTACGTTTTTTTGTAAAAAAAAAACAGTAAAGTGTAAGTGTATATTAACACAGCTGAATTCCCCATAAAGCTGCTCTCATTCACACATTTTTCTTTCTTTTTTCAGAAACTGGGACTGAAAATCACCCCATTAAGACTATGTGTCAGCTCACTTAAAGCACGTCAAGCTCTAATAAAATCCTGATTTTATAACCACAGCCTCATCTGACAGAATCACCGTTAATGTTCATGAAAGACAGCTTCTGAGCAGTTAATTCAGCTGAACTTCCATGTACCATGATCTCCCACAGAGGAGGTTGGAGGCAGCCGGATGACTAGAGCATTTTCTCACATAGTCCACAGCCAGTGGGGTTACATGGCACTGTAAAGAATCGAATCAATGGCTAAATTACAAAAAGACTGAGTTATTAAGTTAATTTATACACCATAATCTGACTAAAGATGGGACCGGATCAGGTTCCGTTGATAGTCGCACTAAGCAGGCTTGTATACGGTTAATTGAATTGGAAATTAACTTTGCGTTCTGCTTATGCTCTAGATTTTTTTCCGGGGTCATGATCCGGAAGTCGAAGGCAACTATTACTGTTGTTATCGCTGCTGTTGTGCATGGCGTTTGTGCCATAACCAGCTCATCACAAACGAAATGTAGAGGGACGCAGCTTCATCTTGCTCTTTGTTCGCCATATTTCTTGAATACAGGGGTTTGTTGTTATTGCTGGTGGTGAAGACGTCAACAGGAAGTGGCTCTATTAGCGATAGCTGAAATGGGGACAGCGCCACCTATCGTGCCGGGGTATGACATGCTTTGTGCCAGTGATTCCATTCATTCACCGCCATATATCCGAGGATAATTACCCTCAGATAAGGAGCAGAACCCAACTATAGCTGTAATCCAGTTAATCTCACCATGTAGACCCACTGTCAGGCATACTTACAGACATGCAATAACTGGATTTTGCTTTTGTACATGTATATTGTTACAACAGCCGTAGTCCAGTTAAATGGCCCAGGTGAGCTATAACTACAGTTTGATTCAAATGTGTGAATTACTGTGGTACAGGACTGTCTAGTTAAATCACAAAATCTTTTTCTGGCCTTTAGTAAGCAACCATCACCATATGGTAGGTATTAAACATGCATTAACCAGTTCTAATTCTCTAGATTCAAACAACTCAAAAGAACTAGTGCTTGGATTAAATTAATCTTCCACAGAAAGGATTGTTACTAAGGCTGTAAGTTAACCCTGCACAGAGGAAGGGATCATACAAGGGTTCTGTCTTAGTGATGGAAAAAGTACCACAGGACCCTAAGCTAGAACTCTAAGAGGATTACCCAAAACTTCACTTCTTTCCGTAGAACTTTGTCCCTGACTTGTTTCGCCCTCATTGTCCTGTTTGCTTGGTGTGGTTGCAAACTGGGACTTTTCGCAGCAAGTGCATTTATACTGAGATCAAGTGACATTTAGACTGCAAAAAGGTTCATTTAACCGAACAAAATATATGCCTTTGAAACCTAGTTGGCAGCAGAAGATCATATTTTAGGGCCTCCATACAAATGAGTTAACACATGAGCCTACACCATCTTTTTTTTTTTTTTAAACCTTTTGGATCCTTCTATCTTTACATAACCAATTTGGACTATATTATAGAGGTCCATCACATAAAATCCCAAAATATAGTAATTTAAATTAGTTGTAAATTAGGTAGTAAAGCAAACTAGGATAAACACCAAGGCACTTTTTAAAAGGCACTGTAAATCGCTTATTCTATTGTAATTAAAGCATTACTTGTGACGCTACTATAAACTAATGAAAACATGTAACAGATGTTTCTACCAACAGATGGTCTTAAATGCCTAAGAGTGGAACGGTGCCAGCCTTCATAAATCCAGGGTGCTTCTGCTGCGCGGTGGAAACGTTTGGTTTAACATTTCCCCCCACAATGTGGCAGCATTTGTTTGCTTATTATAGTTGTGTGGGTGGCACTTACACACTACACTGATCATGCTATCTCACTCACATACATACACAAACACACAGTGTGACCAAAGGCAGCTGTGGACAAACAAACTAGGCCCAGTGGGACATCAGGGGTCATGGGTCTCTGAAGTGACTTCCTGTCAAGGCAGTATGTTTAATATGCAGGGAACACGAAAGGAAGGATTAAGAGTGCCTTTTAGAGTGATGTTAAATTGATTTCCTGAGTGAAAAGCCTTCCTCGGAATACATACACTTGCAGCCAAAACTGTGCAGTGAAAAAATGACAAAATAAGAAGGTTATGATATCTGTGTTCAAAGAGCACAACCATTTCTCTATTTCAATGTCGCCCCCCGGGCTTCACCATCAACAACAACCTTCCTCCAAACTTTCTTGGGTAGATGAACTGGGACAGTAAAAAATAAAAGGTGGTGATGAGGCTGGCAGACCTTTCTGTGTGGCTGGACTGTTTTGAAGGCTGGTGGCCTTTGAGGATGGCTTCGATGAATCACCATCAGAGTCTTTGCTGGTGTCGATAGACACGATCACATCCTTTGTCCCTGATGACTTGTCCTGGGACGACAACATTTCATCTGCAGGAATGGAATGAGAGGACAGAAGGAGGGCGCAGCAGAGAGAGAAGAGAGAACGAGGCAAATACAGAACTTGAATGAAGTTGGAGAACAAACACGAAATACTTGGATACATTGACAGACGGGATTGCTATCAGATGTTACAACCAAACTACCGACCACAAGTTTATTACCCGGGCTTCCTGGGTCAAACCCTGATAATGTTCACAGAGGATGCTCTCAGCTTGCATTGTAGGAAATGTGGGACCAAACATTTGTGGAGCTTGTCTCATATATACTAATATTCAAGATAACAATTAGCTGTCATTTTCTAAGCAAAAATATCATCCAACTCAGTGAAATATTTTGATTAAATTATCAATTTTATCACGCAGGAAAGCAGGCTAAATATCTTTGTACTATTGCCAACACTGTCAAAGAAGTCACCTCAGGCTGCGAGAAACTCCTGCCGATTCTGGGATTCCACAGAAAATCAACTTCCATATACCGTAAATTCCAGACTACAAGCCGCTACTTTTTTTCCCAGGCTTTTTTTTTTCTTTTTTTCTTCATCATGCTGCCAAAAAGATTTTGCCTTGTAACATTAAACCAATAAAATGAACGAATAGTTCACAGTGGTCCAATGAAATTGTACGATAAATCAAACACACTTACACTACTAAAATATTGTAAATCGGTCATTTGTACTCACCCTCAACATGGAAAACAAACGAAGATATGCATATGATGCAGCTTTTAAATAAAAGGTGATCAATCTGAGATGAGATTGTGAGAGCGGCAATGAAGAGACTGAAGTGAGTGATGAAGTTCTGAGGCTGTTCAATTTGGACATTGAAGAAGACTTTGTTGTTTTTAGTGTGCAGGAAGAAGATGAAGAATGACTTTTCCCGGTAGGCTTTTTTTTTTTATACCAGCAGCATTACAGGCACTGTTTGGGGGGAAAAAAAAGCATTTACGCCACGTATTTGTACGTTACCGATAGGTATTTAAGTTAAAACCATCAGTGTTACAGGCACTGTTTGGGAAAAAAAGCATTTACGCCACGTATTTGTGCGTTACCGATAGGTATTTAAGTTAAAACCATCTGTGTCACCGGCACTGTTCGAAAAAAAAAGCATTTACGCCACGTATTTGTACGTTACCGATAGGTATTTAAGTTAAAACCATTGGTGTTACAGGCTCTGTTTGGGGAAAAAAAGCATTTATGCCACGTATTTGTGCGTTACCAATAGGTATTTAAGTTAAAACCATCGGTGTTACAGGCACTGTTCGAAGAAAAAAAAAAAAAAGCTTTTACGCCACGTGTTTGTGCGTTACCGATAGGTATTTAAGTTAAAACCATCAGTGTTACAGGCACTGTTTGGGAAAAAAAGCATTTACGCCACGTGTTTGTGTGTTACCGATAGGTATTTAAGTTAAAACCATCTGTGTCACCGGCACTGTTCGAAAAAAAAAGCATTTACGCCACGTATTTGTACGTTACGATAGGTATTTAAGTTAAAACCATCGGCGTTACAGGCTCTGTTTGAAAAAAAGCATTTACGCCACGTGTTTGTGCGTTACCGATAAGTATTTAAGTTAAAACCATGAGTGTTACAGGCACTGTTTGGGAAGAAAAAAAGCATTTACGCCGCGTGTTTGTGCGTTACCGATAAGTATTTAAGTTAAAACCATCTGTGTCACCGGCACTGTTCGAAAAAAAAAGCATTTACGCCACGTATTTGTACGTTACGATAGGTATTTAAGTTAAAACCATCAGTGTTACAGGCACTGTTTGGGGAAAAGAAAGCATTTACGCCGCGTGTTTGTGTGTTACCGATAAGTATTTAAGTTAAAACCATGAGTGTTACAGGCACTGTTTGGGGGGGGAAAAAAGCATTTACGCCACGTATTTGTACGTTACCGATAGGTATTCAAGTTAAAACCATCGGTGTTACAGGCTCTGTTTGCAAAAAGCATTTACGCCACGTATTTGTGCGTTACCGATAGGTATTTAAATTAAAACCATCAGTATTACAGGCACTGTTTGGGGAAAAGAAAGCATTTACGCTATGTGTTTGTGCGTTACCGATAGGTATTTAAGTTAAAACCATCAGTGTTACAGGCTCTGTTTGCAAAAAGCATTTACACCACATATTTAATACACATTAACCATACACATTTAATTAGAAGTTTAAAAATCCTCACGTGTAACATCTTTCTATGTAAATATCTCATATTACAATGTGGACACCTTGCTTATAATAAGGTGCGGCCTATACAAGTACAAAATGGACTTTCTTTTTAAAATTAGAGGGTGTGGCTCTTTAGTCCGGAATTTACGGTAAGTGATTAAGAAATTAGGAAGGGAAAGTCGACTGCGTTGGCCAATAATTGAACGAGTGTATGATTTTGAATGTTTTCTGTTATCCTATGTTAGCCATATTGCTAAATGCCCTTCTAAAACTACGGGTTTCTGTGGCATATGTCTGACACCTTGTCCTTGGATATGGGACACGTCAAGCCCCTCCTTCAGTCGCAGAATAACAGCACCAAACTGGAAGTCAAAGGAATCACTGAGAATAAAAAAAAAAAGACATAAATAGAAACATTCATATCAGGAGTAGAGAAAGCAAAGCATTTAAAAAAAAAAAGAACACAAACAAGCATTGCTGATTTAGCCATATTGTGTATCTGTTGCTACAGCATCACACTAGATGAGGGGTAAAGAGCGAATTACTGAGTGTATTAACTGTGATTCCAACATTTCTGAACTTCAGCTCTAATGCCTTAATCCCCACACTTTCCAGTCAGGAACTCATACAGCTCAAGTCTCACATGACTATGTTTAAGCAAGAAAACAGGTTTCTAGGTTACTACAAGTACACAAAGCACGTGTGTGGTAGTACAAGCTACTACTCTGAGGAGTATCTAAAATGTAGATAAATAGAATGAGTCTGCGTGAGGTGAAAATACAATGGCCTTAGCTGGCTGTAGTGTCTGAAGACTGAAGACTTTGGGTTGTTCATTCATAACTAACAAAACAAGACGTTTATGCATTTAAGACCATGCGTGGTGTGTAACAGTGATGCTTTCACTGCAGCACTGTTAAACAGCACAGCTTTCCCCCATATACTGAAAACAGTCTTCAGTTTTAAACAACTTGCTCTTTCAGTTTACACATTCTGAAACAAGATGGACGGAAGACTTTGTTACATCGGCAGGTTTGGCAGTGTCGGGTTTCCGTAGTACAAGTTACTGGTAAGAGATGATTCTTTAAAATGTCTTTTCTTTAAAGTAGCACTACTTACTGGATCATACTGATGTAAGTCTCCACGTTCATCATGTCACCATCCCTCCAGTCATTCTTGAAGCCCAGAACCAGGGTGTTTGGCTTGAGACGACCCAGACCAGCAGCCTCGAGAGGGACAAGAATGCTAACAACTAATCACTCATTTCTTTAAGGCTGGCTACTTTCTAAAGAATCACGAAAAGTGTAATTTTGTAGCAGGAAATATAAAGCATACACAGTAAGTAGAATGCAGTGTTCAGCTTGATACTAGTGTTACACGGTCAATTCACCTGCAGGCTGGTCATCACTTCCAGCTTTAACACATAAGATGGAAATGAGAGCAGCACTAAGCGTGACTGACCGATGTGAGCACTCTGTCCGACTCAGCAGGAGGCAGAACCTTTCATGTGAAAGAGCTGAGATTGACACAAGTGGGAATTAATTCATTTCATTTTCAGCCACTATTTGTTAATCATCATTCAGGTGTTCTGAGGTCATTGCATGTTTCACACTGATGTTCTTGAAAATGTGATACTGACAGTTATTTTGTGCTATGCAATAGCAGCTTTTATTCTGGCAGGGGGAAGTTCCAGGTGAGGCGAGTGGTGTGAGGGACTGAGGACACGAGATCATTTGTTTGTTGAGCTTGTGTCAAGAATGGACACCCATGACATTTCTGCATGTCCCACCATAAAAGACGTGAGAAACAACGGCAACAGTAATTTGTGTTTTTATGGACAAATGCTCAGGCAGACCAAAGCAACCCTCAATGTTTGGACTAACAAGCTCTGGGTGTGATCTAATTATCGTTTACATCTATTCTTCTTTGTGCCATGAGGCTCAATTGTTATCCAAAAGCTAGTGACAATGATGAGCCACAATGACACTGACCAAGTATGGTTCTTCCCTCCACGCACGAGGTTTAGATCCTTAAATCCTGGAACAGTTCGGTGTTCCCCTCATCTTTAGAGAAGCATTCATCCACAGAGAAGAGAGGGCTCCATTTTATGTCTTTCTTAATTTGCAAGCAATAAATTCATATGCTTGTTCGTAAAGCACAGAGTAACCTGGAACCTCTGGGCTTCTCTCATAATGACAGCACAATGAACAACAACAAGTCATCAAAGCAATATTCTGCAGTGTACCGCAGCCCATCATTCTGATACCACAGCGAGCCACAAATGTCTGAACATCTAGTCAAATTATCAGCAGATAAGTACACTAGTTGTGCAAACACTTCCAGACAATTGAGTCACTCCCACTGTGGTCCAGCGCCACCTCAAAGCACTACATTAGTCCATGAGTCCTCATTTACTCGACAGCAATCATTAATCTCATCACTTTGTAAAGCCAATCTTGATTCGACACACAACAGGTCTGACCATTTGTTGAAGGAAATCAGTAAACTCCTTTTAAAAAGGATTCTATACATTAATGACAGGTTTTATCTCTTCTGTGGCCTATGAGCAGAGAGCTACATAGTCAACAGGTTACAACTCTGGGTCTTTCCACAACAATCACAAGAGTTTTGAGTAAAGGCCTGTGGTGTTCTTCTAATTTAGAAGAGTCTCAATTAGTCTGGAAATATAGTTTAATAACGTATAAGAAAGCCCTTCGTAAAGCTAGAACTGCTTATTATTCATCATTGATAGAAGAGAATAACAATAATCCCAGGTTTCTCTTCAGCGCTGTAGCCAGGCTGACAAAGAGTCCGAGCTCTGTTGAGCCATGTATTCCTTTAACTCTCAGCAGTGATGATTTCATGAGATTCTTCATCAATAAAATTGTTTCTATCGGAGAGAAGATTAATGGAATCCTTCCCACTATTATCACTGATGTATCATCAAGTAGAGCAGCTTTAGAAGTATCTTTAGAACCTGATTTGTATTTAGACAGCTTCTGCCCAGTTGATCTCTCTGAGCTAACACCAGCAATAGTCTCTTCTAAACCATCAACTTGTATTTCAGACCCAATCCCAACCAGACTGTTCAAGGAGGTTTTCCCCTTAATTGACACTTCCATATTGGATTTGATCAATTGGTCTTTGTTGACAGGATATGTACCTCAGGCTTTTAAGGTTGCTGTAATTAAACCTTTACTTAAAAAACCTACTCTTGATCAGAGTAGATCAGAAGTGTTGGCTAATTATCGACCTATATCCAATCTCCCTTTTTTGTCTAAAGTTCTTGAAAAAATAGTTGCAGTTCAACTTTGTGATCATTTACATAGAAATAATCTGTTTGAAGAGTTTCAGTCAGGATTCAGAGGGCATCATAGCACAGAAACAGCACTGGTGAAAGTTACCAATGATCTCCTCTTAGCCTCTGATAGCGGACTTGTTTCTGTGCTTGTCCTGTTGGATCTCAGTGCTGCATTTGACACGATCAATCACAGCATTCTGTTACAGAGACTTGAACATGTTATTGGGATTAAAGGAACTGCATTACGCTGGTTTAAGTCATATTTATCTGATAGATTCCAGTTTGTTCTTGTAAATGAAGAATCTTCCTCACACATTGGAGTAAGTCATGGAGTTCCTCAGGGTTCTGTGCTTGGACCGATTCTTTTTACTTTATACATGCTTCCATTAGGTAACATTATTAGACAGCATGGCATAAATTTCCATTGTTATGCTGACAATACTCAGCTGTACCTGTCTATGAAACCAGATGAAACCAATAGGTTGGTCAGACTACAAGTATGTTTTAAAGACATTTGTTACTTGGAGATTGGACTACTGTAATTCTTTATTATTGGGCTGTACCACATATTCTCTGAAAAGTCTCCAGCTGATCCAAAATTCTGCAGCCAGAGTTCTGATGAGATCTAACAGAAGAGATCATGTTTCTCCAGTTTTAGCTTCTCTTCATTGGCTCCCTGTTAAATTCAAAATAGAATTTTGATAAAGCTTATAGTTAGGGATGGCTCAGGTGATCCTGAAACATCCCATAGTTAAGCTGCTATAGGCTTAGACTGCTGGGGGACCTCATCTGTCACACCTTTCCTCACTTTGCTCTCTTTTTCCCCCTGTTTAATTTCTCAAATGATTTTATGTACATGTGACATTATTGTGGTTATTAACTTGTGTTTCCCTGTTCCAACAGGTATTCTTTGAATGGTGTTATGGTGTTTTTCCCCCCTCTTTTCCCTCTTTTCTGTCTTCTCAAACCCCAGCTGGTGGAGGCGGATGGACACCCTTCCTGGTTCTGGTTCTGCCAGAGGTTTCTTCCTGTTAAAAGGGAGTCGTTCCTTTCCACAGTCGCCTCAGGCACGCTCAGGACGGGAGATTGGACTGAAGACCAGTTTCAGTGCAATCTGTTGGTTTCCTTAGCTCGGATATCATTTTTGAATTGGCCTTGTATGTATGAATTGGACTAATTTTGAATTGAATACATTGGATTTGATTGGATGATTACAATGAATGGGACTCTAATTGGAATGTATTATTGAAGTGCCATGGGATGTCATTTGTTGTAATTTGGCGCTATAAAAAAAAAAAACTGAATTTAATTGAATCTGCGTATGACAATTAACTTCCTGCGTTGTCTGCGGTTTGTTTGCTGTTCACCGTTTCCTACCTGCAGCAGGTACTGAGAGCCTTGTCTCAGGTCCTCAGCAAACACTGGTGTATAGAAGGCCTTGGTCTCGTTCTTCAACAGCCAGCGTTGGTACCGGGCCTGGTCTGTAGCAAGGTCTTTAAAGTTAGGCCTTCTGTAGCCCTATTGGAGAGCAACCATACATTTATCAGTATTGGATAAATGTACCTTTATCCAATAAATAAAGATGCAGCCATGTGACAATACACCCTCTTTCAATTCTTGTGTTTTATGTATCAGGACAGAATAACACAATCATCTGGTCCTTCCCAGGTCTTACAAAGAGGTCAATGCAACTTCAGATGAACAACAACACATGACATATTGCACTGTGTCCTTATTTATTGAACAAAAAACAGACAACACAGAAGCAGTGTGTGAGAAACTAAGTAAACCCCCTGATCCAACAGACGCACCTTTAGCAGCAATAACTTAAAGTAGTCATTTTATTTAGGATGTCAGTCAGGCTGAGGTCTGGACTCTGACTGGACCATTGCAACACCTTGATTCTTTTCTTTTTCAGACATTCTGCTGTAGATCTGCTGCTGTGTTTGGGATCATTGTCCTGTTGATGAGCCAGTTTCAGCCCAGCTTTAGCTGTGGGACAGATGGCCTCACATTTGACTCTAGAATACTTTGGTATCCAGAGGAGTTCATGGTGGACTCAATGACTGCAAGGTGCCCAGGTCCTGTGGCTGCAGAACAAGCCCAGATCATCAGCCCTCCACCACCGTGCTTGACAGCTGGTATGAGGTGTTTATGCTGATATGCTGTGTTTGGTTTCCTCCAAACGTGCTGCTGTGCATTATGACCAAACATCTCCACTTTGCTCTGGTCTGTCCAAAGGACATTGTTCCAGAAGTCTTGTGCTTTGTTCAGATGCAGCTTTGCAAACCTAAGCTGTGCTGCCATGTTCTTTTTAGAGAGAAGAGGCTTTCTCCTGCAGCCCTTCCAAACAAGCCATCCTTGTTCAGTCTTTTTCTAACTGTGCTGTCATGACCTTTAACCTTTAACATGCCAACTGAGGCCTGTAGAGTCTGAGATGTAGCTCTTGGCTTTTTCACCTCGGGGTGAACTTGCAGGGACGTCCACTCCTGGGAAGATTGACCTTCTACATTTCAAATTAGTCTCTGACAAAAAGCCTAACCCTAACCCTGGAAGTGGCTCTGTCCCCGCTGTCCCCATTACCATGTTCTGGTTCATGGAGGTTTGAGGTTCATGAGCTGTTTCCAATAATAATGTTAAATATAATGCAATTAATAGCCAAACCGACTTAACTCAGTCTTGGTAGTATTTCTTTATTACGAATGGCTGAACAAAGGCTGCCCTTCAGCCAGGAAACTGTAATGCCATTAGCTGGGAATGTTTACGACATTTAACTTGGACCCAGCTCATTTTCAGTCCCAATGGAAGCAACACCAACAGGCAGGAGGGCAGATCAGAGGCCACTTACGGAGGACGACATGTTCTGAAGAGCCAAAGAGCTGCTGCCAGAGAACTGCACAGAGCCTGCATTCATCCACTCAATGTGGCCTTTCGATTGTGAAACATTTATGCCCAGCAGGGGATTTGGAAAAGGCTTTTTACTCTGCACCCTCATGGGTGGAACAAACATATTAACCACTAATGTTCACATGCACACTTCTAAAGTTCTAAAATAGAGTTGAACCTCAATAAGCCAAAATGGGTTGGAACTTTTGGACAATCAGCATTCACAGAACACACTGTATCCAATTTTCATTCCAGCTACTTTGTACTGCAGAAGTCAGAATTAGGAGGACCATAAAGAACTGTGTTCATTTTCTTGATAAAGTGATTTTTGATTGAATGCTACATCACTCACTGAGCACTTGTAATGGATGCAGCATAATCTGACTGAAAGAGTTTGAGGAGTTCAAACATGATGTGGGATAATGATTTTTAATCAATTTACACAAACATCCTCGCTGACAGGCTTGATTAATGTAGACTATGTGACATGGACTCAACATACTGGAGGACTAAGACTGTGGAAAGGCTTTTCAGAACATCTGCCCAAATTTAAATCAGACACTTTCCTAAAAACACAATAGTTGTCTGAGCTGGTTCTATCACTGCTGTAATTCAGCGCAATTTATGGATTTTAAGCACATTTTCAAAACAACAGCAACAACAGAGTCTGCTCACCGTGCGGACATGACCGCAGATCATCAGGCCTACGTTCTTGGTGAAGGAGTGGACCAGATCCAAAAGGGCAGGACGAGAGTTGGGGTAACCAGTCATCACCAAACACTGGGGTCTAGTTAGACAGACCCAAGAGAAAACATTAACATGTCATCATCACTTTCTTTAATGGACCTCATCCTTTGTCACAAGATCTGCGGGAGAAACTTTTTCTTCCGATTGTCACACGCACACGAACAAAGAACAGAGTAGCACACATCAAAGCAAATATTTTAAGAACAGGGATGTAATGGGAGGAGACAAGCAGGAGCTCAGAAGAGCACGAGTTATTCCGAGAGCACCATCAGATGCTTTTTAATCCTCTGCTTGGTTTGGTGCCATGGGAACAGCCCAAAGACACACGCTCACTGATAAGTCCTCACAAGCAACACTGCGCTACAGTGTGTGCAGGCCTTCAGAGAGAGAACACACCCAACATGTGAAGACATAGAAATAACATTACATTCCTGTGATTAAACTGCAGTACCGGCTTTACTTTGACTACATGGGATTTTTTGTACATTTTCCATATACCTGTATACCTTTGATCCTACTGTAAAGCCATCACAACTCAATCATTTTTGGGTGATAAAGCTTTCACTGAGAGCAGGCTGACCGATCTAAATCAGGAGCGTTTAGTTTGACATTAAGACAAAGGTCTTTATTCAATATTGTTGCCGTGAGTTGAAGACACCAGCCTGATCCCGAGGGAGAGATGACACATAAAAAAACTCCACACATGCAAATACAGGAATGCTCATGTTTGGTACCTGAAGTTCTTGATGTGGTCCTCCACTCCACTGAGGTGCAGCGTGTGGGTCAGGGCCTGGTGGTAGGTCAGAGCCTGGGTTGATGAACCCCAGTTCACATCTGGACGGGAGGACGCATGCAGGCAAAAACACACGGTGGAGTTAGCATGTGTGTTTATGGATTAGTCTGCTAAGCCAAAGGCCACCTGACCCATGTAGTGTTAGAGTCCATGAAAAAGCCTCCTCTGTGTGTGTAGCTGCATGTCAAACTGAGTGCACGCACGTGTATGTTCAGAGCTGCAAGGCAAGCTTTGTGTTCATAAAGGTGTTGCTAAAATACTGTGCAGTTCTCTTTTAAAGAGAACCACTGACAGGTGAAGTGAGTAACTCTGCTCATCTTATTACAGTTCACCTACTTAAACATTTTAACAGCACTTCCCTACAGTAGCAGCATCCCCAACAGGACAGCAGTGCACCTCACAAAACTGCTTAGAAGGGACACAACAAAGAGTCTGGGGCGTTCCCCCAGCCTCCTAACTACCAGATACCAATATGATGGGGTCGGATGGCTCTGTGGAAAGCAAACACCCCACTCCTCAATCAACAAGACAACCGCTTAAATCATTGCCAGACTCCAATAAAATCCTGATTTTAGAAGCGCAGCCTCAACTGACAGAATCACCGTTCAAGCAACTGAAAGGCAACGTCTGCGCGGTGGATTCAGCGGGACTACTGCACGTTTTAAGCAGATCTCTCTCTTGAGAATGAAAGCCAGTGTCTATATGAGATTACTGGCGTAAATGAGGGTTAAACTAATAAATATATACCCACAGAGAAAGTTAGAAGCTGTCCTACACCATTTCATCAATAATTAGACTCTCCGCCTGTGCACGTATACTGGGACAAACGAGAGTGCTCCAGTTAACTGGCCAACTGGAGTTAACTGTGCATGCAAATGTACCGAATTTGAAGCAGAAAAACTAGTCCATGCATATGTCTTACAGGCTGACCTACTGTCATGTGTCATCATCATGGTGACCAAATGACTCCTAACGACCCAAATATGCTGCAGTTTTGAAAGGAATTTGCAAGGCTGATTCTGAAGTCTGATGCAATCACACTTTAATAGTTTGGTGTGGGGGGTGACGTGTGGCAGAGATCACGAGGTGTCTGACAGCTCAGTGCGATTATGGAACAGGTGAGGCTGAATATAAAGGCGTGTCGCGAACTCGTCGGCCACATTCTGAGTGTGAGGTCACTCACCTGGCTTCTTATAGCTGACGTAGATATAGAGACCCATAACAATGACGTTAGTGAGGAGGGCCGCTGACCAGTTGATGACAAACATCACCACACAGCACAGTACGGCTCCAGCAAGTGAAACCCACATGTTGTAGTATTTGAAGCTGGGCCGCCAACCTGCAGCATCAATGAAAAACAGTCACAAAACGCATTTCAAGAATCAGGATTCCATTACAGGAACATGGTGTTTGCCGAGTTAATATTTATGGTAGAGTGAGGAAATGCACTTACTGTTAAAGTTCAGTGTAACTTTTATTAACATTAGAAATGATGAGACAACACAGTGGTCCTCCACAATGTAAGAAAGCCTTTCATCATTAACATGGTTCACAACTCGATAAGTGCTGCTGTTAAAGGGCGTGGGCCATGTTAAAACTGGAGCTGGAAGTGTGCTTGGGTTAAACAGTGGAAGTTAGAAGCCGACTAGTCTGGAGAGCAGAGTTATACCAGCTACTGGGGACCACATTTACTCACCACAGAAACTACACTAGTGGGATTTTAGTGATGGGATACAATTGCTGTTTGAAGTTACACAATGACAGAGTCTGAAACAAACCACAGGACGGAAACGGTACACTGACTGTAGCTCCTCTTGGTGCTATGTAGGGATTTTACATGTCCCAGAGACGGGGACAAAACGGCCCTGAAGAGACCACAACATCAGCTTATGCCTTGTGGTCGCAGAGGCTGCTTGCTTCTAAATGAGTCATGTACCATTTAAGTCCATATGGCCTGCTGGAGATATTAGAATCAGACAGAGAATCTGTACCTGCACTTCTGCTAGAGGTTTGGTATTGAAGGGGAAACAAAAAGCACAGAACTCAATGTAAAAGTTTAACTATGACTTTCATTCCGCTGTTCATCAGTTTATACTTCAAGTGTTACTTAACCAACAGTAATAAGTACGGATGTGTGAATATTTCCTCATCGATCAGCTCATCGATCTCTGTATCTAAATCCAACTGATCTACGCAGACTCTGCTCGTGTCCCTCTGTGGTAACAGATTCTACTGGCATGCACACTGCTGGGTTAAACCTTAGCTTACTGCAGCGTTTAACCACCTGAATGTGATTAAACAAGTCATTTGCTTACATGCAGCTACTTCTCAGTTTGAATCATGTTTTGTTGCACTGTTGAACACCGTTATTCCTGAAGGAATAAGGCTAAAACTGTTTATAGCACACACTAAATTCAGTTTTACTGACTTGGAAGCACAGGCAGACTTGTGAACTCATTGATTCTACTGAATGCTTCTCCCTAATTCAACTGACCATTCGAGAGACGAGCAAAAAAAAAAAAAAGCTTGGAAGCGCTAAAGTTACATTTTTACTTTCAGCTCTATGAGGAAAACTGCATATCTAGATATTTTGTGTAAAGTTACATTAAAGAGGCTCTCTACACAAAGGTGCTGCATCGCCACACTGAATATGAAACAAACTGCTGAGTCAGCGGCTTAGCTGCAGCCTGACAGAGAGCACAGCTGAGGAAGAAGATTTCAACTATCCTACTCAAAAGTGCACAGTCACTGGCTTGTGGTAACACCAAAGATGAGCTTAAATTCAGCAAAACACAGGAAGAATGCCGTGTTTCTGCAGACGGGCCGAAAACATGACAAACATGGAACAATTTCTTATACAGAAGAAAATGTTTGTTCCAATTCAACATAAGAGTCAAACAAATTGGTCATCAAGAGAATCATAAAATGACTCGTTTGACATAGAAGTGTTTGAGTAAGAGTGTGTGTGCGGGAGCAGGAGCGTAGCAGGTTGGAGCGCCCTGCCAACTGTTCTAGGATCAGCTTACCATTTTATGGAAGTCTTTGCACACTAAACACTCAACTTTCCTTTTTTTTTTGTTTAACAAAGTGAAAGCTAAAAACAGGAGTAACCGCTGCTTCTGATAATTTTGCAGGCTTATGTTCAGATGGCTCAGTGATGACGGAACGTGTTTATATAGGATGAAAGGTTCACTGGGGCCAAGCAGAAAAACTGAGAAGGCACTGTGGTCCGTCACATCCCTTGAACTGCATGTAACTGACTTTTAGTACAGTGACTGCAGACTTTGTCTTGCTGCTTTTCACCAAAGCTGCAGTAAAAACTTTTGTAAGGGACAAGCAGTCTTTGACAGCTCTGAGTCAATCGCATCTCAGTCCTGTCTCTGTGGTCCTGTGGTAGAGTGAAGGTTAGGACCCAGTCACTACAGCATAGGCCTGTCTCAGGAGCCTAAAACTCTGGCTGCTTAAGCTTCACGGCTTATTTTTTAACACTTTCCTGTATCTTGACCTTACCTGGTGAGTTAGCCAGTGAAGCGTGGAACACAGAGAAGTTGATCAAGGCATAGGATGCCAAGAAAAAGTTGGAGATGATGGGTGCAATCACGTTCAACTCGGCTGCAAATAAGAAAACCCAAACAGTTAGAAAAAGTTAGAAGAGGTCGAAACTTCCGCTGTTCAGCAAGAGCATCCACTGAATATCATTCGGTTCAAGGAGCACTGACTCCCATCAAAATTCCTTTCATTTTACTGTCAAACTGCAAATAAAGTTCAGGAAAGTAATAATAATTCTCAAGAAAGCTCTCCTTAATATGGTCATTAGGTACTGCCCCCAACCCCACCTTTTCTTTTATGAAGAAAAGAACTGATCCCATTCAAAGTGTCAAAGTGAGCAGTGTCCAGCCGTACCAATGAGGATGAAGGCCAGAGCAATGCCAAAGGTCAGGATGTAGCCACGGAGGGGCTCGTTGTTCTTGCCATAGCCTTTGGCAAACATTCCTAAGCCAGGGTAGATGTTGTCCTTACACAGAGCCTGAAGAAATGAAAAAAGTCACGTCATAGCTGTTTAGTACAAAAAAAGACCCTGAAAAACTACACTGGCTGCTGGCTATTAGTGGGACTATTGTGTAAATTTAGGATGGCTCTCACCTGGAAAACTTTAGGAGCACTCACTAAGGAGGCCAGAGCTGAGGATAGAGTGGCAGAAAAGATTCCAGCTGAGATGATGGGCCCAAAACCTGAAACCAGGCTCATCACCTGAATGGGACAAAGAAATGCAAAGTCAACCGTTCATCCAACAACCTTGTTATTCGAAGCTGCTGCTTCATACCTGGAAGTCATTATGGAGTCCATATTTGCAGCTTCTATCACTCCTGCAGGCAGAAAAGTCAAAGCCAAACTTGCAGGCAGCATCAGTGCAGTTTGCTCCAAACTGAGAGCTGATGGTGTCATTCATGTTTCCACTGGCATCTCTGACAATACAGGAACCTGCAGTCAGAAAGGTGTGACACACACTATCATTTATTTTCTGAATAAGTGACACGAAGTGGTAGAAATGCAGACACACAAATACATTACTGCACCTGTTGAAACAGCAACCCCCAGATAGACTATTCCTGTGATCAATATGGCCAGAAGGGTTCCTTTAGGAATAGCCATCTGTGGATCCTGCAAATAAACATCACAAGGACTTGAGACAACAAGCAATCTGAAACTGCACATCTTGTATTCCTCATTAAAATGCCGTCATCAACCCTCTGTCCAACATTTGTCAAGTGTTTTAATCAGTGGAAGCAACAATCACACTGACCTACAAAGGCCTGACATCCACTGTGGATTCAAAATACATTTAACCCTTTTTATTCATTCAGCTCATTCTGAATGAGTCTGACTTCACATCACAGTGGATGCATCTGCTCCCCTCAAAGGTAAGCTGTTCCTAATTTTAGCCCACTTACAGCAAGGTCTCCAGAAATGTTGGCACCAGCCAGAATACCGGTGGCTGCAGGGAAGAAGATGGCAAAGACGGAGAAGAACGTCTCCTCTCGGAAGTCTGGACCCATGTTCTCCCACATGATGGAGGCTATGAGCAAGGGAAGAGCAAAAAGCAGCTGACAAAATTCTGTCACAAAAACAGTCTCCTGAAAATAATGCTGTTAACCCTGCCTTAAAAATAACTACCAATATGTAATCTTACCATCATAGCCAAAGTAGCCTGAAGCCTCCTTTGATTTCAGAGGAATGAAGGAGCCGATGAAGTAGTTGATGATGGCTGTGATGAGAACAATGAGCAAGAAGATCTGGGCCTAAAAGAAGCAAACGATCCAGTCTGATTATCTCTTGAACCATTATAAGAATCCTACTGTGTGCCAGAGTCCAGTAAGCGTTCTTCAAGTGTGTTGTGGAAGTGTGTCTTCAAGATTCTACCGTCAGCGTCTAAGAGAGCGAACGCTGTTCATACCTTGGCTTCCCATTCCATTCCTGCCACAGAGATGCCAAGAAGAAGGATTACAGTGATGGTGCCTATGATCCGAATATCGTTGATTTCATCTGTCATGAGGGCCCCCGCACCCTGACAACACAACACAAGGAGCTGTTAGGTGGAATATCAGTTCTCACGAGGGATCTGTGTAAAAACAGTAATGTAAGGCATGGTGAGACTTACATTGAGAAGTTCCACAACAGTTTCAGCAAACCCCACCACATACATGGCTACGGCCACAGCATTGGCAAAGGCAAAGATTAGACCAATAGAACCTCCAAATTCTGGCCCCAAACTCCTGGAAATCAAGTAATATGCTCCTCCTGGAAAATAAGTTAACGGATAGGACGTTACTCAGAGTTAACAGGAGGAGTGGGGTCCAGTCACATTATTGATTTTCTATCCTCTCGTGCACCGTACTGACTCAGTAAAAATGAGCAATATGTGTTTGTTCCAAAGCGTGCACATGAGTCTCCATCCAGAGTTGGAGCCTGACTCATTTGAGTGAGTAAGAACCCTCTGTTGTTAGTTGAGCCAAATAAGGCACTGAGACAACCCAACAGCTAATTATGCCCTCTCTCAACAGAGTCTGATGTGTTTCAGACAGCAGGGAAAGGGCACAAGCATAGCACGTGTCTCACTTAAGGCTTAATTTAGTTCCAGGATCATATATCACACAGCAGGTCAGGCGAAGCATGCTGTTCTTGCTTACAGTAAAGCACCTTAGAGTTACCAGGCCTGGTGGTGAGTTCAGGAGCATGATAAAATGTTCGCCGTCTCGTGGATGGTTCCGTTGACGGCCAACTGTATGAAACCAAGACTTCTTTTGGATCTATGCCCCAGTATCAGTATTTTCAGTCATGGCATCAGCCAGCAACCAGGGCTATGGTTTACACTGAAAAACTGTTAAACCCAAGCAGACACAAATGAGCGCAGGTCATTTAAATAAGCTCCTCTGCAGGCTCTCCATCCAGCCGACGTTGAAGCATGAGCCAGGCTTTTCTGGTGAGCCTGCGCTGTTAATGTTGATTTACTGTAAGAACTTCATCCACACTGCTTTAGATTACCCATTACTTTTGGTTACTTTACGCTTTTACCAGAGCAGAGAAAGAATCTTGTGTCTGGAAGAGAAACTATTTGTACAGGGACAGGATTTAACCCAACTTTTGGAAAAAAAATCTTAATCTCAGCCTGATCCACTGGCTGAATTAATGTCAGTGCAGACCACCCAGTCTGGGCTTTTCCACAGTGTCGCAGTCTAAGGACATGTTGAATTTCATGTTGAGTCATCCTAGAGATGCAACACTTCTTTTACCTGGCTGAGGGCAAACCTGCTTACATTACCCTACTGAGATGGATGATGATAGCCGGTAAAAATCATGCGAGGGCTTCATGTTCCACGGGAGAACTCAAAGTCACTCGTCAGTGCTGCTTCCTGCTTCTGTGACGCCGTCTTGTTTCAACAGGTAGCTAATCATAGCAGATAAGAAAGCAATAAATACCTCCTCGAACAAATCCGTTTGTAGCTATGGCTGAGGTTGAGAGGCCAGTGATGGTTGTCACTACAGTAGCCATGCCGACAATCAGGCAGGAGAGAGCTGCAAAGCAAAACAAAGCATAAGCTCCACAAGTTAAATCTCCCCAATGAAAAGAATGTGCAACACTGTGAAAGTTTTCAAGCAGTCCCTCCAATTACTCTGAGAGCTCTGTGAAGAGTAACAGCACAGCCTCCGCAATCAAATGTGCCACATGTCACTGTGTGGTGATATTTCACATGAAAGTGGAGACGGATCAACAAGTAGTGGGGAACGTGTGTGGAGGGGGTGAGTGACTGACATGGACTGTTGAACACCAAAGTGTCAGTAAATATGGGCTCACAGCCTACTTAGTTCCGTTAGCATCAAGCACAGCTTCACAGCTGACATTGAATGTTAAAACTCTCAGACATGTGAACAAAGCTAACATCATTTCCCAAAGACCCTCGTGGTTTTGCTTTTATGTGCCCAGATTTGGAAAGGTCCCAGTCCAAGAATGCTACTCCACCCTTTAGTTTCTTCCAGCTTAGCATATCATCAGAGCTCATCGAGTGTTGATTTGATTAGCCTACATGTGAAATACCTTTAAAGCCGTCTTATGAGAAGTGCTGTGTGAAGGTGGTCATAGTGATGGGAAAGCTACTGAAAACACCAAGTGTAAAATGTATTTCTGTGAGATCACAAGGGGCTGATAAGACAGGAAGGCTGCAGCATGCTGCTGCTGATCACTCTGCAGCACGCCGCTGCTGATGATCACTCTGCAGCGCGCCGCTGCTGATGATCACTCTGCAGCGCGCCGCTGCTGCTGATCACTCTGCAGCGCGCTGCTGATGATCACTCTGCAGCGCGCTGCTGCTGCTGATCACTCTGCAGCGCGCTGCTGCTGATGATCACTCTGCAGCGCGCTGCTGCTGATGATCACTCTGCAGCGCGCTGCTGCTGATGATCACTCTGCAGCGCGCTGCTGCTGATGATCACTCTGCAGCGCGCTGCTGCTGATGATCACTCTGCAGCGCGCTGCTGCTGATGATCACTCTGCAGCATGCTGCTGATGATCACTCTGCAGCATGCTGCTGATGATCACTCTGCAGCATGCTGCTGATGATCACTCTGCAGCATGCTGCTGATGATCACTCTGCAGCATGCTGATGCTGATCACTCTGCAGCGCGCTGCTGCTGCTGATCACTCTGCAGCATGCTGCTGCTGATCACTCTGCAGCATGCTGCTGCTGATCACTCTGCAGCATGCTGCTGCTGATCACTCTGCAGCGCGGCATGTCACCAAGACAACAGGGTGATTTGACAATTTTAGAACGGAACAAGCAAGTCTTGCACCATCTTCTCTGTCCTGCCAAACAACAGTATTCTCACAAACACAACCCCAGCCCCCAAACTGTCCAAATATGAAATATCTACTTACCAATCCCAGACTGACCCACAATCCATGTCATGCGGATAAAAAGCATCACCCCCCAAATGTTCAGCATGCAGCGGACCTGCAGAGAAAAACAGTGTTACAGTGGATGGCTGATGGAGGCTGGGCAGGTTCTAATCCTTCACTTCCGCTCATACAGAGACACTTTGGAGGCTCCATGTGACACAATCCAGCAATAAGTAGCTGTCTAAAATACAAGAGCTGCAACAAGGCTCCCAGCAGACTCAGAGTCTGCTAAGATCAAGGCTTATTCAGACAGATGACAGACTAAAAGCTGTCCATCCTATCTAAACACAGCCCAAACTTTTCATTATCCCCCCCATCCTGTATCTAGCTAAACATCTCATTTTGTCCAATGGCCACTTGATAAAAGCCACAAGAAGCAAATAAACATGAAAATCAGAGAAAGGTTTATATTAGAGAGGAAGTGGGGTCTTCTCACGTCACAGTAAAACAGGTTGAGAACATCCAGCCACGTCTTGACATGGAAAATCCATCCTCCGATGGCTGTGCTTGGAATACAATTCAGAGTTTAACCCACTGAGACCTCGTGTAACACACAAGTATCGTGTCTAACTAAGGTGCCGCAGCTCAGAGAATGACAAAGCTCTGGGACAGTTCAGAGGAGTAGCCCGCAACATGGTGACATCAGATAAAATGAAGGCTAAACTTTCTGAGCAGCTGGAGCTCACAGGTGCAAATGTCAGCGCAAAGCATCTCCACTTAATCAGAGCTCCCTCCCAGCCCAACGCTGGAAATTGCTCTCAGACACATCTTGTTGAGGCCTGCGCCCAAAATATATATACATATCTATAAATTCTATGACTACAAAAGAAATTTGGGAAGTCACTTACCAGCACCCCCTTGATCCAGCCAAACTTGACCACTCCTTTGGACTCAGCTGCTTCTTTAGCAGCAGCTTCCTCGGCTGGTGTCAGCTCATCACCGTTGGCAAAGCCATCCTCAAACGGCTCCTAAGAAGCACAAACAATACAGTCACGATTACATGTGGAACACAAACCGAATCACATTCAGTTGCATGGTTAAAAACTTGGATTTGGAGTGTAACTGCACCGTCTGAGACGGGGCTTCCTGATGTGATCCCGCTCCTGGGCGTAGCTGCGGTGTAACGAGGAAGGGTTCTCAGAGGCAGGGTGGACAAGTGTCAAAGGCAATCAAGCAAACACATGACGTTCTTTTCAGCCACTCTTTAATCACGATAATGCAAAATTAGATTTTTTTTCAGAAGAATGACAGTTTTTATTCAAACTCTAAATGAAAAAGAAAACTTTTATTGATGCCGACTTCGAGACAAAAGCCTGGTTGGTTTGTTAGTATTCAAAACTTGAATCGTGTCATGGCTTAGAGCAGACCCTGTAACAGTCCCTCCTTGTGGTGAGAGAGAAGTTAAAACTTCAAACAAAAAGCTAGTTGAAGGCTTCTCAGGCACTCTACATCTACACTTTGGACTGCTGAATGAACACAGCACACCTGGAGAGGAATCACACCATGCACTTCCTCCCCTGGTCAACAGGGGCATCAGACAAAAATAAGCTCCAAATAAGTGACCACTCGAACAGCAAAGCACAAGTACATTCAGTGCAGGCAACAAGGCTGATAGTGTGAGCCACACTCTGCTGACTTGGGTTGCAAAATGATGGATATTTTCAAAGTTGAAAACTTTCCATGGGAATTAACAGGAATTTATGGGAATCAACGGTAACAACCTGGAAAATTTCAGAATTGAAGGTTGGGAACTAAAACATAGTTGGTAAAAAATAGATATCGTAGCATAATCCTTGGTAAAAAAAAAAAAAGTCTTATTTGATGCAAATACAGTTTAGTCTGTATGTTATTCCTCAGTCACAGGCACATAGCACACTACTTACTGCAGGGCCACAAAGCCTACATCCATCGTGCAATCCTCCATCACATGCACTGATGATTTCCAGAATTCTGAGCTACTAAAGCTGCTCTTTTGAACCCACAGCACAGACACAGACTTGTCTTGATTGAAGTCACACATTTGAACCCAAAGTCAAGTAAGCTCTGATGATCAAAATGTATTCATACAGTAGCTAGCTAACTGCTAAAAGTGATATGCTAAATGAAAGCTAGCTAGCACCATTTCATTAAAGAGGCCATCTTATTATGGTGCTAGCCACTCGAAATGTGATGCTGTTTCTTCTGTTTTCTGTACCCACACAAAATTTTGTGAAGACCATTCCATTTCTGCAGCTAAATATCTATACATCTGTGTCGTGCACTGCTTTAGTGTTTTTTTGTCATCTTATTCAACAGAAAAATGCCACGTACGCATGCCCTGCTGCTGACAGTTTACCTGTAGACACATTTACATGCCAAGCTGAATCAAGCTACACTTTTAGCTTGACTGGGTCATTTAACTAGACCACTGTCCTTGTCACAGTATACATGCATGGGAGGGGAATTCAGTTATTAACTGAAGCCCGTCTATGAATGAGTGAATCACTTCTAGTCATCCTGCTGCCTCTAACCTCCTCTGTGGGAGATGATGGTGCATGTAAGAACAGCTGAGTTCACTGCTCAGACGCCGTCTTTAAGCTGCTTTAACGGTCATTCTGTCATAGGAGGCTGTGGGATTTTAGCGACAGTCCTTGAAGTGCTTTAAGTGTGTTGACTTGTAGTCTTAATGGGCTGATTTTCAGTCCCAGTTTCTGACAAAAGAAACAAACAAAAAAAGAAATATGTGAATGAGAGCAGCTTTATTAGGAATTCATCGGTGTTAATATATACTTTCCTGTTTTTATAAAAAGTTTGGACAGAATCGGTCCCCAACTACAGGACCAGTGTATTAGTCAGGCTTTGAGAGGCTCAATTTGCCTGAGTCAATTTTGGTTGCACTCAGATTTGCTTTCTGTGATCCTTTAGCTATTCAAAATAGTTGATGTGTAAATTTGAATTATATCTAATTTCTATTAGATTAAGAGCAGGATCAACAAAACTCCAAATGGCTCATCCTCTGAGGACAGTAAACTAAACGCTAATTTAATGGAAACACAAGCATCAACTTTTCTTTGATGTCCTTTTAATATTTGTATTTATTTATTCATTTATTTATTTATTTATTTGGGGTGTGACGATACACTCAGCTCACGAGACGAGACGAGACACGATATTGGGCTCACCAGGACAAAATATATGACTGGACCAACAGACTTTTATTTAACCGAGTTGCACAAGCATTTTGAAATGTTTCATTATAACTCTTTACATGAGCTTTTAATAAACTTCTTCTTCCACAAAGTGAAACTAAATCACTGCGGTGTACGGCTTCATTTGCATACAATGCTTGCACATTGTCCGTGTTTTATCAGTCACTCTACTGCCATTTATCATTTCCGCCGGGTACCCAACATGCTGCCAAACAAACGATTTCAAAGTGGCGGGGCATCTTCAATGGTAGTACGGGTATTTTCTGACATCATTCTGGCTACTTGCTGCTTCTCCTCCTCCTCTTCTTTTCCTTCTCCTTCAGGTTCTGGCAGGCTAGACGTAGCAAAGGCACATTACTGCCCTCACCGGTCACAAATAGAAGTTTAAATAGCTCACAAATCTCGCGAGACAGATTTTTAACGTGACGAGAAATAGGGGTGTGACGAGATCTTGTGCGATGAGATCTCATGAGAATAAACTCAACGATATTTCTCGGCGCGTAAAAAAATCCACAACCGCAGCATTATTGTGAACATACAGCATGTTCTGATGTTCACTGTGGAAATGTATTAAACCTGGTTATTCTTGGTCCCTGCTTATGGTGTTATAAAAAGCTTCTGATTCAGAGTTAGAACGGATATCAACATGCTTCCAGAGTTTAATACATTTCCACAGTTAACATCACAAGTACGAATGCTGTGTTTGTGGACTGGAAGGGCTGAGGGCAGGTTACACAACACCATTAGAAAATGTAGTGATATCAAGCTCTGTTTGGATTGGAGAATACACTGCACAACAACAATTTCATGAGCAAAAGCAAAGTTACACAAAAAAATGTACGGCTACACACATTTAGTGTGTGGCACCTTTGTACATGATTGGCTGTGACTCAGCAGGAGGTAAGACAAATGGAAACAAAGTGTAAAAATAAAAAAACAAAAATGACTTGCGTTAAGGTGTGGATATTCTGTGGGTGCATTGCTATTGTATACTTTGCACGGTCATCTCATATTTAATGTGATTTGGATATGAATGACCTTTAACTGAATGGATGTTCCTCCACTGTGCCATTTGACCAGGCCCTGTCCATTGATTAGCAGTGATGCATGCATGCCCTGCAGGTCCATGTCCTCTAATGGGAACGGTACTGTGTACATCCAAAGACTCATAAGAGATAAGCTGCGTTGATTATTCGAAGTAAAACATTTTCGCTGGCATTTCGCTTCACGATCGTTGGTTGTTTTTGCTTGAGGATAGTCTATGGCACCTAATAATGAACCAGTAAGAACATATCTACATTGGTACCAGGTATAAAAGCAGACTAAGAATGCACCGAGATCAAGTTTGCTCAGACTATATTCAGAAGTGTTCCCGAATGCACGTGTCCACATTCTTTTAACAGTGTGAGCACCAATGACTCCTGGGTCACATGGAAGGCTCATTTATTGACCTGAATCTGGTGCATGAGTCTGAAACGTGTCCACATATGTAGAGAAAAGAAATAACCAGCCTTACTACTGATGCCCTGTGGTTGTCCACAGCTGACTGGGTGATGGAGGCTGTGAGTGAGGAAGTGACATCTGATCCCAATCTGCTCTTTTATTCCCTACTGATTTGGTGTATTATTTACAGTAAATGTGGGTTGTGAAGATGGCTTCACAGGCTTCAACGTGGCTGTTTAAGAACTCCACAAATATCCCATGATGCATCTGCATATCAGCGTCACCTCCTGACCATCTCCACTGTGTTCCCCTGCTGCAGACTGAACAGGCCTTGTTGGGCCTCTGCCACGACGTGATGTGTGAGCTGATTAACTATCCACATTTATCTTTTTTTTGTTACCTCTTTGATCTGAACTTACAGAGCTGATTGCTTGCTACGTTTTTAATTCAACAGTTTTTCTTCTGTTTGTGATTACAAAAATGAGACAGCAAAAAAAATCCATCCACTTTCTTTCACTTATCTGAGGTCCAACAGGGAACCCAAGTTCTTCTTGGGGGATGCCAAGGCATTCCCAGGCTGAAGGGAGTCTAATCCCAGTTGGACCAGAGTTAAAACTGAGTGTCTCCGTTTATCATTTAGTAAAACTGCCCCTCTGTACTGTTCCTTACATTAGGATGCCTATATTTTTTTTTGAGGGGGGCAGGGGGTCCACATCCATTCATAGCTAAAATAAGAATGAAAATCAGGTCGTTATCATGACAGCTTTATAGAAGACAGCTATACGTACGTAGCACATGCCTGCATTGCTTCCGACTAAAACAACGAGCATGTAGATGCCGTTTGTGCACACAGTTTTATGCATCTGCTCTCTGGTGTCAACAGACACAGAACAGACATGGCGCCCTTTTCCCGTTGCAGGTTTATGATGAATGCTTTAAGGGAAACAAATCCATACATTTAAAATGAGTACAAGTTGGTTTCCTGAGTAAGAGTGAGTGGGCCGGGCAGACCGCTGCTGATGCACTTCAGACACTACCTGAATGCAGGAGTACATGATGATGACGATGCAGCGTTCACTCGCAGGAATGTGCTGCATAAACTAACAGCAGAAGGGTGCTGTATTTGGTTGAGAACATGTTCATATCAACAGTCACTGACATAAACCTTTACACACAACTACATGCGCTCTTTTATCGTCCTTCTACACAACCACTGGCTGCAACAGTGAATTCAAACAAAAAGGAATGAAATATATCAAACTGTAAGAAAAAACACTTTTTACAGCTTACAGCTGAGATATCTGAGGATCATCATTTGCCCTGCCGTCATTCTCAAAAGCTGCCTTATTATCCCGTGAACCACAGCATCATCTGAACACTGTCTGAATGTAAATGACACCCAAACCTCTGTTCCTCCTGACAATGTTCTCCTCACTTTCAGCTTAGGTTTCCAAGAGAAAAAATGGCAGAGACCATGCATCTCGGTCAGATTACAGAAACCACTGTCTGTCTAATCAGAAAACCATCCATTTACGGTGCGTTTCAGCAGGGGAAACCAGCCTTCGGCTACATTCAGTGCAAGCTGTATCAACCTCAGAGTCACGCGCCTTCTTCAGAAAAATGGCTTTACTCATATGAAACATGCTGAAGTCTAAGAGCCAAGCAGAGACCCAAAACTACCCGACACTGACGGCTCAGGACACCAGCACCTAATGTTAGCTTTAACTTAACGCTCTCTACTGTGCTTTTTGTGGGGTATTCAGCTTTTCTAACGTCTGAAGTGAGGGGATGTCTTCTCTAAAGGGATGTGGTACATCTGAAGCGTACCTCTACATGGGAGCTGGCTTTTCTACCAAATGTATGTTTATAGTCACATACTGCGGCTTCTACTGATCAGTCAGCAGCACAAGACAGTCTCATTTTTTTGTTTAGCCATTCCAACTGGATGCAACTCCCCATTCAGACCAGCAGAGACTTCTGGGGGTGAGGATTGCTTATATCCGTCTGTGCATATCCATGTGCTTGAGTCATAGACTGACCTCTACATTCAGGCCTAGCTGCACGTTAACATGAGAAAGGGCAATGTCCTGCGTGCCTGTCAGCACAGTGGTGGCAAACATTGTGTCCAGAACACCATGAATGAAGAATGTGCAACATTTTTGTTCATTGCTGTTCATTTTTCTCCATTCCGTGAAGTGCTTTCAGGTAACTCTTTTGTGAACTGGAGTTATAAAGCGGGTGAAAGTGGAGCTGAAATGGAAGCCCGACTACGGCAGGACAAAAAGGTAAAGAGCAGGAACGGTTACAGTAAGACACAGTTACTGGCACGAGATGAGATAGCCAGTCTACCCAGGACAAAGCAGGAAATTAAACAGAATTCCTTTCTTAACGGCCAATAAACCACGAGACGGACAGTGTGGGGCATGAGTCACACTCCCAGCCTTTCTTATGAAGTATTTGCCATCTTATCTATTGGAAAGCCCACAGGTGCTAAAAGACAGCAACCTTTTAACGGGATCATTACAGAAGCCGTTCCTTCTTTCTTCAATAACAAAGTTCGATTTCTCAAATGTTCGATAATGCTGAAGAGAAGCAGCTGCAAAGCCATCATTTCAATGTGGAACAAATAAAAAGCTTTGATGACACCACCTCTCAAAGTGGCGTCACTGTTTGCAACACCTTCACATGCTCATCTATGACACAACACAAGTGTTTCAAAGTCATTACGGGAACTGCTTCAAGAGGTGAGAGGTGTCCGCATAGAGATGAAAGAAGCATTTAATCCAGTCCTGGCACAGTTCGTTTTAAACAGTCGGACAAAAGGGTGACGCCAGGTCATGCTTCTGGTGTCATTACGCAACATCCAAATGAAGGTCTGCTTGTGTTGCGCAGCATTAGGTACAGTTTGAACATCTGTGTGAACATCTGGCTTCGTAGAGGGGCTCAGACTCCTGTGTGCCTCCAGCTCTGATGCCCTGTGGTTGTCCACAGCTGACTGGGTGATGGATGCCTCCAGCTCTGACAGACTTTAGCTGTTTAGTCACAAATTGCCTTGGTTACCCCCACATTTCATGTTCAGTGTTTCAGTTTAATGAAATTGAAGTGATTCAATAAAAAAAGGGCACCCAATACCAAGCAAATCATTCTAAGTCCATATCCATAGCTGCTGAGCACCGATAAGAGCGCAGACAACACCAAATGACTTAACTGAGCTTCGTCTACGCAGCTGAAGCAACACAAAGGCCAGCTTTGTAGCACTGCTGCGCAAAATCTGCCATGATTCCTTACATGGAAAAACCTAATTATGTCATTTCATTTCACAAGTGTTCAAACGCTCGTAACAGGACAGCTGAGCAGTCAAAGTTTTACCAACTCCACCTAAACTTTTACCAACTACAGGAGGCAGAACAAGAGGAAAAGGGATTCATCTCCACCAACACTGGCACACGTTCATCAGCAACTAATCCTTTCTGAATTCTAACGACTGAATGAACTCTCCTAAAGAAGGAAAAACAGAGAAAAAAAACAGAATCGAGTACGAAACACTTCAGAGAATCTTTTACAGCAAGAAGTGACTTCTACCCATGAAGGAGAGTCCCTCCTCTCTGGTGCCGGCCTCTTCATCGTCACCATTTCTAAACGCTTCTTTTAGATTGTTGGAGTGCGTGTCATGAGTGTTGAAGCCTTTATGCTGTTTGCATGGATTTCTGTTAGTCCTTCAGAATGCTTTACATTTACTATCTCTGTCCACACACGATTCATCTGATGCTGCCCCCCCGCACAGCTCTGTCAGTGGCAGAGAGACGCGATCGGATGTCCACCATCTCAGACATCTCACCATTGTTTGGAAAAACCTCCCACCACTGAGTTCATTATTCTTTTACTGTGCTGAAACTCTCCCAGAGTTGGATTCCCTGCTACCTGGTGAGCTTTTGTTGATGGAGCCAAAATGGCCTGGCCACACACTGCTGAGATTTTTGTTTTCAAATTGTGTTGAATTACTATGCGAGTCCTGCGCGAGTGTGAAACAGGTGATGAGTGAGGCACCTACAGACAGAGGGGAGCTTTGTTATTCAGCAAGGCAGCCGAATCTGTGAGTGGCTCAGTCTCAGTGTGGGATGGAAGCAGGCAAACACTGCAGTGAGCCACGGAATGCTACTTTGTTAGGCAGCTTCATGCTTCGCTTGCTGGAAATGAAGCGCACCAAAGAACACACCAATCCCTGTTTTCTCATTACTTTGGCTCTGTAACACTGGGAGCAGCACCTCAATGCAGTCATTCCCTCTGTTCGCTAATGGTAAAGAATGATTCTTCAGTCTCACAGCAACAATTTTCCCCATTCAACAACCTTGAATAAAAGAATGCTGTTTTTTCTTCAGCACTGCAGTTACGACTGAACACTTCAAGAATAACGTGACTAAATACAGTGGGCCGACCATCTCAGTGCCACCAGCCTCTGACTCCCCACCACGTGAGCTCTGTGCACATGTGTTTGCTAAATTAAGGCACCGATGGTGGCCTCCTTCTGTGAATGAACCAGACCGTTGCTTCTATACAAGCCTGCATGTGTACACGCAATCACACATGTGGTTGTAAACGACTTGAAACAAGTAGAACGTAAAAAGGACGTCTGCCAGTTTTCCATGATGCTCACCACTGTGTCAGGGAGGTTGAGCTTAGCTTGATCTGTGCGTCACATGCTGCTGCCAGAGCAAATGACTTCTAAACATCTGGAGCTCCACATCAAAGCGTTTCCTCATGAGCAACATGCACGTGGAAGCTCTGGACTTGTGGTACGTTGAGTGAGGCACACAGACAAAATCGCTTTGTCCAAGTGTCCTCAGTTCAAGGTGAATAATTAAGATCTGGAAACATTGGCTTTCTTATCGAGGGAAACGGGAGACAGTGCTGACACACTGAGGTAGGTGCTACAACTGGCAGAAGATGTCCACACACACACAGATGAATCAATCGAGCTTCATTTTCATGATACCGACGTTCATCAAATGACTTTTTATTTCTTAGATGGGACCATTTCTAACATTAAACTGAGCATTTCATTTTAGGAAAAGCATCTCCTTTTACAAAGAAACCAAAGTCGGCAGTTGTCACAGTACTTGTTGTCTAAAGTAAAGCATCTGCAAAAAAGCCTTTATTTGTCAGGGAGCTCACTTTTTTTGCTTTAATGTCCTCAGGTCACTGTGGGTTCCAGTGAGTTGTGTTTGGATCCCAGTCAGATCTGTTAGCCTTGGCCGGTTTTTTTTCAAACATGTCTTTGTTTTTCTTACAGTATCACAGCCGTACCCATTCATTAAAGCCAAAGCCAGTTTGTTGTGGCTCGCTACAGGGGTGGTGGGTAGGGAGGGGGCGACGGGATCATGTGAGAAAGTCATGTCAACATTCAGCACTCATACCGTGACTGAGCCCCAAGTTGAAATGGTGCACATGCTTCGTAAAATGCTGAGCTTAGCAGGTCTGGGAGAGGACAGTAGGTCTGCCTTGTGGCACTGTGTGCAGCAAGAGCAAAGACTGCAGGCAGCAGGAAATGAGATTATGAAGGTCATCGCTGTTGTACTGCTTCAAGGGAACAAAAATTCAGAGAATGCAGAAGAAGGATCTCGAGGCATTGAGAGAATATCTTAGAAAATACTACTGCAACCCACTTTCTGTGCTCAGTTAATCTCAATGTGTGCCTGCGGTTTGTACAGATATCACAACATTTGGGTGACAATCTTTAATTTGGCTTCCATATACATCTCATGTATGAATCACAAGATAAAAACTTAAATATGTGCATGAAGCACGTAGATTTCACTGCGTTTTGTTACATTGATGTCCTGTTAGAAGCACCAAAAATGTGAATAATCATAATCATGAGGTTCATTTGGGACTGAATCTGTCTCATTTGACTTGCTGCAATATAAATGATTAATTCACCCTATACCAATGCCTGATGTAGCCACTAAAACTGTGTGAGATCACAACATCAACGGTTCAGAGGATGGACCTGAAAACAAACAGCTACATCTAAAAATGGCTAGGTCTACCTCGCTGCCCCTTTCGCGCTTCCTCTTTTGGCAATAACATACTTCAGCTCCCACTGAAGTCACTTAACCTAGGCTTCAAGCAGGAAAAAGTGACACTACCACTTGAACTGAGAGACTCATCTGACCCAGTGGTACACCATGCCAATGCCCCAGTCTGAACAGGGCGAAAATGAAAAGCTGGTCAAGCAGTTGACCAGGCTATCAGGTGGCTGCAAAATCGGGAGGTAGTTGGGATGGTGCCGCTTGGCAGGTCAGGGCTCGGAAGTGGGCCAGCCTTCAAGAGGTGGTGCAGAGCCTCAAAGAGGAAAAGAAAGGAGCTGGTGATCTCAGAAGTCCCACAGATGGAGTATGAAACACTGAAGATCAGAACAGTTGCCAGCAGGACCCTCACTTAGGTCCATATGTGGAAGATCCCACAGGCTAGGCTGAGCTTCCTCATTAGGTCCACATAGGTTACCCACCCAAGCCCACAGAAGCATCTCTGGTATGGCTGAAAGACAATGCAGTCTATGTGAAGCCAAAATGCCCAGCTTGCAGCACATACTCACTGGCTGCAAATCAGCCTCGACCCAGGGCAGCTGCAGATGGTGTCACAATCAAGTGCTCCATAAACTGACAGGGGTGTTGGAGGAACGCAGGTCTGAAGCCAACAAAACCAGCCATCCGATGTGCAAATACACTTTGTCAGACAAGGAGCACAGGCAGAAAACGCCAGCCAGAGGCAGTGGCCAATGCCGAGGCCTGGATGTGACTGGCAGGTGAAAGCAGGTCTGAACCAGCAGCTCAAATTTCCCATCAAAATCCCTGTATCATCCCTACAGCCTGACATTGTTCTGTGGTCCGTCTCTGCCAGGACAGTAATCATAACAGAACTTACAGTGCCATGGGAAGAGTCGACAGAGGCAGCTTTCCAAAAAAAAACAAAACAAGAGGGAGTGGCACAGCAAGCTTGCTGCAGCATTCAAAGATTCTTATTGTCAATTCATTACATGTACAGGACATACGGGAGGATCGAAATGCTGTTTCTCATCTTGGTAATAAAAAAGTATTGAAGAAAAGTCAATGGCACAAAGAATAAATAACAGTGCTCTGTACAGAATGACAGTAGTGCAAATACAATAATGGCAATGGACAGAGAGGAAGTACAAAATAGAGCATCTTGTGAAATGTGCACGGATAGTAGTGCAAATGATCAACAGCCGATATGACAGTCTGACAACTGACAACAGCAGGTGTGACAACTGGCAAATGGTGTAGCAAAGTGCAGGAGCGAGTGAGCAGCAGATGTAGTAAATAATCAACAGAGTGGACAGAGTGCAGCATCCTGACATCCTGGTGGATGCAGCTGTTCAAGGATCTTGTGACCTGGAGGCTCCAGTACCTTTACCCTGAAGGCAAGAGGCTGAAGAGAGAATGTGAGGAGTGTGAGGTGACACCACCAACGCCGATGGCCATGCAGGTGAGGCGGGTGTTGAAATGTTAATGAGGGAGGGCAGTGGGGTACCGATGGTCCTGCTTGCTGTATTCACTACATGTTGCAGAGTCTTCCGGCTAGAGGCGCTGCAGCCTCCATACAATACAGTGATGCAGCCTGTGAGGACACTCAATGGTGCCCCAATAAAAGGATGGGAGGGAGTGACTCATACTTTCCTTAATTTGCGGATGAAGTAGAGGAAAGTTTGTGCCTTCTTCCCCAGTGATGCAGTGTTGTTGGACCAGGAGATGTCCTCTGAGATGTGCACCCCCAGGAACTTTGTGCAGCTCACTGAGTGTTTTCGGCAACAATCTCTCTGGTGTTTCCCATGTTCAGGAAAAGGATGTTGTTTTTGTACCACTGGACCAGTTCACCTCATTCCTGTAGTTATCAGTAATGAGGCTCACCACAGTAGTGCTGTCCGCAAACTCGATATGGTTGGTGCTGTAAGCTGGTACACAGTCAAGGATCAGCAGGGTAAAGAGCAGCGAGCTGAGCACACAACCTTGTGGGACCCCTGTCTTCAACATGATGATCTTGGAGGCGTTACCACTGACCCGCACATTTTGTGGCCTCCCCGTAAGAAAGTCCAGCACCCAGTTACAGATAGGTTTTAAGTCCCAAGTGCCTGAGTTTTTGTATTAGCTGTTGGGGTATAATTGTGTTGAATGTTGAAATGAACTCTTAGAACAACATTCTTTGCATCCTGGTGGGTGAGGGCTGGATGGAGAGTAGCGGAAATGGCGTCCTCTGTGGACCCGTTTGACCTGTATGCAAACTGGTGCGGGTCATAGTAGGGAGAGAGGATGGACTTGATGCTCTGCATGATGGTGCAAGTTAGAGCTCCAGGCCGATAGTCATTGTAGCTGGATGGGAGAGCATGTACTGAAGCATGTTTGATGGCACTCAGTTGCAGTAGTCAGTTGCAGTTCTATAGTTCGGGTTGGCTCGCCTCCTTCAGCTATAAAACAGCCTGCAGAGCTGCCTGCTTGTCACTCACAGCAAGCGGAGGTGCGTGGGGGGAGGGGCACTACGCTGCACATGGCGTGCAACAAAAAACGCTCACAGCGCAGGGACGGTATGACAGAAAATGTTAGTGACTTTTTCATACCGTGGTATACCTTGAAACCGGTATACTCTGACTTCTGTCTTCCAACAACAGAAACAACATTGCAGGATGGTCCACATATTTATAAGAATGTGCCCAAGTGGTAGTAACAACGCCATCCCCATCCAATAAACCCTTCTATATCTATGTGAGAAATGATCAAAGTCCAACTTATTCTGATAAGTTACAGTGTAACAGCATACCTTAATGTTGGCGAAGCTTATAGGCTTGTTCCCCAAAAGATTAGTCGTCAAGAGCAACCTGTGGAACATTCAGCTTTATTTTTAAAGGAATCATTTCTGATCAGTTAGACATTCATATAAATTCAACACCAACTGAATCTTGTGTTTGAGGGAATCTGCATAGCTGATAACTGTATTGGATTCTCAGCTTAATTACTGTACATGTAATGGTCTCGGGGGGGGGGGGTTGTTGCTGTGCTATTCCTGACATCAGGCTCAACGTGACGCATGGAAATCTGGGTTAAAACTATTGTAAAAGCTATTGCTTATGCTGAGACAAAAGGAGTCCTTCTCCTGTCACAGCTCACAGCAGAGGCTCAGGTGTCCTTTTCCTTCCTGTTTTCATGTACAATCTGTGCAGCTAACATAAAGAGTGTGTGTGTGTGGGGGGGGGTGGTCATGTAAAAGGAAAATTTAAAAAAAAAAGGGAACACTCAAACAGAGGTTCTATTGTGCAAGCTAACCTCACATTTACCGCACAGAGCAGTGATGGACCTGAGTGCTGTTCAGCAACACACACTACAGGCAAAGTGCTGGCAACATGCTTTCCTCATCTCCACATAAACCTCATGAGTAATTACCTGATTGAATCAGTACACTGGACAAACAACTCTGTAAGACACAACCAAACACACCTAATGCAGCTGAGCATGCTCAGAACAGTCTCTGCTCCAACACGCCTCAAAGCTCAGACTTTCTGGACCATTTCCAGAGCAGAAAGTGTAGCAGGATTCACATCCTGTCACATGACCACACAAAGCTGTAACAACCAAAGGTTTTCTTTCATTTCACCAAAGAAGCCAAAAATAAAAAAGACAAGCATTCTGCTGGGAATAGTCAACGAGTCAGAGGTTAACGCAATGATTTAGCTTGGTTTGTTATTTAACATTTATTTCATGCAGTAAAACACCATCTGTGGAGATGAGATACGATCTTGACCATCAGTACAACCTGAGGCCATATTCTCAGTCCCTTATCTCAGGTCTCACACCTTTATTAGAAATACTGCCCAAATGCAATGTATTGAATCATTTAGAATACAGAAACTTCATGTTTTCCATATACTGAACCGCTGAGGAACTGATAACGAGATGCAGATGGTTGGTGCATCAGAACTGCTCAGTTTTCAGCTTCATGGACCACTGTGATGACCAGTGCACCAGTATCCTGCACGTTATCACTTTCGATTGTTAATCTACAACTAAATGTGATAAGCAATAACCTTCTTGGCTATAATTCTCGATTTAGCACCTATGATATTCAGCTGTGAATGTGAATGTCAGATTCAAACAAGTCAATAAGTCAGTAACAGAATTATTGCGACAGGAAAGCCGGAATCCATCTGGCTCTTTTTGGTCAAATATGGACCATGATACACACACAAACCTGTCTTAAAAGTTCTTTGTCAAAATAAAGACAAAGAGGAGTTTGCCCTTTGAAATCTCTATAGGCCAAATTAAGCCCTGGAGAAAGAACTTCTAAACAACAGCCTCACTCCTTTAAAAGCATCTTCCCCTTCATGAATATCTGACCTGGAAAATATTCTAAAGCTCAATGGCAACACACCACATACTGTTCTCATCAAATACTGCGGTCATAATGCTTCTGAAATACTGTGCACCTGCAGTGTGTGCATGTTAAAAACCAGGAGTGTGCATGTGACGAGAGCGTGCAGAACTGAAGCCAGGGGAAGAAAACGATGATGAATTCATTACATGTACAGGACATACGGGAGGATCGAAATGCTGTTTCTCATCTTGGTAATAAAAAAGTATTGAAGAAAAGTCAATGGCACAAAGAATAAATAACAGTGCTCTGTACAGAATGACAGTAGTGCAAATACAATAATGGCAATGGACAGAGAGGAAGTACAAAATAGAGCAGCTTGTGAAATGTGCACGGATAGTAGTGCAAATGATCAACAGCCGATATGACAGTCTGACAACTGACAACAGCAGGTGTGACAGTCTGACAACTGACAACAGCAGGTGTGACAACTGGCAAATGGTGTAGCAAAGTGCAGGAGCGAGTGAGCAGCAGATGTAGTAAATAATCAACAGAGTGGACAGAGTGCAGCATCCTGACATCCTGGTGGATGCAGCTGTTCAAGGATCTTGTGACCTGGAGGCTCCAGTACCTTTACCCTGAAGGCAAGAGGCTGAAGAGAGAATGTGAGGAGTGTGAGGTGACACCACCAACGCCGATGGCCATGCAGGTGAGGCGGGTGTTGAAATGTTAATGAGGGAGGGCAGTGGGGTACCGATGGTCCTGCTTGCTGTATTCACTACATGTTGCAGAGTCTTCCGGCTAGAGGCGCTGCAGCCTCCATACAATACAGTGATGCAGCCTGTGAGGACACTCAATGGTGCCCCAATAAAAGGATGGGAGGGAGTGACTCATACTTTCCTTAATTTGCGGATGAAGTAGAGGAAAGTTTGTGCCTTCTTCCCCAGTGATGCAGTGTTGTTGGACCAGGAGATGTCCTCTGAGATGTGCACCCCCAGGAACTTTGTGCAGCTCACTGAGTGTTTTCGGCAACAATCTCTCTGGTGTTTCCCATGTTCAGGAAAAGGATGTTGTTTTTGTACCACTGGACCAGTTCACCTCATTCCTGTAGTTATCAGTAATGAGGCTCACCACAGTAGTGCTGTCCGCAAACTCGATATGGTTGGTGCTGTAAGCTGGTACACAGTCAAGGATCAGCAGGGTAAAGAGCAGCGAGCTGAGCACACAACCTTGTGGGACCCCTGTCTTCAACATGATGATCTTGGAGGCGTTACCACTGACCCGCACATTTTGTGGCCTCCCCGTAAGAAAGTCCAGCACCCAGTTACAGATAGGTTTTAAGTCCCAAGTGCCTGAGTTTTTGTATTAGCTGTTGGGGTATAATTGTGTTGAATGTTGAAATGAACTCTTAGAACAACATTCTTTGCATCCTGGTGGGTGAGGGCTGGATGGAGAGTAGCGGAAATGGCGTCCTCTGTCGACCCGTTTGACCTGTATGCAAACTGGTGCGGGTCATAGTAGGGAGAGAGGATGGACTTGATGCTCTGCATGATGGTGCAAGTTAGAGCTCCAGGCCGATAGTCATTGTAGCTGGATGGGAGAGCATGTACTGAAGCATGTTTGATGGCACTCAGTTGCAGTAGTCAGTTGCAGTTCTATAGTTCGGGTTGGCTCGCCTCCTTCAGCTATAAAACAGCCTGCAGAGCTGCCTGCTTGTCACTCACAGCAAGCGGAGGTGCGTGGGGGGAGGGGCACTACGCTGCACATGGCGTGCAACAAAAAACGCTCACAGCGCAGGGACGGTATGACAGAAAATGTTAGTGACTTTTTCATACCGTGGTATACCTTGAAACCGGTATACTCTGACTTCTGTCTTCCAACAACAGAAACAACATTGCAGGATGGTCCACATATTTATAAGAATGTGCCCAAGTGGTAGTAACAACACCATCCCCATCCAATAAACCCTTCTATATCTATGTGAGAAATGATCAAAGTCCAACTTATTCTGATAAGTTACAGTGTAACAGCATACCTTAATGTTGGCGAAGCTTATAGACTTGTTCCCCAAAAGATTAGTCGTCAAGAGCAACCTGTGGAACATTCAGCTTTATTTTAAAGGAATCATTTCTGATCAGTTAGACATTCATATAAATTCAACACCAACTGAATCTTGGGTTTGAGGGAATCTGCATAGCTGATAACTGTATTGGATTCTCAGCTTAATTACTGTACATGTAATGGTCTCGGGGGGGGGGTTGTTGCTGTGCTATTCCTGACATCAGGCTCAACGTGACGCATGGAAATCTGGGTTAAAACTATTGTAAAAGCTATTGCTTATGCTGAGACAAAAGGAGTCCTTCTCCTGTCACAGCTCACAGCAGAGGCTCAGGCGTCCTTTTCCTTCCTGTTTTCATGTACAATCTGTGCAGCTAACATAAAGAGTGTGAGTGTGTGTGTGTGTGGGGGGGGGGGGGGGGGGGTGGTCATGTAAAAGGAAAATTTAAAAAAAAAAAAAGGGAACACTCAAACAGAGGTTCTATTGTGCAAGCTAACCTCACATTTACAGCACAGAGCAGTGATGGACCTGAGTGCTGTTCAGCAACACACACTACAGGCAAAGTGCTGGCAACATGCTTTCCTCATCTCCACATAAACCTCATGAGTAATTACCTGATTGAATCAGTACACTGGACAAACAACTCTGTAAGACACAACCAAACACACCTAATGCAGCTGAGCATGCTCAGAACAGTCTCTGCTCCAACCCGCCTCAAAGCTCAGACTTTCTGGACCATTTCCAGAGCAGAAAGTGTAGCAGGATTCACATCCTGTCACATGACCACACAAAGCTGTAACAACCAAAGGTTTTCTTTCATTTCACCAAAGAAGCCAAAAATAAAAAAGACAAGCATTCTGCTGGGAATAGTCAACGAGTCAGAGGTTTGTTATTTAACATTTATTTCATGCAGTAAAACACCATCTGTGGAGATGAGATACGATCTTGACCATCAGTACAACCTGAGGCCATATTCTCAGTCCCTTATCTCAGGTCTCACACCTTTATTAGAAATACTGCCCAAATGCAATGTATTGAATCATTTAGAATACAGAAACTTCATGTTTTCCATATACTGAACCGCTGAGGAACTGATAACGAGATGCAGATGGTTGGTGCATCAGAACTGCTCAGTTTTCAGCTTCATGGACCACCGTGATGACCAGTGCACCAGTATCCTGCACGTTATCACTTTCGATTGTTAATCTACAACTAAATGTGATAAGCAATAACCTTCTTGGCTATAATTCTCGATTTAGCACCTATGATATTCAGCTGTGAATGTGAATGTCAGATTCAAACAAGTCAATAAGTCAGTAACAGAATTATTGCGACAGGAAAGCCGGAATCCATCTGGCTCTTTTTGGTCAAATATGGACCATGATACACACACAAACCTGTCTTAAAAGTTCTTTGTCAAAATAAAGACAAAGAGGAGTTTGCCCTTTGAAATCTCTATAGGCCAAATTAAGCCCTGGAGAAAGAACTTCTAAACAACAGCCTCACTCCTTTAAAAGCATCTTCCCCTTCATGAATATCTGACCTGGAAAATATTCTAAAGCTCAATGGCAACACACCACATACTGTTCTCATCAAATACTGCGGTCATAATGCTTCTGAAATACTGTGCACCTGCAGTGTGTGCATGTTAAAAACCAGGAGTGTGCATGTGACGAGAGCGTGCAGAACTGAAGCCAGGGGAAGAAAACGATGGAGCCCTTCTGCTTCGTATGTGGACAGAACAGCTTTCACAGACACAGGAGCGTGCTCGGTGCGTTGGGTGCTTCCAGCTTGTGTGTATGAACACACTCACACAAAATATATCCAACTTTTCAGGCCATGGGCAACGAGCGCACACCAAATAAAAGCTTTTGCTGTTACAGCTGAGATGCCAGTAAGTTTACAATGAGGCAATGCAACTAGAAGAACTATTCTGAGAGAAATTCACTCGTTCATATTAGCAGCCTTTATGCACTCTGTGGAGCTGCCACACTGACGGTGACGATATTTAGACAGAGTGTTTATGCTTGGCCGCACAAGGCTGAATAAATCTGCTCTGTCACCGTTTCCCTTCTGGTTAGTCGATACGGAAGTAAAGCACATTGCTCTTACTACTACCATCTGATCAAGGGCCTAATACAGCAGGACAGACAGACTTTCTTGCGCGTCCCTGCTGATGATATCCCGTCCTAATGACACCCAACTAACTACAACTTGAGCTCACCATGACTCCTCGTCTCAGTCACATAAGAGGCACTCAAGTGCTGCAACACAAGTCTGCTTCTTTGCCCCAAATGTGCACTCAATCACTCATTGATTGCTGTGAAAAGCATTCATGAGCAAGAATCAATAAGTACAATGGAATTTCCATTGCACGTTTGAATCTGGGTGTGCCATACAGAGAGAGGAAAACACTTGACTGTAAGACATGATATGGTGGAAACAGCAGGGTCAGTATGACCTTCAAATCATCACAACTCCACAAAGTCATAAAACTACTTCCATGCTACAGTGCAGCCCGACAGCCAATCACAGCAGCTAATTAAATCTGCTGGCAGCTGTAATTTTGTGGTGATGAAAAAGACTTCCCTTTACTGCATGAGAGGTTTGCCAGGAAAACTAGAAGCAGTCTGTCCCGGAGGAACAATAGGAGCCCTCTCTGCAACACAACCTTGGAAAAACACAAGACTGGCTTTTCATCACAAACTACTTCACGGCTGAATAAGGCAGAGGCTCATCAAGAGCTTTACAGATTATGGTACGGTGCAGAGAGATTGCTTTTCACCAGCTTTCATTAACTTCTTATTCATATTGAGGGACATGCTTTACAACCAACATATGCATCGATCAAGAATAGCTCAGCACCAAGTCAATGCCAAAATAAGAAAACACCACAGACCCCTCGTTTTTCTCCCTTTGGTACCAAAGGTTCCGTAGATGGAGATACTGGACAGTAAATTCCATGTTACATGGTGGTGGAGACTGCAACTAAATTTCTTTGCAAATTGCTTTTGCATTCAAATCTGGAATAATTAATTGTAGAACTTAAATGGAACTGGTACAGGCAATCACAAATTGCATTATGCAACATCCCATCCTTATCACTGTTCAAAATTTCTCAAAGCAGGCCAGTAGCTGCATCTTTGACCTGACTGAGCTTTCCAAACTCATCTGCACTGATCACACCTCAAGGTCTTTGTATTGCGGTCCGGTTTGGTTGGAGTCAGTGGCTACATGCACAGCCGAGCTGAGCAACTTAAATGGAACACCATCCTTGTCACAGTACACATGCAGGGGAGCTAAACCGAGTTGTGGACTGTGTTACTGCCTCTAACCTCCTCTGTGGGAGATCATGGTACATGAAGTCCAGCTGAACTCACTGCTCAGACGCCGCCTTTAAGGTGCTTTAACGGGGATTCTGTGGCTATGACATCAGGATTTTATTAGAGCAGAGCCACAGTCTGGAAACGCTTTAACACGTAGTCTTAATGGGCTGATTTCCAGTCCCACTTTCTGACAAAAGAAACAAAAATATGTGAATGAGAGCAGCTTTTTTGGAATTCATCTGGATTAATATACATTTTACCGAGTTCCTAGGCCCATTAGTCTACTTGGATGTGTACATGGAGGAGTGGTTTGGTCCTAAACAACATCCCCTGAAGCTCAATTTCATATGATTTCAGTTGGACAAACATGTCAACATACATTTTACCAGTCCAGTTTTGGTCTGACTGACATGACAAAGTGTTTCTAATGTCATGTGAACAATGAACACCGTCACCAAAACGCTCCGGGTCGTGTCATTTCTTACTCCTCCTCACTCTCAGTAATCTGCATCCATGTGTTCAGTGTTTTAGCACACGTAAATAACCATATTTGAGATAAATGACAGGAATAGGAGTGATCTATTCTAATATTGGTATTTACTGATGTCATTCACGATTAAGATATTGATTTTTTTTTTTTTTTTTTTTTTTTTTTTATAAATGGGGGAAGTCTAACCAAACAATCACAACTTAATTGCAGAATTAGTTCATTATTACTTTTCACTGAAACCAATTATAGTCTCAGTAGTCCTGTTTATATCTATGTTTGCCCAAGTTGCATTATCTTCTGCTGCCGTTTGCTCTACTCTTGCTGCTGGTAGTGTCCCGACGCAGGGGTAGAGATATTAACCCAACCTTAATATTTCACCTCAGTCAAAGAGCTACGGTACTGAATGGATCAGTATCAGCAAATATGTCAAGTCTGCCTTTGAAGCCTAATCAGAAAACCAAAATTGTGGATCCCTGCATTTCTAATGACTAAAAAAAAAAGATAAAATACACACACATGCAACTATATTAGTTTTAATTGCATTTAAACTTTGTGCTTATATATATATATATATATATCTTTAAATTGGAATACCCAACAGAGGAGAAGAAATACCAAAAACATATTCAACTTACTTGCAAACATACACGGACATCATGAACGCTCCACTGCTAATGGAATCTCAGGGATGAGTAGTGATTGAAGACTTTCTGAACAGTCACTGAACTGAAGAAATTAAATGTTTATGATTACATCATTTATTTTAGAGCTATTCTGATTGAATTGACTGCTGGTGGTAATATCTCCTCATCACCATTAGGTGGCAGTAATGTAGAAACTGTTGGTCAGCGACCATGAAAAAGCCAACAGAAGAGAGCACACCAGTGCAGGCTCTGGTGGGACGCCAATGGCACAGCGAGCCTGTGTGTGGAACTGTCCAAAGCCAGCACACTTCAGGTTTAACATGACTGCACCATCAGCTTTTTTCAACAGATGTCTGAAACTATTGGACAGATATACGACACATTTTGCACGACTTTAATGACAGCATTGCATCGTGAAGGGACACGATGGCAAAATGAACGAGAGTTGTGCTTTGGGGGACTCGGCTGCATGATTTTACTATTACTTGAAGTACACATCCCTCGTCTTGACCCAGGCTGTTCTGGACTGTCCGAATGATTTGACAGTTGTCTCTTTGGGCCATTTGTCCACAGTGGACACCTCCTATTCTGCCATCTCCACCCAGTTGAATGTGGATCATGTTGAGAAACAGCTTCTGTGCAGGCAAGCTAATCCAGCATTGAGACTCAGATGCAATACGTTTATAATGTGGTTTGGAACCTTTTTGATCAATGAAACAATGTCTTTAGCCCAATCACTTTTTTATTAATAATAAATTATTCTTCACGCCACCTCAGACAAAGTCTAATTAAGTCCAATTCACATTGCTCAAACTAGAAAAACTTTTCCATTTCACTTGATTCCAGGCCTAAGCTTGTATTTCTGGATTTAGTGACATAGGTTTCACTGACAATGGTTCACAAAAGTGTTTCTGGGCCCAGGCAGAGTTGTCCTCCACAGGATCATGTTGCTATGGACCGCAGCCAGTCCTTAATGGTTCTCAGCTTTATCACCTGCATACAGAGGCGGGCGATTCCTCTGAAAGGTCTGTATTTGTAGTATCTTTACCACCCTCTCTTCGTGCGCCTTCCATTTCCAGTCATGTTACAGGTTTCTGTCGTCACTGTTTTTTGTGTATGGCTCAAAGTTCTGGTCCGCTGCACACTTTTTAACAAACCACAGCACCCACTGCAGGAAAATTCCCATTTTAAAGCTGAGCATCAGTTGCATGGCAGTGTGCAGGTTCACGGCACAATCCCTGGCTTCCACTTCTTCAAAGTGTGTGTGACAGAAAAAAAGCCCAAACACTGGCTGAAACTTTTTAAAGAAAGGTGTGTGTGAACGTGGCTCGTAGAGCAAAGCACTTTGACTGATCAACAAGACTAGAAAAGTATAATATAAATGCAGTCCGTTTTGTTGTAATGTCGGTTTATCCTTACATAGGTGAGAACTAACACCAGAAAAACGGAACCTCCCAACTAAATTGCAGCAGTTTTGATCTCAAATATCATGAGACACCACAGCCTAGCAGGCCAGCTGGGGGATAAGTGGAGCATTCAGAGAAAGCACATGCAGGCGGTGTCTGTGGAGCATCAGCATCTATACACAACACGAGCTGAGAGCCACGAGGCGCTCTGAGGGGACTGACGTGGTCGTCCTGTCGTGATTTCCAGCTTTTGAAACTATGATGAGGCATTCAGCTGTTTACATAAGCCATCTAGCACGCGCAGTAAAGCACCCGTTTCCTGCCCGTCTCAGCCTGCTCGGACTCGTGTGGAGAGCTTACCTTGTCCAGCTCGTCATGGAGCTCCGACAGGGTGGGTCTGATGAGTTTCTCCCCAAGTGGCGCTGCCGTCTGCCGGTAGAAATCTATGTTGGGCACGGCATCGATGGTGTTGTGGCCAAAAGTCCTCAGGTAATATGTGTTGGTGTGGGTGTCATAGTGATAATGATGCTGGCCCCCTGTGGATGAATGCAAGCTGGTCTCACTCATCACCGTGTCACCGTTCTGTAATCCCTCTTGCGGCGCTGCCTCCGGAGAGGCCGCGCTCCCTGCTCCGCTCGGATCCGCGAAGTTCACCACTCGAAACCGCCCTTTGGCTTCCTCTCCGCCCACCCCAGAATCAGGACCTGGACCATCTGGCGCAGCAGCGGAGTTCTCAGTGCTGGGAGACTTCTCATCAGAGGCGCCCGCAGCTTCAGTCACAATGTCTACCTGGAACCGACTCTGGCTGGGCGTCGGACCCAGCGGCCTCTGCCCCGCATCTGGTGCTAGGAGCTCGTTATCCGTGGCGACAGTCTCTGTCGGGGCGGAAGGCGAGGAGGATGGTTCCGACATAGCTCAGAATCAGCGGTGAAGGTAGGAACTGAGTGGACAAAACGGTCTTTTAAACGGTCAGCAAACTCAATGAAGAAAGTGTGGAAGCCCGGGAGGCGCCCCGTGACAATGACCGGGAAGCACACGCTGCTCCGCCTGGTGAGAAAAGGCTCAGGGTAGCCGAACGGCGCGAGGTAGGAGTGGACGATAGCTCGTTAGCTTCTTTGGGACACGCGACTATAGGCTGCAGAAGTTTTAGCCACTTTTCCACTTCTCCCTCCGCGATATGAAATCCAAATCTCAAAGGTACGCTTCCTTCTCTCAGAGCTAAGGCGACCTCCTCGGATCTTTGCGTTGGTCTGTTCAGGATGCTGCTGTCGACCTTGCCGCGACTCCTCCTAAACTCCCAGCTCTTCCCTCGCTGCTATTATACACACTGCACACGACATCGGAGAAGGGAGGGCTCCTGCAGAGGGGGCCTCGCGAGATATCACTGAGTGAATGACTTTTTTGCTGGATGGGGACAATATCGCGAGAAGACACCACAATACCCAAATAGTAGGCGTGACCTTACCGAGCTCCCATGGAAAGAAAAGATGGTGACGGTAAAGGAGGGGGCGAAACGGCACTTCCAAGCCAACCAGCAGTGTGTGTTCAGGTGCTGCAGTGTGTCTAAGGGATCCTTCCTCTGTAGCTTCACATAGGCAGGCCTCACACAGTGCTTCCTGTCATTCTGCAGGTTCCTGTAGTTGAAAGTCATTTGCTAAACACTCCTTTGTGGTATTGTATTGTTGTCAGTTTAGCCCAAAAACTTCAGCAGTTAAGAATTAGATTAGAATTAGTTATGAATCATCACATCAGGGATGGGGAAAATGATCAAATCTTTGACTTATCAAGATGGGAATGTGGAAGATTCTGAACTGAATCAGAAATATGGGAATGGACTTTCTGTGTGTTAACTGATAACTTGAAGTTTACAGAACATGAAAGGGGGAACTGACAACAGTGAAAGTGCAGCGCTTGCATGAAATCCAACCAGCCCTCTTTGCTTTAAGAGCTACCATTAAGCTATATCATTACTTTACATGTTTTCTGCCGGGGAGGATGAAAGCCACCCAGCTGTAGTTGCTGCCAACCAGAGGGCCATTGAGCAAGCAGTGCCAAAGTTTCCATGAAACTCAGAAAGGATGAAGCACATTACAAACTGTAGCTCAGGAGGAAGAGCGGTCGCCCACCAATCAGAAGGTCGGTGGTTCGACTCTGGCTTCCCTGGGCTACATGTCAAAGCGTCCTTGGGCAAGACACTGAACCCCACGTTGCCTATCGGTGTATGAATGTGTGTGAATGATTAGAAAGCACGTAGTTATGTGTATCCTAATATGTGCTGTGTGAGTGGGTTAATGTGGCATGTAGTGTTAGAACAGGTACAAGTACAAGTACAGTCTATTTACCATTTACAAACTCAACACTGATCCACAGCAAAGACATGGAATCATTGAGGAAAGCCAGTAGGACAGCTTTAACATGATGTGTGAAACAGTTTTATGACAAATGACTGGGTGCATAAATATGTACATTTATGAACTAAATCATTAAAGGTTCCCAAAGTCTATGTTTATTTAAACCGAATAAATAATTCATAACTTTAAAATGTATACAGTAACTTTCTCCGAACGAGGCGGAAGAATTTAATGGTAATCTCAAAATGACTTTTCTTTTTGTTATTTAGCTGGTGAGCCATGCTTGCATGAGAACTGCTGTGCTGAGAGAGTATTTCTTCTCTTAATCACATGTGAAATAATCAGTTTCAGACAGAAGTGTTTCTCAAACTTTGTGGCAATCGTTTGAGCTGGGCCCTCTTTCCTGTTTCTACATGTCAGCGCACTAAGTCAGCTCCTTGAAGAAATCATCCATTTTTGCAGTTTGCTGGAAGAATTCAGCTGGTTTCTTCCAACATGTTGGAGATTACCCTGGAATGCACAGCTGCACTCCACCTCACCACCTGACATTAGATGTGGATGCTTTTGTGTCTGAATCTGATCAAATTCCTGCAGCCAGGTATTAATAAATGAAAAATCAATATCCCATTAATAATAACGTCACCTAAGAGGGAACCATTTTCTCAGGTGACAGCACACGTGAAACTTTAGACTAAGTTTCTTGTGTACAGTTATGGTTAGAATCTCTGTGTCCCTCCATTTGCTAAAAATGAGACAAAACACTCCACAAACTCTTTTTCTGTTACAGATGCAGTTTGTCCAGTCATTCTTCTGCGCCTGAGTTCAAAGTTCAAATCAACATCCTATTTAGAAATCTTGCAGAAATACCATGAAACCAGACCAGCACAGAGAGACCAATACCCCCTCTCATAGCACACTAACTGATTACATTCTTCCCATAAAAACACTTTCTTAGGCCACATAGCTCTACTGTGCCACCAGTCATATCAAATTTCATCACTAATCAGATTTTTTTTCTCCAGGAAAACTCAATTAGACCAGAGATAGCCTGGAGACTTATCCAACAAGAACAGCTTGATACTGTAACGAATAATGAGATTCCCTATGTTCTTACAGTCTTACTTACAACGTAGCTCTTAATCCTAACAACATGTCTCAGTCGGTAACGGTAAAGGGTAAAAACTGGCTACGGAGCAACGGACAGAGTGTAACTTTATGACCTAACAAGCTCTTTGGACTTAAAGTTTTCGTTTCAAAGTTCAATCAAGTTTGGTTTTATTTATGTGAAAATAGAGCATTTCACTTGCATAGTAACTGACGACAGTCACACGCGATGTGTGATCTTTACAGTGTTTGTTGCTCTTTAAATGATGTACACCTCAGTTACGCAGCTGGTTATGACCAGAGACCATCTGTGTCTCACCACTGTTGTGTCAACATACGAGTAATGACATCACACACATGCATGGTTCCTGCCAGTATTTACACACTCGAGTAGCAGTGCATAATATAAAGTACTTCCTAACCCTTCTAACCCAAATCAACAAAACAAATGTAGTAGTTGAATATTCAAACAGCTGGCACAAAGTTTCATTGTAATGACGACTTGTAGTACCACTGTAAAGTGACAATGAGTCACTTTTTGTCGGGTAAGAAAGGCTGCTCGTTGAGAATAGCTGCATTAACAGCAACCCATCGGCTGGGGATGCCGATAACACTCATCACAACACCCTTGATGGAAAAGTGCGAAAGGCTTCTCTGGCTGTGACACGTGAAAAAAACCCTTGTTTGTACCTTTGTAGATGAGAGGGTGTACAGATGCTAATGACCATGTGTTCCCAAGATTTGAACACTTGAATAGTAATTACAGTTTCTCCAAGCACAAGGAAAATCTCCTTCCTTAAGTATCAAATGAACATTTTTAACAAAAGGAACTAGTGGCTCCCTGATTTTTTTTATAATACTGGCTCAACCCTATGAACAGCAACATTTATATGGACATTAAAATAGCAAATAGAGGAAATTATCATTTGTACTTTGGAGTGTCTCACTTATATAAAGTCAAAATGGGGGTCAGTATGTAGAGTGACAGAATTACTGGATATATTTGTCAGGAACCGGCAGGACACAGATGCAGGATCGATTTCAGAATAAGATTGTTTATTATAAATAAACTCTCTTAACAGGTCTCCGAACAGAGAAAATAATCACTATGAAAATTACTATGGCACTGATCACTATACACAACTATAGCTGTGACAGATGCCGGTATAAAACCTAATCAAAAGTCTCTCCACTCTCGGAGGAAAACGAAAATTCTAGAAAAGATTATTACTTTAAATTTCGCACTCTCTTCTAAAGAGCTGAACAAAGAAAATATCTCCTTCTATTGGAGGCACTACAAGATTTTAAAAAAAAAGGACAGAAAACGAGCTTCCACTCCTATAACGGAGGAGTTATGAAACATTACAACAAAAAACTCTCGAAAAGAGGAAACCAAAAATGATTGAAAATTAGTCAAAAGCTAAGCTGAGATAATCACACAAACATTTACCAAAAGAAACGCTCGAGTTCAGGAATCCACCAATGGGTCAAAACACAAGGTACCACAATGGTCAAGAATCTGGGTTTTCAGAACAACAAGGGATATTCTGAGGCTAGGATGAAGTCTGTTAGGTACAACACACTGGTAACGACACAAGGGAAGACAAAGACTATGTACACATGTGGATCCAAGGGGAATAGGTGGAAACACTTGGGTAATCAGGGGAGACACGCAGACACGGGAGGAAAGGCAAGTTAACTGAAACGAGAGGAGAAGTTAATTTTCAAAATAAAACCGGAAATGACAAGACAAGTTATAAAACTAAAAGTATACGGGAATCATGACAATATTGACATTTTCTGGAGAATAAAAGTATTAAATGCATCACATCCCGCCTAATATTTAGATCAATTGGTTCATGAATATTGTTCTTTATTATGGGAGTTATTTTCTTGTTGGTAAAGCTTATAGTTTGAATTGGCTTAATATGATTTGATTATAGTTGGCTAACAATAACAGGATTAAAATTGGATTGAATTGGACTGCATCTTTAAACTTCCTTAAGATAACTTCTGTTGTGGATTTACACTATCTGACGAAATTTAATTCAAATATCAACTTTCTCTGATAATTTCCCTAAAATTCTCTCCGTTTGCCTCATACATAGCTTTTATGAAAACTGTGACTTTTGCATCAGAGCTCTCTCACCACCTGCTTTCTAAGTGTGATTAATACTCATCACATCACATGTTAAGCCCTACGAATCAGAGCCATCTTCACAACATGGCATTCTTGCACGTCTCTAAATTTGTTTTAAAGGTATGTAATGTTTGGTTATAATTTAATGAGGGCAGCTCTACTAGGTCTGATTCCAAGATATTTCATGACTGTAGATGGTTAGCATTTTACAACTTTAGGAAGACAAATGCATAAACCGGCAAAGCCTCAGACTGCAGTTAATTGCGTTGCACTAGTTTAGTTTAGAATTTGACTGAGTGGTGGTGAAGATATCTATTGGTCAGTCACTACAATGAAAATATCATCTTTATGAAGCTGTAATACTAAGGGCCCTGAATGCTTGAAAAGCATGTCAGAAACAGCCAAGGAGAACAGCTTGATGGGTCCCCCTAGAAAGGTAAAAGAAAAGGGTCAACCTTTGGTTCTTTATATACACTAGTTTAACCCACTTAGAAAAGCTAGGACTAAATCCAAAATGTGATCAAGTAGAAAAGAGAAACCCCATCAAAAGCCCTTTCAGCATCTCAGCAGGTGGCAGCTGATGGAATATTTCTGGACTAGCTTAACCACATGAGATATAACAGTTTTCTCATGTTGATTAATGTTTCTGTTAAGATTTGTTACAAATCTGGGTCCTTCTTTGGAATTGAATGTATTCGAGATTCATCAGATGTTGGTGGCATATGACCCCTACTCAAAAGCTTGGCTGTGGTGTTTTGGTTGTGTTCTGAGTTTCAGGCGGGGCTGAGCAGGTATCCAGGAAGTCCGGGGCGGAGTCCTGCCAGCACACCTGCTGCTCATTTAGAGCTGGCTTCTTAAGGATCTGCAGGAGCTCCAGTCTTCACCAGATTGTTCTAACTGTTTCCGTGGTAATCAGGCCAACCAGTGTGCCCCAGTGTTTGAAGAAGGCTTTCTGTGTTTAACTGTGCCTCTCTCTGTCTTATCGGTATAACCTTGCTTCTCCTGAGATCTTTGATATCCCTGCTGATCCAATTTCTGTGTCTGGACTGACAACCTGCAAATATACCATTTTCCTGCCTGCCTGCTCGCCCGCCGCTATCTCTGTATTATTCCCCTACCCGTCCTTCGCTGGACCCCTCCTGGAATCATAGTAAACGCTCACTGAGCGACAGATCATTCATTATTGAATACTCCTGGACCAATCTAACTACTCCCTCTCTGGAGATAATCACCGGACTGGATTCTCTGTGGATTTGCCTTTCAACCCACTTCTACTAATAAACCAGTTTTCCTTCCATGTTTCTGTCAGCCTGCTTTTGGGTTCCACCTTGTGTGACTAGGATATTGAATAGCCATGACAAAATGTTCTGTAAAATCAGGGCTTATATTCCCCTAGTCTGCAGAAGCCCTGATAAATTCTTTCCCCTTAATTTCATTTCACTCTTTAGTTCTTTGATCCTTTTTTTTTTTTTAGATCAGTCTATCAATAGGTTCAGTGAATCAATAAGCTAAATCAGATTTTATTTTCATACAAACAGGTTGAAGGATACATGGATTTCTTTTCAGCCTGTCTCTCTTTGCTGTTGCACAGCCTTTCTTTTGTCTTTCCTGTTATATAAGCTTGAGAACCATCCCAGACAGTTGTAATTTCCTGTACACCTGTAATCGTTCATTCAGGAGCAATATACCTTATTTTAGCTTCTCTTCATTGTCTCCCTGTTATATTCAGAATAGAATTTAAGATTCTTCTCCTCACATATAAAGCTCTTAATGATCGAGCTCCATCATATCTTAAAGATCTCATAGTTGGATATTTCCCCAACAGAGCACTTTGCTCTCAGGCTGCAGGTTTCCTTGTTGTTCCCAGAGTTTCTAAAAGCAGAATGGGAGGCAGAGCCTTCAGTTATCAGGCTCCTCTCTGTGGAACCAGCTGCCAGTTTGGCTTCAGGAAGCAGACACCCTCTCTACCTTTAAGATCAGGCTTAAAACTTTTTTTTTCTAGTTGGAGATGACAGGTGACTCTGAACTGTACAGTGGTTATGCTGCTATAGGCTGCCTCACTAAACAACCTCCTTATATTCTCCCCTCTCTCTATGCATTTGAGTGTCCGTCTCGCATGCCAGTTTTGTGTTACCTCACTGCAGTTTGTGAAATTTTCTTACTGCAGGTATCTGTGGTGCTGGAGCTGAGTCTTTCTAATCTGCGGTTACAGGCCCGTTTTTTTTTTTTTGGGTTGAGTTGTATGAAGCACTTATGAGCAATCAGTGTTTAACCTGCAGCAGTCAGAATGCTCTCTTGATAATCAAAATCTTTGCTGACAGACGAGTTCAAAGTAAAAGCTACACAGAAAAGAGCAAATTTTCTAAAACTAAATCTAAAACTAAACTCAATTAATCTAAAACTCAAACCTTACAAATTTTGTAAAGTTCTTTGTTTGAGCATACACTATATTTTAGAGTTACATGGCGTCCCATCTGCATCAGATAATTACAAAGAATGAGTCCACGTGACACGGTCCATATTGCCGCATGGTGATGCAACCTAGACTGTGCCGGAACACACTGCAGACAGTGTCATTACATGGACATTCTGTGCTTAATGCACAAGTGATGCAGTGTAAATATCCTCAATATAGGTCTCACTCAAACTACTGTGATTTTTTTTTGTATTAGATCAGTGTTTTTTTTTTTTTTTCAAATGATCAGCTCGTCATCAAGCTCTGCAGTGGCCTGATAAGGAGCCATTCATTTGAATCAGGTGTGGTGGAGGAGGGAAACATGGAAAACATGCAGGGCGGTGGGTCCTGAGGACCGCAATTGAGAAACACTGTATTAGATGATGAAAAGTTGGCTCTTCTGGTGACCCTGTTCTGTGTAGCTTTTAATTGTAGCTCACCTGTCGGGAAAATTTGATTCTCCAAACTAAGAGCACAGTAGTAACAAATGATATTTGTGGGGTTACAGGGCCCCCCACAGAGGGACAATCAGACTGATACAACATCAAGCAGTGTTAAAGAGAAATGTGGGAAATGGAAAGTCAAAGGAAACATTTTCAATTGATCAAATTACAAATGTGCTGGGCAAAGGAACTCAGAAACTAAGTTTTTGCTGCTTTGTGACATCCTCCATCAGGCCCAACGTTTCTTAGCCTGGTCTTACCAACATGCCTGTGCTGCAGCACTGTCATCCTGATAATCACACTGTGACAGGTTTCGTTACATCTTATAAAGACAAATATTACAGAATTCACAAGAAAAATTGAAATACCTTGAATGGACTAACATCACCAATAAAGATCCTTCTATTACTCATCAAATTAGAAAAGCCAAGTAGGCTATAGATAAAATACAAAGCGAGGAGATGGAGAAAAAACAGGTTTCTGAGACAAAGACACTATAAAGCCGGTCACAAATTGGCAAAGTTACTGGTTTGGAGACAACAACAAGAGAAAATACTACCCATAAGAGACCCTGTGACAAACAAGATTGAAACTTGTCTAGATGGTATACAAAAAGTCTTTGAGAACTACTACAAATCTTTATCGTCTAAGCGGGACCAGACAGATACTGACACAATTACAGAATTTTCTAATTTATTAGTTCTCCCCAAGATTGGCAGAAAAATTTATGACAAAATAGTTTCCCCAATAACAAAGTACGAGATAAGAAAAATCCATCTCGTGCTCAAATAGAAATAAGTCACCCGGTATGCACGGTTTCCCCCCAGAATGGTATAAAACTACGAGGGAACAACTGTTCTCTCTCAGAGACCTATTTTCATTATATCTTAAAAGAGGGTTTTCTTCCCCATCTTAGAGAGGTGCCTTCATAGCAGTCATCCCCAAGGAGGGAAAGGACAGAGTGGAATGTAAAGGATATTGACCAATCAGTGGCCACAACCCAATCTCTGTGTCTGAGTTTGCAACAGCATCTGCATCATCGCCAATGGCAAAGGACAGCTTTAAGTAGCAAAATCTACAAGTAGTACAAACACAAATAAAAACATCACACAGATGAAGAAGGAAGCAAATAATGAAACAAAAAAGTAAAAATATAAACAATAGCAATAAACAAACAAACAACACTCATTGACCGATCAATGGAAGGAACGTCGCAAAACACTAATCAATACACTTTACCCCACGCCACATTATGACATGTGCATGTGAATATATGAACATATTACCTTTGATGATGAGTGATGATACAACGAATAGTAATAAACTGATCATTTCTTTTAAATGAACATTTTTATGATAACCATGTGCAGAGTTGTGTAGTGCAGCTCAGTCTGTTCAGCAGTCTGATCTGGAGTTAGCTCAGAAGGAGAGCTTACGAGCACTTCACTTCCATGAAGGGGTCTTCACCAGGACAAAAACATTTCAGGGCATGGAAAACATTACTAACAAGACTTGAAAAAGAGGGTTTTTAGAGATCATTCTTATTTTCTGGCACAATATTAGCTCATATGCTGCTTTAGGAGATGACAAATTGCCTCTTCAGGACAAATAAAGTGTTTGAATTTAACTGAACTGTACAATAATCTGTATAATCATTTGTACATCTGTCTCCTCCTGATCATCCCAGAGGGTTGTATAAGGGTTGCAGTAGCCCCGATTCTGATGTGCTTTTGGTCTCCTGTTTGTTGTCTGACCCTATCTGCAGTATTACAGAACTTACAGTGCTGATATTTTACTCAGCCAACAGAAAGAAGGCAGATGCCTGTAAACGGGTGGTGGCCCAGCACCGCCACCTCTAACAGAGGCAGAGGAGCTGGCCCTAAACCAGAATATTGGAAGGCCAGTGACTGAGGCAATCCCTGGAGGGAGCTCATCCTCTGAGTCCACCCCCCAAGGCACAAGTGCCTTTATAAAATGTAACAGGCCAATTGATGTATTTTTTACGCCTATTCATACAAATATTTGTCTTTTTTTCTTTAGTCCCAACAGATTCTGATGGTGCTGCTCAAAAAGATAATTGTCTGGAAATGCTAAAACATCTATGCGCGGTCTGACAACCATCTCCCAACGAATATCTAATTCTCTGCGCAGTAATGCTGCACCTTCATTCAAGGCATCGTTGTCAAAAGGACATGCCATGTTCGAGAAAAAAGTCGCCTCCTACTGTGCCTAATGGACTTCTAGAGCTAGAGGTACTAGGCTATGCCAAAACTCGCCTGCTGACTGAATGAATGAGGAAATAAAATGGCGTGTGTGGCTGAAAGAGGGCGGAGACAGAGAGAAACTCAAGGTTTACGGAGAAAAACCTGGTCCCGACCAGGTTAGGTTCATAGAGTCTGTTACTACGATAACTGACCGAGAGTTTAAGTTACCTCTCTCTCTGAAACAGACTAGAGTTACCCCTCTTTCTCTGGTTTGAGTTACCTCCCTTTGTGAAACGGAAAACTCAGAGTTTCCCTCATTTCAGGGTTCAGGGTCAGAGTTTTCACTAAACCTGCTTTCTGAAACGGACCTCTGAAGGAATAGTCCTGTTTTATATATGTTGCCTTTCAATCAACTAAGCATGGAGGAACTTCTCAGTGTCTGTCTGCTTAGGACTGACATTGTATTGCACCACACCCATACAGTGCTTGAATATGTGGTTCATATTTTCCCTGGAATCAGACACCAGTGAACATGTTGGGTGAAAAGTGAAGGTCATATGAAGCGGCTGGGTATCAAAGCCCTGCTCTTACTGGAAGATGACCACTCAACCACCCAAGTTACAGGTGCCCCAAAATGAATGTACATTCCCCTAAGTAACAGCAAAAATATCTTCCTTACAATCACAATCCATACAAACACTATGTAAGACTTAAAGATCTTAAAATGTCCTTAAAAAGTATTTAAAGATTTATTTGTCATAAATGTATTTTCATTTCCTAGTTTTTGGATAATTATCTTTGACCTATTCAATTATGAAATTGGAATTATTAGTACAAACCTGCAATTATCAGCAGTGAACGGCATCACTGCAATATAGTATCAGAAGAAGTCAGAGAAATCCTAACAAGAATACATATGCAACACACATGGTAGGAAATGGATGTAATCAATCATTTGTTTTAGCAAGTTGCCATCTCATTTACCCTGTTCTTCATTCAGCTCCATCCATGAAGTGCACTGTAAGATGAGATGTGAGCCACAGTTTTCACCCCCATAGTTATTTTTGTTGTGACCACATCCAACTTAACAGGTCTGCAGATGAACCCCTGCTGGGTCATCCGTAACAGTCAGAGCACAGAGCTTCACAACCTTCAGTGTCAGTCCACAGAGACACGTTAAATACTCACATAGCCAGGGAATGTTTCAACTAGTGTTTGAGATGTTTTTTTAATCTGTTTGCTATTTCTGAAATGCACTGTAAAATTGAACTGTGAGATGAAAAGATGGATGATGCCAACAAATTAGAGTGCTGAGTGAAATTATTGGTAGTAAAAAGACCATTCCAGTAAAGGAATCCAAGGATTCCCAGGAGGAAGTTTAATCATTTTATTTATTATCAAAACAGATATTAAATTGTAGCTGCCGTGTCATGAGAACATCAAATCAATTCTGTTTTATTTATATAGTATCAAATCAGAAGAAATGTTATCTCAAGCCATAATTCAATTCTAGTTCAATTCATATATTGCCACTTAAAAGATTGCATAGAATGCATAGTTAACATATCACCTTAAACATCACCCAAAGCTGGAAAAAATAGGTGTGTTTTAATGCATGTTTTAGGATTGTTATCCTGAAAGGAACTCATTTTGTCCTGTAGTCTTCAACTCTTGTTTGCAAAAATGTTTTTTTTTTATTATTCTAAAGGAATACTAGATATCAAATCTTTTGATAAGCAAGTTAATTTCAGTTCTGCAGCTGGACCAATTAGAAATGTTATTCTTGTTATGTTAAATGTTATTTTCCTTTCAGCAGAGTGCTGTTTCATGGAGGTGTGGTGCAGTTTATGTATCATCAGTGTTTTATTTGTTTTGACCATATTTGTGGCCTTTCAGTTAGCAGGGTACTGTGACTTTCATGGGGACAACTTCAGTCTAACTGCTACCTTCATCAGAAGTCAGATTGTTATCCCTAAGTGACGAAAGGCCAGGCTGCAGCTGAATGTTGAGCTGTGTAGTGAGACACCCATACAAGACAAAAGTATGTATGACGCATACTCATGAATGTTATGTTAAATCTTAAGTCTCAAAGTAACAGAGTAGTTTTCAGACCTTTTCATACATGTTATGTTAAGTGTACAGTATGTTGGAGAAGTGAAACATGTTTCAGCAGAATGGAGATTCAGTTTGAACAATATGCATCAACAAAGCAGATGTTTGAATGTATAATTCATGCTTTGAAATATTGTGTAGAAGTGGAGACAGAGCTGGACATTAGTTAAAAGCTGTTTTAGAGTCTGGGAGGGGTGGTGGCTCTATACATAAAGGTAGCCCAGGTTTGGTGTTTGGTGCTCCAGGGTGTGTGAGAGAAGCTGAGTGGCTAGTTTGTGCTGGTTGAGAAGTGAGGCTCATGCAGAATGAGGCGGATGTAGCCATGAACATAGACAAATGTGATGATTTCAGAGGTGGTGTGGTGGTTAGCACCATTGCCTCACAGTGAGAGGGTTCAAGGTTCAATCCCCACCTAGGGCCTTTCTGTGTGGAGTCTGCATGTTCTCCCCATGTATGTGTGGGTTCTCTCCGGGTACTCTGGCTTCCTCCCACCGTCCAAAAACAAGCATGTTAGGATAATAAAATGGTCTTTAGGAGTGAGTGTGAGCATATGTGGTTGTGTGGCCCTGTGATGGACTGGCAACCTGTCCAGGGTGTACCTTGCCAGCTGACTGGGATAGGCTCCAGTCCCCCCGTGACCCGACCGACGGATTAAGCAGGTATAGAAGATGGATGGATGGATTTCAGAGGTCTGCACTAACTGAAGATTATTTAGAAGTCCTGAGTATGCTGTAACAGAATTTTAGTCAGAATATGAAAATATCCTGTATGTTTTTTTTCTGTAGCTGACATATTACATTTGCCACAGTCAATAGTAAAGCATTTTGAGAAAAGAAATTCACATACCATGTTTTTCCAATAGCTATATAACAAATTAAGCTGCCAGTCTAACAGTCCTCTGTGATTCACAGCCAAACACAAAACAAGAGGGTTACCATCACAAACTGCATGCAGGTGAAAATATTTTTCATGCATGCTCTTTGTAGATGCAAAATGCAGCATACTGCAGTATACTATACACTATACTGTGATGATATGTCAGAGTGCACTGCCTTATCTTATTAGATAAAATATAAGAATGTACAAGGGAAAGAAAATGTACCCTTTGAAGGCAGCAAAAAGTAACTCCCTGGGGACCTGTCAGGTTTGATGCAGGAAGGGAGGACCCAGATGCAGACTTCATAAAAAGGTAACTGAGGTCTATTCCAAAAGCAAGGTCAAAACAGAAAATGCGGCTAAGCCGGATATCCAAAAACACTAAAAACTATGGCAAAACAAAACAAGACTATGGTATAATGAATAAATAAGACTATGAACTACAGACAAGATTAACAATACTGTGACTATGAGGCGAAACGTGACTTCAATCATGGAAAGGGACGTGAAGTGAGGATTTCGCATTGAGACTGAACCTGGAAACGAAATACTGTGGGGAGGTGATTCGTGATGACGTGCCGCTGTGAACAGAAACAGGTGACATGAGTGAGACTAAGTGACGGGGAAAAACGTGACAAAACCTGAAAACATGAAGAACATAAAACGTGACAGAACCTGAAACAGCAATCATCAAAACATAAACCGTGACAGAACCAAAAAGATGTAAAAGGAATAAGAACAGATAAAGTTGGTTCTTATTTTCATAATTGAGATATTTCCAGCCTGAGCTTTGTATTTGAAGGTATGACCCAAACCTAGAAAAATGGAATTCATATTTTTGACATTCAAGACTGCTTATCCTCCTAAGCTACAGGAGGACATCTGCCAATCAGAAGTCAACTCTCAGCTTTCCCAGGTCATATGCTGAAGTGTCCTTGGGTAAGTCTGAAAACACTATATAAGTACAGTCCATTTACCACATAGCATAGCAGCAATTTGCAGTGACATGAACAGAGACCTAAAGCGGAAAGAAAAAATGGAGTATGTGAGATTGCTGATTACTGAGAGTGGTTTCTGTTTCGGGGGGGGGGGGGGGGGGGGCATCTGGCTCATGTGTCACTCCTACCTTTCAGAACAGTGTAATACTTTTAGCACATAGTTGACCCATGAAGGGAGGTCACTCACATTCTCAGAACTCACTGAAATAATCACACTCAAGTCACTCACATGCAGATTCAAAAGATTCAAAAGAAGTCAATGACAAAGTTCAAAGAGAGGTGAAGAAGGGAGACCTAGAATGAAATAGTTTTTTTACTGAAGATGCTGATGATGTGATGAAAACAGATCACGTTCAAGAAAGCAAGGCTCATGTGTTGCTTTTCTTTATCAATCAAAACTCCAGCCTCCATTATCCACTCTGCATGACAGGAATCAGCTGTGGTCTTCCACTGATGGCCAGATGGAAAAGAGGAGACAGAGGTATATTGATCAGAACAGTATACTGTAAAAGGCATGATGTCACATAGTAGATATTAATAAATATTGTGAATTACAACTGTAAAGTAGCTGGTGAGGGTGGACACGGTGGGTGGATTTACTCCAATGATGCATTCATAGTCCGCACTCATCAAGAATCTTTTTAATTTGTGCATTCTACTAATTGCCATACAATATGTTTCCCGCGCACCCATTCATCCATCTATCATTTCCAGTCTGGGTTTAAAACCAGTCACAGCACTGAGTCAGCACTGTTAAGGGTTCTTAATGATGTTCTTTTAGTCACAGACTCTGGTCGCTGTGTTGTTTTGGTTCTGTCGGACCGAACGGCTGCCTGAAGAGCTGGGTGGCCATTCAGAGAGGCGCTTTAGAGTGGATTAGGTCCTACTTATCAGGTAGACTACTCTTGTGTGTGAAGTGCCTCAAGGTTCTTCTCTTCTCCCTCAGTTTACTTCCTCTTTGATCAATTCTTCAGAAATATGGTATTGCGTTCCATTTTTATACTGACGATAATCACATTTTTATACCACTGAAGCAAGAAAATGGATATTCTACAAATCCACTACTCAAGTGCATTTCAGAAATTAAGGCATGGATGTCAATCCATGGATGCCAGCAGAGCCATATCTTATTATAGGCGAACTAGGCAAATGCTTAGGGCCCCCTAGCCACCAGGGGGTCCCAAAGCTGCATGTTCAGTCTCATCTGAGGAGAATTAAGATGTCCTGTATTAATCTGTAGCTATCTCATGTCATTAATACATCCCTTATATTCTTAAAAAATAAACGTAGGACATCAATAAAATAAACTGCAAAGATGAACTGCGACTGGTGTTTTTGTGGCATTATTAGGTCATATTTGTTGGACAGAATGATTGACAGCTACCCTTCATTCCTGTTAGCAAGAAAAGTAAACAAGACAAACGCCGTAATGGCATCAAAAAGAAAAAAAACGGAGGAAAAAAAACGGCCTAAGATAAAGGTAAGGCGTGTGTTGGATGATGTGGGCTGGATAGCTGGAGGTGTAACGTTTTGTGTGTTTATTTGTCCTGCTAGCTAGCTTCGGATAAATGTTGTGCAGCTGGCTAGGATTTGTTTGTTATCAACTCAGCTTTAGTGTTTGCTTTATGAAAGTTTGCTTATATAAAATGAAGATGTCACATGTGAATGAACAGTCTGTCCTGCCATGGGAATGACTGACTGACTCCAGAGCCGTTTATTCAGATTCTAGCAGCGAGGGAGGGATGTTGTTGTCTACTCTGTCATTGTTCAGTGTCAAATACCTGAGAGACAACTCCCACTGAACATTATTTTAGCATTGCTTAGGATTAATCTACTAAGTTAGGTGTGTATTTTATAGGCCTCTAATTAGAAGTGTGCTACTGTTTATTATTTAAAAAATATATTTCAAAGGTTTTTTTTTAAGTGATATATAGATATTAGGCATCATGTTGATTATTTTAGAATATTGTGGCAGTGGATCATTTTTCTTAGTTTTATTACTTTAAGTAGTACAATGTGTAAATGAATGCAGAAACTTCTTAAAAGTGACAACTTTGTAATTGGGTCCAAGCTTTAAAGGGACACTGTACATTACAGTGTTTAATATCTTTTTAGAAACACTAAAACTGTTTTATTTATTGATTGTTGTTTTCTTTGTATTATAGTTTTTTTCAGTTTGACTTGCCTGAGGGCTTCATCTTAAGATGTTTAATTTTAACTGTAGCCTGTTTTGCTCATAAAGTGTAATAGATCTTAATGTACCATCTAAAGGTTTAGGAATCTCTTCATTGTAATTTGACAAACTCGGGGCCCCCAAACAGCATCTTGCTTAGGGCCCCCACATAGCTAGAAACGGCCCTGGGTGTCAGTTTCTGCTTCTTAATGATAGTAAGACTGAGGTTAGGTTGTTTGGGCCTAGTGATACCTCCAAAGTTCATGTTGACCTGGGTTTCTCAAATTTAATGCACAGGTTAGCTCAAAGCCAGCTTTTTTCTACTGAGACAACTGACTGAAGCTAAACCATTCTTTGTTTGCATCACTTTGAGATTTTAATCTATGCTTTCATCAGATTACTGCAATGCACTTTATGCTGGACTAAGTCAAATATCGCTTGCTCGTCTACAGCTGGTTCAGAATACTGCAGCTCGGCTTTTACCTGGTACAAAAAACATGAGCACATTACTCCGGTTCTGGCATCACTTCTCTGGCTTCTGGTTCGTTTTAAATTCTTCTTTTTGTTTTTAAATGTCTTCATGGCCTTGCCCCCCAGTATCTGTCTGACCTGCTTCAGCCGTATGCCCCCTCACATTCTCTCAGGTCAGCAGATCAGTTGTTGTTCCACAAACAATTAGAAAACTCAGAGGGGGCCGTGCATCGTCAGTCACTGCTCCAAAACTGTGGGATGAGTTACCTTTACACATCAGGCAGGCAGACTCACTCGCTGTTTTTAAGTCTTCTCCTAAGACACATTTTTTTCATAGGCTTTTATATTATTATTATTATTATACTGTGACTTAGTTTCATTGTTTGATTCTAGCGTTTTACTTTGTTTTTATTGTTTTATGGATTTAATGTTTCACTTTGTATTTTATATTTGTGTACAGCACTTTGGCCAACTATGTTGTTTTTAAAGCATTATACAAATAAAGTTGGATTGGATTGGATATTGGGGGCAATGCAGTGTTCAGTGTTTTCCCTTGTGGCCTTCCAGACCTTCCAGTTGGAGCCCAACATGGGCAGCTGTTCAATGACTAAATTAATAAATAAGTATTTAATGAAAGTGGAAAACTCTCACCCATACCTCAATCTATGCTTTAGGCAATAAAATCATTAAAGTTAAGCAAATATCCTATCTTTGATTTGAATCAAAGAAACTATTTCACTGTGGACTGCCTCTGTACTGTATTATAGAAGATATCCCCACCTTTTGCTATGCACCACATCATAAACATACCATACCTGACCTTCTGGCTAAGAACAAAACATATTTCATTTACAAAGACTGCTCTGAACAAAAGGCAACATCTCAGAGAATTCTTTGACATCCTCAAGATGGTTAATTTCTTATGAGAATTTTGTAATTCAGGTGAATGGAAACTTTAAATACACAATGGCTTATCAGCTTCAGATGGTCATTTTTTGGCCATCCGTAAAAGTATTATCTGTTAACATACATTAATCACAATAATAAAAGTATTAAACCACAGGGCACATTAACATTCAAGATAAAAGTAGACTGTTAGAAAGATCCAGAATAATGGCAGTCTAAAGCAAGTATATAAAGCAGAAACAGTGACATTAACAGCCAAACTGGCAGGAGATATTGTGCTGTGCATAGATCTGGATCCTGACTGATGTGGGCTGAGAGTAGAGTTTCTATTGGCAAATTCTTCAGGATGACTATTTACTTGTGATTTCAAAATTTCTGCTAAACAGGACAACTTGTATATTGATCTATAATTGTTTTGGTCTCTCCTGTCATCCACTGTATGTAAGGAGATTATGTGAGCACTTTTCCAAAAGCTTGGGCACAGCAGTGCCAATGGAAATGGCAACATGAACAAGAGCAGAATGATGGACTGACAGAGAAAATAGACGATTACTTTCTAAACACACAAACTTCAAACTGAATCTCTCTGACAAATGGAGAATGTTTAGCCTTTGAATCGTTGCACAAAGGTCACTGCCACAGTTACAGAGGCAGGCAGAGTGGAAAGTTGGCTTTCTTTCTACACTGCTACTTGTTGTCAGCTAACACACACATCAGGACAACCGGCATTTATCCATCAGCTGGGGCATGACGTGTGGAAATCAGTTGCTGAACTTTGAATCGCAGTAAACATTATGGATGTAAATATTGACGCTTCTCCACAGACATCAAAATGTCAAGAAAGACTCCTGAGGGCAGACTCTGTTCCAGAGAAAGCTGTGAACCATTCAGAGACAGCTTGATGTCCACACAAACCAATGTAAGACTCTTAATAAATCATTTCCAGTCATTCAATTCTTAATACGGAGTACCTTTAAATTAGCTTTGCACACTTCAGAACTCCAAGAATAAAGAGCATGAGGAAGAACTTTCTCCTGGGGGAAGCTTCCTCTTAAAGATAAGAGAATCTGACCGGTGAGTTCCGATTGGTCAAAGGTCTTGGAGGTTTGTTGAAGGACTGGGGAAGAGGCTGGGCGTACTATTCCAGTTACCAGCAAGGAAACTACGACAGCATGTAGAAACACGCCATGCTTTCAAGCATGACAACACATGAGATACATGTTTAAGTCAGAATTGGATCCAGAACATCAAAGCATGATGAACCGTCACAACAGAGATTACAGCAGGACGTCTCTGTTTGGTAAAGGTGCTCAGTACCTTCTTGTGTGAGTAACTGTGTTTCTGAGCAGTTGTAGAAGCAGCAAATGGACACGTTCAGTTGTCTTGAGTATAAATTTCTAAACACAAAGTATGGTTAGCACCCTGAGCTTCCTTCTCACTCAGTGTGACTATGCTGTTTGTCCTAAAATCTGTTCATACATCTAATGCCAACACAACACAGACATCTGAAACAGTTTCACTCACTCAGGGCCGTAAGCAGGGCCTAAAAAATTCTGACGTTATGAGTCAGAACTTTTAGTCGGGTTCGGGGGCATGCCCTGGAAATGTTTTTAATTCTGTTATTTAAATCTGGCCATTTTCAGAGTCTTAAGGAGCAAAACAACATCATGACTTTTAGGCTTATTTGTTTTGTTGTTATCAGAGAACATCAGCCTCATCCTAAATGATTTGCAAATGAGTTACATTGTAAAACTGAAGAATGAATTTCAACAAGTCATGGGTTAGGAAAAAAAAGGAATGAACTGTCCTGGGACATAAGGATAATATATACAAATGCTTTATATTTCCTTCAGTATTTAAAATAGATACCCAAGCCCTATTACACTATCATGTTGATGTCAGTGCCTCATCTGTTCACTGTTGTTAAGGAAAACCAGCTTTTGAACACATTTCTATTATAATCTTACACAATACTTCAATTATCCTGCATTATATATCTGACTTTTAAAACGTATACAGGTCTGGCATAGTTTCTTCCTTTTATAGTACCCGCTCTCCCTCTATCACTGTTCCTCTTCTTGCTGTTTGGCCCAAAGATGAGCTTGGTTTGGCTCAGCCTTTTCCTCCCTGTCCTGTTTTCCCTTTAGTGAAGAATATAAAAAACTATCTCACTCACCTGCACCTTAATGCTAACCTCAATAATATTGTTAATATTGTACATTTTTACACTTATATTTTAATACCCTACACTTTTTTACTGAAGCATTTTTCTTATTTTGTGTGGAATTATTGTGCCAAGGTTTTATTTATTCGACATATTTATATTTAAGTTTTTATCCTTAATTCTTGGCAGCAGGTAAAAAGAAAATTTCACTGCACATTGTATGATTATGTATGTGACAAATAAAACTCTTGAATCTTGAATCTATAAACACAGTCAGATACTAAACGAAAACAAAAAGCCATTTCAACATCATGTTTTCAGATGTGTCAGAAATCTTAAAAAACCTTGAGGGTGCTGCGAAGCTTTTGAAATATGAGGTAAAAATGGGGCATTCTGAGGCTTTTTGAAGGACCACTATGGTGACTCATGAAGTTACCACAGAAAATTATTTATTATTATTATTATTGAGAAAATTAACCGGATGTTTTATTTTGTTTCTGCGCACGACTTCCGGTCCCGCACGAGCTGTTCTGTGCCGTGTTGCTGCGTTGTGCTCCGGCATCCGGCAGAAATATAGAACAGGTTCAGCATCCAACATTGAGAAATCAACACTGAATAAACGTTTCAATCGAAGACGTCGCTGACATTTCAATCACAAAATGAAAGTTGACTCAACCGGTGGAAATTGATTGACGACCGGTACTGACGGAGTTAACCAAAATTAAACTTTGATTCATGTTTCCTTGCTATCCGAGTAGTACGCTGGGCTGCAATAAAAATATCTCCACATTAAAATGCTTTTTTCTCGACTTGTGTGTGGTTGTTACCATATCGACAGTGCATGTATTTGATGACGCGCAGCGCGCATGCCCAGTTGCTGCGCGTCAAACTGTTTTATTAAACAGCGCTACTCTTGGCTCCTCAAATATAAAATCACCACAATTTCAGCAAAAAATAAAATAAATAAAATACCGAGGACATGACCTCGGTGCCCTCTATGGTAGCTACGGCCTTGCTCTGCCTAGTGGGGTTGACATGGAGATGGTTGATTTGCAAAATGACATTGAGCTGAAAGTAAGAATTGTCAGCAGGGAGAAGTTTCCCCTCCTCAACTCATGTGCACTAAGAGTGCTTTGGATCCACTTACCTCTGTGAAATGGCGATTTCACAGATGAAAATAATTAAACCAAAGTCCAGGAGCCGCCTCACTGACAAACACCTCAGACGAGCTGTCAGCAGCTATGAGCCAAACTACAAAGCGCTCACAGACAGTATTCAGTCAGACCCATCTCTCTGACCTGGGGGAGTAACATGCCAGCTTTGACATCTGATGGCAATGTGAAAAGTGATGATGCATAAGATGGTACATAAATGCACTGAGCTTATTTACACTGACTGAGACTGTGTGTGTGTGTGTGTGTGTGGGTGTGCGTGTGTGTATGTGTATGTGTGCGTGCGTGCGTGTGTGTGTGTGTGAGTGTGTGTGTGTGCCTTGTATGAACAAAATAATGAGCTCATACAAAAGGAAATAGGCCACACCTTTAGTTTTTGTGTTGGACATAGAGCTGTACTTGGCCTAATTGCATTGAGAATTTTGTTATCATTACAGCTCTATTTTCTAAAATGCTGATATTAATGTGACTTGAATGAAGCTTCAGTGGATAAGCGTAACACTTGATATGATCTGCTTGTCTACCATAAACAAAATACTGTCCTCATATAAGTGGAAAATTCCACAAAGTCCACATTCCTTTTCTTTTTGTGTAGAAATTAAGCTGAATAACTCAGAATTGAAGTTGATGTGAAGCCATGGCCAGTTTGAAATGCTAGTTACAGTGGTTTCTTTGTTGCATTAATTTGAACGTTGGACCACAGCATTTCACGTAATTCAAATACAATTAGCCTGAATAAAAGGCGTGAAGTTGGAAGTACAATCTGGGCTGTCTTTTTCTTTCAACGCTTCAGTAGGTAGATCTTGCCTCTCACCAAGGTGGAGGTCAGGGACTTTGGGCTTAAAAAGGTTGGAGACCACTGATCTTCAGACTGCAGACAATTATTTGAACAAGCAAGATATTGTAACTATTGTAAGACTTCTGTTAACTGAAGCACGTGCACGCGCTGCACTGGGTTCCCTTTAAACCCTTGAGGAAATGTTGACCCCCCCCCAGTTGTCACTGTATAATTCGCATGCTGCCCATGACCACTTGGACATGTGGTTTGTTGAAGCGAGGAATCGAGTCGCCATTCTTCCAATTGGTAGATCACCTCACTGCCTGAGACTACGCCACCCCCACAACTGTTGACAGAACTGACTGCTCAGCTCAGTGAACCATCATGCTGAGTGTTTCTCAAAGTTCCTCAGAGGTTTCAAGAATGTTTGAAATGTAGTTCCTTACAGTAGATCAAATAGGTGACACAACACATAAAAGATAGCAAAGAAAAATGATTCACGAATCCATACAGAAAGATCACTATCCCAAAACATAGTTGCATAATTTATCTACATTCATTCAGCGTAAGAGAAATGTGTTTCTCATCCAGCACCATGGCAGCTCTGACATTGGTCTGTCACTAACCTCCTCTCAGAAGAAACAGTTTGTTACAGTTTAGTTAAAAGTGCTGTCTGCTCTCTAACTGCTCTTAGTATTTTGGTGCCATCTGCTGTTTAAATGCAGTACAACAACAGCAATGAAAAGGCAGAGGAGACTGTGCTTTATAGTTTGATCAGTTACAGATGAAGCCTCTCACTTAAAGGACACTTTGATTAAAGCTCACAGCTCTGTAACTACGTTTTTTCTTCTGTAACTTATAAATATAGCAATATTTGCATGTGTGTACCATGTGTTTATGGATGTTTGCATATATTCCACTGTATATTATATATGTCACACTAAATGCTACATTCACTCAAACACTCATACAGCATGTCAGTCTACAGAGCTACATTGCTTTCTTCTACATTTATACACCGATGTACACATCGTTAGGCAACATGGGGTTCTGTCTTGCCCAAGGACACTTCAACATGTGGCCTGGGACTCAAACCACCAACCTGCCAAATGGCAGGTGACTGCTCTTTCTTCCCCCACTCTTTAACATCTCTAACTGTTGTTGGTGCCCTACAAACAACTTGGATTGAACTAACGTCATGTTAAAAATGCTTTGAAACTCAGCTGCAGTGTTTTCTTATAATATTTTATCAATTTCTCTTATATCAGTTCTGCTCTGTTGAAAAGCATCATTATAACCTTTTCCCATAGAATAGAAAAGTACTTTATTCATCCCCCAGAAGGAAAATTAAAGTTAGTCAAGTGGCCCAAATTTTTTTTTTTTACAATGATTGTATATTAGAACAATAATAACATCAGCAATAATAATAATAATAATAATAATAACAATAATAATAATAATAATAATAATAATAATAATAATACTACAAAATAAATAAATACATTTGAGAAGAACATGTCAGCAGTCACTGTTAAAAAGCTTTATGGCTTTGGGGACAAAGGACCTCCTGAACCTCTCAGTCCTGCAGCCTCTCACTGCAGCTGCTCCTCTGTCCTGTCAGGATGCTGTGGAGAGGATGTTTATTGTTCTCCAAAACAGAATATAATTTCTTCCTCATCCGTTGCTCCACCACAGCACTGAGAGGGTTTAGTCTTCTACCTACAACAGAACCTGCCTTTTTTACCAGTTTGTAAAAATGCATAGACCAGTACACTCTCAATGATAGTGTGATAAAACATGCACATGATGTCACTGCAGACATTGAAGGACCTGAGCCTCTGGCCCCTCCTGTACACTGCTTCTATGTTGGCAGACCACTCCAGTTTATTATCCAGCATCACCCCCAGGTATTTGCAGGTCTGAACAGTCTCTATCTCCCCTCCATGAATGCAGACTGACTGGTATGGAGTTTTAGATCTCCTGAAGTCCACCACCAGCTCTTTGGTTTTGGTAGTGTTCAGGAGCAAAAAGTTATTTTTGGTCCAGCCATAGAAGGACTCCTTCTCCTGTCCACCACGCACACATGCCACAACAGCCGTATCATCAGAATACTTCTGTATGTGGCAGGACTCTGAGTTGTACCAGAAGTCTGATGTGTACAGGGTGAAAAGAAAAGGAGCCAAAACGGTACTCTGTGGAGCCCTAGTACTACATTCTAGTGTTCCAGAAACACATCTCCCCATCCTGACATACTGTGGTCTGGCAGTCAAATAGTCTATAATCCACGATGTCAGGGAGGGGGCCACACCCATACCTAGAAGCTTGTCTTTCAGTATGGGAGGCCGTATGGTGTTGAAGGCACTGGAGAAGTCAAAGAACATGATTCAGCAACCTGCAATCTCATGCAATGAAAAAGGAGGTAATCCCAGGTTTCTTTTCAGCACTGTAGCCAGGCTGACAAAGAGTCCGAGCTCTGTTGAGCCAAGTATTCCTTTAACTCTCAGCAGTGATGATTTCATGAGATTCTTCATCAATAAAATTGTTTCTATCAGAGAGAAGATTAATGGAATCCTTCCCGCTAATATCACTGATGTATCATCAAGTAGAGCAGCTTTAGAAGTATCTTTATAACCTGATTTGTATTTAGACGGCTTCTGCCAAATTGATCTCTCTGAGCTAACAACAGCAGTAGTCTCTTCTAAACCATCAATTTGTATTTTAGACCCAATCCCAACAAGACTGTTTTTCCCTTAATTGACACTTCCATATTGGATTTGATCAATCGGTCTTTGTTGACAGGATATGTACCTCAGACTTTTAAGGTTGCTGTAATTAAACCTTTACTTAAAAAAAAAAAACTAGTCTTGATTCAGAAGTGTTGGCTAATTATCGACCTTTATCCAATCTCCCTTTTTTGTCTAAAGTTCTTGAAAAAATAGTTGCAGCTCAACTTTGTGATCATTTACATAGAAATAATCTGTTTGAAGAGTTTCAGTCAGGATTCAGAGTGCATCATAGCACAGAAACAGCACTGGTGAAAGTTACCAATGATCTCCTCTTAGCCTCTGATAGCGGACTTGTTTCTGTGCTTGTCCTGTTGGATCTCAGTGCTGCATTTGATACGATCGATCACAGCATTCTGTTACAGAGACTTGAACATGTTATTGGGATTAAAGGAACTGCATTAGGCTGGTTTAAGTCATATTTATCTGATAGATTCCAGTTTGTTCTTGTAAATGAAGAATCTTCCTCACACGTTGGAGTAAGTCATGAAGTTCCTCAGGGTTTTGTGCTTGGACCAATTCTTTCTAATGGAAACATGCTTCCATTAGGTAACATTATTAGACAGCATGGCATAAATTTCCATTGTTATGCTGATGATACTCAGTTGTACTTATCTATGAAACCAGATGAAACCAATAGGTTGGTCAGACTACAAGCCTGTCTTAAAGACATAAAGACCTGGATGACTCAGAACTGTCTGCTTTTAAATTCAGACAAAACTGAAGTTGTTCTCTTTGGACCTGAGCGCTTCAGGGAGAAATTGTCTAGTTATATAGTTACTCTAGATGGTATTTCTTTGGCTTCTAGTTCTACAGTGAAGAACCTTGGAGTTATTTTTGACCAGAATTTATCATTTAACGCACATATAAAACTGGTTTCTAGGACTGCCTTCTTTTACCTTCGTAATATTGCTAAAATCAGGAACATCCTGTCTCAGGGTGATGCAGAGAAACTAGTTCATGCATTTGTTACTTCAAGATTGGACTACTGTAATTCTTTATTATTGGGCTGTCCCACATATTCTCTGAAAAGCCTCCAGCTGATCCAAAATGCTGCAGCCAGAGTTCTGGTGAGAACTAACAGGAGAGATCATGTTTCTATAGTTTTAGCTTCTCTTCATTGGCTCCCTGTTAAATTCAGAATAGAATTTAAAATTCTTCTCCTCACATATAAAGCTCTTAATGACCGAGCTCCAACATATCTTAAAGATCTCATTATAAGGTATTTTCCTAACAGAGCACTTCGCTCCCAAACTGCAGGTTTACTTGTTGTTCCCAGAGTTTCTAAAAGTAGAATGGGAGGAAGAGCCTTCAGTTATCAGGCCCCTCTCTTGTGGAATAAGCTGCCAGTAAATGTCCGGGAAGCAGACACCCTTTCCACTTTTAAGATTAGGCTTAAAACTTTCCTTTTTGATAAAGCTTATAGTTGGGGATGGCTCAGGTAATCCTGAAACATCCCATAGTTATGCTGCTATAGGCTTAGACTGCTGGGGGACCTCATCTGTCACACCTTTCCTCACTTTGCTCTCTTTTTCCCCCTGTGTAATTTCTCAATTGATTTTATGTACATGTGACATTATTGTGGTTATTAACTTGTGTTTCCCTGTTCCAACAGGCATCCTTTGAATGGTGTTATGGTGTTTTTCCCCCCTCTTTTCCCTCTTTTCTGTCGAGGCGGATGGCCACCCTTCCTGAGTCTGGTTCTGCCAGAGGTTTCTTCCTGTTAAAAGGGAGTCGTTCCTTTCCACAGTCGCCTCAGGCACGCTCAGGACGGGAGATTGGACTGAAGACAAGTTTCTGTGCAATCTGTTGGTTTCCTTAGCTAGGATATTATTTTTTGAATTGGCTCTATATGAATGAATTAGATTATGATTACAATGAATTGAATTCCAATTGGCTTAAATTGGACTATATTACTTAAGTGCCTTGAGATGACAATTGTTGTAATTTGGCATTATATAAATAAAATTTAATTGAATTGAGTCTCTCCAAGGTCTTCATGATATGAGATGTCATTCAGCTCCACCGGTTTCCCTAATTTGGGCACCGTCTATGAGACAAGAAGTTTTCCACAGCACCGGGACTTTTTCCATCTGAAGGCTCATAGGGACTGCTAGTTGACCAGCACAGTCCCCCAGAAGCCTTGGACAGCATCATGGCAGCAGAATTGTAGTCTGAATACCTTTTATGCCAAACAGATTTGCTTTGCCAAGGGAAGTTTATAAATGTAAAGCTCCTTGATGCCCATTTATTTATTTCTGTTTACAATATATAACATATATAATATATATATATATATATATATATATATATATAATAATAATAGAACTGAACCGGACCGGGGGACAGGGAAAGAAGAAGAGTAAAGAAGAAGAATCAGAACAAAAATAGAAACAAAAACCAGACAACCAGCTGCTACACCTGTAAAAAAAAAAACAGACAACAATCCATGGCCTCTGAGGGGAATCCAGCCTTAGCGCCACCAGGAGCACCTGAAAGCAGACAAGCAGAGAAAAAACAAACACACAAACAAACAAAAACAAGCACAAGAAGCGGCAATCGCATACAACACAGCTGTGGATATAGATGACCAGAGACGACATGATAATACATCAGCTGCTTAGCGAGCATGCTACTGGGCTAATAAATGTGTGTGTATTCAGAAGCAGGCAGAGAGGGCCACAAGACCCAGGCCACCAGCAGCCCCCACGGAGCACAGAACCCAGGAAGCCCACCGCAGGGACAACCATCCACCCAGAAGACTGCAGAGGAAGCCCCCGGACAGAGCCCCCATAAGCATAGGGCAGAGGCCCCCCGGGAGCCAGGGGCAACAGCCCACCAACCCCGCCAGGCCCCAGATATGGGCCGTGCACCGGACCCGGGCCCCAGGAGCTCAAGCGCCCCCAAACCCCCCCCCCCCCCCCCCCCCCCCCCCCCCCCCCCCCCACCACCACCACCACCACCACCACCACCGCACGGCCCAACACCCTAAAAAAAACAACCACCTGCGGGACCCAGCCCCCCCAGGCACAGGCAGGGACCCCCCACCCGGGCGATGTAGTGTCTTTTTAAGCTCCCGTTGTACATTCCTCCACCTTTCTCCATCCCCATTCTGGAACACCCTCTTTTTCTGGTTCAGGTCTTTGATGTCACTGGTTATCCATGGTTTATTATTTGGATAGCACCTTACAGTCCTCACTGGAATCACAGTGTTCCTACATAAGTTAATGTAGTCAGTGATGGTGCTGACCCTCCTGTCCATGTCAATGTCCATTTCTTCTTCCTCCAGCAGTACAGCCCAGTCTGCGACATCAAAGCAGTCTCTCAATGCATCGCTCATCACTGGTGACCACTTCCTGAAATATCTGGTAGTAACAGGAAGTCTTTGTACACCAGGTCTGTATGTGGGTTGTATATAGACCATGCTGTGATCAGATCTACCCAGTGGTGGAAGAGACACTGCCCTGTAAGCCTCCTTCACATTGGCATAGAACAGATCTAATGTCCTTTCTTCACGTGTTGGACAGTCCACATACTGTACAAAGTCAGTCAGGCAGGAGGATAGAGAGACGTGGTTGAAATCTCCTGTGATTGCAATGAATGCCTCAGGATGCTGGGTCTGTACCCTGGCAACGCCGTTATGGATGACATCACACGCCGTTGTAGGTGACGCGCTCAGTAGAATGTAAACAACGATGACAAGGCAAGTTGAGTTTATTTGTAGAGCACAATTCGTACACAAGGCAATTCAAAGTGCTTTACAGCTACATGAAATCACAAGTAGGCAAATAAAATCCTTAAAACATAAAAATAATAATTAATCAATTAAATTAAAAGTGAAGAATGTAGATAAAATACTTTCCGTTGTCATATGCACATCTAAATAGAACTGTTTTCATCCTGGATTCAAACATTGTCAGAGTTGAGGCCTGTCTCACATCCTTCAGATTTTATGAGCATAAAACTGAAATGCAGCCTCACCTGGTTTAGTCCTGACTCTGGGCACCAACAGGAGACCCCTCCCTGAGGTTCTCAGTCCCAGTTGGTTCATATTCAGAAGGACCCGGCGTTGGGTCCTTCAGAGCCCCTCCCTCCCACCCTATAGGGATGTCTGGCAGCCATCCTTGAGGGGGGGGGGTGTTCTGTCACGGTTTATTCTCTGTGCCATGTCTTGTCTCGTCACTTCCTGTTTTATTTTGAAATTAACAACTCCTCTCGTTTCAGGTAACTTGCCTTTCCTCCCGTGTCATGCGTCTCATTGTCTTCCCTGATTCCCAAGTGTTTCCACCTGTTCCCCTTGGTCCCTCGTGTGTTCAAATAGTCTGCGTTTCCCTTGTCTTGTGCCAGTATGTTGTCTCTGTTCGAGCGTCACTACCAGCCACCTTGTCTTGTTTACCACAGATCCCACGAGCCTGCAGTGAGCGACTCTCCTGCAGCGCAACTTGCTTTGTAATTTATTCCACAGCCATAGCCTTAGTTTATTTATTGTTACGGTAAGTTCCATAGCTTTGTTTTTCCTCCATTTTCACGGAGTGATTTTTCGTTCTTACTTGTTATAGTCCCCTCCATTAAAGGAGAGCTTTAAGTTAAAGATAGTTTCATAGAGCCTCTGTTTTGAAAGAGCGCGCCTTTGTTTTATTCCGCCTCACTTTGAGAGCGTGACTTTGTTTTGTTAAGAGTGCATAGCTTTTGGTTTTCCTCCCTTTGTGGAGAGATTTTAAGTTTGTTAACTTTCATAACCGCGCTCCTCCTCCCTCGTAGTTACAGTGGAGAGCGCTTAGGCGTTTTATAGCCCTTTTCGTTTGGGCTGCGGGAGATCGCCCTGCAGTGCCGTCATCAGTGTCTTGTGTTGATAATAAAACCTCTTGAAACCGCACGACCCTGCATCTGCGTCCTGAATCCCTCTCTGGTACGTGACAGTACATACTGGCCAGTGAGGACGCAGCAGGGTCGAGTAACGCCCACAGTACCGAGCATGGACCTAGCAGCTCTCCAAGCGCTCCAGAGCAGACTCTCTGCACTACAGACAGGTATGGCCGAGGGGGTCGACAGTCTCGCCCGATGGAGTCTGTCCAGAGATTTCCTGGAGGAGTTCGAGGGGGGGCTAGTTCCGGCCATCCCCGGAATATAGGAGACTTGGGAGGCCGTCCGGAGGATATACATCGCGGCTGCGTTGGACGTTTTCTGCCACGATTTACTCTGGATCCACGAGCTATTTCCCTCTCCCTTTGCCTCCCCAGCACAGCCCGCTGACTCCGCTACGCCGGCACAGCCCGCTGACTCCGCTACGCCGGCACAGCCCGCTGACTCCGCTACGCCGGCACAGCCCGCTGACTCCGCTACGCCGGCACAGCCCGCTGACTCCGCTACGCCGGCACAGCCCGCTGACTCCGCTACGCCGGCACAGCCCGCTGACTCCGCTACGCCGGCACAGCCCGCTGACTCCGCTACGCCGGCACAGCCCGCTGACTCCGCTACGCCGGCACAGCCCGCTGACTCCGCTACGCCGGCACAGCCCGCTGACTCCGCTACGCCGGCACAGCCCGCTGACTCCGCTACGCCGGCACAGCCCGCTGACTCCGCTACGCCGGCACAGCCCGCTGACTCCGCTACGCCGGCACAGCCCGCTGACTCCGCTACGCCGGCACAGCCCGCTGACTCCGCTACGCCGGCACAGCCCGCTGACTCCGCTACGCCGGCACAGCCCGCTGACTCCGCTACGCCGGCACAGCCCGCTGACTCCGCTACGCCGGCACAGCCCGCTGACTCCGCTACGCCGGCACAGCCCGCTGACTCCGCTACGCCGGCACAGCCCGCTGTCCTGCCGGTTTCCACGCCCAAGACCAAGCCTGCTCCGGTGGTCAGAGTCCCACCCGCCCACCCCATTTTAGGAACGTCTGGAAGCCGTTCCTTGAGGAGGGGGCTGTGGGCGTCGCCAGGGTTGGGCCGGGTGGCCAAATCCTGGTCCTCGCCGTCGCCCATGGAAGCCAGAGCGGGCTCATGGCCCTTGCCCGTAGGAGCTCGGGCAAGCTCATCCCAAGGAGAGCTTTAAGTTAAAGATAGTTTCATAGAGCCTCTGTTTTGAAAGAGCGCGCCTTTGTTTTATTCCGCCTCACTTTGAAAGCGTGACTTTGTTTTGTTAAGAGTGCATAGCTTTTGGTTTTCCTCCCGTTGTGGAGAGATTTTAAGTTTGTTAACTTTCATAGCCGCGCTCCTCCTCCCTCGTAGTTACAGTGGAGAGCGCTTAGGCGTTTTATAGCCCTTTTCGTTTGCGCTGTGGGAGATCGCCCTGCAGTGCCGTCATCAGTGTCTTGTGTTGATAATAAAACCTCTTGAAACCGCACGACCCTGCATCTGCGTCCTGAATCCCTCTCTGGTACGTGACACATATGGCTTTAACATGTCAGAGATGTACTTTGGCGATAGACCATGAATAGACTTGTACACAAGCAGAGCTGTTTTAAAATCTATTCTCTGAGCGACAGGAAGCCAGTGCAGAGACCTGAGCACTGGACTAATATGGTTGTATTTCCTGGTTCTAGTCGGGACTCGAGCAGCAGCATTCTGGATGTTTTGCAGCTGTCTTTCAGCCCGTTTAGAGCCCAGTGAGCAGGCAGAGTCCAGTCTATGGGAACCGTCTGGGTGCATAGAACGCATGGAAACCAACTGACAGCAGTTCAGTGTCTGGACAGCATACCCTCTTTTACAGTCACATTACGGGGGTTAACCCTTATAATCTCTGTCTCACAGAGCCTCAGTTAGCACCTCTGTTCCAGATTTTTTTTTTTCTTTTACCATTCCCATAAATTATTCAGACATTCCTGATGTTTTCTTGTGGTCTTCTGTCATAAAGATATGGAACAAAATTCAGAATTTTAGACTTACTCTCTCATCAGTTTAGATTCTGTTCTTCTTAAAGAGGAACTCCGGTATTTTTAAACCTAGACCTTATTTCTGGCATGAAAGACGTTTATCTACTCACCGAGAACAGTTTGGCAAAAGTCGGCGTCCTTCGAAAGATATTTAGATTCCTTGAGATCCACATAACGGAGTGAACGGGGCTTAGACGATGCAGCCTCTAAATAAGGCATTATCTGTCTTTATTTCACCAATACTTTAAGAAGAATGAATGAATGAACGTGTTCTATAGCTCTGTTAGCTCATAGCTGCTGTTATGTGGCTACTTGCAGCTATAGGAGAGCTAACGGAGGGATTTCTACACAGGTACTCTACTGGGACCACTTCATCCACACGCCCCCCTGGAGCACAGTTTATAGAAAGGCAAGGGCTGTCACAATAGGCACATTTCTAAATGTTTGTTTAGTACCAAATATGGCCAAAACTTCTGATTGTACTACACACATAATGGCCTACTTATGCGTCTCTCTAACCAGGTGTGTGTATTAAAATGCTGTTAAATGCAGTCTTTTAAAGGTTAACCCCTCTTAATAACAACTTTTAGCCATGATCTTTATTAGCAATGTCACATTGCTCCTTAATGTGGAAGCTAACGTTAGTCATTTTCCACATTGTTCCAGCTACTGAAAACTGAAAGAATACACCAAACAGGTTCTAGGTCAGTCAGTGAGTCCACGGTCACACTTGCACGATACATGTATCTTCCAAATAATGTACATTCTCTTTCAAATTGGTTTACCTCACAGGACATAATATTACGTGTACACAGCGCCATTATTTATTTTGAAAAAACTAAGCCACATTGCAGAACCAGTGTGTGTAAAACTAAGTCCACACTTACTACTTCCACAAGAAATAAGTAGGTAAGCAGCAGCCAGATGCTGCAAATGAAATGCATTTGAATAAATGGTCACCAGCAATTGTGAGCACTTCTATAAAAGCATAAGTTTGCTTCTCTGCAGCATTCAGGTGGGTGTTAACACAATGCCAAGGAGGAAAGACATCAGCAATGATCTTAGAGAAGCAACTGCTGCTGCCCATCAGTCTGGGAAGGGTTATAAGGCCATTTCCAAACTATCTGGAGTCCATCATTCTACAGAGAGAAAGATTATTCACAAGTGGAAAACATTCAGGACAGCTGTTAATCTTCCCAGGAGTGGACGTCCCAGCATGTTCACCCCAAGGTGAAAAAGCCCAGAGCTACATCTCAGACTCTACAGGCCTCAATTAGCATGTTAAAGGTTCATGACAGCACAGTTAGAAAAAGACTGAACAAGGATGGCTTGTTTGGAAGGGCTGCAGGAGATAGCCTCTTCTCTCTAAAAAGAACATGGCAGCACAGCTTAGGTTTGTATGTCATGTATATTCATCTGAAGTTTTATGTATTTATGCAATTTTAAGACCTGGCAAATACCTGAAGATTTCTTAATATGTCCTATTACAAAAATCTATAATTGAAAGCAGGTGTACTGTTTTCTTCACATACTCTATATCCAACACAACCTGTCGAAAGCTTTGCCGTCACTTCTGCTGCTGCCGTTCGTCTTAATTTCAGAGCCCAACCTCCACTCAGCTTCCGCCAGCCTCCATGTCATCTTGTATTTAAAGGAAGTTAATCATTATCCACTCTCTTCCGAACTGATCTTCTAGGTGTTTGACTGAGCAACAATAAATTCAAGAGACCCAATCCGAAGCAGGGCTTCAGTCTGTGGTCCTGGCCTTTCCATACACCTACAAACATGTCTAACACGGTTAATTTTTAACATCTTTTTGTTCAATTGTCATTATTACTGAAAGAGAAAAAGGACTAAAACGCAAAAAAATAAGAACCATTTTATAATAAGCCACAATTATCTTTAACTTGAATAAAATACGTCATGTTACTCTTTACCACTTATTCAAACTGTCAACAGTAAATGAAGTTCTCGTATCTCAGAATTGTGGATAACTCTACCGATGTTTCCTGCTGTGGATAACTGTACATGACACTGATTATTAATGGTGTTTTTTGCTAATGGTAGCTCTCAGCTCAGGTGCAGTAATGTGGAGTTGTTTCAATCAGCTGCTGGTGTGTCTATTGTGTCATGCAAGCACACAGCAGAATGTTGCACACACCGAAACTGGAGGAAGAAAATAAAGATTATGGTTGATGGCTCAATTTACAGTTCCAGTCTGATCCTGATCTGGACTCACTCAAGGCCAAGACCTTGAATGCTAATGGCCACTTTACCAAACAGTTAACATGATAATCTGAAATGAGGAAGTTTTTAGCCTGAATATCCCTAAATAAGTTAACCAGCATGGATAGATAGTAGACGAGTGGTTAAAAAGAGAGAAGAAAAGTCAGTCAGAAAAAAGAACAACAAAAAAAACTTTTATCCTTTCCTCTTATGCCATAAGGAAATATTTTTTTAGCTAAAAAAGCAGTATATTTCAATCTGCCGCAACATTTAACTGAGCTGATATCAAGCACGTCCCTATATTTCCACCAAAATAACTCTGACATGTCGAAGTATGGACTCCAGAAGACCTCTGAAGATATGCTTCATTAAACAGAGATTTTGAGGACATGGGGTCAAGTCAAAACCTTGACCTCTTGTTATGTTTCTTTCAACACACATTACTGAACATTTCTTGCAGTGTGCCAAGAAAAAGGATCCTGCAAATTTCAGTGATATGTGCCATGTGCGGCTCTCTCATTCATGTCTGACAGACAGCGAGTTTAATATTGTAGGAGGCAGTATTTACATTTGTCAGCTTATTTTTGCTGGATGTGGCTGATGTTGTGAAGAAACAACACTGGGGGGGTGGATTGTAAGGCACTGTTGAAAAGTGTCACAGGAGGAGCTCGAATCAAACAATGGAACTAATCTAAAGTCGTCAGATGATAGAAGATGTTGGAGGAGGGAGTGGAAGAGGCAGGATTTTAACAGATGGTACAGTATGTAATATAATCAATTTTACCATCCATCCATCTTCTATACCCGCCTAATCCTTCGGTCGGGGCGTGAGGGGGCTGGAGCCTATCCCAGCGATCATCGGGTGAGAGGCGGGGTTCACCCTGGACAGGTCGCCAGTCCATCACAGGGCCAATTTTACCATGAATTTCATTATCATTATTGACTAAAAGGGATCATTGTCATTTGCAATTTTTTCTGTCAGCAAGTGTATGTAAAAAACTATCAAGCTGAATTTCATACAACTTTTTAAAAAAGTTTTCTTTAAAGTTTAAAATCACTCCGAGAGTCCTTGTAACTAGTTTACCTTAGGACTGGGTTCTGAGAAACTTGGATTATTTTGGTACTGGTGCAAAGTTGGATGTTTTTCTCAGGCTGTGTCTTTAGGCTGTCCCATGTAATTCTCAGAAAAAGGAGTAAAAAATGGGAGAGCGCACCAGAGCACAGATCTTGACACTCTCACCAGGTTTCCATTGGATGTGTGAGTGTTAAAATCCCAGTTTCAGTCCAATTCTGCATCTGCTGTGAAAGCACAGACAAAGCAACGAACGGACCTTCTACTTACAAACAGAACACACCAATCTCACCTGGGGCAGTCTTTACAGAAAAATGTTCATAAAGAACCATGGACATCAATTTGCAAATGATCAGGCTATTATCAAAAGCGGTTGACCTGAGTTTGGCTTTAATGTTGTAAATAGTCATATGTTTCTAATGCTTGTGGTTCTCTTTCAAATGTTACTGTGTTGTTAATGTGGAAGGTGATGCAAGATTTGGGATTTGAACATTTTTCTTCACAAAGTCTTGTGGGAATGGTGATGTTGAAGCAAAAGTTGATGTTGTCCATGACTGTTGAAAATCCAAACAATACTGGACAATGTCCCAGTCGGTGCATGCCAGTCGGCCTGTGTTAGAAGCAAAGTTGATTTGCAGCTTGGTAAGTTTCAGTTCTGGTTTGTATTGCGGTACTGAAAAAACAAAGAAACAAACAGACAAGTAAAAAAACAGTGCTGAGAGAAAGATGGAAAAGAAAACATTATTCACACCACTTCCATTGTTCCACGATCCAAAAGCACTCAGGAGCCCACTATGGGAGCTTTCAGCAGTAGGGGTCAGCATGTGCACTCAGGGACCAATCTGTAGTTACACAGCCACAAATGCAGTAAACTGTTCTGTGTTCTAAATACTTTCTATGCAATAAGGCACAAATAAATAATTAGATGTACCGTATGGACCCCCAGAGTAGTGGATCAAACAGACCAGTTGTCAGTGTCCAGTTACATCAGTGACTATAATTTTGCTGCCATTTCACCAGTTGTTCCTCCTGGGATGAGGTTTGGTAAGCACTAACCACTGCGTATAGGCAACACTTCACGTGACCTGTTGTTGTGGAGTCACTCTGACACAGTAATGCTAAAGTGGTTGGAATTGTCACGTCAAAGCCCTGACATAGATCCAGATGGAGATCTGTGGTGAGACCTCAAGATTACGGCGTATGAATGTATAAGCCAAACTTATGGAAACATATCCTGAGAGGGATGGGTGGGTTGGCTGGGAGGATTTGTCTTATTTCTTGTTTTCTTTTAAATTTGCAAATATATTGCACCTTCAAAGTGGCAGTCGTGTTATGTTCATTAAATTATACAAATCCTGCAAACATTATTTTCATTATAGGGTGCAGAGCGAGAAAATCTGAAAAATGCTGAGGGGGTTAATAACTTTACACGGCACTGTATACCACTTGAACTAATCAATCATCTTCAATTTACCAGCTTCAGGATAAAGCTATTAAATACCTCATTAACAAAGACATGGTATTTGGATTAAGCGTCTAACACACTTTGGGCATGTTGGGTAGTAACGGATCAACAGCCAACCCTGCAGTATTGGACATACATTTCCAAAGCCATTGACAATAATATCTTGGAGTTCTTTAATATCTCATTTGTCTGTAGCTTTAACTACAGTATTGTACCATGTAACCATTAAAACATTCTAAATGTGTTGTGAAGGGCTTTAAATAAGCTTTATTATGGTGTTGCATCTCTTCAAATGAACGGACAAATGAAGGACTTTCATTTACCATAAGAAGCACCTTTTTTTAGGTGTTAAGATGTGTCATGTGTTTTAAAGTAAGGATAGCAAAAAGTCAGTGCAACTGAATGTTGTTTCATAGAAATACATACAGGTTCATTATATTGATGAGAAGCTTAGTCTAACAAAAGTAACTCAAGAAATTACTCATCAGCTCATCATGATCCTCTTCTCTGCTCAGTCGACAATGGCTTTTCATTCAGACTTCAATAAATCCTTCAATGTAACTGCAAACTCAAAGTTCTTCATCAAATGCAGAGTACAGTAAAAAGTCAAGTTTATTTCTATCCCACTTGGACACTCTTTCGAGCTCTAATTCTAGAGCTTGCGCTCTCCACTTATGATGCTCTGGTAGATCTGGTCTGCTAAAGGAATGTAGCTCCTCTGATGGTAGTCTAATACATAGAGTGGATCAGAGATACTTGAGGGGTTGAAGCCACTCTGGACCAGCTGGAACTTTTGTTGCTTGAAGGTGCTCGTCATTTCCATGACCTCCTAAAGGGATAAAAAAAACAAAAAAAAAAACAATCTTTATCATGTCAGAGCATTAGTATGTTTCAGACTGAAATAAATGAGCGTAACATCAAGCGTTAAACATGTTCTAGAATGTCAGTGCACCAGTGGCCTGCTGCAGTAGCTTTTTGTGTCTCCCTGAGATTTTCTATTGAGCTTTTTTCCATGAAAATTAGATTTTTTAAAGAGCTTTCCAGGCTGGTTGGATTGCTGCACTGCTTAACTGATTTATGTTGATGATTTGCGCACTCTCTAACTATTTATTCTGGAAAGTGACAGGCCAACTGTATTTAGACCAACCAAATTGAAGTATGTTGACGGATTAGCTAAGGGTCAGTATTATTAAAAATGTATTATTCAATTCATTTCACTTGTTAAGTGTGAAATACTTGTTTGGGTGAAATACATGCTGCACTGATGTGACACACATATAATATCAATTATTATAACGTAGCATACATTCAATTCACTTCAATTCAATTCAGTTTATTTATATATCGCCAAATTACAACAATTTGTCATCTCAAGACACTTCAATAATACAGTCAAATTCAAGCCAATTAGAATTAAATTCATTGTAATCCTAATTCAATTAAATCCAATTACTTAAATTTAAAACTAGGCCAATTCATTCATATAGAGCCAATTCAAAAACAGTATCCTAGCTAAAGAAAACAACAGATTGCACCGAAACATCTTTCTAACACCTCTTTGCTGGAAGGAGCTAGAATGTTGAGTAAACATTATGAAATTAATGTCGCCAGAATGTTACTGAACGTTACCTGAAGTCTTATGAAGAGTGGGCGAGCATATGCTGGTAGATCCCTCACTGCATGTTCAAACAATTTCTTCCCATCAAACGTGAGTCCAGGTCTTATAATTAAAGCTGCCATTCCTGCTCTGCCTTCATGACCTGTGAACAAGATCAACAAGGTCAGTGTAATATCTGTTTTTACTCTGCTGCTCATAAACAGGTTGTTCATCATCAATTTCTACTTGGACCATTATGACATCCCAACATGGGCTGAATTAGCTGAAAATAAATGCAGTAGCAAAATAAAGAAAGAGTATGCTGTAATCAGGAAACGGCTTTTCAAAATACTCTTTTTCATAGGTAAAGATTTTATTGGTAATTTAGATAAGAAGTACCTGGATATCATGCACTATATTGCCAAAAGTATTAGCTCATCTGCCTTTACACACATATGAGTTTAAGTTTAATCCATAGGGTTTAGTATGACGTCGGCCCACAGCTTTGACTCTTCTGGCCAAGCTTTCCACAAGGTTTAGGAGTGTTTGTGGGAGTTTTTGACCATTCTTTCAGAAGCTCATTTGTGAGGTCAGACACTGATGTTGGACAGAAGGCCTGGCTCTCAGTCTCTGCTCTAATTCAGCCCAAAGGTGTTCTATCGGGTTGCCAGATTGCCAGATGGACAGGCGTGATTCGTCACTCCAGAGAACGCGTGTCCACTGCTCTGGACTTGTTGCACAGGTGGCATCCTGTCACGGTACCACGCTGGAACTCTCTGAGCTCCTGAGAGCGACCCATTCTTTCACAGATGTTTGTAGAAGCTGTCTGCATGCCGAGGTGCTTGGATTTATACACCTGTGGCCATGGAAGCGACTGGAACAGCTAAGTTTAATTATTTGGATGGGTGAGTGGATACTTTTTGCAATATAGTTGTAGTGAACTTGAGTGTGGAATTTAATACAAACTTAAGCCTTTGGAAGACTCCAACATTCCTTTGGGGGGATGGTCGTGTGTGAGGACCACATGGGGGATTTTTACACCAAAAAGAGACATTGCCCATGAAAGCATTTTGGGGAGGTTTTCTCAGCCCCTCTTTCCACAGACCTGCTCCATAAACTTAGGTGGATGCATGAACGACTTAGTGCTAACTAAGCTAAACAAACAACGGACCCTCTTAGAGAACGTTGGAGAATAACCAGACTAAAACACTCCCCACCTTATCTGGACAAAAATAAACCTGGTCTGACACAGACTGACGAGAGACAGGCGTCTCATGGTCAGTTACAAATTACTTCTCCCAAAAAGTAATTGAGTTAGTTACTCAGTTGCCTCATTGTAAGAGTAATTAGTTACTCAGCAAAGTAACTGTGACGTTATTTTTCATGTTCTGTACGCTATTACGTTCTATAACATCTTTAATGTCAAAGATGTTTATATTAACTGATTGAAGAATAAAAACACTATTTACTGTATTTTAGAACATTTGGTATTCATTTGAACTCAATAGATTGCAGCCTGCCGTGTTAGCATGTGTTGATTCGAGTTGCTTGAGGCAGACATGAATAAAGTCTTATTTCCTGGGCATAGGGTACATGTTACATAAACACTTTTGCCTTTAATTATAATGAGTGAGAAGTAGTGCCGGTACTTCCAGTTTGAGGACGCTACCTTTGAGTTTCCCTGGCTCGTCGCCATTGTGGCTGTCATGTTGTGTTTGGCAGTCAGAGCTTGCAGTAAGACAGCGTGAGCAGGGCATGATCCGCCCACCCAGCCAATCATCATCGCATTTGCAACGGCGTCATCATCCCCACCCCGGCTCTCTCCAGGCAGCTGATGTGTGGCCAAAACCTGACACCTTGCGCTTAATTCAACCAAATTGTAGTAACGCACCACTTCACATTCTCAGTAATGGCAACGGTGTTGCAACGATGGGAAAAGTAATTAATTAGATTACTCGTTCCGCCGTTATACTCTAACGCCGTTATTACCAACACTGGTCATAACTTTACAGATATCCATCTGAATTTTGAGACTCATAAGCATTACCTGTTATGTTTTTATTTGATGTCTTTATATCATAAGTCTATGTTATATCTTTAACCTTTATATCTTAACAAGTTGTGGTGTTTTCAGAATTCTCTAGATGAATGTTTTATGAGACGGAGGAATAGAGAAATCAAGTTTCTTTGTTTCATCCAAAGTCTCTTAACGCGAGAATTAGATTGTCTTACAAAGCCCGCCCAGGCAGACGTCACAACAGTTTCAGGCATGCCATTGGCTGAAAGTGTAGCGTACGTCATGCCCCGCCTCTGCGAATCAAACTCCGAAACCCGCGATCTACCAAGAGAAGCAGGAAGGAGAGAGAGAGCAAGTACAAGCATCAGAAGAACAGAGAACAAGAGAGAGAGAAATGAAGTAACCAGAAAGATGGCAGGAGAGGAAGATGAGAAGGAAGAAAAAGATCCGAACAAAGAAAGAAACATGATGAAGTAGTAGAAAGACAGACGCTTTTGTGTTTTTTCGTTCGTCCATCTCATCTGTCTCCATGTCTGTTTACGGCACACGTTTTTTTTTTTTTACCTCCGCTGCTGCACGCGTCATCACATAGTTTTGCTCACCAAGAGAGCCAGCGTTAAGCTTGTCAAACGTTTTGTTAATATTTTGTGAATTTAAGTTCACCTCTTCAGAGTTGGTCAGCAACATAAACCAACTCAAGACCTTGACATTTTGTCATTCTTTGCGGTGAATTCCTCCATACCACCCAGTTCCGTCTCCTGGGCCACCAGAAGCCCGCTCCAGTGTAGAAGGGTGACCTGTTCAGGCATCTTGAAAGTCCACAAAAGTCACTTAGGAAAGATGTAAGATGCGGAACCGAGAGAAACGCACTTGGATCCCGCGGGCGACTGGTGTGTTCCAAGCTGACTAACGGGACTAAAGTGGGTCAACCAAGTAAGATCTGCCCTCTTCTTACCACATTTCAGACAGTATGTGTTGGGTGTCGAGAGAATTCACTGTTAAAATGATAAATTAATCCAAGCTGTTAGCCTTTAACTTCAAATAGTAACAAACTTAGATTATTTGAGTAATTCCGGTACCCCTCCATTTTAGTTAGTTTCTTTTCAATTCACTAAGTGTTCCCCATATAATCTTCCAAATTCAAAGCATTTCTACCGTTTGTCTTAATTCATTAATTCATTGTTCATGTCTTTGGTCATATCATTTTAACAAATCGCTCATTTATATATATATATATAGATATACATATATATATAATCAACAGGTTGTGTTGTATGTTTTTTTTACGTGATTCACGATTCGCGCTATGAGACTGAATATTAATTTTAACACACCAGAATCGTAAGATTCTTTCTTTTTCCTTCTTTGAAGATTGTGCCCATACATATGAGGTTAAATAAGGTTTATTTAAGGTTGGTAAATCCTTATCTTATATCACATTACCCTAGATAGTAAATATAGAAATCATACCTGGTACTTCCACTCCGTACACATTGACTTCTTGAACAAAATCCACCAGCCCGAGAGTCTCTGTTACTTCTGTGGTTGCCACATTTTCACCCTTCCACCTGAAATTCATAGAAATCATAAATCTAAGTGTTAACAGCACAGGTATAGTAAGGTTTGCAGAGCCTAACCCAATCAGGAACAGTAACAGTAACAGTGATCATGATGGATTCACTAGCGCTGTGAGAAGGCTGACTGGACATCTCAGAAGGGAATAAGTGTTCAGGGACCACAAACACCTCCTGTCCTGTAAACTCTTCCTGCAGTTTATGGATCCTTCTCTTAGTTTTTACTACGACTGTCAGGAGTCATCGAACAAGAAGGGACATTATTGTCCATCAGTATTCATGACTTGTTTGTCATTGACAATTTCTGGTTGAATATGGGCAAATAGAGGATGGCATATTAAAAAAATGTATTTGCACAAATTTCCAGGTGCACTGTGACTTACCAAAGAAATTTCATGTAAAGGTGTGCGTCACGCTGACTTCGAAATCTTTTTTTTGTTTGTTTTGTTAGGTGTGTGGTATTTTCTGCTTTTTTATGAATGAAGTCCTGACCTGTCAGCCAATGGGAACATCTACCTCATTGTGAAACAAACAAACAATACAGAAATATCAAACTGTAAAAGCCTGGCTGGATGCTGAGTTCATAAAAACAATGAGAATCAATTGAATAGTACAGCAGCTTGTTTAGTGAACAAGCGGTAAACATCACATGTACCATTTCTTTCTGCCATAGAATTTAATGTGTTTATGATTTGAAGATTCTCAGAAGATTCTGTTAAGGAGTTTATAACTGAAGACATCTACAACATCTGATCAAGCTGTACCTGAAGGTGTCTCCCACTCTGTCTCTGAAGCAGATGAAGCCCTCCTGATCTTCAGCCATGAGGTCACCTGTGTTAAAGTAGGCGTCACCCTTCACAAACACATTTCTCATCAACTTCTTCTCGGTCAGCTGCTTGCTTCCTGCATAGCCAAAGAACGGGCTGATGTTGCTCACCTTGGACAGCAAAAGCCCCGTCTCTCCTTAAAGAACAACAGGATAAGGACTCGTTATATAGACTTCTCAGGTCAAGACATTTATCAAAGAGAAACAGCCAAGTGAATTTATGGAAATGTTTTTGTGATAAAATCTTACCCATCTTCACTCGCTGACAGAAACCATTCTGACCTTTCACTGGTTCATCTTTTACCATGTCATACTTTACCAGATCATACTTGAACAGGAGCTACACAAAAAACATCAAAAGAAAGACTTAAAAGATTTGAAAGCAGATATCATCACATGTAGAACTGACAAAGTTAATTCAATGATAGGATGATCAGGATTTTTAACACCAGCATCCCAGAACGCAAACTCAACTGGAAAAAGTGGATGAGCAATGAAGCAACTGGATTTATTACGTTTTTTTGTAGTCGTGGCAACAGTAACAAATACAGATAAACTGTTTTCCAACATCTTTGTCTTCATCAGCAAATGGCACGCTGTCAGAAGATGCAGCTGAATTCCACAGAATTAAAATTAAGAATTCACTCAGTTTTACAATTATTCAAAAAGAGGCTCTTTTTATTTTAGAGAATAAAATTGGAGACTTTCTGTGAATTTGAGTCAAAATTTGTTACTGGACAAAAACATATTGCTGAAAATGAATAAATTATATATTTAATTTGAAAGTAAATTGAAATAAATCATGTTGAGCAAAAACTGAATAAATAAAATTGAAAAAAGGCAAATGTTGGACAAACCAAACAACCCCTGAAACAGCAAAAAGCAGATCAGAGCACAAAACAGCAGTCCATACAAGCAATATGGATTATACAACTGAAAAACACAGTGTTGAAGTAACCACGGTTCACCCTTGATGTTTTGTGGACTTGAAAGGGTCACATCGCCATCTAGAGGTGGGAGATTTTCAAGAAACTCGCTGTAGATATTGAACACAAAGACACCAAATTGACTTAATAATGTGTTTTAGATTGACATTGTTTTCTTAGAAGTGGCTATAGACAGCGTTGTAATGGACCTTAAATTACTATGCTGTGTAGTCGGGCGTGGCGTCCATACCTGACACTGAGATGAGTGGGATGATTTGGTTTGATCATGACTAATTAGGTGAAGCTCCCAACTGTATGTCATCTCTGCTCGTTGGGTTTCTTGTATGACTGATCTTGTATACCTAACAATGCTCTGATGAAAGCTCCGTGCTGAAACATGTACGTATATTTTTACTGTGATGTGAGTCGAACAAACACGTGAAACTTGGCAGTTCTTTTGACCTTCTAAACTTGAAAATGAATGATGTACTACCAGTTTTTGTGCTTTTTGGAATATTTGCTAGATAATGGGTATAGTACTTTACCTGAGATTTCATTACTGAAGCGCAACTTTTTAAAAACTTTCTTTAAATAGAACAAATGCCATGAAGAACAAAAATGGGTTTGCTTATAATTTGAATGTAAAAGTTTAGGAGACAATGGAGAACTTTTGTATCGGTGTATTTCTTAAACTTTCTGAGTTCCTCCACTACTTATCAGAGGCTAAAGGCTTACTGTAGGTCAGGACATAAAGGTCTGCACAACTAACACCACAGATTACATGAGACTACAACATGACTGAGTGGTGTCTTAGTCTGCAAGAAGTGGACTGATGAGTAATTGTTGCTATTTTTAGCTCAAAATCCCCACTACAAAATTGGGATGGGGGACTGAGAGGAGGGTATGTGTATAGTGTCTCTTGTGGTGTTTATTTGTTTAATGAGCAATAATGGCAATAATGTGTGAAAAAAGGCTTCTATAATCACCTTGAGAAGAATTTTCATATTTTCTTTGTGTTCTAACATCTAACAAGAACAATCCTGTTAATTAAAATTGTCCAGATTTCATTATATTTAGTACTTTACTTTTATAACGATCTTTTATAACGTTTTGTGGGCCAGAAGGAAAGGTGGTCTAATAATAGCTGTGGTCAGAGCTTACAGTTCTTTTGTAACTCCTCTTATTAACAGCGGCTCTCTTTACAGGCACGCATTAGTGCAGCTAATACCTGTAAGAGCCACAGATAAGCCAGTTCATTGGTCATCCTTCTTTACTGTCTAAACGGACTAGTATGGACTTCATCAGCAGCCATAAAGGCTACAGATTATGAATGTCTCCATCCCACCCATTTAAAAATATGATATTTATTTGAACCATATATTTTTATTGAACATATTTATTGAACAAGGCAACGTGTTCAATTTTAAAACAGAGAATCTTACTTTCAGTTTCTTGACAGTTAATTTCTTGTTTTGAAATTTAATGCAAGCAACAACATTGAACATTTTTGTGACAAGGCTTTACCTCTGTTATGGCTCAATTCTATTGGTCAATTAAATTTTGAATTTGCTCTATATGAATGAATTCGATTATTTTGAAATTAATTCATTGGATTTCATTGGATTATGATTACAATGAATTGAATTCCAATTGGCTTGAATTGGACTATATTATTGAAGTGCCTTGAGATGACAATTAATTGTAATTTGGCGCTATATAAATAAAACTGAATTGAATTCCTTTTTTGATTAAAACAGTTAAGTGTTTAGCAAATGGCACCAATGCCTTTAGATTCCAAAGGTGAATTTCTCACGTTCTTAACGGCCTTAACTCTCAATTCTTAACTTTATGAGAATCTCTACTACAGCCCTGGCCTTCAGATGGGGGACTCTCTTGGTCCAGAGCTCCGGCCTCCAGAGCTCCAGTCTCTATGTCTCCAGTGCAGCTGCCTTTGGAGCACCACTCTAGTTCAGCTGCCTTCAGAGCTTCAGTCCCCAGCGCAGCGAAAGTCTTCTGTGCATCCGGTGTAGCAGTCCACTGTGCTTCAGTTTTTAGCTGAGCAGTCCACTGTGCATCAGTCTCCAGAGTTCCAGCCTTCAATACTGTGGCCCACTCCATCTGAGTTCCAGCCCTGGCCCGTGCCACCTGCGCCTGTTCCTGAGGGGTCACGAAGAGGGACGCTCCTTTTCCTCTACCTGTTCCCGACTCGCCTCGGCCAGCTCCTGCGTCCAAGGGGGTGCCGGAGGGCTCGCCTCGGTCATTTTCTGCTTCGGTCTCTGAGGGAGCCCAGGTGGGCTCACCTCTGTCCGTTTTTGTTCCTGTCTCAAAGGGGGCTGAGGGGGGCTCGCCTTGTCTGTTCCCGTCTCCAAGGGAGCCCAGGTAGGCTCACCTCAGTCAGTTCCTGCTCCTGGTCTGATTTGACAGTGGCCTCGCCCTCATTAGTTATGGTCTCTTTCTCGGGGGTTCTGCTTCATCTGACGTCTGGTCGCCCACCTGAGAGGCTCCAGCTCTGTCCGGCCAGCCTCCACAGAGCTACCTCCCACGTTTTTGGATATCTGGGCATTGCCAACCTATTCCTAAATCTTTGCTCCTTCCTTGCTGAATGACTGGTTGTCCATCTGACCATCCGCCAGAGATCTTTGCTTCATCTTCACTGGATGATTGGTCATCCGCCTGGCTGTCCTTCTGAGAGGTACCTGCACCTTTCATCTCAAGACATTCAGTCATCTATGGGCAAGGTCTCCGCCTCACTAATCCTGCCTGTCCCCCTGCCGTTCCTGCTTGCTCATCTGCCTGCTCTCCCACTGGTCCTGCCTGTTCTTCTGCTGGTCCTTCTGTTTGTTCCATCTGTCTTTCTTCCAGCCCGGTCCTGTTGGTCTTGCTGGTCCTGCTGGTCCAGCCTGCCCGTCTGCTGGTCTCCTGCCAAGGCCTCCAGCGGGATGTTCTTACCAGTCCCTAAAGCCAACCTCATGCTTAAGGGACCTCTGTCATGCCAGCTCCTCCAGAGTTGTACAGAAAAAAGCAGGGATGAAAAAGCTTTAAGAATAAAACTGATGGAAGCCTGGTTCCGTTCAGAACAACACTCATGCTCCTCACCTGCCTCCTGTTAATAGACCTCAGCTGTCACAGCCCCATAATTTAATCTTGAACTGCAGTCATGGATGTTAACATAACCTCACCAACATCTCCCCCATATCAGGACACAATGACAACTCCTGTCTCCCGCTTCAGCCTGTCACTCTCTAGCAGTCAGGTGAAGAAGCAACTGGAGAGACTGAGCAAGAAAAGGCGCTACATGTCTGAATAGTGTCCCAGGGTTTTAAAGACCTGTGCAGTTATGTGGGATGTTACAGCACCTCTTCAACTTTAGCATGAGTCAGGAGAAAGTTCCAGTGCTGTGGAAGACAACCTGTCTTGTTCCAGTACCTGAAAAATCTCATCCATCTGCTCTCAATGACTACAGACCAGTTACCCTAACACCTCACACTATCAAAGTCAAGAAGAGACTACGGCTGATGTTGAAGATGCCATCATCTACCTGCTTCAGTGAGCCAACTCTCATCTGGACAAAGCAGGCAGCACAGTAAGGATCATGTTCTTTGATTTCTCCAGAGCTGTTAATACAATTCAGTAGGTACTCTGAGTAGTTCCTGAAAATCCAGGTCGATGCCTCCCCATATAGACTACCAGACAAACAGACCAGATTTTGTGAGACCCAAGGGTTGTGTGTCTGAGAAGGTGGTCAGCAGCACAGGAGCACCACAGGGGACTGAACTCTCACCATTTGTCTTCACTCTCTACACCTCAGACCTCCAGTACAAGTCAGAGTCCTGTTATCTCCAGAAATACTCTGATGACTCTGCAGTTGTTGGGTGTATCAAGAGGCTGAGTACAGGGAACTGGTCGACCACTTTGTGGCATGGTGTGGGAACAACTGCCTCATCTTGAAGATGAAAAAATAAAAAAATATGATTGTGGATTTTAGGGGGAGTAAGCCAAACACTGTCTACATTCTAGATGGAGGTGGTGGATCATTACAGATACCTGTGTGTTTACCTGGACAAACAAGACTGGAGATGCAACACTGAGGCTGTCTCGAAGAAGTGACGAGGCAGACTGTGCTCCTAAAGAAAGCTTAAGCCCTTCTCTTTGAGCACCAAGATGTTGCATATCTTCTACAAGTCAGTGGTGGAGAGTGCAATCAACTTTGCAGCATCTGTTGGGGCAGCAGCATCGGACCCAGAGACTCAAAGAAACTGAACAAACTGAGAAGGCTGGCTCTGTGCTGGGGACTGCTCTGGAGCTGGTTGTGCAAAGGAGAATACTACACAAGATGATGATTATGAAAAAACTGCCCATTCTCTACATGTTTATGTTTGTTTATGTTTATGTATTTAGCAAACGCTTTTATCCAAAGCCACTTACAAATCAAGATATAACAAGCTATACAAAAAGCTAACAATAAGCTACATAGAAGGAACCCACTAGTCCGACTCTGTCAGAGGGGACAGAGTAGAGATAGGGTGCAGGCATAGAAGGAAGTGCAGAAAGATAAAGTGCAAAGATAGAGGGGGTAGGGAAGTACAAGATAAGTGCTAGGATAGGAGATGCTCTCTGAAGAGCTGGGTTTTCAAGAGTTTCTTGAATATAGACAGGGGCGCCCCCTTGTAGCGCTCGGTAGGTCATTCCACCATCGTGGGACAACACATGAAAAGAGTTTGGATTGTCTTAGGCGTGGTGTAGGAGCTACTAGACGACAATCCTGCGAAGAACGGAGGGACCGAGTTGTGACATAAGCCTTTGCAAGAGCATTTATGTAGATGGGAGCCGTTCCATTAAGCACTTTGTAGGCTAACATCAGTGACTTGAATTTGATGCGGGCGGCTAAGGGCAGCCAGTGGAGTTCAATGAACAGAGGGGTGACGTGTGTTCTTTTAGGCTGATCGAAGACCAGACGCGCCGCCACGTTCTGGACCATCTGCAGAGGTTTCATAGTACAGGCTGGGAGACCAGTTAGGAGAGCATTGCAGTAGTCAAGGCGGGAGATGACCATGGCCTGCACCAGGAGTTGGGTGGCATGTTGGGTTAGGTACGGTCTGATCTTTCTTATGTTTAGTAATGCACTAGTAAAGTGCTACATAACACAGAGTTGAAAAAATATATTGTGTTCAGTTAGATGCTGAACAATACAGCAGCAATGACCATAGTTCGTCAACATAACAATAGTGTTTGTTAGGATAGATCTTTGTTTGTTAGGATGCTAAGCTAAGGTGTCACTATTTGTAATCAAAGTTTCAAGGTCAAGGGGCTGAAAGAAAGGAGCAAGACTTGTTCAATCTAAGAGTCACAGTACTACACATCACAGTACTCTTTAGGAAGCAGGTCCTTTTAGGACCTACAGGAGTCGAAGTGTTTGCATATGAAGGTGAGATAAACCTATGTGGAACTTGACAACTTTGGCAAACACTAATATGTAAATTTGCATTGTTGAACTGTCTTAGAAGTGCTTCACTTTAGCAGTTAATTGAACAAATAAAAAATTAACGTTATGCCTATCAGTCACTATATTGTATTCAACAAAATAAATTATCATTTGCCATTCATGTTTTATCTTATGAGAGTAAGCAACCAGTGTTTATGATAAGGAACTTGATCTTTCTATATTATTATATTATTTATCTATTTATTCATTTATTAGATTAGATTAGTTTAGATTAGATTCCCCTTTATTGTCCCACAATGGTTAAATTCACATTGTTACAGCAGCAAGAAAGTTAAAGATAAAGACAAAAACAACAGAACACACAACAGCAGGTAGTATCAGCAATAGCAGCAGTTGCACATGGGCAAGTGAATTGCACAGTGTAGTAGTTGTTATTGCACATTACTTATTACACATTTTATCTTATTTTGATTTATTGTTAAGCAGTCTGACAGCAGCAAGAGGGAAGGACGTACGATATCTCTCCTTCACACACTTGGGGTGTAAGTCTGCTCCAGCAGACCACCCCAGAGAAAATGGCTGATGCCACAACAGTGTCAAAGAAGGTCCTCAGGAGCGCTCCCTGCACTCCAAAAGACCTGAGCTTTCTTAGCAGATAGAGTCTGCTTTGACCTTTTTTATAACGGGTGGTACAAGTCCAGTCTATAATATATAATATATATACAATATATAATAATCCCTTACCCTTATAATATATATTATAATATTTCTGTGGAATTGCAACCCTTTGTTACAGATCTAGTACCTTTAGACACTCACCCTGTAGAAGAAGTTGGAGCGGCCCACAGTTCCAGTCTTGCCAATGTGGTTCATGAAACACAGGTTCCCCTCTGTGGAGCCGTACACTTCACACATTTTAATGTTCCCAAAGCGACTTTGGAACTCCCGCCATACATCCTGTCGCAGCCCGTTCCCAACTCCCATTCGTACCTTGTGAACTTGATCCATCTCTGTCTGATGGAGGGAAAAGGCTGTTAATACATCAGTAGAACATGTCTGATAAGAAAAAATAATTAAAAAAAATATATATATTTCAATGATGAGTAAATAGTTACAATTAAAGAGCATTATGTCAACATTAACATATATCTGAGAAAGAGTGAAACAGGGTTCGTGTGAGTATAATATATCAAGATGGAAACCAAAGCAAATATAATCCAGGGCGTAAAAATTGAAGCCATCATGGACAGACCAGGTTTTTGAGGGTTAATACTTGGTTTCAGCTATTAGCCTTCTGCTCAGGATTTTTTGGGCTGACCCATGCCTGAAGCATTATATGTTTAATTGGAAGCCATTTATTTATCACGTGCTGTGATAATTATTTTCAAATTTACTATTATTAACAATGTTGTATGATTATCATAAAATTCAGATATGAGAGGGCATCATGATTAGGCAGCTGTTGGATTTTTTCCAACATACATTCATGGCAACATGTGCATCATTGCCCTCTCTTTGACCACAGCAACGAACAACACACCAGGTTAACAATACACTTACATTTGGCAATGTTAAAAAAACACTTCTCTTTCGGATACTGTTTTTCTCTGTTTTGTTTAGATTTAGCCAAAGGTTCCCCGCCGAGCCCCGCCCCTACTAGAGCAGCCGAAGCGACGGAGCCCAGCCCCACCCCCTTCTGTCCCTTCACGCTGCCACCATGTACTGTCTCCGCTGTCTGATGTGTGAGGGGTCCAGGCTGTGTGGATTCTGACAGTCGTGACTTTTCCCAGGACAAGCTGGGACCCTGTTTATTAGAAGATTTTAAAATTTCTGTACTTTTAGGTGACAGAAGGAGAAATGTGACCCAGTCAAAACACAGAGAGTTGCACTCAAAAAGATCTTTAAATAAAGTAAACATACCTTGTGTGCCACAGACTGCTCCCAAACACGAGGGGGCAAATAATACCTCTAAAACACTTAAGTTGGCTTTATTAAATGTTAGGTCTTTAGCTGGGAAAACATTCTTAATTAATGATTTTATCACTGAGCACACACTGGATTTTATGTTTTTAACTGAAACTTGGTTGGAACAAAATAACAGTGCTGCTGTTCTTATTGAGTCGACCCCTCCTGGTTACAGTTTTATCAGCGAGGCCAGAGTGAGCAGGAGAGGAGGAGGGGTTGCAGTCTTATTCAATGAATCATTTCAATGTAAGCAGTTATCTCCTGGAAGTTTTCAGTCCTTTGAATATATGGCTATACAGCTGAAGGCCTCACCCAGAGTCCTGTTTCTGAATATTTACAGGCCTCCTAAATACTGTGCAGATTTTTCTGAAGACCTCAGTGAACTGCTGTCTATGATCTGTGTTGATTTTGACTGTGTAATTATTGTTGGTGATTTTAACATCCATATGGACAATCCTCAGGACAGAGGGACTAAAGACCTGAGTAACACTCTGGACAACTTTGGGCTGACTCAGCATGTAGCAGAGGCCACACACAATAGGGGGCACACTCTAGACTTAGTGATCTCCAAGGGTCTAAGAATTTCAAAGATTACTGTGTCTGATGTGGGCCTGTCTGACCATTCCTGTGTTTTCTTTGAGAGTACGATTTCAGTGCACACAAATGTCTCAACAGCAGTGATCTCAAAACGGTGTATAACTGAAAACAGTAGTAAGATCTTTAACCAGGTCTTCTCTTTAACACCTGCCCTGTCCGGGGTTCAGTCAATGAGGTCGTCAGTAGCTTTAATACTAAAATGTTAAATGTTATGGATACTATTGCTCCCATTAAGGTGAAGGTTATCTCTGGAAGGAAGAAGTCTCCATGGCGAAATTCCACACTGGTGAAAAATGGGAAAAGAGAGTGTCGAAAAGCTGAGTGCAGATGGAGAAAAACAAATCTCCAGGTTCATTATGACATCTATAAAGAGAAACTTCACTCTTATGATTTACAACTGAGGAATGCAAGGAAATCCTACTTCTCTGACATCATCACCAAAAACAGTCATAATGCTCGGGCCTTATTTGCTACAGTTGACAGGCTAACAAACCCTCCTGTGTCAGTGGCAAATGAACTCCATTCCACCATGGCCTGCAATGACTTTGCCAAATTCTTCATAGACAAAGTCCAAAATATTAGACAAGCAGTTGGTACATCAGCAGCAGGTTCAGCATATCTACTGTGTCCACTGAAAACCGGTTTAAACACTATGACACTGTTTCAATCCATTAACAGTAAAGACCTGGAGGACATCTTACGTCACCTGAAGTCCTCCTCTTGCTGTTTAGACATCCTGCCAACAGGTTTTTTCAAAGGGGTCTCAAAGACTTTGGAGTCAGACCTGTTACTGATTGTGAACTTGTCCTTAACGTCAGGTGTGTTTCCAGAGCCACTAAAAACAGCTGTAATTAAACCTCTGCTGAAAAAGGACAATCTTGACAAGACGCAAATGAACAACTACAGGCCCATCTCAAATCTCCCATTTATAAGTAAGATCATTGAAAAAGCGGTTTTTCAACAGCTTAATCACTTTTTAATACAAAATAACTGCTATGATACCTTCCAGTCAGGCTTTAGACAGCACCACAGCACTGAGACTGCTCTGACCAAAGTGTTTAATGACATAAGTCTGAATACAGACAGTGGAAAAATGTCAGTCTTAGTTTTACTGGATCTCAGTGCTGCCTTTGATACAGTTGACCACAATATATTACTCAAACAACTGGAGAACTGGGCTGGTCTTTCCGGAACTGTACTAAACTGGTTCAAAACATACTTAGAGAACAGGAAGTACTTTGTGTCAATAGGTAACTTTACATCTGAGCAGACAAGAATCACATGTGGAGTTCCCCAAGGTTCCATCCTGGGACCTCTTCTGTTTAACATCTACATGCTCCCACTGGCACAGATTATAAAAAACAACCAAATAAACTACCATAGCTATGCAGATGACACACAGATGTATATAACAATGTCACCAGGAGACAGAGGGCCTGTACAGGCCCTTGGAGGAGATTAATGACTGGATGTGCCACAACTTCCTCCAGCTAAACAAAAACAAAACTGAGGTAATTGTCTTTGGAGCCAAAGATAAACGATTGAAAGTCACCACAGAGCTTCAATCTACACACCTAAAAACTACCAACCAGGCCAGAAATCTGGGTGTAGTGATGGACTCAGACCTAAATTTGGACAAACACATTAAGGCAATAACAAAGTCAGCCTACTATCACCTTAAGAATATATCAAGGCTAAAAGATCTGATGTCTCAGCAGGACCTGGAAAAACTAGTCCATGCATTCATCTTTAGTAAGCTTGATTATTGTAATAGCATCTTTACAGGTCTGCCTAAAAAGTCAGTTAGACAACTGCAGCTCATCCAGAACTCAGCTGGAGCACATCAGTCCAGCTCTGAAGTCTTTACACTGGCTGCCTGTCCATAAGAGGATAGACTTTAAAGTTCTGATGCTGGTCTATAAAGCTCTGAATGGTCAAGGACCAAAATACATCAGTGACCTCCTGACCCACTATGAACCTTCCAGACCCCTCAGGTCATCTGGATCCAGTTTTTTATCAGTTCCCAGTGTCAAAACCAGACATGGAGAAGCTGCATTCAGCTTCTATGCTCCACATGTCTGGAACAAACTCCCAGAAAGCCTCAGATCAGCTGAAACACTCAGTGTATTTAAGTCCAGGTTGAAGACACACCTATTTTCAGCTGCATTTGAATAAGCTTGAGTTTCAAAACGGAATCATGTTTTAACTATTGATTTTATCTTTCATATATATAATTTTTTCTGATTTTATCTATTGTTCTTATTTCCTTCTTTTTTTTAAATTTTAAATCATGCTTTTTATTTCTTCTGTTTTAATGTCTCTGTGAAGCACTTTGAATCACCTTGTTGTTGAATTGTGCTATACAAATAAACTTGCCTTGCCTTGCCTTGCCTTGCTCCCTTTTGAATCGTGGCAGACCTACAACAGGCCAGGCAGCTGCACTTGCAAACAAGAAAGGGCCCAAGACACAAGATGTAGGAATAGCTAGGCTTTCTTTAAAACTACATGAGGGCTCTTATAGTGCATATGAAAATATAGATCATATTCTATATCTCAATGCAGCTCTGATGAGCCCTGGTAACCAATGCTGTCTGAACCAATGCATGTCTTGCTCAGTCCTGGCATACAGCTTGATGTTGTCCATGTAGAGGAGGTGGCTGATGATTGCTTCACTGTGGAACCGTTATCCACAGTCACTTTGGTAATGATGTGGCGGAGGGGGTTCAGGCCTGTCACTTTGGTAGATACCACACTTGATGTTAACTTGTGCAACTGGCTTGAAATTAGCTTCCAGGATGGCAGTCCCATTGAATTCTTGATAAAGGCTCTTAGTGTCCTGTTGATGTTATAGAGTTCCAAGCATTCCAGTAACCATATGTGTGGCACTGTAACAGTTCGGAGTGGATGCGAGGAAGGAGGACCCAGGTGCAGACACGGAGCAGAAGCCAGGAGGTAAACTCAATTTATTTTGGAATAGAAATTAAAATCGCAGCCATACTGGAATACCATAAAAACTAAACTAGTAAAAACAACAAACACCTAAGAAATATCAAAACCAGACTATACATTACGCAGGAGTAGGAATAAGACTGACGGGGAACCATGGGAACAACGACGAATATCTGACAAAGAATGAAGACAAATGGGAGTTTAAATACTGTGGGGAGAGTGATTACTGAATGATAGCAGCTGAGGATAACTGGACACAGGAGAAGGTAGTGGAGCTGATGACCAGGCAGGATGGAACTGAGGAAAAGGTGAGGAAATGGCAAGACTGAAACTAGACAGAAAAAAAAACACAAAATACAAAGATTGTGACAGGCATAGGGTTTCTTGTAGTCACTCCAGATGGTTCACAGATGTGTATGTCTGATCTTACAGTCAGTAGCTTGTGTTTAGCTCCTCTGATGTTACTCCCAATTCCCCTCTGGGCCCCACTCATATATTGAGTCATGTTATCCACTATGATGGGTTATGGACTATAGGCTATGATGGAACTGCTCCCTTCCAGAGATCTTTCATAACCAGTTCTGTCCAACCTTGGGTTAACGAGTGGGTGGGTCCCATCCATTAGTAGCTAGGGCATTTGTGCTGCTAGATGCTCACGGGGTGCAGTTAGTTTCTTTAGCCAGTCGGTGTGTAGAATGTCAGTACCTGGTGCAATTCAACTGTTCATATTTGAGTGTCTTTCTTCAATGTTTGCCATGGTAATGGTCATTGGTTCCTGTTCAGTGAGATTGCTGTGGTCAGCTCTCGGATCCACAAGCCATGGAACATTGACATGTGATGCGCTTTTCCCACATACGCAGTAGAACATCCTATTCGTTTTCCTGACTTCAGCTTCTATAGTGTACCTTCTCAGGCGGGAAGCCAGATCTGTGAGTAATTGTTTAGCAGTCTCCAGGTGGGTTTGTATTTCTTAAGTGTCTTTTCTCTTCATTGCACCTTTCTGAAACTCTGACATCTGGCTAACCTCCCTCCATGTTGCCTTGATACCCCCCTTGACGCCCCTTACTGCTCCTTGGGTTGTTAATTTTGTTGCCAAGCATCTCTAGGATCACTGCAGCTGTGGTGTACATCAGCTTATTGGTTTCTATGACGGTCCAAGTAGGCATAGTACGTACTGCTGCATTTACAGACAAGCAGACTTTCAGAAAGTACTTTGTCTCTTAGCCATCGAGGTTATCTACGATTGTCCTTCTCAGTTTAGCTGCCATCGTGTTAAGATTTTCAGAGCTTTTTAATGTGGCTTGGTACCCATTCTTGGATGGTGGGGATGATGATGTATCCCCTCTAACTTGTCGTCCTGGCTCCCCCTTGCCGTAGTATCTTTGTTGTACCTCTTTGATCTCTAGTTGTGATGGCAGATTCCGTTTTCCATTAGAACACTGGGTTAGAAGTTTTTTTTTTTAGTTTCTTTAGATGTTGTTTTTTGAAATATCCATTGGTCCAATATTCTCTGCAAATCGATCCACCTCCCTCCCATTGTCCCCTAGTGCCAACATTTTGCTAGTCCATAGCAAAGAACAGCTTTTGTCAGGAGACAAAAGGAGACATGGAGGTTTTCCCGGGCGGGCTCGCCTCTTCCCACTGCTGCTCTGAAGGGGGTCCTGCCTTCAGCACAGCCTCCTTCTCATTGGTGGTCTGGTCGGCCGCCGGACCGGCACCCTTGTCACTGGTCATCTGGTTGACCGCCAGACCAACTCCATCCCCAGGTCCCACGTCGCTGGAAGTCTGTCCGTCCACCGGACAGGCTCCGGTCTTAGGCCCCTTCAGAGCACAATACACAATATAATCAGAGCTACTGCAGCTTGTTGCTAACTTTGGCGGGCACATTCTAGAATAAAGAAGATAGAATCTGTGTTGGATCTCACAGGATGGATCATGCACAGAAAGACATCCTGCTTGTCTTTTTTGGGAATTTCTGTCATGACCATGAACATACCACAGTTCACAGTTGCCTTTTACTTCGCCTGGGCCTGAATAAGCTCATTTTTCTGCTTAGCAGATGAGGGCCATGCACTTTTTGCAATGTGGACTCACTGGCAATTGTAACCTGGACACAGTATGACACTCCTATAGTTTCAGTGAGGTGTCAGTAAAAGCTGACAACATAGGCTATGTTTTGAAAAGACTGTATAAAAAATTTGTACATGCAAACTAGACTTAAGCTAAAAGAGAAAAATATGTGAAATATGTGGCACAGCTCTGGCTAATTTGAAATGATGCTACAGCAATCTGCAGGAAAACATTGCATTAATTTGTCTGCACTGTGGACTGGAGAGAAACAGAATTTCAATCCTCTCACTAGCAAACACATATTCTCACTTTAGAAAATTTTGCACATTTATGCATTGACTCAGGCACTGATGTTCCAATGATTTTTTTACCACCCATGGTGGTCGTCACAAGAAGTCTGAAATCATTGTCGTGGACATTTACATTCACACATGCCAACACTCTGGGACAACATTTCACGACAGCCATTCCTTTACCCCTGATCAAGTAAAAAATATCTTCAGTGAAACCTAAATCTTGTTTGTTTGTCACGATCCTGCTCGGTGTGGTGTTTGTTTTGCTTTCTGCGCCTTAGGTGGGGTGGAGCAGGCTCCAGGAAGTCCGGGGCGGGGTCTGGTTAGCTCCTGCTTACACACCTGTTCTTTATCTGCCCTCATCAAGGCCTCCTCTTAAGGACCTGCTGTAGCAACCAGACTTTGCTAAATTGTTTCACTTCACACTGTGATAATCCAGTTTTTACCTGTGTTTTCTCTGTGTGTTCTGTTATTGTATTTCGTTAGCATGCTTTTAAGCGTTCAATTCACTGTTTCATTTGTTAGCAATGGCCCTTTAGGAGAAACAGGAAGTGGAGGCACATTGCAGTAAAACAGCTAGTCCAGCTGCCTGTTTCTATCTAAAGACATCTGCCTACATCTCATGCCTTATGAAGCATCGTCGGTATGTAATCTTATATGTTCTTTTGTTGAATTATAGTGAGTTATTTGTTGTTTTAAGACCTGTTTGGTGCATCTGAGGACAATATCATTTCTGTGAATGTTGGTACGTAAAATGGTTACTTAACAAATTCACAGATTAATTTTCAGTTTATAGTAAACGGTATGAGTGAGAACACATTTAAACTCAACAGGTTATTTTGTTGATAGATTTAAACAAAAAATAAGCAGTTCCTATGTAAGCATGAAGGAATTAAAAAGAAGTAAAGGAGTAATTACTTGGTAATACAGTGTATTACCAAGACTATATATTGTATAAGAAGTACATTTTATAAGCTTCTTATAATTCTTTTAATTATTCTTTTATATGTTTCTTTTTTGTCTGTTCTCAGTTTCACTCTTTTTTAGTCAGTAAACCTGTGGACAAACTGCTGACTGTCTTCAGAGTTTTGATGAACGAAAGGTGTTTATCTTACTGCCGAGTTATATTCAGAACATGTAACCAGGGCGGCACGCTGTGAAAAGAGTTTGCATTGCTTGCCCTGCGGCCTTGTATCTCCACCCATCTTATCTATAGTTTTCTTTGCTCTGGCTTCTGAGACTTCGAATTCCATGCAGAAACCACTATCCACCGCCTCCCCTACCTGCCTGCTCGCCCCACTGCAGACTCAACCCGATCATTATCTGGATAAAGTCTCACACTCGAACTCTCACTAATCATCTCCCTCTCCTCTCAGAGACTCCTGTGCACTTGGATCATCCTTCTGGCTCCTCACACCACCTCTAATTTAGTAAACCTTGTCTTAACTGAACCTCTGTTTCAGCGTCTACTCTTGGGTCCTTTTGTCAGTCGGCTAGGTGCTAGCTGTAACATTGTTCAGTGTCCACAGTGACTGCATACAGGCAGAATATAGTACTTGTATATGTGTGCACACACTGATCATGTGGAAAAGATGCTTATGTGCAGTACATGCGCACATCTTTAATTTTCCAATCAGTGATGCTGACTCTCATGGTCAGCTTTCCACCCACACAGCCAAAACACAAAGACCGTATGACAAAGAGGACTTTGAGTCCAGCCTCAAGAGGAGGCCAGCTTGGCCCTCGCCCTGTGTGTGCGTGTATGTCTATGTGTCTACCGCGGGAGGAAACGAACACCAGCACAAAGCCCCTGCTTGTCTTTCTGCCATAGTTGTGAACAGTGTTACTTGAATGATTCATAAGCAGCAGTGACCATAAAGGACACTGTCTACAAAAGAAAAGGGTCGCTCCATTGCTCCAACTCTGGTTTGCTTGCTATGTAATTCATTATGTTGCAGTTCATGCTCATTTTCTGGATATTCGTGGCCTATCTGAGAATAACGTCTATAACATGATGTAATATCATTCTAACATGTTAATAGCAAGAAGCGGGGAAAAAAACACTGTTCAAAACCACACAGAGAAATGATTCAGAGGAGTTACTAACAAGATGTGTCGCGAATGCCAGTCTAAGTTTCACTGTGTGTCATAGTAAACAAAGTATTCAGAAGGGTATGTTTTCCCTTTTGATGATGATTTTTTTTTTATCACGGTATGCTGTAAATAAAAGTTTTGATGCAGTCAGCATATCCCTTCAGATACAAGTTTTTATATCATTTTTGCTATTGATCCATTTAAATTGGATATAATGTGTGTTTTTATCTCCTGTTATATCATCATTTTCAAGACACGAGGATGATATATTTCTTTTCTAAATACTGATAAACATCAATCATTTACAATAAAAGCATAAGACTTAACCTCTAAAATGAAAACTATTTCTTGTTCATTCAGTCTGAGAAAGAAAAGATTTTGGACGTTTTTTTTTTCTATTAAGTCTCAGATCTGAATAGGTTGACACTTACTAATGAATGCAAAACAGAGGAGTACCTTAGGCTGGTTGCAGAGGTATCTGCAGAGTTCACCGATATACTGGAATATAGTTACATCATGTTTTCTGCAGTCAGTCCAGAACTGCGAGGCTGAGAACTTCTTCTTCAAGACGCAGGTGGCACCTGTCACAGAACCGAAAAAGACATTATTCACAGATGTAGGATACTTTTATAAGATGTCTTTTATTTTATATCACATATCTCTACTCCATGAATATCCACTGTGTGAATGGAAACATGGGCATTTGATGGAATATTTCTAATAAAAACAACCAAAGTTGGCACTCTCGAGGGGCGACTATGGCCAGAGGGCAGAAAAACCTGAAGCTGAGTAACACAGAGATATGTAGCTCAATGCCATGCTTCCATGTACTGTAGTATCCTCGTGACTGACTCAACCTGGATCTGCTGCCTTACTATGCAAGCATGCTGCTCTCCTCTTAACTGTTTTGACAAAGATGAAACTGCTTCTGTATTTTATGTAACATGCAAGTTGACCTTAATGTGTGGTTTGCATGAGTATGTCAACTCAATGTGCTCTGGGACCAAACCGTTCTGGAACACTTCTGAGGATAGCTATCATCTGGGGAACATACTTTCAAGGGCTCTTATGTCTTTGCCTTCACACCTTCAACAGGTCAGCTAAAGTTATGTAATCATCGGGTGGGTTGATATACATTTGTTCTGCTACATTTAAGCTCAATAAAGCACTTCACTGTCTTTCAGTTTCTCTCTTTTGTTCCATCTTTTAAAAGCTAATGATAGGAGTTAATGTCTACACGCATTCTATTCTCCCAAGTCTCATAAGTCTACTCATGACTTTAGCAAATCAACATACAATTGCACCACTCTTAATACCTTTTGTACTGACTGAGTGCAGAATGTAAGGTAGGTGCTAAAAAAGATCCTAAACACTGTGTTCGAAGAACTCCAAATCCCATTTCCAGAAAAGTTTTTTAAAAAGTGACAAAAAACTTAGTCATCCTCAGTTTCTCTTTTGTTTTACCACTGGCAAAATTTGAAAAACAGCTATTTGATGTTAGCTTCAGTTTAGTTGTGTGTGAATGGCAGAAAAAGCATTATGCCTTCGGAAAGCAAATTTCTTTAATCGGTTGATAAATTACGGCAACCAGGTTCTCCTTTACATGGCAGTTAAGAAGTCAGCTTCTTTAAGAACGCCAACTTTAATCGAGTTACATAACTTGGGTAGCAAAGACTTGTACTGCTTCATTCAAGGTAATTATGATCATTGAATTGAACGGGTCAGATTTGTTGAAGTAGTTTTAATATTGCATAAATTTTACATTCAGTGGCGCAATCCATCCATCCATTTTCCATACCCGCTTAATCCAACTCAGGGTCACTAGGGGCTGGAGCCTATCCCAGCTGTCATTGGACGAAAGGATCTAGAGTCACCAATCAACCTAACATGAATGTTTTTGGGTGGTGGGAGGAAGCCAGAGTACCCGGAGAGAACCCACGCATACACGGGGAAAACATGCAAACAAAAATGAGTAGAAGCACTCATTTTGTAAAATAAAAAAAAATCATTTTGTTTTTACAAAATGAGTGCTCAAATGACCAAAGTCAATGTGATTCACTGATTTTAGTTGAGTGAGAAAAGCAATAACATAGATCAGAGGGCCCTATTCACACTGGTTGTTTTATAGACCAGTGTGAATAGACCAGTTCTTTTATAGACCAGTGTGAATAGACCAGTTCTTTTATAGACCAGTGTGAATAGACCAGTTCTTTTATAGACCAGTGTGAATAGACCAGTTCTTTTATAGACCAGTGTGAATAGACCAGTTATTTTATAGACCAGTGTGAATAGACCAGTTCTTTTATAGATCAGTGTGAATAGACCAGTTCTTTTATAGACCAGTGTGAATAGACCAGTTCTTTTATAGATCAGTGTGAATAGACCAGTTCTTGGAAGTGAATTTGTGACAGCTTTTTCCTTTCCCACAAGTGATGCAGGTTTCTTCATGAAGACCCACTATGACAGTGTCAGAACTGCTATCCAAATGTAATGAGTCAAGGCTAAATGACTGAAAAGTTTAAAACAGTTAAACTTCTTTAGGTCATTGGCCTGATCAAGGTATGTTTGCCACGTTAGTTGGGATGTTGGTGTCCTCGCCTGAAGGACATTGAACTATCAACTTTGGTAACACTTGGAACAGATTTGCAAACTTTGTTGCCTTTTTATAACAATTCTATGACAGTAACAATTACATTAGCATACTATCTGTCACTAAAACAGTTTTTGGAATCAGCTCTTACCATAACAAAATGCTGTCTGAACCCAAATGTAAGGTTCTCATAATGGCAACATTGGCCTTATCAAGGTATGCTTGCAGTGTGTTGGGAAATTGGTCATAAGCAGTGAAGGACATTGAACTGTCAACTTTGTGGCAGTTGGAACAGATGCCCAAACTAGTGGGCCGATAATAAGATCACTGATTAAAAGGATTACATTTCCACAAATGTTTTTCACAGCTCCAAAAGAAAGAGCAGAATGGGGTTGAAAATATGGTTGTTCACCGGCTGCAAGACATAATGCAAACATTAACCAGAATACAATACAATACAATAGGGGCAATAGGTCAAATTAGCTGCTTCTAGTGGTGCCAACTATCAATCATGGGCCCCAGTAAAAGAAGATTCAGCATGGTGCAGGTCCCAGGGCAGCCCATATCTATAGCACTGGATACATAATAAACGAGGAATACACAGTATGTTGCCAAATAAGTAAAGACAATAATCACTTTATGATCAGCCCCCCATGTTTTCTAGTCTGAATCTTTCATATTGGAAAATCAAAGAAAACACTCTACAACACTCAAAGCTAAATGTCTGTTTTGAGCTCTATGGACTTCAGCTGGATGGGTGCACTCACTCAACAAACAGATGCTGAAATATTTATCTTTATCTTCAGACTGTAAATAGAAATGTTTTGACATTCATCAATCGGTTCACATGTGCCCTGCCAGGTTGTCTGAGCGCTGATGTGATTTTCACATTTTCGCATGGTGCTTAGGAACAATAACAGGTCTACTCTGCATGTGAAATTTAGACAGAAAGTATAAATTAGAAAACATTTTAAGTTTGCATCAAATCAAGTATTTAATTGGTGTTTGGATGGATGGTAAGACCACACTTGTAACCTGTTTTTGTCATCCTGATCTCCAGGTTCAAAAGTCAAATGTTTTCCCAATGTTATAAATCAAGAGGGTGACAGGAAAAAGCTTAGGAAACCACTTTACAAAAAAAATATTTTAACTGCCACACAGCTGTGTTCACATATAACACGGGCTGCACAGTGAATACTACACTAGAATTTAATCCAAGCCTATACTTTTTATTACAAAGTTTGAATAAAGTAAAAGATATTAGTACAAAACTGGACATACGACCAAAATGCAGATTAGGGTGTTTGTCAACTTAATTTCACTGGCAAAATCCTTCTTTTCAGTACTGACATTCAGACTTCTATTTACTATTAGCTTTTATTTTGTGAGTTTTCCCAGTGTCAAAATGAGGCACATATAGAAATCAATAAACCCATTTTATGACCAATGTTAATGTTTGCAGATTCTTAGGTAGGTTACAAAGATCCCAGTTGAGACAAACAGCCTTCAATTTAAGATTATATAATATAATTTCTCTCTGGGATAAATAAAACGATTGGCATAAAAAAAAATGATGAAATCACCTAATTTGGAGAATGTTTTTAAATTTGTAAAAAAAAAATTAATGTAGAAGGTGATTCAACTCAGAGTGTGGCAGAAGATGTTGGTTGTTCCCAGTCAGCTGGGTCTGAAATTTGGAACAACGACAGTTGAGATTTATGGTGGAACTGTAAACATGCTCCATCCTGCAGCTGACTCTGTTCTCCTTCCATCACTGATGATATGGGCTGATGTAAAGGACCAGAGAGATGGCAGCCATCACCTCTGCAGGAGGTGTTCAGGTGGACTCTGTTCTCCTTCCATCACTGATGATATGGGCTGATGTAAAGGACCAGAGGAGATGGCAGCCATCACCTCTGCAGGAGGTGTTCAGGTGGACTCTGTTCTCCTTCCATCACTGATGATATGGGCTGATGTAAAGGACCAGAGGAGATGTTCAGGTGGACTCTGTTCTCCTTCCATCACTGATGATATGGGCTGATGTAAAGGACCAGAGGAGATGTCAGCCATCACCTCTGCAGGAGGTGTTCAGGTGGACTCTGTTCTCCTTCCATCACTGATGATATGGGCTGATGTAAAGGACCAGGGGAGATGGCAGCCATCACCTCTGCAGGAGGTGTTCAGGTGGACTCTGTTCTCCTTCCATCACTGATGATATGGGCTGATGTAAAGGACCAGAGGAGATGTTCAGGTGGACTCTGTTCTCCTTCCATCTCTGATGATATGGGCTGATGTAAAGGACCAGAGGAGATGGCAGCCATCACCTCTGCAGGAGGTGTTCAGGTGGACTCTGTTCTCCTTCCATCACTGATGATATGGGCTGATGTAAAGGACCAGAGAGATGGCAGCATCACCTCTGCAGGTGTTCAGGTGGACTCTGTTCTCCTTCCATCACTGATGATATGGGCTGATGTAAAGGACCAGAGGAGATGGCAGCCATCACCTCTGCAGGAGGTGTTCAGGTGGACTCTGTTCTCCTTCCATCACTGATGATATGGGCTGATGTAAAGGACCAGAGAGATGGCAGCCATCACCTCTGCAGGAGGTGTTCAGGTGGACTCTGTTCTCCTTCCATCACTGATGATATGGGCTGATGTAAAGGACCAGAGGAGATGTTCAGGTGGACTCTGTTCTCCTTCCATCACTGATGATATGGGCTGATGTAAAGGACCAGAGGAGATGTCAGCCATCACCTCTGCAGGAGGTGTTCAGGTGGACTCTGTTCTCCTTCCATCACTGATGATATGGGCTGATGTAAAGGACCAGGGGAGATGGCAGCCATCACCTCTGCAGGAGGTGTTCAGGTGGACTCTGTTCTCCTTCCATCTCTGATGATATGGGCTGATGTAAAGGACCAGAGAGATGGCAGCCATCACCTCTGCAGGAGGTGTTCAGGTGGACTCTGTTCTCCTTCCATCACTGATGATATGGGCTGATGTAAAGGACCAGAGGAGATGTTCAGGTGGACTCTGTTCTCCTTCCATCACTGATGATATGGGCTGATGTAAAGGACCAGAGGAGATGTTCAGGTGGACTCTGTTCTCCTTCCATCACTGATGATATGGGCTGATGTAAAGGACCAGAGGAGATGTCAGCCATCACCTCTGCAGGAGGTGTTCAGGTGGACTCTGTTCTCCTTCCATCACTGATGATATGGGCTGATGTAAAGGACCAGGGGAGATGGCAGCCATCACCTCTGCAGGAGGTGTTCAGGTGGACTCTGTTCTCCTTCCATCTCTGATGATATGGGCTGATGTAAAGGACCAGAGGAGATGTTCAGGTGGACTCTGTTCTCCTTCCATCTCTGATGATATGGGCTGATGTAAAGGACCAGAGGAGATGGCAGCCATCACCTCTGCAGGAGGTGTTCAGGTGGACTCTGTTCTCCTTCCATCACTGATGATATGGGCTGATGTAAAGGACCAGAGGAGATGGCAGCCATCACCTCTGCAGGAGGTGTTCAGGTGGACTCTGTTCTCCTTCCATCTCTGATGATATGGGCTGATGTAAAGGACCAGAGGAGATGGCAGCCATCACCTCTGCAGGAGATGCACAGGTGGACACCTTCCTTCAATAAAAGGAGGTTTGCTGATGCAAAGCTCATTTTCCAGGACGGTAACCAAAGAGTGTCCACCCTTTTCTTCAGGAAAGACATATCAACTCAATGACAAGGCCAGCAAACAGTTCAGATTTATGGTGGAACTGTAAGCATGCTCCATCCTGCAGCTGACCTGTTACTGCTGTGCAAGAAAGTTGGAACCTGACTGATGAAGAACGTTGTTTATCAACTGTGAAGTCATCAGAGAACTCAAGCTGGCAGAAACTGCTTCATTTTAAAAAAAAAAAAGTAAAATAATTTGTTTGTATATTCTGCAAAGCCAGTGAGTTATGCTGTTAAATAGGATCATTTTGTGTGATATAGGTGTTTTGGTTATTTGACATTAAAAAATAACCAGTGTAGCGATTCCAAACTTTTTTGCCTGCCAAATAATCAATAGCCTTTTTTTCGGGTCTTTCACTGCGCCATAAGACAGGAGATGATTTCCTCCCACATCTCCCTGCGGCTGCAACATTCAAAGCTTTTTTTCTGTCGCATTAAGTCGGAATTTTGTAAATAAATATAAGGACAGAAGGTGAGTGCAAGCAACCTGAGAAACCATCTTTCACTTTCTCTGTGAAACAACATGAGAAGAATTGAACAATTGTGGTTTTACTACTGCAGACCAAAATCAAGATTTAGTATCAATGCAATGGAATTTTTATCTTTTTCCTTATGAATTTTCTCTAATATCTTTCCGTAACCATATCAAATTTCTATTGAGTTTAAGGAAAATAGTTTTAGAAAGGACTCAGGGGGTAATTTTGACTTTTTGTACCCACAGTTCCATAATCACAACTCAAATCTCAATGTAGTGAGTCTAAAGGCTAAATGTGACAAATGTACACAAGGTTAAACACAGTTCAACAAGCAAAACTGGCAGGACTTTGGCCTTATCAAGGCAAGTTTGCACAGTTTGTTGGGAAACGGCTTTCTACCAAGAACATGATTTTGGCAATACTAGAATACTAATACTAATAGAAATGCACAGAACTGCCGCTTGAAGCTTGCTGCCTTTTTCTAATGACGACAGCAACATTACATTTTAGGACTATCTGCTGCTGCAACAGTATTTGGCCGTCTGAACTCAAATGTAACAGTTCTCTTGGTGGATCTTTCAATCATGGGAGAACTCTGCAACAGAGATTTAAACAACTTAAATTCTTCCTAAAAATCTCCACTGCCCACTCCCTGCTTTGAAGCCTCTAATTAAGCTGCTTGTTGAAGTGAAACTGCAGGTCCTCAAAGGGGTCACATAGTTTGGCAGTCACACTGTGGACTCTGTCTGCAGTTCCTGATTAGTAGTTTGTCATAGAAATATTTCACTGTATCTGACATGGCACTGAGAACTAGTACAAGCTAGTTTCTGGGCTATATTCATACATTATAAAGTCTCTGTGACTATGACCTCTCGGAGATCAAGGACCTTATTGAATGATCTACTCTAAATGCCTTGTTTTATTTTACACTTGTCAAAGGGCAGAGGACCTGACTTTCTTTAGAACATACCAATGACCACTGAATGTTTCAGTCAATTCCAGTAAAATTACAGAGCACCCAGTAAAAAGAGTGTCAGCTCTCAAATGGATAACCATGTATACATAAAAATTGATTAAATTAAGCTTACTGTAATTGATGTCTGTCAGTTTTCAAGACAAAATATGTAATTATCAGAAGCATCTAAAGATTTCTTTAAATGTGCTCAGCAGACACCCTCAGCTGAGTTGAACTTTTATTCACCAAATAACCCACATTTCCACGAAATATGACAGATATCCTGAAATGTGCAAACCCATGATGATTTGTGTTATAGAAGCAGCACTGTTACTGGATGGATTGTCTTTAGTGATATGAAGGATCCCTAAATGCTGAATCAAATGAGCATGGAAGCTCTCTGACTTTTACTCGTGTCAAAATAAGCGTGACGTTTCTGCTTAAGACTTTGCATTAGGGTTTAAAGGGCTTCCGACAGTGATGTCTTCATAAATGTTGCACAGAGGCACAGATGTTACTGTTCCCCTGAGGATGACCTGTCATGAAGAGACAATCCTCTGATTTTTTCCTTCAACGCCATCTTCGGAAACCAAATTATTATTTCTAATTTGTTTAAGAGTCAGACTTCAGAATCAACAATAAAATGTTTTTAAATATTCAAAGAAAATTCAATCTGTAATATAAATTCTAACAGGAGATGCACAACATCCATGAAAAGTGGGTTTTACAAGTCTCTGCCAAACAAAGTCATGCATGTCTTGTCCATGTCTTATGTTTGCTGCCACACAAGCGAGAGTAAAGACTTCTGAAATTCTGACCAGCATTAAATGCAGAAATACTAAAGGCTGTGTTATACTGCAGCACAGAGCGTTCTATAAATAAAAATAAGAGCCACATCCAATAGCCTCAATGTCACTTCATTGGATAATTGTGTGGTAAATCTTATGTTCCATCCATCCATTTTCTATACCCGCTTAATACAACTCAGGGGGGGCTGGAGCCTATCCCAGCTGTCAATGGGCGAGAGCAGGGTACACCTGAACAGGTTGCCAGTGTAAATCTTATGTTACAGGACAACATTAAAGCTTACAACTGAGTGAATGCAGAGATATTTCTAGGCCTACCAAGTTCTATGGTTCCTCCTATACCAATCAGGGATGCTGCACTGTGGTAGAGTGGCAGAGGGATGTAAATCACATCAGCTTCAGTTGCCCCAAATGCCCAAAAACCTGCAGCTGCCTTCAAGCTCTGGAGGTGGGTGATCACTGCAGCCTTAGGGAGCCCTAAGAAAAGAAAAAAACAACTTTGTATTAACATTACACCGAAAAAATAAACATTTATTAACAAGTTTGTAATTAACCAATCTGGCTACGAGCTCCACACTTTATCCATGTATTTCAGGCCTGATGTACAGCCCAAGTGTGCTTCATAGCATCTTCTTAAGTCAGTGTTCAGACATGCCTGTCACAGCAGGATATTTTCTGCTGGAAATGACCTCTCACACGTAGAAATCAGAAGGACATGGTGAGATGGATCCTCTGTCTGAGGCATAGGAGGTAGGACGTGATGCAAATAGTAGGCCGTGGAAATCACTGCGGTTTGTTCACGGCATGTTAGCAAATGTTCCCCTTGCTTTTTTAGTTTTGATATCATTGTCACATGTATTTGAGTCTATCCATTATAGCAACAAGTATGTAGAAAATAGGGCTGGGCACATTAACGCGTTATTTTTGCGTTAACTAATTAATTCATTATCGACAACAATTATTTGTCTCCCATTAACGCAGTTTTAATTACTTACTATTTTTATTGTAAACGTCTGTTGGCTTTTATTTTGAAAAGGTCCATTGTGAGCGAGCCTAGTATGTTGCTTCCTGCTGCGGCGCTCACAGGAAACAGTCAGAAAAGAAAAGAATGGCGGATGAAGCGGGCTAAACAAACATACAGAACTTTTACATTTTCATGTCAAAGTTCTTCCAGACGGCGACAGAGCCATAGTTATTTGTAAGCACTGCAGCGTTGAATTGTCTCATCACCGGAGTGCTTCAATCATATGACTGTACAGTTCCAATTTATTATTGGATTTTGCGTATCACAATGCGATTAATCGTGATTAATCACAGGAAATCATGGGATTAACACCATTAAAGAATTTAATATTTGCCCACCCCTAGTAGAAAGCAACAATATGGTCAGCAGAAAAGAGAATGAAGCAGCAACTCCTCCATAAATGACCAAAAGCTTCAATGTTTACACATTATCTTTCTCAGTAATCTTCTTAATGTTAATGTTTCTGCATTTAGCAGACGCTTTTATCCAAAGCGACTTACAAATGAAGATATAACATCACAGCTAACATCAAAGCTAACAATAAACTACATAGAAGGAACCCACGAGTCTGACTGTCAGAGGTGACAGAGTAGAGATAGGGTGCAGGCATAGAGGGACGTACAGAAGGATATACTGCAGTAGAGGGGGTAGGGAAGTACAGGGTAAGTGCAGGGTAGGAGATGCTCTCTAAAGATCTGGGACTGACCGAGTTGTGACATAAGCATTTGCAAGAGCATTCAAGTAGATGGGAGCCGTTCCATTAAACACTTTGTCTGCATCTGCAGAAGTTTCACAGCACAGGCTGGGAGACCAGTTAGGAGAGCATTGCAGTAGTCAAGGTGGGAGATGACCATGGCCTGCACCAGGAGCTGGGGGGCATGTTGGGTTAGGTATGGTCTGATATTCCTTATGTTTAGTAATGCAAAGCGGCATGAAAGAGCAACCGAGGTAACGTGATCTTTGAAGGTTAGTTGGTCATCAATCATGACACCCAAGTTTCTAGCAACCTTTGATGGAACAAGAGATAGGGATTCAGTTTGGATACAGATGCTGTGGTGTATGGTTGGTTTGGCTGGGAAGACAAGCAGTTCAGTTTTTGGGAGGTTAAGTTGGAGGTGATGGGCTTTCATCCATGTCGATATGTCAGAGAGACAGTCTGAGATTCGTGCTGAGGCCGTGTTGTCTCACATAAAATTTCTCAGTGCATGTGTAAAAACGTCTTTACTCACACTCAATCCATTCTGAATGACTCATTTACATCCATCACATCAATGATTAAAAGTCTGACTTTATTTTAGTTTAAGTTTTTATATAAGAAGATCGTCATTAAAATAACACTATTTATTTATAAATGCTACTGTGGCAAACTAATTAGCAAAGAAATCCATTTTTTCCACCTCAAGGTCGCAGGGAGCTGGAGCCTATCACAGCTGTCATTGGACACCCTGGACAGGTCGCCAGTCCATCAAAGGGCCACATAGAGACAAACGAGACAAACAACCATCCACTCTGGAGTTAACCTAACATGCGTGTTTTTCTGTGGTGGAAGAAAACTGGAGAACCAAGCGAGAACGCATACACAGGGAGAACATGCGAACCCCACACAGAAATGTGCCAGCCAGGATTTGAACCTGGAACCCTCTGCTGTGAGGTGCAGCCCCATTAGCAACAGAAAAGCCCACATGGTTTCACACTTAGACCATGCACAGAGAAACACTACCGTATCATTCATGTTCAGTATTGACTTGTAAAATAAATAATCATAAAAAGCAACAGCTATCAGATGAGCTGAAAAGAAGAGAAATGCTTGCTTCTAAATTTGTTTTGCAGTTTCTCAGCCCCCAGCCCCCTGCTCTCAGGTTGAAATGATCACAGTAACAGTTGCCGTGTTGATAGGAGTTTACATTCAGCCACACTGTTTATGAATAATTAGAATCCAAAGTGTCAAACACATTTGTTGAATCAAGTAGCTGAAATATACAATGAAATACAGCTATTGTTCAAACTGGACTATACTGGAGCTTTAATGTGTCATGGAAATAAAGTGTAGACGTGGAGATCAGAGGACCTGAATGCAATAATTAAATGAAAACTTGATTTATTCAAAAAATGTAAACAAAAGGCGCAGCAAAGCTGGAAATTAAAAAACCTAGACTGACAAAGCAAAACCCTAAGAACAGACAAAAACCTGACTATGAAATGAAAAATAACTTGACTTGAATGGCAACAAACCTGACATGAACAGTGACAGTAACAATGACAAACCTGACTTAACAACATGGGTGACGTTAAGGATCTGACAAATGGCATGAACAAAGTGGGACACTAAATACTGTGGAGCGTGATTGGTGAGTGAGTGCAGCTGATGAGAATGAACACAGGTGAAGGAGTGGAACTTGTGACCAGACCAGAGGGAACGGAGGAAAAAGGTGAGGACGTGGCAAAACTAAAGATGAGACAGAAACACAGAACATGACACAATGTTTCAATGCCATTTGCTAATTTGTATCTTTATGAGTTGAAAGAGGGATGATACCGTAGATTTCACAAGTAGATGAAAAGTCATCTTCACAATTGTGTTCTTTTAATGTTTGATTAAAATGTTACAAATATGCAAACACACAGGGTCTGTGCTGCAAACAAGCAGCTTCTGGGACATCATAAAGGGGACAGTTAAATAGGGGCAGAGTGAGGAGTCATCTATGAGGAGTGAGGAGAAACTATTCACAATACTGTTTGGTGCTGTGATGATTGGCTAGTTACCAATAATCTATCTGACTAGACTCTTTCTGCATATTTGCAGTAAACATAGAAAAGAAAAATGAGGGAAAGTATCACATTTTGTATTTTACTGTTAGGACTGATTTATGGTTGTAGATGAAGGTAGTTTGTGTGAACATGGAAAGTTCAAAGATTCATAGCATCAGGTTTTGGAAAAAGAAAAACCTTGAGATAATGACCAAGGTGTGGTCTAAGAGCTAAAAGCTTCTTCTTTCTTGCTATTGAACTCCATGGTTTCTTTGTCTGCAATTTGAAGCATGTATAATTTGATGAACTGTAAAAAGAGTTCTTTCAGAAAAGAGAAATTGGTGGTATTGGCTGAATATTGGTTCTGCGTAAGCAGAACCGTGTGTTTGTGTGTCTTCACCTACTTGCTGCACCAAGTGCAGTTTTTTCTTTTGTTAAAAGCTATGATGGAAAAAGAAGACAAAATACATCTTTCTGTTCCTTCATACATTCATACAACATTTACCCAAGGGTTAACTGAGGGGTGTGCAACATTACATCAAACAGTTAAATGAAAACAGTTCATTTGTTGGGTGAAATCTAAAATTAAATACAGTAATTATTCAAGCTGCACTTTACTGTCAATGTTTTAAATACATTTGGCATCAATAACATAGAGGGGAAAGTTTTAGAAATTAACAGCATACAATAGGTTAACAACCAAGATTTATTTACCCGTCTAAAACTTAGCTAACCACGGCTCTTTATTCTAAAAAAAAAAAAAAAAAGATTTCCTTTTATGTTCGTTAATTCAGTGTAGTTACTCTGAAAGGTTATCTTTATCTGGGGACACTGCGATCATAATGCCCATTTCAAGGCATACTGCTCCAGCAACGCATCCTGATGGCGTCGATGAGGAAACACTTTTATCCTGCAGTTCTGATGTTTGAACTCATGACTTTCTGGTCTCAAGAGGGCTCTCTAATCACTAAGCCTTCACTTGTATATAAAATGGCAATGGACAACTACAAGGACAACATTCACAGTCTGAGAGGGGGTTTGTGTAAAACTACAATATATTTGCATTACTGGTGCTCCCCACTGACACAAGTACAGACTCACCTGTTGTTCCAGAGGTGAAGATGTAGAGGGTGGGGGTCTTGAGGGAGGAAGCGGTTCGCAGCACTGCCGGTACAGGCTGGTTAGATGCAGCATCAAGCTTGTCCAACAGAGTATGCACCTGCGTGTGCTGACTCTGGTCCTTCATGGTCCACACTTCAATGCTGTCCTCCAAAAGACTGCTTAGAATGCCATCTACACATTCCACTAAATCTGGGAGATAAACAATAAACAGGGTTTTTCGCTTTAGTTTCTTTTCTTCGCAACTGCTTACAGCTAACAACTATGACATTTCAATTGTAACGCTTTAAGTGTTATGAGGAAACATTTGCGCAAACTAGAAGTCATACTATATCATCATTAGAAATGCGTAAATTGGCAACATATTGGAAACTGGTGCAAAGCAATGAAGACTGAACTGAGATGAAAATTATGCTTATCATTTTTTTTTCAAGGGACAGTTTGTTCCTGCAATGCAACAATTTTCATTTAGTCCAGATAGGTATGCACTAAGACATACCAAAGGTGTAAAAGTTTTTGAATCTCTGATTCTCAGTTTTTCCCAAAGTGGAAATCACAAAAACCTCTTGAGTTTGTTGCTGTGTATCGTCCACCTGGCCCTTATTCTGAGTTTCTCTCTGAATTCTCAGAGTTTTTATCACAGTTAGTGCTGAGCACAGATAAAGTCATTGTAGTGGGTGACTTTAATATTCATGTAGATGTTGAAAATGACAGCCTAAATATTAACTTTAATTCTATATTAGACTCTATTGGATTTTCTCAAAGTGTTCACAGACCTACTCACTGCCTTAATCATACCCTTGACCTTGTGCTGATTTATGGCATTGAGAGTGAACAGTTAACAGTGTTCCCTCATAACTCTGTCTTGTCTGATCTTTTTTTAGTAACTTTTGAATTTACATTACTTGATTATACAGCTTCTGAGAAGAATTCTACATATAGAAGGTGTCTGTCAGAGAATGCTGTAACCAGATTTAAAGAGTTGATTTCGTCATCCTTTTCTTCACTGCCATGTGCTGATATGACAGAGGACAGCTACCTAAATTTTACTCCAGTAGAACTTGACTCTCTTGTTGACAGCACTATAGCTTCAATGCGTACAACACTGGACAATGTTGTCCCTCTGAAAAGGAAGGTAATCAGTCAGAAGAGGTTGGCTCCTTGGTATAATCCACAGCTGCTTTAAAGCAGACTGCAAGAAAGCTGGAGAGACAGTGGCGTTCCTCTAATTTAGAAGAGTCTCAATTAGTCTGGAAAGATAGTTTAATAACGTATAAGAAAGCCCTTCGTAAAGCTAGAACTGCTTATTATTCATCATTGATAGAAGAGAATAAGAATAATCCCAGCTTTCTTTTCAGCACTGTTGCCAGGCTGACAAAGAGTCAAAGCTCTGTTGAGCCATGTATTCCTTTAACTCTCAGCAGTGATGATTTCATGAGATTCTTCATCGATAAAATTGTTTCTATCAGAGAGAAGATTAATGGAATCCTTCCCACTATTATAACTGATGTATCATCACGTACAGCAGCTTTAGAAGTATCTTTCGAACCTGATTTGTATTTAGATGACTTCTGCCCAGTTGATCTTTCTGAGCTAACAACAGCAATAGTCTCTTCTAAACCATCAACTTGTATTTTAGACCCAATCCCAACAAGACTGTTTTTCCCTTAATTGACACTTCCATATTGGATTTGATCAATCGGTCTTTGTTGACAGGATATGTACCTCAGACTTTTAAGGTTGCTGTAATTAAACCTTTACTTAAAAAACCTACTCTTGATTCAGAAGTGTTGGCTAATTATCAACCTATATCCAATCTCCCTTTTTTGTCTAAAGTTCTTGAAAAAATAGTTGCAGCTCAACTTAATGATCATTTACATAGAAATAATCTGTTTGAAGAGTTTCAGTCAGGATTCAGAGTGCATCATAGCACAGAAACAGCACTGGTGAAAGTTACCAATGATCTCCTCTTAGCCTCTGATAGCGGACTTGTTTCTGTGCTTGTCCTGTTGGATCTCAGTGCTGCATTTGATACGATCGATCACAGCATTCTGTTACAGAGACCTGAACATGTTATTTGGATTAAAGGAACTGGATTTGGCTGGTTTAAGTCATATTTATCTGATAGACTCCAGTTTGTTCTTGTAAATGAAGAATCTTCCTCACATGTTGGCGTATGTCATGGAGTTCCTCAGGGTTCTGTGCTTGGACCGATTCTTTTTACTTTATACATGCTTCCATTAGGTGACATTATTAGACAGCATGGCATAAATTTCCATTGTTATGCTGATAATACTCAGATATGAAACCAGATGAAACCAATAGGTTGGTCAGACTACAAGCCTGTCTTAAAGACATAAAGACTTGTCTGCTTTTAAATTCAGACAAAACTGAATTTGTTCTCTTTGAACCTGAGCGCTTCAGGGAGAAATTGTCTAGTTATATAGTTACTCTACATGGTTTTTCCTTGGCTTCTAGTTCTACAGTGAGGAACCTTGGAGTTATTTGTGACCAGAATTTATCATTTGACTCACATATAAAACAGGTTTCTAGGACTGCCTTCTTTCACCTTCATAATATTGTTAAAATCAGGAACATCCTGTCTCAGGGTGATGCAGTGAACCCCAGGAAAGCCGCTGGTCCTGACGGCATCCCCGGGACGGTGATTAAAGCATGTGCCGACCAACTGGCAGGGATCCTCACCATACTCTTTAACCACTCCCTGACAAATGCCACCGTCCCCACATGTCTGAAGGCCTCCACCATTGTCCCCATTCCCAAGAAACCTGCCATAGACGGCCTGTACGATTACGGACCCATCACCCTGACGTCTGTAATCATGAAGTGCCTGGAGCGATTAGTCTCCCAACACATCAGAGACTGTCTCCCTCCCTCCCTCGATCCAGACCAGTTTGCGTACGGGCAAACAGGTCTATGCAGGACACCATCGCCCTCACACTCCATACAGCTCTGAGCCACCTGGAGAACAAGAAGAGCTACGTGAGGATGGTCCTCATAGACTACAGCTCAGCGTTTAACACCAACATACTGGACATTCTTTTCACTGAACTACTGGAATTACAGATCCCACTCCCCAGCTGCAACTGGATTAAAAAGTTTCTGACGAGCCACCCCCAGACTGTGAGACTCGGCCCCCACCACTACAATCACACTCAGCACTGGTTCCCCTCAAGGCTGTGTTTTGAGCCTCCTGCTGTACAGCCTGTACACACACGACTTCTCTCCAGCCCACCCAACCAACCGCATTATAAAATATGCGGGCCACACAACAGTGGTTGGGCTCATCTGCAACGGTGATGAGACAGCATACAGGGTTGAGGTGAAGACACTGTCATCCTGGTGCTCAGATAACAACCTGACCCTGAATATCCATAAAACGAAAGAACTCATCATGGATTTCAGGAAGATCAGACAGGACGACACCCCCCTCCTTATAAATAGACATATAAACAGGTGGAGACTGTCACCACCTTCAGGTTTCTGGGCACCCACATCTCCGCAGACCACTCCTGGACTCACAACATCAGGGTCTTCCTGCGTGTCCTCAGGAAGAACAATCTGGACACGAAGCTGCTGCTGGCCTTCTATCATTCCTTGGTGGAGAGTGTACTGACGTACTGTCTGGGCGTCTGGAACGCAGGCTCCACAGCTAAGGACAGGAAGGCAGTGCAGAGGGTCATAAACACTGTCCAAAAGATCATCTGCTGCCCTATGCCTAGCCTGGAAAACATCTCCACATCCTGCTGTCTCAGGAAAACCAGGGCCATCACAGGAGATCCCTCACACCCTGCCTACCCCCTGTTTGATCTGTTGCCCTCTGGGAGACACGACAGGTCTACAAAGTCCCACACCAGCAGACTGACAAAGAGCTTCTTCCCCCGGGCCATACAAACTGCAAACACCCCCCACCCCCCCGGACAATAACCACCCAACCTATCTACCTCCTCCTACCTCTCGTTTCAGCACCTTTGGCAGCACTGGCCTCTTTGCCATGTCTGCACCTTAATAATGTTTACAACCACTTTCCAATGTAACATATTCATACTTCTGTATTCATATTATTCTATTTATTGCACTACTTCCACAGTTATAGTATATATTATTGTACAGTATTTAAATTTCCATTGAGCATTTTACACTTTTTTTTAACCTGTCACACGGTCTCTCCCTTGTGTTCTTTTTTGTTTTTCTATCCCGTGTTATACCTGCTACCTGTCTAAACAATGTTTCTGCTTTTGTTTGTTGTTATTGTGTTTGTTTTTGTTGTGCACGGTAGCTCTGCAGGAGCACGCTCAAATTTCGTTGTACCACCCCATATAATGACAATAAAGACTATTCTATTCTATTCTATTCTGCTATAGGCCCAGACTGCTGGGGGGCCTCGTCACACCTTTCCTCACTTTTTTCCCCTCTTTAATTTCTCATACAACATAATGTACATGTGACATTATTGTGGTTATTAACTTGTGTTTCCCTGTTCCAACAGGTATCTTTTGAATGGTGTTATGGTGTTTTTCCCCCTTCTTTTCTGTCTTCTCAAACCCCAGCTGGTCGAGGCAGATGGCCACCCTACTGCTATGATTATTTTTCATACAGAAATCAGTGGCATCCAATGACAAGATTTCTTGCACTGAATGCATGTTAGTTATTCAGTTTTGAGTTGATGGTATGGCCCACTTGATTCCTATTCTTATACTTAGTAAAACAAGCAGCTCACAGGCATATCAATGAATTAAGAATAGACTCAAAGAGGTAATTCTTACACTCCAGTTAAAAAGCAGAAAAGGTGTCAGTGTCTCGCACCCAAGCAGGTTGCTGGTTCTACAGGAGGCGACCCTGAAAACTGAAGGTTCTGCCTCCCATTCTAGTCTTAGTTATTCTGGGAACAACAGGTAGACCTGAATAATGAGAGTGAAGTGCTCTTGTGGGGTGATGGGTGATAATAAGATCTTTCAGATGGGTAGCAGGTTGGTCATTGAATTCCATTCTAGACTTTATAGGGAGCCGATGTAGAAAAGCCAAACCTTGTAAGATGTGATCTTTCTTGGCAGTATCGGTTAGTACTTTTGCTGCAGCGTTTTGCGTCAACTGAAAGATCTTCAGGGAATAACTTAGACAGCCAGCTTGTTGGCACAGCAGCAGTCATGATTACTTGTGACGATTGCATGGATCAGTTTTTCAGTATCACTTTTGGAGAAGAGACTCCTTATTTTTGTGATGTTACAGAGAAGAAAGAAAGCAGCTTTGAGTTAAAAGACAAATCCCAGTCAAAAATTACTGCAAAGTTCCTAATGTGGGGGAACAGAGCCTTGACGCTGCTCCACATATTGTGCCTTGACACGGCTCAACAACATATTGTGTGCTGACACTGCTCGAATCAGATGTTGTTTAAGGTCAGAATGAACACTGTCTAGATAATGACGAAGATGTAGTAGCATCCTCAGACAGCAGGCGCCGAATAGTGATTCAGTGTACACACTGAATGATATAGAAAGGTATAAGAGGATGTCACAAACTGAGGTCATTGGGAATTTTCGTGCATGCTGAAATGTACACGTCTCTGTGACGGTCTGTTCAATAAATTCCCCATAAGAGGCTGACCATGACGAGTCCGACTACTCTTTTGTCCACAACACTAACATTAGAGCTAAAAGGTAAGGCAATGAGATCAAGAGTAACTACACTGTTAGACGACGACTCTGAGTATTTTATGGCCAAAAACAATTACCTCAGTTTATCCTGAAAAGTAGGACATTACAGCTCATCAATGTTTTATGTCTGTATGACAAACATGTAAGTTTGGTAACTGACTAGTTTTATCAGGTTTCACTGATATATAGAGCTGGGTGTCGTGAGCATAACAATGGAAATACATCCAGCCTTGTGGAACACCATAGCAGACTGGTACGTGTAGCGGACACACCATTTAAAGTACAAACTGCAATCTATCAGTTTAATGTGACTTAAACCAGTCCTAAGCAGTACTGGTTAGTGGGTGTAGCTCAGTAGGAAGAGCATCTGCCAACCAAAAGGTCCTTGGGCAAAACACTGAACCCCACAGTGCCTCAAATGGATAATGTCTGATAAAGGAAAAAGCACTGTGTAGCTTGTAACACTTTATAGATGAAGATCTTCTGTGTGAGTTTGTGTGAATGGTGTAAAAGCACATTGAGTGATCTATAAGACTAGAAAAGCACTATATAAGTACAGTGCATGTACCTTTGATCTGTCTTGTCTGTAAGATGACAGATTGCTCTGAGACACTAAACCTGGTTATATCTCAAGATCTGAAGAGCTTAATCTTGGTCAATTAAAAAGCAACATTGAAGAAGACTACTTGGTTGATTGGTTCTCCTGATGTTAACTGGATTTACTGTTTATGGTGGAGCTGTTTTTTGTACTACTATTCTATTCTTTTCTGGAAGGTTGTTTTGTTCATGTGTGCCACTAGCCTTAGCTGCAGTCCATAGATGGTTAATGCAAAATGGTGGTTAATGGTTAGCAGCAAATTAAGTAAAACAAGTAAAAAAAAACTGTGAAAAAAAACAGCTGTTCCTTGGTGGTTTTCAGCTCGTGTTTGTGTTTACGGGTACTTTTACTCTTCTCTAACCCCACTCCAGCCACCTTATGAGGACTTTGTTAGTTGGTCATATCCCTTACTGCCTTTTCTGTCACCGCCTTTAATTGCAATGGCTGGTGCAACAGCAAACGATCAAAAGAACAAGTGTTAATTTTTCTAAATCATTCAAACATTGTTCAGCAGAACCTTCCGTGAAGAACGTAACAACAATAAATAAATCAATTTAAAAATCAAATATAATAATAATAATTTTAAAAAAAAACGTATTGTCCCATACTGGACAAGCTATACAGGGACATCAATCTGTGATAGAGGAACATACATATATACTATATTTAGGGCTGGGTAAAAAAAAAAAAAATCAATGAAATCGATTTTGGATTGATTTAATTTAAATTTTACAATATCGATTCATAGGGCATGCGATCGATTTTTTTCCCCTGTGAATTTAACCGCAGTAGTCTCATGTGTGATGCAGCAGTGGCGCGTTTATGTCCGCTTGTCATTCAAGAACACAAGCATGCAAGATGGCCGACGCCGGTAAAACTCTGTTCAGCAAGCCGCCCCAAATTAAGCCTGATGTCTGGAACCATTTCGGATTTAAAACAACAAAGGACAAATAGCAGGATAAAACCAAAGTGGTTTGCAAGATCTATCAAGCGTAGGTCAGTTATTGTAGAAATACTAGAAACCTCATAAACCACTTGACAACGTATCACACAATGCTAACGTTAGCTTCCGACAACAAGCCGTGCGGGTCACTCTTGCCTGTATTCAAAACTTGAGAGCCCTGTAATGTAAAACTTCCAGGTCCTGTTGATTGTAATAATGTTAGCGACATACTGTATGAATAATTTCCATCAGATATTATCATTTAGTTGATGATGACTGCACAAGTGAGGCAGGCTCAGAGGCAGGCTCCCACATACCTGCAGCTACCCTTTTCATCGAGGCAGGGAAAAGTAAACTGACAGGTGAAAATAGATCAAATGTTGGTGCAGTACTTGAAATTAAAGTGTTACTGCAACCTAAGCCATTTGTACTATATATAGCTGGATGAGAGTCGATAAGAGAACCGATAAGGAACCGAATCGATAAGCGATATCAATAATGGAACCGGAATTGCTAAATTCTTAACAATTCCCATTCCTACTGTCAACGCAGTCGTACATGACAGTGACTTCCCATTACATCGACAACAAATGGTGCCTCATGAAAAGAGGTTCTCACGAGTCACACCGCTAGTAATATAGCTGACATGTTGACGGGGGCCATACAGGAGTGGGGGCTGACCAGCCAAGACCCATCAGTCGTGACGGACAACGCTGCAAATATGGTTCGTGCGGTGGAGCTAATGCAGCTGATGCACGTCGACTGCTTCCTGCACACACTATACTTAGCCTCACAAGCAGATCCAGAGCTGCCAAGCATCACGCTTTGAGTGTGACAGTCACGCAACTTGACCCATTCTCACACCACATGCCACACTTGACGTTTCTTACGCTTATTTGCCCATTCAATACTATATATTTATTTTTTTCATGATAATAAACTTTGGTCGTCGCGGCGTCGAGTAACTCTGATTTACTGACCGAGATAACCAATCCCAGACCAATCCATCAGTCCTTTGTGCCTAAATCTAACCAACCACGGAAGGCACCACACAATATAAACCAATCAGAAGCAACAGAAGGCGGGTCTTGGCGTCTCTATCTTTCACACACGGCAGCGCTGACATTTGAAACCCACTCAACTTTCTCCCGCTTTCTAAAAGGCGGACGGTACGTAACTCCTTAAGTTTGTTCACTGTTGATTCGCTGTTTCTCCTCGAGTTTCCAAGTTAATATGTACTATTTGAAGGCAGCTATAAGTCTATCATTGTCCTGTATTTGTTGCAGAGCTGTGTAACATTTATTTGCCTCTTCTCTTGCCCAGTTCACACTTGAAAAAGAGACTAACGTTAGTCTCAATGTGTGTGTGTCAGAGTTACAGACTTCAATTTAAGACTAGGGCTGCCACAAACGATTATTTTAATAGTCGACTAATCACTGATTATTTTTTTCGATTAGTCGACTAATCGGATCGTACGTATATTGAATATAAAACATACAGGATGCAGCTCCTCTTATAGAACCATCATAAGTTTTCAGCTTGGAGTGTTTAAGGTATATGCCAACTAAAAAAAAGACAATTAATGTCATAGTTAATTAACCCTTTAATGAAATATGCAGCTTGTTGCAACAAACAATTATTTAACTGTGTAGCAAACACGCAAAAATCAATACTTAAGATTTTTTTTTTAGGTTTTTCTTTTCTTCTTTTGTCTCTGGCATCAAACATAGCTGCATTTAAATCTCAATCTCACTTCATAAACTAAGCACACAGCATAAACTACAGGTATAATTACCTGTAGTTTATGCTGTGTTGGTGAAAAAGGTGTTTAAAAATGCTTCTCTTTGCAGCTGCACTTGGCCCTTACTTATCTTAGCTAGCTGGTCACACTATCTCACTTTAAACATATTGTTTGCAAGCACATCTAAATGCAGTTGTTATGACTGATCATTACAACCATTTTTTTGATGAAGTCCACAGTTAAATAGTCATAATCTATTTGCTTTGATTTCTAACCTCTTTTGGTTTCTTCAATATACATTAACATGTAAGCGTACATTTATAGTATATTCTATTGCAGGAATATTGCATTTTTTTTAACTGTAGAGCTGCTGCCCATCTTGGCTGAGACTACTTGTAAATCTTATGCGGTTAAAAGAAAATAAGTAAATAATGTTGACATTTCTGATGAAAATGTGTTTTTACATGACATCAAAGCTACTGTTATGACACACACTGTTCCTGCTATTCTGTGAATCCTTCTCCTGTTGCACTGGGGTTGTAATGAGGACAGTGTCCCGGACCAACATCATGCTTGTTTGCTTGAGCAATGATCTGTCATCCTGTCACATGGCTGCAGCGTGGTGAATCCTATTAACTGCACCAACAGGGTTCTTTCACTGAAACCTGGGTCAAAGCTGAATATGACTGAACAACATTTGACTTTGCCTCATTATTGTGTGTACCAAAAGTTAAACATTAAAAATGCTACAAGTTGGTGATTTCAGCCTTTGTAGACAGGAGCAAACTTGGAAGTTTTCAGGGTTGACCACATTAATTAATGAGACAGCTCATCACTGATTCACAGGTGAATTAGAAAAGATGTATTTTAATTGTTAGAAGAGTAAAAAGCTTAGTTTGGTTTTCTAGTTTTTAAATGTTTCACAGTTTCACAGGTTGGAAGCAATTAAAGAACACTTCAAATTAAATGTTTTTGGCCCTGACATTATTTTTTTTACTTTTTATTTACACTTCTTTGGTTTGACAAAAACTAATTATACTTAATAAGCTATTTTAAAAAATCGAATCAGTTTCGAGAAAGGTTTTCTTTCTTCCTAACATTTAATTTAAGCAAGTCATTACCAATTACTCATAATATTAAGAAAGGTCTTCTTACTAATCAAACTTTGTTCTGTCTTTCTGCACCACAGAGTAGCATAAGCCGCATTCGGACAGAGACGTTCTAAGAACTGTCCACCTCGAATTTCGTTCTAAGAACTGCCCTTCCCCAGGGGAACTGTTTCATTTTGCATTCGCAAATGAGTCAGGGACCTCGACAGGGACTGATGTGACGCAGCCGTCTGCGACAGACGTGTTACTTTAGCGCCACTCAACAACAAAACCCGTGAAAAGTAAGGAGAGAAGAGCACACAGCGAGAGTCAGGAGACGAAGAATCGAGCAGCAAGCGATATTTCTTCATTTCATGAAGCAGAGAAGGAGAGCAGAGCGCCGCAGACAAAGGAGACAACGTCTAAGTTTAACTTATTAAACAGGCGCCGGTTGTGTCCGTGTCGTATGAGTAAATATTTCAGACAAGGGGCGTAGCTACCAACCACCAAACACCTACGTCATGTTCCTGTGGAATCCAGAAAAGACCCTGCCTCGGAGAAGGAGCTAAAATGGTTACAGGAACTGAGGGCCGTGGTCCCTGGTTCCTGTATGTCCGAATGCGCGAATGCACGTCTCTATTCCTGAAAAGGTTCTAGGAACTGCAAAAAGTTCCTACAGTGGGAATGCGCCTATAGTCTCCCCAATACATTCCTCCCTACATCTGTGGAGAATTCATGTGTCAATAAAATAAATCCAATGAAAAATAAGAAATCAAATAATGAAGAAAAAGTTCAGTGACACTATGAATGCAAATATAAACAGGAAATACTCATCTTCCATTTATTAAAAACTGAGCAACTGGAAGGATATTCATACGTGTTAAGAGGCATCTACAGGCTCATTTGAGGGTGACACTGGCTAAGAAGTCAGGATGAGCAATGATCCATCTACTCTACTCTAACCACTGAAGGTTAATGCTGTCCACAGGACCAACAAATGTACTTTCTGTTTCTGTTTCTGTATTCAGCAGATGCGTTTATCCAAAGCGACTTACAGCTGAGGATATAACATTTCATCTAACATCAAAGCTAATCAAAGTCCTCCATGGACTTCAATTGCGTAATCAAATGTCTCAAGTGGGATTGCTGCAGAGGCTATTGTCATGAGATTTTGGACTTTTGCCTCGGACAGACGACTTCTCATGGCTGTTTTGATGTTGGTCTGGAGGCTGAACATCATCGTTATTGAGCTTTTTGAAGAATTTTCGGACATTTTTCCTAGTGAAGCCAACGAGGTTATGCATCAAGAGAGAACGACGGAAAATATTCCCTGGTGCTCGGATAGGAGATGCGCTCTCAAAAGCTAGGTCTTCAAGGGTTTCTTGAAGATGGACAGCCCCTGTTCTTGTAGCACTTGGTAGTTCAGTGGTTGGTCTGTTATAGGTATTAGCTCTTAATCGGTTGGGGAAAGTAATTATGAATGTAAACTCAAGTCAAGCATTAGCAATAACAATAAAGAGGAATGTGTGCTTCAGTGAAGGAGTATCATTTATGACTGTTTACTTGACTTCAACATTTTTCACTGAGAAATGTTGTGTTTGACTCTACTGTATTCATCTGAAAGCTGTGAAAACTTAATTAACATACTTTTTGATCAATAACCAGGCTACATCATCCAGTTCATGTTTCAATGATCAATTAAAGTGGAAAACAGTCCAGAGTGACATCTTCATATGTTTATCCCCGATTCCAAAAAAGTTGGGACATCACCTCCAGCTGTTACTTCCCATCTTTTATTCATCTGTCCTAACTTTTTAGAGACCTGTTCCTGCTGTCAAATTAAAGATGAGCTGATATTTTTCATAAAATTGATATTTGCAAATCATTGCATTCTGTTATTATTGACCTTTCAGACAATGTCGCAACTTAAAAAAACAACATTATATAGATACCTTTGTGTAAATGATTTATTATTTATTTATATTATCAGGCTAAATTAGTATTTTTATTGCTGATACTTGACATATAAATGTAGTATCTTTGTTACTGACGTTCAGGGTTTGAATACGTATTTCCCCATCACAACAGGGATCTACTTGTGGATGACCCAGATGAACGCTGTGGCAGACTACATCCTCAGAGGCAACCAGCAAGTTCCATTTTTAAAAAATTTAAAATGTTGAGCAAAATTCTGCTGATAGCCAAAACAGTCCATCATATGGTGAATAATGTGGGAAATAATACATATATATAGGTCAAACTAGATATAACATACAGTTTAAATCGTTATCATTAATAATTATTATGGTTATTTCCTTAAGTGACAATGGGTGATGATGTGAATAACAGCTATTCTTAGAAGGTGGGGAGTCAAAGATGTGCCTTTACTGAGGAACAGAAAGCTGGATTATAAATCCTTCTAGTCTGCAGTTTAAATGGCTGGCTGATTACTCAACCTACGATTTTGACTGACTGCGGGAAATGGAAATCAAAGCGTCAACAACCCAAACAAGACTGGGAGGAACAACCAGTTTTTCTTCAGTTTCGCATCAAATCCTGAAGCAACAAGGAGCACTGACAGAATAAACTGCGGGTGGAATAGAACAGCACAAGCTGAGTAAAATGAAAGTTGAGTTTTATCCTAACACCAAACCATTTAATTACCAATATTACGACACTGTATTTCAGAAGAATGGGTCTAATATGGACATGACCGTGGGTTAGGGTTAGGGTTAGGGTCAGGGTCAGGTGGTGCGCGTGGCTTTACCTGAACCAACTATCAGAGTTTTGGCTCCGCAGCAGTCGAAGCAGTGCATCAGGGACTTTGATTTGATGTTAATGTTGAGAAAAGCCACCGAGCAGCCGACCTTCGCCAAGGCAAACCAAACGCAGAGGAAGTCGGGCTCGTTGCTCATGAGCAAGGCAACACAGTCTCCTTTCTTCAAGCTGACTTTCTCCAGGAAAACATTGGCCAGTCTGTTGCTGCGTTGCTCGATGTCCCGGTAGGTGTGCACGGCTCCATCAGAGATAACGAACGGCTTGTCGGGGATGCGCTGCGCCTGCTCGATGAACCTGTCCAGGACCGTAGACACGCTGGATGTCAGTTTGAACAGTTCCAGCCTCACGCCGTACCTGATCACCTTCAGCAGAAAGAGGAGGTCCCTCCAAAAGTACGGGAAGCAGAGTTTCTGTAAAACCTGAAGGGAAAGAACACCCGCGGCCAGAGCTGAGATCCATCCCAGAGACAGCGTCATGTTGGGCACTGTGGGTGACACTGAGGGGGGGATGTCCAGTGCACACACTGCCGCGTGTTCCGTGTCATAAACACAGACAGCCTGCGTGATGTAAGCCAGGTCCACAACCATCAAGTCAGCCAGCATGAGACGGAAACGCGACTGACAATCCCGCTACAATAAAAGCGCCAGGTTGAGTCAGAGGGCCCAAGACACGGGGAGGGTGGGGGGGTGGGGGCAAACGTACCTCACAGAACAGAAAGAGGCAAAGAGAAGAGGGGAAAGACAGGCATGTCTGCATGTCGGGGCCTGTGGCAGAAGAACGCAGCGTTGTATTTTGAAAGGAACGGTCAGGAGCCACATTTCCTTAACGGCTGCTCTCTGGCCCCTGTCGGTGCGACGCTGCAAGTGAAATCATGTGACACTTGTTGTTGAGTGGGAGGAGGCTGTAGCCGGTCCGCTCCGCTCACTGGCCATCCCATTTCTACAGGCTCGTTCACATTTATCAGAAAAGCGTTACCCTAGGGGCTCGTGCAGCAGGAGATAAGGATTAGTCAGGGGCTCTGGGATTACTTAGGATTTAAGGTGACAATGTATTGATAAGCCAATCAGAGGCAGAGTAGGGCGGGTTCGACTTCTGTCACTGAGTCTGCTCCGTTTATCACCGACACGGTGCTGGTTCAAAATGTGGAGGAGCAGCCAAGAAGGAGTTCAGTTCTTACGTGCATTTGACGTAAGGGTCAGGGCTAGTGTGCCTAGTGCGGCTGCGCAGCGTCCTGCTGCCGCGACGCATGTTTTATTAGTCAAAAAGCTATATTCACTGACCTGGATAGAAAACCTTATGCGGTTAAGTAAAGATTTGACGAGAAATTCTAAAGGACTGAGGAAAGCAAGAATCCAAGCACACACTCAGCTGTGAAGTGACTGAAACTACAAGTGGTTCAGTTAGTGTTCCACAAAAAGTGGAACCTCCATTATTTATCCACACATATCCCAGTTTGGACGACTGCATGAAGATAATGAGCTTTGGCTTAAAATTTGTAGCCACAAGGAATTGTGGGATGGAATTATCTCCTTTCTGGTTAAGGACTATCAAGTGTTTCCTCTGCTAAAGGAAATAATAAGGAAGCACTGGAGCACCTTCCATTGTTTTGAGTTGATATATATATATATGTGTGTGTGTGAGTGTGTGTGTGTATGTATAACAGTCATAGACATTTTCCAAATGCTGAGTAGCTCCATAACTAGGACAAAACTCCCAGAAAAATTCAGGGCAATCTAACAAAGAACAAAGCAGGGCTCTCAGTCCAGACTTCAGTCACTGCAGACATGCTCTGGTTCTGGATCAACACCACACCGGTTCATCCCTTGAGTTAGGAGCCTTTTCTCTGCCTGAATGGTTCATAGGTCAGAGTTAAGTGGCTGAACAAAGAAAAAACACATTCCTCTGAAAATGAGTGAAAGAGCAGAAAATGTGTGAGAGACCTTCAGAAACACTTTAAAAGTCTGGCTGCTTGGAAGGAAACAGAAAGAAATGAGGCTGGATTCCTCTGACAGTTCATTGAAGACCTATAGCACTTTCCAGAGTAATCTGGGTGTTTACATTTTATCAAAATCACTCATTAATTTTAGTCTGAATGTAAAAATTTAAAAAAGACTGTGATAAATTACAGTTCATTGTTGCAGATTAATTGACTCAACAGTATAAATAGCAGTAATAGAACTTCTTTAGTAAGGCTTGTTTTACATTTTCCATGATGACATTGTGTAATTTGAAAGCTTTGCTTTTGCACAACTGACACACACTAAGTTTGTCATCTAATATTGTTTCAACCAGAAAAAGTTTGATTTAGATTAATATTTTAATCAATTAATTGACATTTTACAATAAATGTATGGCTCGAAGCACAATAAACAGGATTACAGATATGTGTATTTAGTTTGCATGAAAAGCAAAAAATGACATGGAATAATTGACATTTATTTTCCATCACTATCTATATTCTGTAAATGTATTAAATTATGAGTTTGCAGTCTTGCTTCCGTCTAAAATTCAGAACAGTGATAAATATTGAGTCTCTGCCACTCCCAAAACTAAAACTTTAATAAAATATGTCAGTGTAGTAATCAATGCGCATTACTGGTCAATATTTACCGAAAATGGAGGTGAAAATAGCCATTTTTTATATGCATCCCGTTCAAACCGATTAACAGCGCCAAGCTACATGAACCACGTGACCACGTGTCGGTTAGTTAACAGTGTCGGAACCCTTTCTATAAGGTTCTGGTTCTGAGCTACAGGTAAGTGAAAAGTTGGGGGGGGGGGGGTATACGTCAGACACAGGTAACAACATCTCGTGGAAATACCGGTTAGATCGTCACTTAAACGACAGTTTTCTTTCTTTTGCTGTCAATTGTTCTCCGCCAGCAAAGGCTAAATATACATAAAAATTGCCTTTAGTTTAAACACATTTTATTTGACTGCTTTCTCTCTGAACTCATTGAAGAAGAAACATTTCTGACAGTAAATCTGTGAATAAACTAACAAAGCTTCCAGAGGCTGCCTGTGAGACGCCGCCAGGGAGCAAAGTGCCCGCGCGCCGCCTGGACCTGTGTTGTTGCAGCACAAAGCGGAAGTGGACTGTCGTCGGAGTTGAACACACTGGACATATACAAGAGTAGGCTCATTCTGAGTTAATATCATTGTTCATCATTCAGGTCAGTGTTTATTTAGCCCGTCGAGCGAAGGTAAGTCAGTGATAGGCTGTGTGACACAAACTGGGCCAGAAAAGGTGCGGCGCGGCTCGGCTCGGCACGGCACGGCAGCGAGGCCGCTGTAACCTCCTCTGAATGACAGGTTAGTTTTAGTTCAGCACAGCTGAGCTTGTTGGGGGATAGTCATCACTGTGTTCTCTACGGTGCTTTGCCCTTAGCTGAACGCGCTCATGTCGGCGCTCCTGTCCGCCATGGACACAAGTTTCAGGCTGCTGACAGTGCAGGTGTCGGGGCGGGGGTCCTCAGCTGCAGCCCCCTGCTGAGGGAGCAGCAGGCTGCCAGCTCAGCTGCTAATGAACATGGAGGTCCATGAGTGAGCCGCCCCAGCCCTACTTTGACCTCCTGTACTGTCTCTGCAGTCATAGTTGTTCTTTTAGAGCGGAAACTTTCAAATGAACGGAGATTTTCCGGTTTAGCTTCCTGGTTCTGATCCAGTTCTACACAGGCGCGAGCTGTGAGTAGTGCATGTGCAGGAGCCACATCTGTCCTCTCCCACAGGTCCTGTCAGGGTCCACAGGTGGCAGAATAGCACGGGACCAGGCTTCCTTTGCTTTTCCAGCGGCATCACAAAGTCGAATTATCAGTGATGTTTGCATCAGAATAATCAGCTTTACGGATCATTAAACGTGTGTGACATTGGTTTGTAAAGAGCGTGAAAAACAGTCTCCCACATCCGTGCACGAGAGACTGCAGGAGGACAGGACAGTCGTTCTGGCATCATTAAATCATTTACCTCAGAGCCTTCAAGGCAATTTATTCAAATACAGTTAGGTTACAGTTATTTCTTTAAATTGCATGTAAACACAAAGAATAATCAGATCTGAGCAGCAGTACCTGTTGTACACTGGATTTAACAGGTTATTTTCAGCGCTTCTTTATAAAAGAGACTTATATATGTGAAATCCAATATGTTAAGGAAGTTATGTGAGATTGATTTGTACGAGCTGCAGCGTCTACAAATCCATCCAGTTTCTTCATAAACAAGATCGACTCCGTTCACTGCTTTTTGTAGAACTTCTATTCGCATCAAAAGATCAATTCCATCCAATTAGAATCCAATTCAAATGACTCCATTTCACATCATCCCAAATCTAGAAATTTGCCTAGATTATAAACACAATAAATTCATTCCCTGCTCATGAAAGGCTGGGCTCAGTAAAGCAGTTTGATTCCACCCCCTGTCCTGTATGTGCTGGGGGGGGGGCACACTGGTCCATACTGGTCCATGCACACAAATATCACGTTGGCATTACATGGAGATGAAATCTCAACTTCCTTCAGTAGAAAAGTAGCTGACGGTTTGGACGTGTGAGGCTGTGGAGGAGCTTTGTGGTTGACCTCCTGTGGCAGCGGGTGTATTCCAACCATCTGGCTTGTTTTGCAGGTGGGAGACCTCCCGTGTGAGCTCCCCATGTGAGCTGGCAGTCTGTGATGGGCCTCCTCCCAGGTGAGACCATGGAGGAGTGCAGCGTGCCCACCAGTGAGCCTCCTCACTTTTCCACCACGCTGACGGCTTCAGGGATGGACGCCTGCTCCAAACAGTGGTAGGGCTGACTCTCACACTGACACTGAGCCCCACTTTGCCTCCGTGTGCATGACATGGAGCAGAAGAAGAATGTGAATGATGAACACACTTGAAAGCACTTTGTGCCCCCACCCACAGGTTAAAAGGTGCTGGGCCAGTGTGGGCCTCACTCTGTGAGCAGATATCCCCTCTGAACGTCTGGTTGGGAATCAAAGCCAGTCTCTTCTTTTGCTTCACTGCTTTGTCTCAGATGTTTCTACTGTGAACTCTTCCAGAGGACACACGTGGAAATGTGATTGGTTCTGTTTTCTTTGTGACCCAGTGTGCAAATGGCATCAGTGATGGTTTAGTGATGTCATTGTATGAAGTGCAGCACACTTTCAGAGGAGTCCTTGTGGTACAACTAGTGAAAACGACGGTACCTTTGCTCAGTTTTCAGACCTTTGAAATGAAGCACAGAATTTCCTCCTAGTGAGAGGCTTCTTGGTAAACATGAAATTGCATAAATGACATTTGCATACTAATGACGCATGTCCTTGTCCTCAGTGTAGTCCCAGAGGACCCGATGTGTCGTATCTGTCACGACATTGAGGGCGAGGAGGAGCTGCTGTCTCCCTGTGAATGCTCAGGGACTCTGGCTACCATCCACCGCAGCTGCCTGGAACACTGGTTGTCTGCCTCAGGGACCAGCTTCTGTGAACTCTGCCACTATCAGTTCACTGTGCAGAGGAAGTCCAGGCCGTTGCTTGAGGTGTGGGACACTGTTAAAAACGTTGTATGACAAAATTCCTTTGTTTGCACGCGATGTTAAAGCTGTGTGTGCTTTGATTGTTGCTGCTGGTGTAGTGGCTGCAGAGCACAGGCCTCCGGCAGGAGAAGCGCACCCTGTTTGGCGACGTGGTGTGTTTTCTGCTCATCACTCCTCTGGCCACCATCTCCGGCTGGCTCTGTCTTCGTGGTGCAATAGATCACCTCCACTTCTCCAGCCAGCTGGAGGCTGTGGGGCTCATTGCATTGACTGTTGCTCTCTTCACCATTTACGTCTTCTGGACACTGGTTGGTATGCTCAGGTGTGAGTGTGGCTCATATGCAATGTCTAGAAGCTACGCTACCTTCCCAAGTACATTTTGATCCCCTATGACAGACCAAAAGATCCTCATGAACCTCCACGACTGAGTCCCCACAGAACAGTGGACTTACGCTGATCAGCCATAACATTATGACCCCCTGAGGGGTGCTACTTTGCTTGTCTCAGATGTAAGATCAGTGTTTTGGTTTTCATTCACTCTACATGTTGAATCTTTCTTTAGGCCAGACATTGACATTGAAGAGGAGAAGGCAGCACTACAAATTAAGGTTATCATGATACTTAAATTTCCAACTCACTACAGATACCAAGGTAAATATTAGATACTCAGTACCACGAAACAGCTCCAGGTGGAATTTATTTTTACTTGCTGCTTGAAAAGAGAAGCACTGCTTAAATAAACCTTAAAAACGAAACAGAAAAGAAATGTGTTGTATGAATTCCATCCTCAGGCTGGCCTTCCTGTGGGTTAAACTGTTCAGTACCAGAACACCTCTAACTGGAATGAGTGAACGGCAGCTCTTCCTTTATGCTGTGTTGGGATGGGATCACTTTTATTGTCCTTTCAGTTTCTCCTGCTGACTGATTGCTTGATTCCTGCCTTTAACGTGCTGCTGGCAGAGCCGCTGCAGGTCACCACTGTAGTTTCTGCATCGTGCTGCTGTGTTAAAGTTTGTGGTTCAGTCGGTAAACGAGTCATCCCAACACGTCGGGCGACAGCAGGACACGAAACACACAGAGCTCCTTCTGACATGTCTTTACCTGCTAAACTTTGGGACAGTTTGATGTGTTAGGACTGGTTAGCATCTGATGATCGATATTTCTCACAATCCCACAACAAATGCGTTCGAAGAGCTGTGGGAGTGTTTGTGTGCCTGTGTTCATGAGAAACAAAGCTGCTCTGTGAGCGTGACCCATTTCCCACCTTCTGTCTGCTCAGCATGGTGGATGCTTTCGCACATGTACCACGATTCATTTAATTTGTTTTCCTTCTTTATTAATATGAAAGTGGGATTCTTCAGGTTTCCCCTGGACTCTGTGTAGAGTGTGTATCTTCACACCTCATGCTTGTGCTTCAGTTTGGGACGTTTCTCAGCTTCGTAGGAAGGCTTGTCTTAGGGCGCGTCCACACGAGAACGTTTTTCTCGAATCCGCATAAACACTTTATCGTTTCGGCCTCGCGTCCAGATGGATCCGGTTTTTTCGAGGTGTGAAATCGTTTTTCTTGAAAACGGGTCCCAGAGTGGGAATATCCTAAAGCATCGGAAAGCCCGGAGTTGTGTGGACGGCGAATGCAGATTTTAAGCCCCGCCTCTCTAACCATTCACCTCAGCCGCCGTCGCTACATGCGTCATAACCATAGACGTATAAAGAATGAAACTTTCAAAAAGTCCATTGTGATTGTATTTTTCTAAACTTTCTGATGTCTATGCTCATAGTACTACCTTTATACGTAGACATAAAGATTCTTTATACGCATGCTCCATGGTTTCGCTTCCGGTTTTAGTGTATTGGTGTGGCGGCGTCACAGCGCCACATACAGGCCTGGCATATGTACTACAGTGTTTTGGGTCGTTTCCGGTGACTCCGTGTGGACGCAGATATTTCTGGAAACGACGGCGTGTTTACGGAGACTTTTTTCAAAACGACAGCGTATTGGGTGAGGCTGCGGACACGTGTGGACGGGCCCTAAAGTATTCACTAACAAGTGGTGAACCAGGTGTTGAGTGTCTGCTTTCAGGGTTGTATCTGCAACAGAGACGGCACATTTTATCTTCCAAATTAAAGTTCTCACGTTTCACTTGTTTATGCAGCACTTTTTGGAATATTTGCTGAATTTTGGGTATAGCACCTTACATTTCATGGTTGAAGCACAACCTCTTTTTTAACTTTTTTTTTTAAACTTTTGACTGCATAAACTCAAACTGGGTCTGATGCGAGCTGGCTGCATGTGGCACGGTGCCAGTAAGGGTTCTGTAAGTCTGCTCTCGTGTGTACCAGTTATAGGAACGTTGGTGCTATGCTGCCACTAAAGAAGGATATGACGGCATCATAGTTCCATGTGCATGGACCAGTCCTTTTTGTAATTCCATTCAAATGAGTTTTCTTTCTACAATTTAAACTATACATTAACAGGCTTGATGTAATTTCCAGGAATTGATAATAGAACCCTGCATTACTTAGTCATTGAAGTTTCTCTGATAATTTGCTCAAATCACTAAGTTTCCATCTTGTGAAACAGCATTTAGGAGAAATGTTGTTTTCGCAGATGATCCAATTAATTTACATAATCGAAACAACATGAGATCTGTCCCAGCAGCAAGAGATGTTGTGCTGCCTATTTTCAGGACAGATTTAAAGCTTGTTACATCCATGATTTAAGCTTCTGTTCTGCCTGTGCGGAGCCTTGACTCACCTTATTATAAAAACGGTTATCAATGCTTCACCATAAGCTTGGTGAAAAGTGCTTTTGACATACATTATGGTCAAAATTGGAGCCCCAGAAGTTGCAAACCTTCGGCTCCACTTCCAGAGACACTTTACATTTCTCTTAATGCAGATTGTCTTCACAAAAAGATGAATACCAATACAGGCATGTGTTGGCAGGACCTCCCTGAACAGTGAATGCGTACATCAAACTCTTAATGTAGTTGTTTTGTCAGAAATGTATCCCCCAGAGTCACGGGAGAAGAACTTCATATGAATCAGTGCTGTCACTTTGTGTGAAGACATTTGGAAGTGACATGTTAATGTGCATTGTCTTCTCCAGGTGTCTCTCAGGTATCACTGTCGACTGTACAGCGAGTGGTGTCGGTCTAATCAGAGGGTGGTCCTCCTCGTCCCCAGGCCACACAGTGAGGTGTCGGCACTGCAGCCCCTACAAGGCTCCCAGCGAGGGAAGAGACAGTCCACAGAGTCAGTGGTGTGAGTGCAGACCACTCTGCTCTCTTTAAAGGGCTTCTGCCGGAGCTCATGTCATGTAAACCTGTTCATGCAGTGAAAGGCTGTCTCACCTGGACACAGAGATAGGTGAGACGGTTGTTGATAGCGTTACCTTTATGTTGGTAAGGTGAGACAGAATCAGGGAAAAGTGGTTGCTGATCCTTTCAATGCCAGCATGCTGTGTGAAAGCACTTACTGAAACGATAGAATACCAGCACATCTGTCCTGGTGTGGGTGCCTGTACACCGAGGGCTTCAGTCAGTGGGAGTAAAGCTTGTTCACATGTCCTGTTTTAGCACTTTGAGATAATATGCTTAAACCAAAGTTTTCTTGTGTTTTTACTTTTTTTTCAGCAGCATTTGTGTAACAAATAAAGTATGTCATTACAATCAAGTTAATATGATGGATATGTGTCAAGTGATTCATTGGTTACTGTAATGAAAAGGCTGAAACACGGAGCACATTGAGGAACTTTTTGCTCCTTTTGAACCTGATTTAAAAAAAGGCTGAAACACGGAGCACATTGAGGGACTATTTGCTCCTTTTGAATCTGATTAAAAAAGGCTGAAACACGGAGCACATTGAGGGACTACTTGCTCCTTTTGAATCTGATTAAAAAAGGCTGAAACACGGAGCACATTGAGGGACTATTAGCTCCTTTTGAATCTGATTAAAAAAGGCTGAAACACGGACCACATTGAGGGACTTTTTGTTCTTTTTGAATCTGATTTAAAAAAGGCTGAAACACGGAGCACATTGAGGGACTTTTTGCTCCTTTTGAATCTGATTAAAAAGGCTGAAACACGGAGCACATTGAGGGACTACTTGCTCCTTTTGAATCTGATTAAAAAAGGCTGAAACACGGAGCACATTGAGGGACTATTAGCTCCTTTTGAATCTGATTAAAAAAGGCTGAAACACGGACCACATTGAGGGACTTTTTGTTCTTTTTGAATCTGATTTAAAAAAGGCTGAAACACGGAGCACATTGAGGGACTTTTTGCTCCTTTTGAATCTGATTTAAAAAAAGGCTGAAACACGGAGCACATTGAGGGACTTTTTGCTCCTTTTGAATCTGATTAAAAAAGGCTGAAACACGGAGCACATTGAGGGACTTTTTGCTCCTTTTGAATCTGATTAAAAAAGGCTGAAACACGGAGCACATTGAGGGACTATTAGCTCCTTTTGAATCTGATTAAAAAAGGCTGAAACACGGAGCACATTGAGGGACTATTTGTTCTTTTTGAATCTGATTTAAAAAAGGCTGAAACACGGAGCACATTGAGGGACTATTTGTTCCTTTTGAATCTGATTAAAAAAGGCTGAAACACGGAGCACATTGAGGGACTTTTTGCTCCTTTTGAATCTGATTAAAAAAGGCTGAAACACGGAGCACATTGAGGGACTTTTTGCTCCTTTTGAATCTGATTAAAAAGGCTGAAACACGGAGCACATTGAGGGACTTTTTGCTCCTTTTGAATCTGATTTAAAAAAGGCTGAAACACGGAGCACATTGAGGGACTATTTGCTCCTTTTGAATCTGATTAAAAAAGGCTGAAACACAGAGCACATTGAGGGACTTTTTGCTCCTTTTGAATCTGATTAAAAAAGGCTGAAACACGGAGCACATTGAGGGACTTTTTGCTCCTTTTGAATCTGATTTAAAGAAAGGCTGAAACACGGAGCACATTGAGGGACTATTTGCTCCTTTTGAATCTGATTAAAAAGGCTGAAACACGGAGCACATTGAGGGACTATTAGCTCCTTTTGAATCTGATTAAAAAAGGCTGAAACACGGAGCACATTGAGGGACTTTTTGCTCCTTTTGAATCTGATTTAAAGAAAGGCTGAAACACGGAGCACATTGAGGGACTATTTGCTCCTTTTGAATCTGATTAAAAAGGCTGAAACACGGAGCACATTGAGGGACTATTAGCTCCTTTTGAATCTGATTAAAAAAAGGCTGAAACACGGAGCACATTGAGGGACTTTTTGCTCCTTTTGAATCTGATTAAAAAAGGCTGAGACACGGAGCACATTGAGGGACTTTTTGCTCCTTTTGAATCTGATTAAAAAGGCTGAGACACGGAGCACATTGAGGGACTTTTTACTCCTTTTGAATCTGATTAAAAAAGAATGAGACAAGGAGCACATTGAGGGACTACTTGCTCCTTTTGAATCTGATTAAAAAAAAGGCTGAAACACGGAGCACATTGAGGGACTTTTTGCTCCTTTTGAATCTGATTAAAAAAGGCTGAAACACGGAGCACATTGAGGGACTATTTGCTCCTTTTGAATCTGATTTAAAAAAAGGCTGAAACACGGAGCACGTTGAGGGACTTTTTGCTCCTTTTGAATCTGATTAAAAAAGGCTGAGACACGGAGCACATTGAGGGACTTTTTGCTCCTTTTGAATCTGATTAAAAAGGCTGAAACACGGAGCACATTGAGGGACTATTTGCTCCTTTTGAATCTGATTAAAAAAGGCTGAAACACGGAGCACATTGAGGGACTACTTGCTCCTTTTGAATCTGATTAAAAAAAGGCTGAAACACGGAGCACATTGAGGGACTTTTTGCTCCTTTTGAATCTGATTTAAAAAAGGCTGAAACACCGAGCACATTGAGGGACTTTTTGCTCCTTTTGAATCTGATTAAAAAAGGCTGAAACACGGAGCACATTGAGGGACTTTTTGCTCCTTTTGAATCTGATTAAAAAAGGCTGAAACACGGAGCACATTGAGGGACTATTAGCTCCTTTTGAATCTGATTAAAAAAGGCTGAAACACGGAGCACATTGAGGGACTATTTGCTCCTTTTGAATCTGATTAAAAAAGGCTGAAACACGGACCACATTGAGGGACTATTAGCTCCTTTTGAATCTGATTAAAAAGGCTGAGACAAGGAGCACATTGAGGGACTATTTGCTCCTTTTGAATCTGATTAAAAAAGGCTGAAACACGGAGCACATTGAGGGACCTTTTGCTCCTTTTGAATCTGATCAAAAAAGGCTGAGACAAGGAGCACATTGAGGGACTATTTGCTCCTTTTGAATCTGATTAAAAAGGCTGAGACAAGGAGCACATTGAGGGACTTTTTGCTCCTTTTGAATCTGATTAAAAAGGCTGAAACACGGAGCACATTGAGGGACTTTTTGCTCCTTTTTTTAATCTGATTAAAAAGAATGAGACAAGGAGCACATTGAGGGACTTTTTGCTCCTTTTGAATCTGATTTAAAAAAAGGCTGAGACAAGGAGCACATTAAGGGACTTTTTGCTCCTTTTGAATTTGATTAAAAAAGGCTGAAACACGGAGCACATTGAGGGACTATTTGCTCCTTTTGAATCTGATTAAAAAAGGCTGAAACACGGAGCACATTGAGGGACTATTTGCTCCTTTTGAATCTGATTAAAAAAGGCTGAAACACGGAGCACATTGAGGGACTATTTGCTCCTTTTGAATCTGATTAAAAAGGCTGAGACAAGGAGCACATTGAGGGACTTTTTGCTCCTTTTGAATCTGATTAAAAAGGCTGAAACACGGAGCACATTGAGGGACTTGTTGCTCCTTTTTTTAATCTGATTAAAAAGGCTGAAACACGGAGCACATTGAGGGACTTGTTGCTCCTTTTTTTAATCTGATTAAAAAGAATGAGACAAGGAGCACATTGAGGGACTATTTGCTCCTTTTGAATCTGATTAAAAAGGCTGAGACAAGGAGCACATTGAGGGACTTTTTGCTCCTTTTGAATCTGATTAAAAAGGCTGAAACACGGAGCACATTGAGGGACTACTTGCTCCTTTTGAATCTGATTAAAAAAAGGCTGAAACACGGAGCACATTGAGGAACTTTTTGCTCCTTTTGAATCTGATTAAAAAAAGGCTGAGACACGGAGCACATTGAGGGACTATTTGTTCCTTTTGAATCTGATTAAAAAGGCTGAGACAAGGAGCACATTGAGGGACTTTTTGCTCCTTTTGAATCTGATTAAAAAAAGGCTGAAACACGGAGCACATTGAGGGACTATTTGCTCCTTTTGAATCTGATTAAAAAAGGCTGAGACAAGGCAACATCTACACACTTGTGTTGGTAGTGAGGGGACCAGATGGATATCTTTGTGTCACATAAGGCACGTCTTTGAAATGTTGAGCAATCTGAACAGCAGTAAGACCTGTTCAGCACGTTGACTTTGCCTGGAGGGTCATTGTGTTGTAATGTGTGCCCCCCCAACACTCTACATAGTAATCAGCATGAAAGATGCCATCATGGATGCTGACCTTTTAACTGTGTGTAGTTGAACACTGGATGACTTTGCTCCTCTTTAATCCAGAGGATATGGTTTGCGTGTCCCAGACAGAGCACATATGAGGCGGTTGTAAAAAATGAAGTGTCAGTCATGTTTAATCAAATACTTGACCTGCCAGTATAGTACATTTGTAGATGACTGTCGCTAAATTGGCTCATTTCTTCTTTCTGACCAATCTGCTCTATTACCAAGAACCCAAGGCAGCAGATCATTTTTCCCATTGCATCCATCCAGCAGGCCCTCTGGTCAGTGTTGATTGGTCCCATAATCTGTCCCATCAGCATCTCGGAGAGCAGAAAATGTCCTCTTTTCATTTCTGCCATTATTATAGTTTCTCAGAGTAATCTCAGCCCTCAGCAGCTGTTTGTCCCTCACTGTGTGTTATCCTGCCGTTCTGAAACAATGATTCCAGACCATGTTCTATGGCTGGTAAGCCCAAACAAAGTTAGGAAACATGCTGACGTCCTGTGAGATTCTGTAAATGTATATGCTGTGTGTTGCTGCTGTGTTCACCTCATCATTTCCAGAAAAAGCATGTCTACTCTCTGATTAGAGATGGAAAGAAACCCCTCAAACCTGTGTATTTGACATCTTAGGCTGTTATTAAAAGATATGTATATCTATTTAATAGACATGTGCTACGATGATTGGTTAAAAATGCATGTTATTAGTACTGAGAGGGCCCAGAATTAACTGCTTACACTATTACTACATTATTCTTTAGCTTTTTGTGTTGGAACTTCTGGGCTGGGCTAAACCCCCTCGTTGGATCATGTTGTCATCTTGTGTTAGCAGTGGATAAGCTGATGACGGTCTTCTCTTCGGTGGTTGTACACTGCCTCAGCTGGGCAGAAGCCTGCAGAAGCTAGCAACCATTGTACCGAAGCTGACAAAGTAAAAACCGTCCTCTGCTTTGGTGACAAGCATGGCGAAGCTAAACGGAATGTTAGAGTGATGACAAAGCCAAGTACAAGAAGACATTTATTCATTCGACTATGAAGGTTACAGAAAACTATAGCATGCATAGTAACACAGAAAGTAGTTCAAACACTTCAACTATCAAAAGTTAATACAATCAACACTTCCATTATTGGTGCTCTGCTTTTTTAGTCGACTAGGAGAAACTTCTGTGTTCTGCAACATGACACTGAAGACCCCGCCTGTGGCTACATTTGTCAAAGTGTAGCAGTTCACAGACATCTGGACATCCTGCTGAAACTTTCAGCCTATTTTTGTAGTGTCTTAGGTCAGATATTGAGAAGATACTAGGCTGTAAATACTACCACCAGGAGTGTTTTCATTCTCAATTTTAATGCTACACATTAAGACAGCTGTTTGAAATCTGAGATGTTCTTAGAAATACAATCACACAGCCACAGCTTTGTCCATTCACCAAGTCAAATCCTCTGACCAGAAGTTCAGCTGGGACATCTCAGCTCCTGTAACCATGGAGGCGACTGTGGACTTTATTTCCCCCCAAATCATTTAAGAGGATTTTAGTCCATTAAATTAATGATTATAACTAACCCTGACCTAAACTAATCACTGACAGCTTATGGTTTCTCTAGTATTTTTAAAGGCCTAAAATATAGCATCAATAACATTAAATATCAAATCACTTTAAAAAAAAAAAAAAAAAGTGTAAAAAATGACAAAGTACACAAGTGAATTTCTCAAGACACAGCCTGTCCTTGAATGAAGCCACTTCAGCTCGTTTTTAAGACATTCAAACATTTTGTTCAATAACCATGTTATTTGGGTTTTTCCAGGTGAAAGCATCTACTAAAAGCTGTTTTTCATGACAAACACAAGAGAGAAAAAAAACAAAGCCATACATTTAGTTGAAATACACTAGAAAAGATAGAAAAATAGTACTATTGTAGTTGGCAGCAGAGTGGCTGGGCTCAGAGGTGGAGGCTGGTTGGTGGAGCTGGATCACATGATGGAACAGCCTCTCTTGGCAGCATGGGGGTCTCCCTGCAGAGTCACCAAAACAGGCTCATGTAAAACAAATCTAAAGAAAACTTTTACAAACACACCACAGCAAAGTCTGCGTCCACTGACGAAGCAGATCTGAAGTGAAAATGGACAAAAGGAGACAGGACTGAGATGTTTGCACTGATGGCGAGTCGCGTCGTTTACCAGGTCAGATATGATTCACAAAGCTGTGTCCTTCGCTACTTCTGTGCAGCAATTCTTCTTTGAAACAGACAGACTCATGTCTTTTTTTGTAGCATTAGTGGATGTTTTTTTTACCGTTTCCAATTCACGCCTCCTAAGCTTCAAAAATAGCAATGGAGACCTGGTTGAGCAGGCCCAGAATGGTAGTCTGAATGGGTCGTCCTCAGCCTTCTGCAGAGCTTTAACACCTGACCCATTCATCTGAATCAGGTGTGCTGGAGCAGGGAAACATGGAAAACACGCAGGGCGGGGGGGGCTTGAGGACCAGGGTTGGGAAACACTGGTCTGGATCAACATGGTGCTTTCATGGAAAGGCCTAAATACGAGGACATTGACTTGTTGGCACACAGACACACTGTAGTGTATTTAATTTCAATTCAATTTTATTTATATAGCGCCAAATTACAACAATTGTCATCTCAAGGCACTGAAATAATATAGTCCAATTCAAGCCAATTGGAATTCAATTCATTGTAATCATAATCCAATTAATTCATAAAGAGCCAATTCAAAAAATAATATTCTAGCTAAGGAAACCAACAGATTGCACAGAAACTTGTTTTCAGTCCAATCTCCCGTCCTGAGCCTGAGGGACTGTGGAAAGGAACGACTCCCTTTTAACAGGAAGAAACCTCTGGCAGAACCAGACTCAGGAAGGGTGGCCATCCGCCTCCACCAGCTGGGGTTTGAGAGGACGGAAAAGAGTATTTGATGCATGTGACGAGGTGTCTCCTGACCTGTGTAGGACATGATCAGAGTTTGAGGCCATCGGTACTCCAGATGGACTGTAGTGTAAAGCAGGAGAAAACTAACATGACAGCAGACACACCCTCACTTCGCACCATCCCGTTTGTGTCTTTGCGATGCAGGTCGTTTTGGGGTCAAATAGCGACATCTGTAGTTGCACTGACAACCAGCGATTTGACCCGTTTTCTCTCACGACTGTCCGTCCATCAGCTCAGACGCCCACAGAGGGTCTTTAAAGGATGACGTCAGCCTGCTCTGTGTGTATTACACTTAACCCATATTTTCAGACTGAACATGTGTTCATCCGTGTAAACACACTCAGAACTTTGACTTGCATCTTTAAACTCCCAAAGCTCACCTGCTGATGGAAGAGGTCTTCCTCAACAACCTCTACTCCGTTATCATCATCTTCCTCTCCCTGCTCCTCTTCTATTGCCGTCTTGTATGAAGTGGTTCTCTTTGCCACCTCCTGTAAAACACACGATTGTCATTTTGCATCCAAAACATCACCATCAATGCCAGGCAGATGTATTTTCTTCCCTGGATTTTAACACCACAGAAAAAAAGAATAGAAGGGGGTGGTGATGGTAGCAGATCAGTGGAGGCAGAAAGCAAATCTCACTTCGCCCTGCGGGTTCGTCAGCACCACACTGACATCTTCCCCCGAACCCCAGGAGGACTGGTTCTTCCACACCAGGTCTACAGGAGGTTTGGAGCTCACACCAGCATCAGATGCCCAAATCTACACAGCAAAGACAAAAGCCAACAGTAATCCTCACATTTACAGGCTGTTAAAACTCCAAACAGGTGTCTTCTCTCCTTCTGCCGGCTGAGCTCACTGTCAATCCACCAGGAGGAAAGAAAACAAGCATTTCTAATGTTTCCGACATTCACACTAAAATAACAATCGGACATGATTTTAAACCGCCTAAAATACATTTGGAATTCTTCACATTCTTTACATCCAAAGCAAGGCAAATAATCAGAATCTGAGCAGAAAAACTCTTACCATGACTTTCTGGCCAGCCTTAAGGACATATTTGGGTGTAAATTTGTAGGTGGCTACGGCGTTTCCAATGGTCTTAATCATCTCATAACCCACCATGGCCTGGTCCTGAGACACATACAATCATTTCAACTGAGAAAAACACAACCATAAAAGAACTCCAAGAATGTGGGACCAGAAGCTAACCTCATCTCCGCTGTTGTGGAGGCAGATAAACTTGCCATCCGTGTCAATCTCATCAATGCAGATGGGTCCTGTGGCCGAGGCAGAGTGAGCGATGGACACCGAGCTGCTGGCTTCCTGCTCCTCCACATCAATACGCTTCCTCTTTCCCAGAGTGGTCCTCACACTGCGGCTGCTGGATGAGGCTCGAGACACTGTGACGCGAGATGAAGGGCTGGGAGACAGCTTCAGTCTGGAGGAGAGAAATGCCACAGTGAGATGGAGATGCGTGGGTGTGTCAGATGCAAAACAACTCCAATAATGCAACCAAAAACGGATGGGAACACACCGTTCTTCTTCTCCTTCCAGAAGTTTGCGGTAGGCATTGATCTCCATGTCCAGGGCCAGTTTCACATCCAGCAGCTGTTCGTATTCATTGAGCTGCAGCTGCATTTTGGCTTGGATCTCAGCCACCTCACGGTCTTTGTCTGCCAGCAGCTTGCGACTCGTGTCTTTCTCCTGTGTCAAAGCTACCTCGAGCTCCGTTATACGATCTCGCCAGCCACGAGTCTGAATGTAGACAAGGAGGTCAGTCAGACACATTTTAAACTGGTACATTGCTGTTGCCACGGTGATCACACCTAGCTGTAAAAACAAAGCGTTCTTCCAGGATTGCCTTTCATGCTCCACCTGCACACCTACATTTTGTCTTTGTGGCAGATGTGTGCAGCTCACTGAATTTCTGGATCAATTTAGAAGAAAAGTTACATTAATCCAACACTGAGATTACAACTCAAATGTGTAATCAATGGTTACTTGCATATGATAACTAAATGCTCGTTTCATTAGAAATGGATGAAATGAAAAGAAGTTTTGTATTAAAACATTTAAATCTGGTGGTCTGACCTAAAAAATCTGAACAGTAGCACAAAGGAGCACATCTTCAATCTAATTTAATGCAGCACTTTGTCGTTCCTTTCCCGTTGGATGCATTAATGATAAAAATGGACAGATTACAGAATGAACTATTGCTTCATTTAAAGTGGAAGATTACCTCATGTGCTTTACATAAAACATCAGTTTGGGGTTTGTGTAGGTCAAACTGTGTGTTCATCACCGTTATGTGTGTCTGTTCAGCTGCTGCTGAGGGGAGGAGCTGTGTTGGTGTCAGCATAAATGATGGCATCAAATATGAATATCTGACTACATAATTAGTATGTGACTGACCACCATGGCCAGTCTTCCTCCATCACACCTCATTTACGCCATATCATTGTGTATTATGTATAAAGCTTCAGGAAGTGAGCCCTCAGGCCAACGCAGCACAGTTATTCTGTGGTTTCTGTGCCTTATATGTTGTCAAACTACACAGAAGGCCTGAAAACAACTACTCTACATATTGTAAATAAGACATAAAAGTCATTTACAAAGTTTACAATAATCAAATCTATTTCTTATTCTAGAAATGGAGAAGATTCCCATTTATCAGGTTAATGTTAGTTAGGGCATTAGTATCAACCACAACAACGAGCTCATTCCATGTTGTAATTAGCTCTTACTCCATATTTGTGCATTCCTTCGTGTAACAAACCATTTGAAATTCTTTCCAAAAACAACTTTATGAGAAAAACGGTATTTCCACCTCTTTCTGCAGTGCTGCCAGCTGGGTGGTCAGGCTCTCAATCCTGAGGCTCGACTCCCTGAGCTCCTCTCGGGCCACGTTGGCCGATGCTCCGTTCATCTCGGATAAGTGATGCAAGTCCTCTAACTGGAGACAAACAGACGGTTTGAGAGTCAGCAACATCAACTTGATACTGTATTTACACCCTCAAAGAGGAACTGAGCAGTGTTAGCCACTTCCTGGCGAGCAGGAAGTTAGTCAAGATCTACTTGGTGTGCTTCTTGGTATTCTTACAGGTACTTTATGCAGTTTTACCTCACTGTTAAAACACACACAGATTGTTGCTAAGTGTGAGCAAGGATGATTTAGTCTGGCTTGTCATTAAATGACTGGAGACATGACGGTATGGTGGAAAAAGCATACTTTGTGGTATGAGTATTAGAAGTGGTTGGGCCACATTACGCAGGTGAAATAATCAACTTCTCTTCAACCAGTCTCATCTTAAAGGGGACTGAGACAGCTCATGTGCACAGAGCCAAACAAAAGTTTGGACAGAACAACTCATTCATACAGAACTTTGACTGCTTCTGTGATTCATGAGTTTAAGTACCCAACATTTACTAGTGGTGTTTTCAAGAGATCCTGTAAGAGACCAAGTGGACACAGCTGGCATCGTCAGTCTGTGCTGACACAGGCTTTTGCATTTCAGATGGCTTTCTCACATAACTTGGCTCATTTTGATCATTATTGTGAATGAGGAACATTTTCTCAACTACCCATAAAGTATGTGTGAGCATGTGTTCTCATACTCTGGCTTTATAGGCGCTCTCCATGTTGTCCTTATAGATCTTGATCTGCTCCTCATTCTGAGCCCTCATGTCAGCCAGGGCCTCAGTCAGTTTGTACTCGTACTCTTCCTTTCGTCCAGAATCCACCTCCACCAGACGGGATTCGTACCGCTGCCGGGCTTCCTTCACTTCCTGCATAGAGAGCACAGTTAGCACTCAAACGGTATTCGCACTTTTGTGATCTTGTTCCAAGCAGCTCAAGGGGTGCTCCATTACATCATCATCATTTCAGCATCTTAAAAAGTTGTAGAAATCAAATTATTAAAAGGGCCCAAAATATCAACATTGATTCCAGGTTATAAAGCAACAAAATAGGACAATTCAACTGGGTGTGAATGTTTTTGCAAACCACTGTATCATTTTACTGTGAGGCCCAAGAGCAACCGGCAGTGAGGCTGCAGCTCCTCTTCTCCACACAGCTTCTGCCTTTGTTACCCACTCGTCTTTATGTTCATGTTCTGCCCTGCTGCTCTTACCGTTGCTCACATTATTGATAACTGAGTGAAACCCAGGTAAGAACTGCAGCGCAGGGTCTTTCACTGTAACTGAACAGCTTTTGTCCTCACCTCTTCCTGCATAGTCTTACGGAAGTCCATTTCCTCTGTCAGACTCTGGCAACGGTTTTCCAAGTCAACCCGCATGAGCATTTCATCCGCAAGGTGCTTCTTGGCCTGAGCAAGACCTGTATCCAGCTGAGATGACACAAAACAACAGGTAGAGTGAAAAAAAGTTTTTAAATGGAGGCTTCAAAAGAAGAGATCAAAACAAAAGCAAGTTACTGTTCATTTTCTATCAGTATTTTACCCCCTGAAGCTGTTCCTGCAATTCAGCAAGCGCGGCCTCCAGGCCTTTCTTTTCCGACAGTGCAGTAGCCAGCATGGCTTCTTTGGAGTTCAGCTGAGCCTCCAAGTCGTTCAGTCTGGCCTGAGCTCCAGCCGCCTCAGAGTCCTTCTTATTGTAGCTGGCAGGAGGTTGACAAGATACAGTTAGGGTAAGTGGTCTTTATTTTGTTGTCAAGTGGACAGAGAGGGGTATGACATTAGGGCTGCACAATTCATCGTATTTTGATCGTGATCACAATTAAATTAATTAATTAAAGGAACCTGATCGTCAGCGATATTTACATTCAAAATGCGAGCTCTGCTGCCTGCATCGAACCACATGTTCTCAAACAGTAGTCCACCCACCACCAGGGGGCGAAAGCATGGTTAAGGCTTCATTAAGCTGCCTGAATAACAAGCACGCAGTCAGACAGCCTGCAGGCAGCTGGTTAGACAGTCTGTGACTTAGACTGATGAGAAGAAGTCATGCCGAAAGCCGAGAAGAATACAGCAGCATCTGGGGACGGTGAGGAGCTTCAGCCTCGAAACGGGGCGACATCCATTGTCTGGACTTGTTTTGGATTCAGGGCAAGTGACGTTAAACAAGAACAAGTTATTTGCAAAGAGTGTAACAGAGTGGTGTCTGCCCCAGAGTAACACCACTAATCTGTTCAATCACCTGAAAAAACATCACAAACCTAAATACGAGGAATGCATGAAGGCCAAAGCTAATGTTAATTCCCAAACTCCCCGTCCGTGTCCAGCGCCGACCCAGACAACCATTACAGCAGCCTGCACCGGGCAGAACCCGAGCCATCCACCTCCCAAAGACACGCAGGACAGAGACAATAATCTTTTTATTTGGCCAAAGATGTGTCCGATCAATACAGTTAGTACTTTAAAACGTTAAATTATTGAGTTTTTATTTTCCATTATTTATCATTTATTCCAATTTAAAGTTGAATTTTTCACTAAAACTTGTTGGCACATGGTTTGTAAATGGTGCAATAAAAATACATGTTTATTAATGATTAATAATCATGATTTCACTATTGATCAGAATAATCGTGATTATGATTTTGGTCATAATCGTGCAGCCCTATATGACATTTAGTAAAAGGTCACAAGCCCTTCTTTACATGGGCATCCCTAATTACACACCAATTTCTGGTATCAATTAGTGTCAGTGGATCCGTTTTTTTCCCTGCATCATCTGCATAGCAGTGATACAATAAATCAGGAAAGCTGATAACCTCACACAGAGGGGTGGTGTCCACTACAGAGAGAAGGGGTCCCACTACAGAAACCTGGGGCACCCCGGTAGAAATGCAGTGGCAGGCAAAGCCCTACACAAGGCTTGTTGTTGTTTAGGGGAGGGTGACATGTACCAATTCAATTCAATTCAGTTCAGTTTTATTTATATAGCGCTGAATCCCAACAAATGTCATCTCAAGGCACTTCAATAATTCAAGCCAAGTACAAGCTCTCCCTCCATACCTCCTCATGCACCCTCCGCTCTGAAATCAAAAACACCCTCCAAATCCCCAGAACCAAGCTCCGCACTATGGGCGATCGGGCCTTTTCCTCTGCAGCTCTGAGGCTGTAGAACACCCTCCCCGACCCTCTGACGGCTCCACAGACTGCAGAGGCTTTAAAACGTGACCTAAAAACTCACCTTTTTAAGAAAGCTTACTGCTAAAATATCTTTTAGATAACACTTTGAGATTTTTGAATATAAAGTGCAATACAAATAAAATGTATTATTATTGCTCGGCCATGGAAACGAGGAGTGGGGGAAATGTCTGATTCTTAGTTGCATTGCTATTCGGACGTGGACGATTCTGAATCGATTCATAAACGTCCAAATTTTGATTATAGTAATACAGAAGGTTCTAAAATGCAGAACTAAGAAGCGCGGTACGCGTCATCTCCGGGACACGATAGGGAGCATATCAGGAGCGGACACGCCACACAGAGGTGAACAAACATGGCTGACTGCAGCTATCCACCTCGCGGTGAGACCTGAAAAGCTCCTCCTAATTGAAAAGCAGACGTGGAAACACTTCGGCTTCTACAATGTCAGTGGCGGAAGCGAACTGGACAAGAGCCACGTTATTATGACGTTTTCAAGGTGTAGTGCCGGGAAATATGATCCTCCATATTTTGTTTCGGCACGATCTTCTATGTGCTGCTGTGTTGTGCTTCAGCGTCCGTCAAAGATTAAGGCTCTATATCTGCTGCGGAGGCTCCGGAGCGCCGCATTAGTTTAATAAAATATAATGGAAATGAATTCAGCTCTTGTTTCTTATTACAAATGCTTCGTTTTTCAGAATTGCAAGTTATGAATGCTTATTCAGTAAGACAAAAACAAATGTTGTGAAAAAGTGCATCAATATACATAAATTAAATAATCGTTTTATAATGGAATCGTAAGGTGCCCAAAGATTCCCACCCCTAATGGAAACCCATCCCATGAAGCGGTCTACACACTGTTCTTGAGCTGATTTGAAGGCCACATGAAGTTTGGAGGTCTGTAGTGATGGACTCTGCAGAGAGTTGGTGACCTCTGCTCACTGTGCACCTCAGGATCAGCTGACCCCGCTCTGTTATTCATGTGGCCGACCACTTCGTGGCTGAGCTGCTGTCGTTCCCAGTCGCTTCCACTCTGTTATAACACCACTGACAGCTGACTGTGGAACATTTAGCAGCGAGGAAATTTCACAACTGGACTTGTTGCACAGGTGGCATCCTGTCACCGTACCATGCTGGGATCCACTGAGCTCCTGAGAGCGACCCGTTCTTTCACAGATGTTTGTAGAAGCAGTCTGCATGCTGAAGTGCTTGAATTTATACACCTGTGGTGACTGGAACACCTGAATCTAATTATTTGGATGGATGAGTGAAGACTTTTGGCAGTATAGTGTAGCTCATCTTGAATTTAATAGCAGAACAGTTGAGACAGGTCCATGTTTCCCACTGTGCAGCATCCCCTCTTCTTTGAACAGTCTGTAAACATCTGGAACTGAGGAGACCAGCTGCTGGAACTTTGGGAGAGGAATGTTGTCCCATTCGTTTCTGATGAAAAGCTGTAGCTGTCCAGAAGTGTTCTTGAGCCCATGCAGTGTTTTCCAGGACTTAATCCTGTCTGTAATGCAGAGCTGCCTGAGGGCCTGAAGGTCACACACATTCAGCTGTCTCTTGTGCAAAGAGATGTCTGCAGATTCCCTAACTCTTTTCATGACATTATGCACTGGAGAGGATTAAATAGTCAAAGTCTTCACAAATATATATTGAGGAACATGTAGATCCTAAATTTTAGTATTTATCATCACTTGACACGATATTTTTGACAACCCTATTAACCAAACCACTGCAAATCACGCTGCGTACGGCATCATTACGTCTTCCATCACCATTAGATACAAGGAAGTGCTTATTTGTGCCATCTTGTGTTAACAGACAGTAACAACTGTCCCTGTGGTACAGCTTACAGTTAACTTTTATCAGCTGTTGTGGATATCATACAGACAGCTAAAAAGTAAACGCTGCGAATACCCCACCCATCAGAAATGTTCACCTAAACAAAGTTCAGGGTAGTTTCAAAAGCACTACCACGTTTTTGGGGGTGAAACAGCATTTTCAGCTACAATTATTGCAAGGTCCAAATTTACTGCATCTTCAGTCTGTGTTGGAAGCATACCAAATCCATGTGTGGATTCAACTAGAGTGGCCAAAATCATGTTCTGTCAACTTTTGGACTGTGGAGCTTCAGCTGTGCAGTCTCCTCACTGACAAACATCCCCGATTTAAAGGAGACTCCACACATGTGCTCACGGTAATGTCATCGTGGTCAAAGAGTTTCTAGCTCTCTCTTTTTCACATCATTCAAAAATAAAATCCTCACCACTCTCTAAAGTGTCCTGAGATGACTTGTGTTGTCAGTTGTCACCGGACATAGAACCACACACACACTTTATTTGGGCGGTCTTCCAAGTATATGAACAGCCCAAGTACAGGCAATGACCCACTCACACACAGACTTTCAGTTTTGAATAAATTAATCTCATCCCAGTGGAGGACTGTTAATAACTGGTCACTGTCACACTAGTCCAGAACATCTGGCACATTGCTGTCAGAGCAAATACTTTGCAATCAGGTGACCTCATCACAACTGAAACACAAAACATGTTCAAGAAATAATCTAATCCCACCATACAGATGGCCCAGCCCGACACCGGTCAAACTTCACGACTACACACAATACTTCCTGTGTTCCACAGCGTCTCCACACCTGTCTCTCCACACCACATGTCTGTGTGCCCCAGCAGCAGCAGCAGCAGTCAGTGCCCCCCAGCAGCAGCAGCAGTCAGTGCCCCCCAGCAGCAGCAGCAGTCAGTGCCCCAGCAGCAGCAGCAGTCAGTGCCCCAGCAGCAGCAGCAGTCAGTGCCCCAGCAGCAGCAGCAGTCAGTGCCCCCCAGCAGCAGCAGCAGTCAGTGCCCCAGCAGCAGCAGCAGCAGTCAGTGCCCCCCAGCAGCAGCAGCAGCAGCAGCAGCAGTCAGTGCCCCCCAGCAGCAGCAGCAGCAGTCAGTGCCCCAGCAGCCGCAGCAGTCAGTGCCCCAGCAGCAGCAGCAGCAGCAGTCAGTGCCCCAGCAGCAGCAGCAGCAGTCAGTGCCCCAGCAGCAGTAGCAGCAGTCAGTGCCCCAGCAGCAGTCAGTGCCCCCCAGCAGCAGTAGCAGCAGTCAGTGCCCCAGCAGCAGCAGCAGCAGTCAGTGCCCCCCAGCAGCAGCAGCAGCAGCAGTCAGTGCCCCAGCAGCAGCAGCAGCAGTCAGTGCCCCAGCAGCAGCAGCAGCAGTCAGTGCCCCAGCAGCAGCAGCAGCAGTCAGTGCCCCAGCAGCAGCAGCAGCAGCAGTCAGTGCCCCAGCACTTTGCCCTTCACCTGTCTGGACACATATCCTCTTCCCCCAGAAAACTCAGCGCATCGTGTCAAACTAAATAAAACCGAAACAGTCCACACCTGTTTCTAACCCTGAGGCACCACCGTGTTACACTGGCTCACTGAATTAAGTCTATTTTTGAGATTTCTTTTAATAAAGTTAGTTTCTGCCATGACTCCATGTCAGTGTCTTAGCAGCACAGACATTTCAAATATGTTTAATACTTCTATAAAACACTGCGAGTAGCCTACACTGAATTAAGGAGAAAAAGAAAAAAGCATAATCCACACCGTAGGATAAAAACCGAATACTTCCAACTATCGGCTTCGAACAAACGAGTGACCGCCTACAATGACTCGCGTGCGTCATATTGCAAAAGTGGCTCGAAAATCAAAGTAAGCACAAAGTCTTTAGCTCTTCATTTTGAACTGAGTAGCATGGTTAAAGTGTTGGAGGCTTACTTCTGTAGAAGCTGCTCATGATCGGATTTGATGTTCCCCAGCTCAATCTGCAGCCAGGCCCGCTCTTTGGAGGAGTCATCCAAACACCTTCTGGCGTCGGCTAGCTCCGTCTCATACAGGGCTTTCAGTCCGGTCAGCTCCCGACCCCTTACCTCTTCCTTCTCGCTAATTTGTAGGTGGAGTACGCTGTTTTCAGACTCCAAACTACGGACTTTGTCTATATAAACGGCCAAGCGATCGTTGAGGTCCCTGAGCTGCTGTTTCTCCTGCAGTCTTGTTATCCTGGTCGGGCTCAGCGGTGTGCCGCTGCCGCACGTGCCCCTCTGGCCGGTAGGAGTTTCAGCCGTGGTCGCCATTGTTAAAAGAGTGACTAAATTACCCGTGTAAAAAATAGTTACCAAACTGTACAGATAAACTGCCTATTAAAGTAGGCCGATTAAAATGCAGGAACTTTAATATTCTTGAAACAATTCCTGGAAGTATATTCTGTCTTTTCCTAGCCGAATGAAAGAGGGGTTGGCAGTATGGCGGCTTATTGAAAATGTTACGGTGTGTAGCACTAGCCAATGGGGTTGCTCGACGCAATGCGTTTTTTCAACTTAAACTTTTGGGTACATTGGAAAATGTCACCGACGTATGCCGAAATGCTCAGAAGCAGGCGGAGTCGACTCCCCCGTACGCCTCTCATGTTGCTTTTATCTGTTAAGCCCTTTTGTTAAATCCGAGCATCCTCGTATACACAACAAACTTGCTTTGAATTTACGGTAACGGCTGAGCATGAATTCATTTTATAGTATCGTGTCTGACAGGCGGAACAAATAGGTGAAGCATGGAAGAAAGATAAACCTTTAAAGATAAAATGCGACAGACCCAAAATAAGATGGAACTCAGTTTGTAGAAGATAACGACTAATCGGTTTGGTTTTACTTGATGTTTTTTATTGTTCAGTTGAAATACTTGATAATGTCTTCTCATATGAAAATTTTCTGACTCTTAAAGCCGCCTAACAGCTCATATTCTGGCTTCTTAAAATATTAAAAGCGCCTCCACTAAAAATTAAGCTTTAGGAGATGGACAATAGTTTTACTTCATGTTGTTCTACAAAAAGCATCTTTAAAAAAAACATGCAATACGATATAATATATTAGATATAATAATATACGATGTGAAAACTGATTGATCAGTCATACGTGACATTATTCCTCGTGTTAGAGGATTTGTGTTCACACCAAACTTTAGCAGAAAGAGACCCTTTACCCCATGGTGATCCAGCTGGCAGGGACTGTTCACAGTGAGATAGCGAAGTAAAAGCTACTTACTGTATGTGATGGGCACACAGGTCAGTGCATGGCTCAGAACCTGAGTAGAAATCACAGACGTGATGCAGTGATGGGGACTATCATCAAAAACCAACTTCCAGCACAGTTTAACAGTCATAAACTTAGCTGATGGGTGGATATTTCCTATTTCACACTGCACCGCATGGAAAAAAAAAGGGAATATATCCACTTGAGTTTAAAACTGCAGGATTTCCATATATAGATTTTTTTTTATTGGTTATTATAAGAAACTTAAAGTGTTGCCTCCTAACCAAAGTATAAGACAGTTTACATCGGAAACCAAAGTCTCAATGAAAGTTTATAGTAACCTAACATTAAGATCCATCCACCGCGTCAATCCATTTATTTTCTATACCCACTTCATCACATTTATGCACTCACACTCACTCTTAGTTGAATAATGAATTAACTTAACATGCGTGTGTAGCGCCTGTGGTCTGATTAGCAACAAACAAATGACACTAACATTCTTGCTAGGTTCAGAGGGCTGGTAATAGTTAGACAAGTACGATATCGTGAGGTTAACAGTTGACAATTTATTGCCACGACAGGTAAATATTTTGCAGTGAATGAAAATAAAAGATACAGAAAAATAGAGCTCTTTCAAAACGGTGGAAAAATGACAAAATAAATAAAAAATAAAAAAGTTCAAAAGAAAGTGTCCCTCCTTGTTAGAGTTCAGATTATGTTCGTTTTCTGTGTGTATAATGTTCAAAGTTCAGTCCATAAATTACTACCCGGGTAGAATTTTGTGTTATGTTCTTATCTGTGTCACGAGTGACGTGAGATTGTGTCAGAAGCTCCTCGGAGTGGATTCCACAGTTGGCCTGACCGTGCACCGTTCCGTCTGAATCGCTCGTTTTTAATGGCTCGCCACCGAACCTCCTTGATCCGGAATTCGAATAAAATCCTAATCCTTCAAACGAAAAACCAGTCTACACATAGATTGTAGAACAAATAATCATTACTTTCTATTCCAATGGCATCTTTCTACTTTCACTTTTCACTCCATTTCTTTCATACATGTACACCTAGATGAAGGATATACTGCATTTAAATGCTTTAAATGAGTCTGCATATTTTTACAGTACAGTATAAGTATTTTTACCATGACTAATATTTATTATGAACTTATATTTCAACATAATTTAACTTATCTCAATAAAGCTCTATTTATATTTCTAAACAGCTCCATGAATCAGTATTTATCTTTTAACCATAAATTCTATCTCTTTTTAACCATAAAGTGACAGTATTAACTCATTCCTTTTAAACAACATGAATATTTAACCAACTTCAGTGCAATAACACTCAATACATTCATCTCAATGAACAGGAAAAATAATTAGCCAGAACTGGTATCAAATAACCACATTTCTGTACCATAACTGTCTCTATTTCTCATCATGAGTCACAGTGAAGGCTCATTAGCTTAACCAGCTAGTAGCACGTTAGCTTGTATAGCTTCACAATTAGCATTCACACCACCTTTTGCAGGTAAAACCCAGAGTTAGCGGCACTAACCGCGATTAGCATTAGCTTCGCGCTAGGTTGTTAGCGATCTTTTTATAACTTCTTTTCAAAGTACACAATGATACAACATGTACCAGAGTAGGTTTAAAACATTAGCGAAACATATCATGGACTCCGACTGGTTTTATGAACATACTTCAGTAACAGGAATCTTCTCATATCATGCTAATATCAACAGCTAACCTGAGACGGGTGGCAACACCCATTCCGAAATCCCGCCATTCCGACATCCCGCTATTCCGACATCCCACCATTCCGACATCCCGCTATTCCGACATGCAAACGTCCCACCATTCCGACATCCCACCATTCCGACATCCGCTATTCCGACATCCCACCATTCCGACATCCCGCTATTTCGACATTCAAACTACCCACCATTCCGACAAGGCTTTCCGTATATGGAAATGTGCGTTACTCAACAGGTGAGTCCCTTCTTTCTGTTCATGCAATTTAAATGTTTAACACATGTTTACAGATAAGCGTTATTAAAAACACAAAGTCTCGGCAACTGGAGAAGCAGTCCGCGGTGGTTTTTAATCACACACTCCAATGCCACTTGTTTCAACTTCCGAAAATTTAATCCAGGAAAAAAGGCTTACAAATATGGACCGAAACGGTTCCATAATACGCACAAGAATCCAAAAGAAACGAAAGTTGACTAAAAGAAAGCAAATAAACAGCATGAAGTGGTGAAATCGGTTTTACTCATGCCTATGTGCGTCTGGCACATGCGTCTTCAGGCTCTCCCACGTTGGAATGTGGATAAAAGCTATATGTTCAGCTGTAATGCCATGTAAAAACAATCTCTACATTTACTCACAGGTGTGACCTGTTAGGACCTTAAGATATCAACAGGCTGTATAAAGCCTTGCGCAACGGCTGTGTGTTTGTGCCAAATGTGCAAAGCCCATCCGCGCTTCCCAAAATTGGAGCGAGTACTCATAAATCACGTGAATAACATGAATAAACGTTTATACTGCATTTTGTTGTGTTTTATACGTTCTATGCTGTCATTTCTCTCCTCTCCTATTGGCAAGGCAAGGCAGAGTGCTCGCAACTGTGTCCTGTGCAGTAGCCGTGATATCTGTAATCACAATTATTACTTTTGCTTATGATGACAGTGTGCAAAAGACGCATGGGCTCTGTGGAGAGCTCCGCTCCAGCTGGCTGCTGTGACAGGTCACTGACACTGTATTTCTGCTTAATCAGTTTCAGTCTCGCCAGAGTTACATTAATATCTGTATTTTTATATTTGACATTTCAGGGGATTTTGATAATAGATTATTAAAGTTTGTTTGCGAGGCTGATATGCCGGCGCGCGTATTTGCGCCGGCATATCATTAGTGCAAAATGTTTTGGGTAAAACATAGGCTATTAAAAGGAACTGTCGGAATGGCGGTATGTTAAAAAAAAACAAAACATACCGCCATTCCGACCATAGGAGGAAAAAAGTGTGGAGACCAATGTCGGAATGGCGAGATGTCGGAATGGCAGCATGTAACCCCTGAGACCTAGCCCAGTAGCATAACATTTCTCTCGCTCACGCACACTCAAGACTTTTCCCCGGTTCGTCAGCTTGTTTACATTTGCGAGTGCTCTGCTCGGTGATTCAGCTCTGAGTAAGATGGTGCTCGGTGCAGACTACGCTCACGCACAGGTCAGACCGAGATCACGTTCAATGCGTCTGACATTACTCTTGGGTGGCCACCAAGTGGTGGACTGAGGTATTACCCTTAAATTACAAATATTGGTTTAGTAACCATGTGGGTTACACTGTTTTTAGACAGTGCGATGGAGCCGGAGTACCTGACGAACCCCCAAACAGAAAGAACCCAGCAGAGATTTAAACCAGGAAGGTGGCAGTGCTGTTAACCACCATGCTGTCCAGAAGAAGTTGATTCATACACCTTCAGATATGTCACAGTAAGTATTCCTGATAAAAAGCAGCGAAAGAAGTCAACACTGCAGTGAAACTGGTTTATTCTGTTTCACAAACTGAAGACTGTGTTTTTCTAATTATACTGGCTTCCAACCAGGACAGACATAACTGTGTACAGTGGCACACCCTCACAGCACTGGTGCTGTGGCCCTGCACATATATATAAGCCAGGGTTTTTCCTGGCTTAAAATGATGGGGTGGTGGTACCTGATCACAAGTGCATATGTACCGTGCCTTCAACTGACTCAAGCTCAAGTGTTTTACTTGCAGTCTAATACCCATTTTACATGAATTACAAAAAATGACAAGTATTATTTTAAAGCATATTCATTGATTTTTAATGTGCTTTGTTTAACATTCAGCTCAGTTACATGACAGCTTAACCACCATTTACTTGCACAAGCAGGCCCGCATTAGATCACCATGGGCCCCGGGGCTAACCACTTTCTCAAGGCCCTCCACGCCACCGCCACCGGGAACACATACTTGTAAAACATAAAATAATGCTTCATGAATCACTGCAGTATAACTTTGACTGTAACAAAACATGATTTTAATGTCAAAGAAATTTACATAGCTCTACATATCTCTATACAGAAATTGAATTAACATACTCATACGACACTATGAGCGCTTTGTTAAGTTCTTTTAAAATACACAGTAGAGCCCTGTGCAGGACTGTTTTCTTCACCCAACTCCGGCTGAATTTCTGACAATTGCTCCCGCAACGTGTATGTCCACACCCGCCCGCACCGGCAAAACTTTGAGAATTTATGCCCGCACAATAATAGAAATGCATTGATTTTGTGTCTTCTCCCGTCCTGCAGGGGAAAACACGTCATTTTATAGGCTATTAATAAAGAGATTCATAGACAATTGAGAAACTTCCCCAAATGTCAGAGTTGCCTTGCTTTGTCCTTGTGCTGTAAAGACCTTCTTTGAGCTTCCTTTCCACATCATTTGTTGACATCCTGTTGCTAGGATACATCCCGATCCCACAGTGTTTTTTTTCAGCCGCCCGCTCCCGCGAGATTCGGAGATGTCGGAGGCTAGTACGCACAGCCTGTGTAATTTCCCTTTATGATTTTTTCGTTTTTGAGCTCCACTTTTTGGTTTCGTTTTTCTTTTTCCTTTACTCACAATTTCCACTTTGGCAGAGTTTAAAGACCACAACTCATTCATTGGACTGGCACATCACAAGTTGACAGCCATAATCATTAACCAATCACAGTGGCTTAAATTTATACGATACATTAATCTTCCCGCCCTCCCTTCCCTTCTCTTGCCTCCCCTCCCCTCCCCTATTGTTGGGGCTGCGGTTGCTGCAGTTGAGTATTATTGGGCTGCGGTGGCTGCAGTTGGGTATTATTGGGCTGCGGTGGCTGCAGTTGGGTATTATTGGGCTGCGGTGGCTGCAGTTGGGTATTATTGAGCTGCGGTGGCTGCAGTTGGGTATTATTGGGCTGCGGTGGCTGCAGTTGGGTATTATTGAGCTGCGGTTGCTGCAGTTGGGTATTATTGGGCTGCGGTGGCTGCAGTTGGGTATTATTGAGCTGCCGTGGCTGCAGTTGGGTATTATTGGGCTGCGGTGGCTGCAGTTGGGTATTATTGAGCTACGGTTGCTGCAGTTGAATATTATTGAGCTGACGTGGCTGCAGTTGGGTATTATTGAGCTGCGGTGGCTGCAGTTGGGTATTATTGGGCTGCGGTGGCTGCAGTTGAGTATTATTGGGCTGCGGTGGCTGCAGTTGGGTATTATTGGGCTGCGGTGGCTGCAGTTGGGTATTATTGGGCTGCGGTGGCTGCAGTTGGGTATTATTGAGCTGCGGTGGCTGCAGTTGGGTATTATTGAGCTACGGTTGCTGCAGTTGAATATTATTGAGCTGACGTGGCTGCAGTTGGGTATTATTGAGCTGCGGTGGCTGCAGTTGGGTATTATTGGGCTGCGGTGGCTGCAGTTGGGTATTATTGAGCTGCGGTTGCTGCAGTTGGGTATTATTGGGCTGCGGTGGCTGCAGTTGGGTATTATTGGGCTGCGGTGGCTGCAGTTGGGTATTATTGAGCTGCGGTTGCTGCAGTTGAATATTATTGAGCTGCTGTGGCTGCAGTTGGGTATTATTAGGCTGCGGTGGCTGCAGTTGGATATTATTGAGCTGCGGTGGCTGCAGTTGGGTATTATTGAGCTGCGGTTGCTGCAGTTGAATATTATTGAGCTGCCGTGGCTGCAGGTGGGTATTATTGGGCTGCGGTGGCTGCAGTTGGGTTTTATTGAGCTGCGGTGGCTGCAGTTGGGTATTATTGGGCTGCGGTGGCTGCAGTTGGGTATTATTGGGCTGCGGTGGCTGCAGTTGGGTATTATTGAGCTGCTGTGGCTGCAGTTGGGTATTATTGGGCTGCGGTGGCTGCAGTTGGGTATTATTGAGCTGCGGTTGCTGCAGTTGAATATTATTGAGCTGCCGTGGCTGCAGTTGGGTATTATTGAAAAGATGCTTAATTGACATGTCGGCTGGTGCTAATTTCGGCACAGCGCCACTACCACTACTGGTGGTTGTGTGCAACTGCAGTTGCATATGAATGAAATGACAGATGCTGACAGGGAAACGCTTGGTGAAATTACTGATGGAAAACCAGCCGTCAACTGGGGACGGTAAGGAATTTGGTGGCGGCAGCTGCCACCAAATTCTCCATACAGGAAAATCCCTGTAAGCTGACTGAGGCAGGTAATACAGCTGCTCATGGGCGGATCTACTGGGGTAGCATAGGGTGGGAACGAAAGCCTTGCCACCCCTAATGCCACCCCAGTTGGCAGCAACGTATTAACCCTTGTGTGATGTTCATGTTGTTGTTACTCAGCCAGTGTTTGTGGGTCTGATGGACCCCTTGCATTTTGTGGCTTTTAATGCCTCACAATCAAACACTTTTATGTTAAAATACTGAACAGATGTTTACTTTATCCCAATTACAAGCAGTGTAAACAATATATATGGTTAATATTTGCCCTTTACCTTTGTTAGGTCACGTTTATAACTTGTTATTTAAAACATAATAAAGAAAATCAATCAAAATCAAGACATGAGTGGAAACAAATTTACAAGTGAAGCAAGGTTTTTCAAAACTATTGACTTCTATTTCTTTGAACTTGAAATTTAACTCATTCAGGTGCGCAACACATGAATACAGAGTAAACATATCAGTCAAGACAACACATCAGCCCCATAGAACACATGGCCTTTAGCCACTAGCCTATACAACACATGAGGGGCAGAGCTTTACTGTATGTGTGTTGCAGATATACTTTTTGCACTTGATGCATGTATATTGTGTTTTCCTGTCCATCTTGGGTCCGCACACTTCGCACAGCTTCTTCTTGTTGTACTGCAACAGCATCACACACTTACTTCAGGCTCTGCAGATTGTGGTTCTGTAGGTTGGGTGGACAGGGCACCAGCATTCTCCTCCTGAATCCTCCTTACCATGGCTGCAGAGGCTGGGGTTCTGGGGACATGTTTTCTTCTCTCGATTTGTGGTCTCACTATGCCTTTCCCAGATCCTCAAGAAAGAGCCGTCTTTTCTGGAGCTTCACTCGTTTCCACTCTGGGTTCAGTGCCTTCCAAATGACAAAGGCATTATACACTGAGACGTCCAACATGTCAAAGAATATCACCAGTGGCCAGCGTAGAGTCCTCCGTTTGCAGCTGTAGGCCGTCACCAGCTTGTCCATGTTGTCTACCCCTCCTTTTGTGGCATTATAACGTTTATGTTTATGTTTATGTATTTAGCAGACGCTTTTATCCAAAGCAACTTACAAATGAAGATATAAGCCATCATATAATCCATGATGATCTCTGGTTTGTGATGTTCCTGGTCACAGATTCTTCCATCCCTGGGCAGTGTACTCATGAGTACCACATTCTTGCCTTTCTTTGGCACATAGGATACCAGGGATGTGTCAGCCGTGTATGCAAGAACATCAGTTTCCACACTTCTATTAGCCCCGGGTCCAGTGGACCCGGACATCTTATATGTAATAGAAATGTGTAGGGGGGGTGTATGGTGTGTGGTATTTAAATATGTATTCTGATATATGTTCTTCACAGAAAATGAGCCAAAGTCAGTTAGTCTCAGTTTAAGTTAATTAATTGTATCATTTTTCTTTTAATAAAAAATGAAAACGGGTCCCACAGACCCGAACAACACACAAGGGTTAAAAGAAAAGTTATGGCCAATTTGACATTTCCGATCGCGAATCTCCAATGTCCGACCATCATAAATGCAGCACGCGATGACGCCAGTGCCGATGATACAGAGCGGCAAGAGACTGCTTTGTTTGGAAAACTGAATGGCGCGAAGCGAGAGAGCCGAGAGTCGCGAGGAAAGGAGACCGGAGCAAAGAGGTGAACACTGATTAACTATCTATCAAGAAATTAAATTATAATGAAAGCACAGTGCTAGTATAGTAGCGATTCTGATTTTGAGATGATAAAAATCAGGTTGAAGGACTTTATTTCCCTAACTATACATAATGTTAGCTGGGTGACCTAGCCTAGGTCTGACGTTAGTCCTGTGTAAAGTAAGCTACTAAAGCCTACTTTACGTCTTTGTTAAGTTACTTTGAATCATCGTACAGAAATGAAGAGGAAAGGTAGCATATGTAGTTTTTCTCACCAAAGAGAAAGGCGAGAGAAGTAGAAAATGAACCACTTGGAGGAGAGGAGGTAGAAGGAGAGAGAGAACAGCAACAGAAACGTGACAGAGACAGAATACAAGGCCAAGGTGACCAGAGACATGAGGAGGTGGGAGAACACCACAGTAATGAAGATATGGAGGGGGGAGAGCATCATCAAGATGAGGAGGGAGAAAGCGAGAGACAATATATCATGCAGGACTCAGCCAGTGAAAGGGAAAGGAGAGTGCCCAAGCTGGTTCACATGGTATGGAAATTGTTGCTGCATAGTATTCTAAGTTACATATGAATAAGAAGAAAAACATTTTGCTATAAGGTGTATTGAAGAGACATTGCTTAGACTTCTTTAGATAAATGTGAATAGTCATGTTTGCTTAAATATAAATAATTAGGGAAACTTGAAAGTGTGATGAGATGGGGACAGAGTTTTAATATTTTGTGTACAATGTATTTTAGATCTATTGCTCAGGTTAAATTCCAAAATTAAACAATTGAAACTAAAAATACTCTTCCTGGCTAAACTGTTAGTGTGTGTTAACACAGTCAGATGGTTATAACTAATCAATGACAGTTCCAAACTGATTATATTGTTACTAGTTGTGTTCTATAATTAGTTCAGATGTAATGGAGTTTAAATCTTTCCTCCACTCCATCTTCTAGACGTATCCAAGTCTAGATATGAGGTGCCACTGCAGCCAGTGTGGGAGAGTTTCCCTAAGACCCTCCAGGGAGGAAAATGATGACCTCAACAGAATCTGCAAATTTCTGTATTTATATCTTTGTTATGGCAACTGAGAAAGTCTGATATCACCTTTAATAAAACCTAAATTGTGAGGAAAAAAAAGTTTAAACTGCAACACTGGTGTAAATTGCTGAACATGAAGTGGTATTGTTGTTTTTTAATGTTTCTTTTGTATATACATTATAAAACTGTCCAGAAACAAACTACGTTTGTCTGTATGAGTTTTTGTAAATGGTGCCTGTGCCCATGTGTAGTGTGTACGCACTATTTCTCATCAAACTGTGATGAAATTCGGCATATATACATCTGCCATATGCAGCTGCTGTTTCACCTCGCGTTCACGTTAGAAACCGTCTGCCTTCTCAGAGTAACTGCTCACATACTTGCCTGTGAAGTACATGAGGATTCCACAAGGACTCGCACCTGATCACTCTGACCGGAAGCTGCTGCCGGATTTACAGGATGTAGCAGAAGCACTTTGATAAATGGTGAGTATGGACTGAACAGAAGACGTTAGCATTTTGTTGATCTTCACATCCCGACAAAAAAAGTATCTTAGATGGTATGTGAGGCCGCTAAATCAAGCACGGTGAGAGAAATTGATGATCCAAAACACTGAACCGTCAAAGGTGAGCTTACACCCCCCCAAACCAGTCAGCGACATAGTGCAGCTTGGTACGCATAATGTTCATTTCTGAGGAGGTGCACAGCCACGACACCAAACGAACGCAGGGCACGCGAGGCAGCCGCGATAAACACGTAGTTAACAGCAACTGTATTCGAAGCTTAATTGATGTGAACACCACAATACATAAGTACTATATTCTATATCAGATTGTATGTAAAACTGCTTCTGATGAGGGATCAAACTTGATTGTTCACTAAATAGTACAAATTGTGGGGAAAAAAGATTTCAGCTTCTGATCCAACAACAAGCCACATATACGTTGTGAAATCTATTTCTATGAAGAAAGACTTGAGAGTGGAACTTTTCTTTATTAAACCAGGAACCTAATATAGGTTAGTTTATCTGAAGAAAAGTACAGTAGCACCTCAGTTTTCGTGATTAACTGAATGTATGAAATATGAAGCAATATTTTCCATAAGAAATAATGTAAATCCAATTAATCCTGTCCAAACACCCAAAGATATTAACAAAAAATACATTTTTATAGAGTATAACTATCGTTTTACATACAGAAGACAATGAGAAATAAATATGAAAGACTAATCAAATGGATAAATGAAGATTTAACATCACTTTTACCTTTTTTGAAGAATATATTCTGACATACATGTAACTAGTAAAATAAAAGAGTTAGCTAAATGTACATATCTGGGTTCATAACAAACAATAGATACCACTCTCAAACATGTTAGCCTTTACGTATTTACTTTAGGTACACAACACATTTAGATCATACTCATACTCGTAAGTGAAGTTATGACAAACCAAACACTCAAATCCTCTCTGCTTGATGCTGTCAGACAAAGGGGGGGATAATTTACTTAAACACTGCACACCTGGTAACCTGAACATGATACATACAGTACATCATACACAGACCACACAAAACATTGAAACCAGTGGCAGATGAAGTGCGAAACACTGATAACCTCCTTACGATGCAGCTGTCAGCTCCTGAACAAGGTCGATCAAAGGAGGCCCCAACTTGCTACCAACAGGACCGAAAGGATCTGCTGCCAACATGCCAAGCCAGAACAAAAGGGCATCTACACATTATTTGTGTTATTATTGTAGATGTTGTGTCAGAACAAATTGATTTTTTTCTGAGTCACCAAGCAGGACTTTCTAAACACACTTTCACATATACACTGTGTAACAGCAGTGCAGAAGTTTACTTTTCTTGTGCATCATTTCATGATGTAGGCAAATCAGTAACTTGTGTATAGACCTATTAATATAGACTGGATGTGTATATCAATTAAACTGCAGGTTTACTTGTGGTTCCCAGAGTTTCTAAAAGCAGAATGGGAGGCAGAGCCTTCAGTTATCAGGCCCCTCTCTGTGGAACCAGCTGCCAGTTTGGCTTCAGGAAGTAGACACCCTCTCTACCTTTAAGATTAGGTTTAAAACTTACCTTTCTGATAAAGCTTATAGTTAGGGATGGCTCAGGTGACCCTGAAACATCCCATAGTTCTGCTGCTATAGGCCCAGACTCCTGGGGGAGCTCCCATGATGCACCTCTCCTCCCTCCATGTACATATGACATCATTGCTGTCATTAACTTGTGTTTGTCTCTCTCAGCAGGTATCTCTGGCCTGGTGTTGCGGTGCTTGTTGTCCCTATACTGTCCCTGTCCTGTCAAAGCAGATGGCTGCCCTTCCTGGTTCTGGTTCTGAAGCTTCTTGACAGTACTGGCTTGAATTTGAAACCTAGCTCAGGTCCTTTGCTGCATGTCAACCCCCCCTCTTGTGAAGGGTGGCAGACAAAGAGAGAGAACATTTTTTTCATCAAATCTTCTTCTAAAGATAATATTTTATGCAAAGTGTTTAATAATATTATTTGATTGGGTTGCCATTGTAATACAAATAATTGGATTCTAATTAGCTTGAATTGGACTGTATTTTTCAAGTGCCTTGAGATGACATTTGTTGTGAACTGTCTTGAACTGAATTGTGGGTTTAGTGGAGGGGTGTTCCTCTGTGTGGTTATGTTTGGGTCTAGAGGCATGAAATTAAATAACAGCAAACACTTATGCAAACTAATCACGTGTTAAAACACATACTAACTTCAGCAATCAAAACAATAAAGAATGTGAATATATGTGAGGCATTGTTGCATGTTGGAACAGGAGCACCATCTAATGAGGTATGCTCTCCCATTAACTCTGTTTAAGATTATTGTTGCCTGGTTAGATGTTCTTTTGTTTGGCTAAATGATCAAAATTAGCAGAGAATAGAAGAGATGGCAAAAGGAAAAAGATGGACATTACGGAGATAACTGAATCACACTGCTCAATGCAAGATCTGCGGAACAAGGGCTGTGCTGAAATCTGTTCCCTCGCAAAATGCACCGTTGGTTTTATTTATATTATACCACATTACATGACAAGATTATTACAAGATTTCCATTGCAATGCTGATGATACTCAGCTGTACTTATCTATGAAACCAGATGAAACCAATAGGTTGGTCAGACTACAAGCCTGTCTTAAAGACATAAAGACCTGGATGACTCAGAACTGTCTGCTTTTAAATTCAGACAAAACTGAAGTTGTTCTCTTTGGACCTGAGCGCTTCAGGGAGAAATTGTCTAGTTATATAGTTACTCTAGATGGTATTTTCTTGGCTTCTAGTTCTACAGTGAGGAACCTTGGAGTTATTTTTGACCAGAATTTATCATTTAACGCACATATAAAACAGGTTTCTAGGACTGCCTTCTTTCACCTTCGTAATATTATTAAAAAAATGGAACATCCTGTCTCAGGGTGATGCAGAGAAACTAGTTCATGCATTTGTTACTTCAAGATTGGACTACTGTAATTCCTTATTATTGGGCTGTCCCACATATTCTCTGAAAAGCCTCCAGCTGATCCAAAATGCTGCAGCCAGAGTTCTGATGAGAACTAACAAGAGAGATCATGTTTCTCCAGTTCTAGCTTCTCTTCATTGGCTCCCTGTTAAATTCAGAATAGAATTTAAGATTCTTCTCCTCACATATAAAGCTCTTAATGACCGAGCTCCATCATATCTTAAAGATCTCATTGTAAGATATTTTCCTAACAGAGCACTTCGCTCCCAAACTGCAGGTTTACTTGTTGTTCCCAGAGTTTCTAAAAGTAGAATGGGAGGTAGAGCCTTCAGTTATCAGGCCCCTCTCTTGTGGAATAAGCTACCAGTAAATGTCCAGGAAGCAGACACCCTTTCCACTTTTAAGATTACAATGAATTGAATTCCAATTGGTTTGAATTGGACTAAATTATTTAAGTGCCTTGAGATGACATTTGTTGTAATTTGGCACTATATAAATAAAACTGAATTGAATTGAATTGAACATCTTTATTGTTGGGATTCTTTGCAGCAACAACAGGAAATGAGTATGTTGTAAATGAACATGACGGATATTTAAATTTACACATCTGGGGATATAATATGTTAATGCTTTGGCAGTGTGCATTCTCAGAATTAATGCTACGCATCCACAAGATGAAACTAGGCCCAAACATACTGGTGACCTCAGCCAGGGATCATCAGTTCCCTGGTGTGTTCATCCAGGCCCAGAGAAGTGTGGGAACAAACATTTCTGCATAGGGTAATCAGCGTTTATCAGAACTTAAACCTCATGCAGTGTTTATTTAGCTCAATATGGGAGACAAATCTAAAAGGAATACAATTCCATTTTAATCCCCTTTGAGAAATGTTTTTCTTTTAGAACCCAAGAAACCCACGGTTTGGTCGCAGTCATCCAAACCACTCATTTCTAAAATAATTATATGAAAATGCTTCTTTGTGGCAAATTATGTCAGGGCCTCAGGACACAGGACACAAGTGCAGGGTTGGTTCAGATTCAAAGATGTTTATTAAATAAACAAAGCACAGCAAGGCAGGATGAGGATCTCCTCACAAAGCAAAGCAGCAGGCTGTGAAACTCCTTGAGCGCTCTCCACAATAACTATGGCTAGGGAGATTGCTGCTATGAAAGTTATCAAACAAACTCTCCACGCCAAGAGGAAAACAGAAAAGCTACGAACGATAACCAAATAAACTCTCACGCTCTCCTATGGAGGCGGATTTAAACAAAAGACACTCTTAAAAAACAGAGGCACTATGAAACTTTAACTATTAACTTAAATAGAATGTGTGGCTTTAAGAGCACAGGAAATGTTTAGCAGGTTTGAGGTCATGTGACTTTGGAAGAACATCCATGACCATCAGCACTCTTTGGTCTTTAGTCTTTCAATAGTTCAGTAGTTCTTTGCCATTCTTTGATTTATGTTTGGACTCTGCAGCATAAATCGTACTGTAAAAGGATGCAAATCAGAGCATCTTCATTGTCGCTGAGGAATGAAGTACTTCTCCTTAGTCAAAGAATAATAAATTCAGGGTTGCTGTCTAGCTCCAGTGCAGGCAAATATTTCAATATCCCCGCCATGAATATTGTTTGAATATTGTTTGTTTGATTAATATTGTTTGCAGTGCCTCAGACCAACTTCAGGGATGTCGTACGCACTTTTCTACAGCTGTTGATTCTTTGGTGACACTTAGAGGTGATGTTGGGAAACTGTTATAATAAATAAATGTGAACACAATTTGTCCTCAGACTGACTTATGTGCACATTTGAGACACATGAACAATGAACACTGATGAACAATTAACACACCCATGTGACCGCAATTACACGAGTGGATACAAAAGCATGTTCAAAATGTGGTGCAATGCATACCATTAAGAACAATGTGTTAGGTGCTGGGGAGGACTGGATCCAAAAGCGAACATGAGACAGAAGGTAGAAGTCAAAAAGGGATTTATTAGGTGAGGTGGAAGGAGGCTCCGTGTCCTGGTGACTCCGTGCAAGGCTCGGGAGATGAGTGGTTCCAGTGTTCCGAAGATCTCGTGTGTACTCGTGTAGTGAGTCTCAGATACAGGCTGCGGGTGGGCTCGGTGGCAGGCTGGGCTGGGTACCGATCTCCGACAGATGTATCCAGTAGTCATGCGTGTTCGTCCGTAGTGAGGCAATATTCCGACACCGCAGGCCAGGAGGGAGCAGGCTTTAACAGGTGCCAGATTGGTAATGGGGCACCGGTGTGAATGTGAGAGCGCACCTCCCAGCCGTCCAGCCCAGCCTGAAAAGGTCATAATCACCACACAATGGCTGCTTTAGCAGTATTGGATGACATTGTAAATGTAATAACCATTGTAAATGGTGCAATTGGAAGAGAGTGTGTGTTCAGAGACTGAAAGGATTTGCTGGCACATGATGACAACTGGCACATCAGCCGTTTTGAGGGCAATCCTCCTGGAACTGTGTGCAGAGCTGCAGCCAGTGTTTGAGCGCAACAACGAGGATCCATGCGCTGCTTGTGCCACAGGTGATGTGCACACTGGGGTTTAAGCAACCGGGGCATTCCAGAGGGAGCTGGAGAACTGATTGGGACTGTGACAGTCGACCCTGAGCCGAGCCATGCCAGTTGAGTGGAACGGAATTATCTGCATCTCAGCAGGTATATCAAATTCCCACAATTCTGTTGAAGTGCAATTTAAAGCAAGAGTCGGTTTTCCTAATGTAATCGGAGCTATCGCCTGCACACACAGTGCTATAAAAGTCCATCACGTGATGAATTTGTATATCAACAGGAAACATTTTCATTCCATCAATGTATAGATCGTATGTGATGTGCAAAAGCTGAATATTAAATCTAGATTTACACAAAATATATTATGGATTTTGAACAGGGTAGAGGGTAAGTTGCTCTATAATATTGTTGGTTTTGGTTAAAAGAAATAATGTGAATTAGTGAAATGTGTGAATAAAGCAACACAGATATTCATCAATGATCAAATCATTGGATTGTCTAACCAACAACCAACTTGTTGAAGTTTTAGGTGACGAGGCCTTTTTTGGCTAAATCAACAGTTTTTCTTTTAGTAAGCATTCACTTTGCAGGGTAAGCATGTTGGGAAGTCCCTCTGATCCAAGTCGAGTGACATTTTAATTTTTTGGCAGATTGTGTAGTTTAGAACAAAACAGCAGTGGGACTGTTGCTTACTGCCTTCATAAACAAGGCAATGCAAACACTGTAACACACCACTGATGTGTGTACATACAGTTACACTAGTGTTCTGGAATGTGTGTATTTTGTATTAAACCCTAGGCCAGAGTATAGTCAAACTAGACTTTCTCCAGGCCATCTGACCAGGTGGAGGTTGGCATACTCCGGTAGGGGTCTAGCAGGATACAGAAGCATTGCACGATGAGGATGAGGGGGAAAACAAACAGGAGAATCACCAAGGCAAAACTTGTCTTCTGCTCCAAGGACATGACAGTGATGGCAGAATCTGACAAGGAAGAGGAGGAGGAAGGGAGGCCTACAAAGTGTCCCCCAGCAGAGTACAGCAGAGAAGAGAGAGGTGAGGTGAAGGGCTCTTCGCCCATAATCTAGAAACAGAAGTGTACAGTGGGGGTGGAAGAGAGGTAATGTGGCTCCCGCAGGAGATGTGGCCTCCTCGTCACTGAAACCCAGCCTCAACCCCTGCCATGGGCCTCACTGTCTGGGTAGACACACAAGACCAATGCATAGCTTTTCATTGAGTTTAAAAAGACTCATTTCACACAGATGACAAACAACAATTATGTGGAATCTTGCTCTTTTTAATTCATGAACACACTGTTATTAGCTCTGGCTTTGAGACTATGATTCAAGCAATAATGCAAAGCAGATGAATGATTACGGTGCTAACACATTTAGCACATCTGATGATGAATGAGATGTCATTTATCAGCGATCTGATCATAATATTTATCATGTTATATTATAATGGAAAACATCGCTGTTCTTACACTAATGTATTTCAATGGACATGCAACAGTATTTAAAGTGAACGGAAGGAAGAAAAGAACATCAAGGGAACATCAGAACCTGTGGACTACAACAACCTTTTTTTTTTCTTCCTCTCGCCTCTTATCCTACTGCTTGGAGAGGTTATGTGTTTCACCAAACTTGTGTCTTCCACCAGGGCCTGGGAGTTTGAAGGTTGTGTGCGGTATCTAAGCTATTCGTTTGCCTGCCACATTTTTGGATCGAGGTCTTAGATGTTGTACCTGGAATCTACTGGAGTCACCTTCCCACTCTGGGAGCCACAGGCGCAGGTGGAATGCATGATTCAATCAATCAATAATTGACACATTTTTAATGGGGCTCCCACGTACACACAAAGCAGAGGATGAAGCATTGCCAAATGTGCTTCCAAAGCAATTTCCTTCCATGGCAAAGAAAAGAAGATATGATGACACGTATCTTGCCTTTGGCTTCACTTGTGCAACGTTGAGTAATGAGAAGAGACCGCACTGTGTTGTAGCTTGAAGCCAAACAAGCTAAGACGCCACTTTGAGGCAAAACATCCAGAGCACAAAGACAAACCACTTGAGTTTTCCAGACAAAAACTTGTAAACTGCTGTGTTCAACAGTCAATTTTTACTAAAGCTGCATCCTTGTTGGCAAATGCTCAACTCGCCTCATATCAAGTTGCCTACTGAGTGGCGCAGTGTAAAAAGCTGCACACGATAGCGGAGGAATTAATACTTCCCTGCCCTATGGACATGGTTTCAACTATGCTTGATGACTCAGCAGCCAACACTTTGAATAATTACACTGTGAAGGCGGTTTGATATTTTGTTATCTATTAAAAAATAAATCTAATGGCAGTTTACTTTTAGTTCAGAAAAAAGGTTGAGGTTTGTATTAATTACAATGTGTGAAATAAACTGCAATGGAGTCTGAAAACAAAATACGTGTATGTATGTCCTCTTTTTGGGGGGGTGCGCAAAAATGTTCTTATCTACCAAACATGTTCACAAGCAATTTTTTCCAAGTCAAGTCTCAAGTCTTTTGACCCAAGTCCAAGTCAAGTCTCAAATGACTGAAATGAACGTTCTATCATTAGACATATGCCATTTGGTCTAGATAAGACTTTAAGCATTGTTGTTTGTTATGGACTGAAAGCATGTACTGTATTATCAATATATGGAATATCATTATACTCTGCAGGATCAAAACTGATCAGAGCATGGTCACTTAAGAGGGCTATTTCAATCCAATGTGAAGAAACACCATGAAAGCTTGTTTGAAGTATATCAGTGTATTTGGAAATATGTGTGCTTGCTCTGCACCACAGGATACATTAACAGACATATTGATAACTGGCTGTGTAGCCTGAAAAAACTGATCTCTCCTGTTCTTGTGCTGCTTCAGGGTGACCTTTTCTAGCTAATGGTAGGGTTTGTTTGAGGTCAGCCACTTTTTTGTCTGTCCCTGACACATCCCATGGAGAGGTGAACTGTTTTTATATACTTTTCCATCTACGTAGTAGTTTTCTTTATGTATGTTTAACTGTAGTGTTTGTGTATTAGTAGAGTGCATTCCTAAGTGACAGGAGAGACAGATTTGTTTTACAACTCTGAGCTAATGGAGGTGGCTAATCCTCATCTAAATGGTAAATGGACTGTACTTGTAGGGTGTATTGGCTTTTCTAGTCTAACTGACCACTCAAAGCGCTTCTAACACTACATGCCACTTTCACCCATTCACACACACTCATACAGCACGTCTTAAGTCTATACGTCTATACATAACTACGTGCTTTCTAACCATTCATACACATTCATTTACCGATGGATACATCGGAAGGTGTCAGTGTCTTGCCCAAGGACGCTTCGACATGTAGTCCGGGGAAGCCGGAGTCAAACCACCGACCTTCCAATTGATGGGTGACTGTTCTTCCTCCTGAGCTACAGCCGCTTACAGATGACTGCATTTAGTAGAACTGACATCCCTTGACCTGAAGTATTTAAATATTGACTGACCGTGTTCTTCACCATCGGACACAAGCAGGCACTCATGCAGACTTCATGGGATTCTGGATCTGTCTGGTCCCTTTCACAAAAGGATATAATGAACATTTGTTAAAACACAAATTCAAACTTCAGATTTCCCCCACGTCTTTTAGAAGCTGCCATGCTGTGTAGAAGTAGTTTTCTAAGCCTGAAATTTGATGGTGTTGTAGGATCCTTCATTATCAGGATAGTCCTGCTCTCTGTTAGCCAGTCTGGGTGGGTGCCTTTTGCAAGCGGTTGGTTCATTTGGTCCTTTGTCACTGAACTTTGAGAGCTGATTATGTCACAGCTACGGCTGCAACTCCAAGGTCCACTTAGTGTTTCGTTCTCTTTTCCTGGTTTTCTATCTATCGGCAGGAGGCAGGGATGCGACGCAGGCATGCGACGCAGGCATGACACACCAGTTTTCTTTTTTCTTTTTTTAATAAATCTTTTTTTAATTTTATACTGATTACCTTCCATGTATAAATACCTTGGGCCTCATGTACAAAGACTTGCGTGGATTTCCTACTGAAACATGGCGTACACTCAAACCAAAATGCCCTCCAACGTACAAAAATATCCGGATGTATCAATGTGTGCGCACGCATGAATCCAAGCACATTTCGTTTGTACAACCCAATCAACGCGGAATTGAGCGCACATGTCGGAGTACCCGACTCCTCCCTGTCCACGTCCCTACATAAATATGCAAATCATATTTAAATGAGCACTGCACCTGCGATTCCCCTCTCTGCACGATCAAAAAATAAAGAAAAAAGAATGAGTAGGACAAGAAAAAAAAAGAACTTCACAGAAAACGAGATGGAGGTGCTACTTTCTGAAGTGGGGGGTCTGAGAAGCACACACAAGAAGAGGTGAAAAATAAGTGGTCCGATATTAAGGTGGACAACAGGCGGGGCGGGGGCTGTTTGAACAGAGAGACGGCACAACTATGGGTGACACTGCTCTCTCAGGGGTGGTGGGAGCACATGTGGGTGACTCTGATTACCCCCAAGGTAAATACCTATATTTGTGTAACTCACAACAAACTGTTCATACAGTAACTAGTGCAGAAGTGCACCGGGGAAAAGGTGAGGCTGATTAAGACATTTCACACTTTACGCACAGGGTTATTAACACTTACACACAGAGACGATCAGGGGCTTGTTAGAAAGATCTAAAGCTCTTGTTTAACCAGCAAAAAACATCAAGTTACAAACATAGAACCACCAACTATGATGCTGTGAAGACGGGATAGAAACTGGGGGCGCACATGATCAATACATGTCAGGGGGAATAATATTAGGACAATTACACGAATTAAGTTACTCACCAAGAAGCCACCCATCAGTGCCAGCTTGTAGTCTGTTCCCAACAATTATGTTACTCAATGTATGAATCATGCGTTGAATCAAGACACATGGGTGTGTTAATTGTTTTTCAGTGATAATTGTTCATGTGTCTCAAATGTGCACATCACTCATTCTGAGGACAAATTGTGTTCACATTTAATTATTATAACAGTTTTCCAACATCACCTCTAAGTGTCGCCAAAGAATCAACAGCTGTAGAAAAGTGCGTACAACATCCCTGAAGTTGGCGTGAGGCACCACACATTTCCACGGTCATTTCATTCTTGATACATCTGATCGTTGACGTGAAAAAGCTTGCACGACACTTTTTTGTGCGTTCGTACCCTTTATACATGAGGCTCCTGGTCTTCTTTCCCATTCTTTGCCTGATAGTTTGCATTTTCACTGGTAATTGTGGTATCAAGGTTCAGCTATAATCTCTTGTGTTTTTGGATAAATCTTTCAGTAAACTTGGATGTTAGCTTTGTCGTATGCCTAAACTCACCTGTGAGTCTGCTGCCTACCTGCTTCTGTCCACTCCTCAGATGATCTTGTGTGTACAAGTCCTCAATAAATTGAACTTTTGGATTATCATCTACTTCACCCGTTTTTCTGTCTCTGCTCTGGGGTCCACACTTCAACAAGTCGTGACAGATTACAGATTTTGTTCAGCTCTGTGTTAATTTCTCATCTTCAGCTTAATTTTGTTATGACTGGTCATGGGGTGCCTGTATCAGGATCAGCCCTGTATCTGGAGAATGTTGAACACTTGTGTTCTCATTCCCCACTTAGTTAACATGCTGAAAAAAACTGGACTGTTAAAGTGTATGTTCTTATGCTTTGACCAAAATGTAGCATAAGAAGCTGGTAAAACCACACGGATAACATGTTAGTGATTTGTAAAATCAGTAGTGTCCAGCACATTAAATATGCAAAGCTGTCACATTCAGCACTTCACACAGTACCAATATGGCACCAGCTAATTGTTTTTTTCGTTGTTTTACTTTTTTGGTCTGACAAGTAATAGGTGAACTGAGTGAAGCCTAACACGAACAAACTGAAAGTGGGCATAATACCAATTATTGTAGGGAAGTCTGACAACAACTTAATTCCCTCCCATGCTCGTAATCTAGGATAAGGACAGTAATCCAATTAAATGGCCCTGCCAAGCTGTAACCATAGCTCAGTCTAAGTGTGCACTGAAATGTATTGAGTGACATAAGACTCTGTGGAACTTCAGTAGAGCTCCGTGTGTAGTATTGGGACTTTGTTGGTGGACTTTTGGTTTTAATATATGAATGTTATCTCCACAGAATTGATTGAAACAACATTGACTTTGTTTTTAATGTTCAGGGTTCACCAACTCGGAGTTCAGAGTAAAAAGAAGGGATTATTAAACCTTTGCCTGGTTTCAGAGCTTAAAATCAGTTCACTACATGGAAAAAAGACTGTATCAGGTTGATAATTTTGTCTGATATCATCCTAATAACCTTTTAGAACAGATCTCAGCACAAGTAAATATTGGATTTCACAATATTGTTGTCACGTCTTTAGGTGTTGATTCATGTCTTGTCTCATCATTTCCTGTTTTATTTTGAAAGCACTGACCTTCTCCTCTCGTTTCAGGTATCTTGCCCTTCCTCCTGTGTCAAGTGTCTGATTGTCTTCCCTGCTTCCCAAAGTGTTTCCACCTGTTCCCCATGGCTCCTCTTGTGCTCAAATAGTCTGCGTCTCCCTTGTCTTGTGCCAGTGTGTTGCATCCTGTCATGAGCCTCACTCTAGCGTCTTGTCCACAGAAATCCACAGAAATGGGTAGTCTGCAGTGTAGCGATCCTCCTGCAGGGCATGTCCTTTGTTTGACAATTTATTCTTCAGCTCCAGTTTATCACAGTAAGTTTCATAGTCGGGTTTTGTTCCTCCATTTTTGGAGGGATTTTGATTTGTAATCTTTTCATAGTCACCTCTGTTAGAGGAGTGTTGCGTTAGGTTTCTGATTGTTTTATAGTTCCTCCTCTAGTGGAGTGATTTTGTGTTTGAGTTTTAGAAGATCTCGTCACACCTCCGTCAAAGGAGTGCTTGTAGTTTATGGTTAAAGTTTCATAGTGCTTCTGTCTAAGAGTGAGCTTCTTTTGTTAAGTCCACCTCAATAGGAGAGAGTTTATTTGCAATCTTTCATTGCCTTTCTGTTTTCCTCCGAGAGTGGAGAGTTTTGTTTGATCATTTTCATTGCTGTCCTCTCCTCAGGCATAGTTATTGAGGAGAGTGCTTTAGGAGTTTCACAGCCATTGTTTTGCTCTGTCTGGAGATCCTCCACCTTGCTTATTATCAATAAACACGTTTTGCCTTGAAAAGACCCAACTGTGGTGAGGTAAAATTCAATTAAATTTTATTTATATAGCGCCAAATTACAACAATTGTCATCTCAAGGCACTTAAGTAGTATAGTCCAATTCAAGCCAATTGGAATTCAATTCATTGTAATCATAATCCAATTCATTCATATAGAGCCAATTCAAAAAATAATATCCTAGCTAAGGAAACCAACAGATTGTACCAAAACTTGTCTTCAGTCCAATCTCCCGTCCTGAGCGTAACTGTGGCGACTGTGGAAAGGAACGACTCCCTTTTAACAGGAAGAAACCTCTGGCAGAACCAGACTCAGGAAGGGTGGCCATCCGCCTCCACCAGCTGGGGTTTGAGAAGACAGAAAAGAGGGGGGAAAAACACCATAACACCATTCAAAGGATACCTGTTGGAACAGGGAAACACAAGTTAATAACCACAATAATGTCACATGTACATAATATCATTTGAGAAATTAAACAGGGGGAAAAAGAGAGCAAAGTGAGGAAAGGTGTGACAGATGAGGTCCCCCAGCAGTCTAAGCCTATAGCAGCTTAACTATGGGATGTTTCAGGATTACCTGAGCCATCCCTAACTATAAGCTTTATCAAAAAGGAAAGTTTTAAGCCTAATCTTAAAAGTGGAAAGGGTGTCTGCTTACCGGACATTTACTGGCAGCTTATTCCACAAGAGAGGGGCCTGATAACTGAAGGCTCTACCTCCCATTCTACTTTTAGAAACTCTGGGAACAACAAGTAAACCTGCAGTTTGGGAGCGAAGTGCTCTGTTAGGAAAATATCTTACAATGAGATCTTTAAGATATGATGGAGCTCGGTCATTAATAGCTTTATATGTGAGGAGAAGAATCTTAAATTCTATTCTGAATTTAACAGGGAGCCAATGAAGAGAAGCTAAAACTGGAGAAACATGATCTCTCCTGTTAGTTCTCATCAGACCTCTGGCTGCAGCATTTTGGATCAGCTGGAGGCTTTTCAGAGAATATGTGGGAGAGCCCAATAATAAGGAATTACAGTAGTCCAATCCTGAAGTAACAAATGCATGAACTAGTTTCATTGCAACCCTGAGACAGGATGTTCCTGATTTTAGCAATATTACGAAGGTGAAAGAAGGCAGTCCTAGAAACCAGTTTCATATGTACGTCAAATGATAAATTCTGGTCAAAAGTAACTCCAAGGTTCCTCACTGTAGAACTAGAAGCCAAGGAAATACCATCTAGAGTAACTATATAACTAGACAATTTCTCCCTGAAGCGCTCAGGTCCAAAGAGAACAACTTCAGTTTTGTCTGAATTTAAAAGCAGACAGTTCTGAGTCATCCAGGTCTTTATGTCTTTAAGACAGGCTTGTAGTCTGACCAACCTATTGGTTTCATCTGGTTTCATAGATAAGTACAGCTGAGTATCATCAGCATAACAATGGAAATTTATACCATGCTGTCTAATAATGTTACCTAATGGAAGCATGTATAAAGTAAAAAGAATCGGTCCAAGCACAGAACCCTGAGGAACTCCATGACTTACTCCAATGTGTTAGGAAGATTCTTCATTTACAAGAACAAACTGGAATCTATCAGATAAATATGACTTAAACCAGCCTAATGCAGTTCCTTTAATCCCAATAACATGTTCAAGTCTCTGTAACAGAATGCTGTGATCGATCGTATCAAATGCAGCACTGAGATCCAACAGGACAAGCACAGAAACAAGTCCGCTATCAGAGGCTAAGAGGAGATCATTGGTAACTTTCACCAGTGCTGTTTCTGTGCTATGATGCACTCTGAATCCTGACTGAAACTCTTCAAACAGATTATTTCTATGTAAATGATCACAAAGTTGAACTGCAACTATTTTTAGACAAAACTTTAGACAAACTTTAGACAAAAAAGGGAGATTGGATATAGGTCGATAATTAGCCAACACTTCTGAATCAAGAGTAGGTTATTTAAGTAAAGGTTTAATTACAGCAACCTTAAAAGTCTGAGGTACATATCCTGTCAACAAAGACAGATTGATCAAATCCAATATGGAAGTGTCAATTAAGGGGAAAACCTCCTTGAACAGTCTGGTTGGGATTGGGTCTAACATACAAGTTGATGGTTTAGAAGACTATTGCTGTTGTTAGCTCAGAAAGATCAACTGGGCAGAAGCCGTCTGAATACAAATCAGGTTCTAAAGATACTTCTCAAGCTGCTCTACTTGATGATACATCAGTGATAATAGTGGGAAGAATTCCATTAATCTTCTCTCTGATAGAAACAATTTTATTGATAAAGAAACTCATGAAATCATCACTGCTGAGAGTTAAAGGAATACATGGCTCAACAGAGCTCGGACTCTTTGTCAGGCCTGGCAACAGTGCTGAAGAGAAACCTGGGATTATTCTTATTCTCACCTATCAATGATGAATAATAAGCAGTTCTAGCTTTACGAAGGGCTTTCTTACACGTTATAAAACTATCTTTCCAGACTAGTTCAGACTCTTTTAAATTAGAGGAACGCCACTGTCTCTCCAGCTTTCTTGCAGTCTGCTTTAATGCATGCAGCTGTGAATTATACCAAGGAGTCAACCTCTTCTGACTGATTACCTTCCTTTCCCTTTCACATCTTTTTTGGAGAAGTTTAAAAGGACATTTGATCACCCTCTTTGTGAAGATAATGCAGCCAAGAGACTCTTAAATTTAATACAAGGAAATCAGCCAGAAGCAGTATTCATCATCGAAATCCGCATCTAGAGACACAAAGATGGAGTGGCCATCTAATGCCCTCCAGGGAGTCCTCTTAAACACTTTTAACAATCAAATAAAAGACCAGCCTGTGTCTAGAGAGGAGCCATCTTCTGAGGATCTTGTCAGGATAGCAATACGCATAGACAAGTGGCCAGCCAAGCATAGGCGGGAAGCTAACACTCGCCTCCATCAACCACCAATTAAGTGGCTCCCCCGTGACAATTTCACTTCTTTGACACCCTGTGCTAATGCTATAACTGCTTCTCCCTCCTAGGGGGAATTTCCAGAGCCCGCTCAAGTACGACGGACGAGGCTTAGTCCTGAGGAGTGAATTTGCCACAAAAAGTCTAATGACTGCATCTACTGCAGCTCAAAAGAACATTTCATCGCCGCTTGTCCGGTGCGGCCAAAAGATAGAGCCCACCAGTAGATGCAGGATTACTGGTGGGTGGAACACAAAAAAGAGAATCCACTTTGTCTAACCCTTACTGTGACCATTCAACTAGGCAACACCAACCAAGAGTTTTTGGCTTTAGTGGACTCAGGAGCAGAACAGAACCTCTTGGACCCTGGTTTGGCCTCCCAGCTTCATCTTCCCTTGGAGGCCCTGCCAACACCCATTACAGTATCTGCCCTGGATGGAGGTATTTTGACCACAATCACTCACAAGACCAAACCATCCCTTTAATTGTCTCAGTTTCTCCTGTTCCCCGTCTCCAGTGTTTCCCTTATCCTTGGTTTTCCCAGGCTAGCTTTACCTAACCCACACATCCTTCGATCAGACCGCCGGTTGAAAACTGGAGCACTTTTTGTCTTTCAAACTGCCTGAAGTCAGCCCTTCAGTCCTCCTGTCAACTCCCATCAGACAATTCAGTTCCTCAAACAGATTTATCTTTGGTCCCCCTGAATACCATGAACATGGCACTGTCTTCAGTAAAGACAGGGCTTTATCACTTCCTCCTCACCACCCTTATGACTGCATTATATCTTCTACCTAGAGCACCCCTGCCGTATAGCAGGCTCTATAACTTGTCCCGTCCTAAGCGTGAGGCTATGGAGCACTGTATTTGGGAGTCTCTAGCAGCAGGAGGCCATCTTCATCACCTGTGGGAGCTGGATTCTTCTTTGTGCAGAAAAAAGATAAAAGCCTGAAATCCTACATTGACTACTGGGGTCTTAACCAGATCACGAATAATAAGCACCCTTTACATCTCATTTTCTTCTGCTTTTGAACCCATCCAGGGGGAGACTATCTTTACCAAGCTCAATCTCCGCAATGCCTACCACTTGGTCTGTATTCATGAGGGGGGCGAATGGAAGATGACATTCAACACACCCCTAGGTCACTTTGAGTACTTGCTCTTGCCTTTCGGCCTCACAAATGCTCCTGCAATCTTTCAAGCCCTCATTAATGACATTCTGAGAGATTATCTGAATCTGTTTGTCTTTGTCTATCTAGACGAAAGTTTCCCACAGAACACAGACAACATGTCCGGTTGGTGCTACAAAAACCCCTGGAGAACCACCTCTACATCAAGGCCAAGAAATGTTAGTTCCACGCATCCTCCGTAGCCTTCCTCGGTTATATCTTCCAGGTTGGGCAGGTCAAGACGGATCCAGACAAGGTTAAGGCTGTGGCAGACTGGCCGACACGTCAAACCATAAGCAACGCCAAAGGTTTCTTGGTTTTGCAAACTTTTATCGCAGATTCATCCGCAACTCTAGCATCATCACATCTCCACTAACCATTCAACTTCATACCACGGTAATTCGTCAAATTCCTGTGCTTCCTTTTTGAAAAAATCTCCTTAGTATTGCTTACCATGCCTCCACTGCGGACTCAGGACCTCTGCACCGCTGCTATTTATTATTAGCTAATTATGTGTGGATAATCGACATACATGCAATCTTATGCCTAGTTTGTGCTTCTGTGTCACGTCAAAGGCGTAGGACCGTAGTGGAGCAGCTGTATTTGCAGTTGGAGCTCATCAATATTAAAGAACAAATGCTTAAATTGCAAATGTTGAAACGCAGGCGACAGAGAAGACGTTTGCGTAGGTGGTCTGTACGACCACTAAAGCAGTCGAGGCTGAACGGGTGAATTTACAACACTGGTTCACCCACTGAGGGACCTGGATGAACAAAAGCACTTTCGATACTTTCAGATGTCGTCCGATTTGACGAGCTTCTTCGCCGTGTACAGCCATTAAGACCAGAAAAAACAACTGCCGGAAATTATGTTCTGAGCGGACCAATCACAGCCCTTGCGGTCCGCGTCAACGCGACACATAATTAGGATTTTTTTTGGAGGTGTGCGTCAGGCTACGGCGTCGGGTTCACGTGACGCAGAAGCATAAACTAGGCTTTAGTCAACAGAGGCAGAGGTCTATCAAAGATTAAATCACCACAACTCACGGAATTTTCAACTGATTTTCAAGCTGTTTGGTTTAAATTTCAGATATTTATTTGTGATACAACATAGATTGATTTGTGTGTGTGTGTATATATATATATATATTTTTTATTTATTTATATCATACATACATTAGAAATTATGAGCTTTTTTGCCGTGTACAGCCATTAAGACCAGAAAAAGTAACTGCCAGAAATTACGTTCTGAGCTGGCCAATCACAGCCCTTGTGGTCCGCATCCACGCGACACGTAGTTAGGATTTTTTGGAGGTGTGCGTCAGGCTACGTAGTCGACTACATGACGCAGAAGCATAAACTAAGCTATACTCTACTTTGATTTACACTTTTTTCTACATTTATATTTCTCTTTCATATGCTTAGTTAGTTTTATTTTTAGTTGTATTATTATTATATTATATTCCTTTTCATGTTCTTTAAATGGGTGCAGCTGTAACAAAAGAATTTTCCCCATGGGATTAATAAAGTATTCTGACTCTAATTCTGATACTTTGCCAAAATGTAAGGTACTTAATAGAAAGGACGTCTTTTTTAATAAGCCTATAATCTAAATCTGAATCTAAAAAAAGAGCACATAACTTGTTAGAAGATGTGGCCTACTCATCATCTCACCAGCTTAACTGTGAAAGAGGGCGTCATGCAGCTTCATTCAGCGCAGCACCCGACATCTCTGGGATAATTCTGTTGATTCTGATGCAAATCACCAACACTGACTTATATTATGTAACACGATTAGTATAAATCAGATTTAGAGGAAAGCGCAAATTACTGGACTGAACTAATAAACATTCTTATCAGTTGAGTGATTCAAACCTTTGACTCTGAGCAAAAAATCCTGCTTTTCATTGTAACCGCTTTATGCATTAATTTGATGAGCTTCTCATAATGGAATATAAAATCTGCTGCCAGTTATGACTTTAACGGAGGCTAAATGCCATGCCTCGATAGACTAACATGCAGCAGGATGCAGCTTCAGTGTTTGCTTAGTGACACAAGACCTTACTAAACACCAGCAGCTGATGTGAAATCTGCACAAATGGATCCATGCTTGGCATGATGATTAGGAGAGTGAAGCCCAACCGACTCCTGTATGACTTTAACCAGAGGCATAATCGATGTCTACAGAAACCTTTTGTGTTTTTCCATCAGTGTATGGATTCTGTTATACTTGATGAGGCACTATTTATCTCTTTTTACACTTCCATAGTGTTTTAAAGTTTGTGAGCCCCTGAAGATTTTCTATTCATGGAGAGGTAAAACTAAAACAGAATCAAAAGTATGTGGACTTCAACAATTAACTATTTGTTTAAAAGTGAAATTTATGTCAGGTGTTTTCAGTCAATGGGTGGATTAGATGAAAGTGGGTATCCTGTTTCATTCAAATAAAAAGGTTCTTTCAATGTCTTAGCTCCGCAATACAAAAGTGGAAATGTATGCTGGCATCAAGATTTCTGTGGACCTCAGGAGGAGTTGAAGATGTTCATCAGACTGAAACATGTTACAGTAGTATGTCTAAACTCTGAACTCCACCAATTTATGGCAGACAGACTGTGTACAGTTGACAAGTGGAAACTGTTACCCTCTCCAGGAGGGGTCAACGAGCAAAGATCCCTCTGAGAGCAAAGTGTGTACCGTAATTGTCTGTTAACAAGTCACAAAAGAACAGAATGAAAGGTCTCCATTGAACTGGTTAGTATTTATAATTTAACCAGAACACCACCAAATTACAATGGTGTGCAAGTCTGCAGTGTTCTAAGAGAACATTGATTTCTCTCTATGGTTAGAGATCACATAGACATGTACAAAGAGCAGACTGGTACTTGATTAGATCAACAGCTGCTGAGGCAGGTTGAATTCTCTGGGCTTGCACAGCATGTTCAAGAGCTGTTCAGCCTCTGTGATGACTATGTTCATGTTAGTTTGCAGGGATGACTGCCCACTGACATTTTCTCTGCTTATACAGATAGTTTACAGAAAATGAAGCAGACAGAGAGAAGTAAACTATAAGAATGTGTCTTGTCCTCAGGTAAGATGAATCATTCCTGAATAGACTAACCTTCCTTTTAATTGAATACCACAATACTTCCTTCATCAAGTCCCAAACTTACGCTGAAGATAAAGACATGAGATAATAACAACTAGTCCCCCCAACAAGGTTTACATGGAGTTTCAATGCCCCATCCACATTTAAAACAGTGCAGTAGCCCATATACTCGCAGAACATCCTATTAAACAAGACAACCCCTCTGTGACCAGTGGGAACCATGGGATGAAATAAAATCCCTTGATTTCATATCAAACAAGTGAGAAGTTAATCAGGACTTGAGTGGACACTGTATAAGGATCGAGGGGCCACCTGTACTATCATCATGTATCGTGTTTTTGTTATCAGAAATAATCCTCTGAAGACCCAGAGAATAAGCTTTTCTGTTCATCAGCATCCACAGGATCTGTGATCCCTCACTCTGGAAAAAAGAGAGGTGCATCAGTTGGTTGACATGACTTTCCCTGTTAAATGCCTCGTACTTATCTGGTGCTCTTCTACTCCACTCAGTGTTTTTACTGCAAGCCACATTCACCCATTCACATTCACTCATACTCTGCATCCTACAATTTTACAGGTTACACAGTATGTTTTCCTCTATCACGCACATTCATACACTGATTGATGCATCGTTAGACAACTTTGGGTTCAGTGTCTTTACCAAGGACACTTAGACGTGGTATAGGGAAGCAGGAGTTGAACCAACAACGTTCAGATTGGCAGAGAGCTCCAGCTGCCCCATGCCTGTGTGGGAGGCATCTGTATGTGGAGAGAAGCGGCGGAGCATTGATCCATGATAAAACAGTTATTTGTTTAAAAAGGCACATTTATTCAAATCAAATGTTATTTAAACCCATTAGCCAGGAAGAAACTGTTAAATCTCTTGATTAAGTAATTTCCTTCTAATTACTGTCACCTGCTACAGGTCATTCATGGGTTTGAACAGACTTCAACTACACAGGTGCATGTATTCAGTAAGATGAACAAGAAAGAGTAAATTAGATACCTGGAATAAAAACTTTATCTCAAACATTTCTTGACACTGCAACTGTGTCCCAGTTGTAGACCTTATGTTCATTCTGATGGGACTGTATGCATGAAAAAGCAAAGCACTGGAAGAGACACATGCAGACTACAAGATGACCACGGACAAGACCCCATTAAGACATAGTTGTAAAAACAACAATGACAGAAAGCAGTCTTCAAGTGGGTCTAACCCCAACCCATCATACAACCCAGATCAAAACACGTTTACATGCCGTTTTTATATGAATTACCACACAGCAAATTAATTCTATCAAGCAGATGCATATGAACACAGCTGTAACGAATAGTGAGAAGATGGATTTGTGTGTTAATGGACTCAGCTGCTCATTTTAGGCTTAGAGGCCCTTTGCAAACCAGCATGGCAGAAGGAAAGAAAAAAAGTGGACAGCAAATTTATCTGTCAAGCCACAGCTCATAAAGTCTGGGAAGACAACTAACCTGGAATTCAAACAAAAATCTGGCAGTAATATCAGGATACAGGAATCGTTTACTGAGAATACAAAGAGTACACTAGTTTTTTTCTTTTTTACACCAATTGTCAACACTGAACTGAAGTTTGTAGTGCACAAAGTAGCAGCTACAGTTGCCGAAGCTGCAGGTAACCCACGTAAGCCCCACATTACATTCAGTCCAATTACATCAGGTAGATCCTTGTTGTTTTTCCATATCTCAGCTTTTTGTAAGTGCTGACAACTGGAATATGGAGTACAGCTGGGACACAGTATCTACGGTTACATCTGAATTCATAAAAAAAAAATTAAAAGTATCACAATGACTTATTAATACCAATATAAGTAATGAGTAAGAAGGATGAAGACATGGTCCTTATTGTTCAGGACTTCTTTAAAACATGGGATGGCTACACGGTTGATATGATTTGCAGTAGTCTTCCAATAAAACCCACTGGAATGTCACATGAACATAAAATATTGAAAGAAATGTGCATTTTTTGCCGTGAAAGGCCAGACAGAGGGTAGATGGAGAGATACACAGAACATCACTTGTTCCCAACATGTGAGAGAAAAGTGAACCATTCCGCCTCATATAGTCCTGGGAGGCAGCTGCTGCTTGTACATTCCAGCTAGAGCTTTGGCTGCACTCTGGATCATCTGGTGTTGGGTCATTCCTGTCACGGCCTGGTGCCAGTCTGTTCTGTTGATGTTGGGCAAGTTGCGCTCCAGAACCTCACCCACTGTAACAACCAAGCCAGACCAGCGCAGACTGTAGTCAGGAGGGGTCAGCGACTGAGCCTACATGGGGTCACAAACAGGTGGGATGACATCCATGCGAGTGACATCATAGAGTAGTTCTAAGGCTGAGGCCGATGCTGAGGGGCTTCAGGATAAGGGGTTTCAGAAAATAAACTGACGAAAGTTTAAGATATTTTCAGTTTGCTTACTAAACTGAAATGCATCTCAGTTAATTACTCACTGGAGACCAAATGTCAGTGTAGATGTGTCAGTTATGATACAATTATTGTACTGATACTTTTTAAAATCACAGGAACTTTTTCAGGGTGAATTGTACTTTCCCTTGAAAATAAAAGTTATATTCTTGTAAAATCATTTAACCTAATGATATCATATTGTAAGGTGAATATGCAGGATCTGGTTTTCATCTGTACCTGCTGGATGTGAGCTAGTGCCAGAGGGGTTGCCTGAGTGAAGACCTCGATGTGAATGCTGTGGCCTGGGTCCTCCAAGATTAAACAGCCAATGTCAAACCACCTGAAGACAGCAGGAGCGTTCAGAAAAGTCACAGCTTTCATAAGTTAATGTATCAAAATGATGGCAAGCAAGTCTGGGCTTCAGTACAGATTGAACAGATTGTCCATGAAAATATAACTTGGAAAATATGTATTAAAGTATTTTTGTTTTTGCAGCTCTAGTTTAAAACTGTTTGCAGGAGCCTTAAATCCAGCTCTTGTCTCCAGGAAATCAGTGGAAGTCAGTGTAATGACTGTAGTGACTGAACTAAGAGGGAAACAGCTTAGATTCTGTGTGTGTCACTCTGAGCTTTCGGTCTTACTTGTCAGGAAAAAGCTCAGCTATGAAGTTTTCCAAAGACACCACTGGTTGCTTCTCATGGATCACACCGGCTCGACGCAGACTGTCAATACGCTCCTGAGCTCCCTGTGTGCGCACACACACGGACACACACACACACACACACAGTCAGCTGATGCCAGACTTAAATGGACTTCACTGTTCTTAATAACTTAACTACAGACTTTAGCATATTTCTGGTTGAAAAGAGTGAAGGATTAAGAGGATGACCTGACCTGTGATAAGAGCGCCCATCAAACATTCAACAGAAAAGTAGATTACCTCACTATAAAGGTCCCCAAATTTTCAGATAACCAAGCTGTGGGATTACACTCACACCTCCTTATGTTTAGTTTATGCTCGCTGTCGTGCAGCAAACATTGACATCACAATAGCTGGCGTTCCGGGTGCTCTGATGCCATCCTGGCATGTGCTGTGTAAGGGGTGTACTTGAAAAACAGGGGGAGCTGCAGGGAAGAGTTTGGGACCAGGTTCATCTCGATAGGCATCTGTTAGACCGGTGTTTTTCCATTCCGGTCCTCATGACCCACCACCCTGCATGTTTTCCATGTTTCCCTCCTCCACCACACCTGACTCAAAGTCTTGTACGACCTCTTCTGTGGTGATGAGGAGTCACCGTCTCACTAGCAAAACGTAATGTTTACCAGGGGCTCACACCAAAAGCATTGTGAGCGACCACAGCCCACAGCCGAACAACCCGCCGCTTCTGCTTCTTCTGCTGCCGGAAGCGGCCAAAGGGGCGGGGCTTATATGTATAGCAAATAGCAGACATATATAATAATCCATCCATACATCGGTTCCCTCTTTCACCATGGATCGTACTCTGGACAGCCAAACAGTGTGGAGTCATAGAGCTCTGGGAAACCAGAGACAGCAATTATCAGCTTCTCCTCCCCGATTTTCCTGGCGCTCTGCTGTTTTCCGCCCTTTTCCGCCTTCGGAATCCAGATCGGCCCCAATTGGCTGTCGTCGCATCACTGCTCATTTGTATAAAGTTGAGCCTTTCTTAACTTTTGAAGCTCATGACGCTCACAACGCCGGCCGCTCATCGACGCCAGCTTACATTGAAAATTAATGGCAGCTGGCCGCTCACGCCGCTTTTGGTGTGAGGCCCCGGTTAGGAAGAAAACGGCAACGTTTCTAGCTGCCTGAAGCCCCATTATGAATGGTTATACCAGTGTGTTGATATCACAGTTCACTCACACAATGACTAATCCAGTTAGCATAAATGCAGCTTTGTGGTGGCTTCCTGATAGTTACAGAATCGTTGGAATCGGTTACAATGCCAACTCCCAAGGAAAGCCAGCTGCATTTTAAAGGACCTCATACACTCTGGACATCTTCTGTTCTGCCCTCTACCTTCTGGGAAGAGATACAGATATTTTAAATCTAACGTTCAAGACAGGACAGATGTGCCATTGTTGTACGACTGTGTCATGTGTGGAAGTGCAGAGGCAGTGTGGGGGATTGAAGTTGATCTGCCTCTGAGCTAGCATGGGCGGTACAGAACAGAGGTCAAATAGTCTGTGCAGCGTAAGGGCAAATCAGCATCATGGAACACACCGCTCTAACCAACAATGGTGTCATCATACAGCTGATTCCTCTACACTTGGGTGTAAACACACACACACTAATGTGGTGCTGAGCCTCATCAGTCTGGCCTGTGTGAAGGACTAAAGAGGAACAGTGTTTTGAGCATTGATATGTTGCAACTGATACATGAGAGGAGCTAAAAACTAATAAGCCAGTCATATGTTAAACTCCACCTCCCCTCTCCAACAACAGAACGTGGCAGCCTTTAACCCCTCCCCCGAGCGATCAGAACAACTCTCTTTCATTTGCATGATATCGCCTCTTAATTCTGCACTATTACATGGACCAACCTATAAACTGGACCACAGTCAACATTGAAAACCATGAAGTGGTGCTTTGAGCAGAGCTTTCTCTTCAGATTTTATGCTACACAGGATTTTTGAGCTAAACATTTGGTTTCAAAACAACCTGATGATAGATTATTCTGGAAAGCTCTGCCACTGTAGATCATCCCTTTCGGTTATTTGGTAAAGAAAGCATACAGTACAGACCTTGACACCTGCTGCATAGCCCAGTGGCTGGGGGGCGATGTTGGACTGACCCGGCTCTCCAGTGACCATAGCCATCCCAAAAACCTCCTGGAAGGCGTCTCTGACTGCCTCCACATTCATCTCCTTATCTGAAGCTACCACAATATCAATGTCCCCACCAGACCCTACACAGAAGTGAGAATGTTTGCAAGTTTAGCCACCTCTTTGCATTTAGGGGGGGATGGAGGGAGGAGGCTCACTTACTGATGTATGGAGCCATGCCAGGGTCCAGTGTAGTGATCATGGACTCCACCGAGTGTTTGGTTTTATCAAGGACTGTCTTCACCACAGGGTTACCTGCTACTCCCTGAGGACACACACATGCACACACACACACACACAACAATAAGCATGTGCTGAGCAGGAGAACTTCACTTGTCAGTGTGCATCTATACCAAGCCTCAACAGATTCACACTTGTTGTTCAATCATACTCCATCGCAAAATGAGTTTATTCGATTAAACCTCAGTGGATGAATGCTGCTTCACGCGCGTCATAAATGTATCAAACTGACCACAATAAATACAATATGATCAGAGCTACTGCAGTACTATTCTAAGACATTATTCTACTCTAGAAAATCTTACTGTGTTAATGTAAATGTTAGAAAATGTTACTAGTGTATCACGTTTTTTACATTTTTTTATTAAATAAACCTTAAAGTTTAATGAACCTCATTAGACTGACATGCTATTACCTTGAAAAAGCCCCAGATGCCTCCCCCAGTGTTGGCATCTCCAGACACTCGAGGATCCTCCTGCTCCTCTGGGAAAGTGATTGGAGATCCAGCATCTATTCCTCCCATCATGACCGGCTGCTGAACCATGGTGTTAGACACCATTCCTGGAAAAAATAAACTTACTTCTTATTTCACTTATTTACTATATATATCTATATCTATGTAAGTGTATATTAACACAGCTGAATTCCCCATAAAGCTACTCTCATTCACACATTTTTCTGTTTCTTTTGTCAGAAACTGGGACTAAAATCTAATTAAGACTACTTGTCGGCTCACTTAAAGCACGTCAAGGACTGTCGCTCTGCTCTAATAAAATCCTGATTTTATACCCACAGCCTCATATGACAGAATCACCGTTAAAGTAGCTTAAAGACAGCGTCTGAGCAGTGAACTCAGCTGTTCTTACATGCACCATCATCTCTCACAGAGGAGGTTAGAAGCAGCAGTGTGTCTTGAATGTTTTCCCACAGTCCACAGCTTCAGACAGACTTTTTTAGATAATAACTTGACTCTACTGCTGTGCATGATGTATACTATTACAAGAGCAGTAATCCAGTCAGATGGCCCAGTTGAGCTAAAACTGTAGTTTGATTTAACTGTGCACGTTACCTTTCGGGTAGATCTACATTCAACTTCTCCATAAAATGGTAAAGTCTAGTAAAAAAATAGTTGTAGCTCAACTTTGTGATCATTTACATATGATACTGATGTATCATCAAGTAGAGCAGCTTTAGAAGTATCTTTATAACCTGATTTGTATTTAGACAGCTTCTGCCCAGTTGATCTTTCTGAGCTAACAACAGCAATGGTCTCTTCTAAACCATCAACTTGTATTTTAGACCCAATCCCAACCAGACTGTTCAAGGAGGTTTTCCCCTTAATTGACACTTCCATATTGGATTTGATCAGTCGGTCTTTGTTGATAGGATATGTACCTCAGACTTTTAAGGTTGCTGTAATTAAACCGTTACTTAAAAAACCTACTCTTGATTCAGAAGTGTTGGCTAATTATCGACCTATATCCAATCTCCCTTTTTTGTCTAAAGTTCTTGAAAAAATAGTTGCAGTTCAACTTTGTGATCATTTACATAGAAATAATCTGTTTGAAGAGTTTCAGTCAGGATTCAGAGTGCATCATAGCACAGAAACAGCACTGGTGAAAGTTACCAATGATCTCCTCTTAGCCTCTGATAGCGGACTTGTTTCTGTGCTTGTCCTGTTGGATCTCAGTGCTGCATTTGATACGATCGATCACAGCATTCTGTTACAGAGACTTGAACATGTTATTGGGATTAAAGGAACTGCATTAGGCTGGTTTAAGTCATATTTATCTGATAGATTCCAGTTTGTTCTTGTTAAGAATCTTCCTCACACACCAGAGTAAGTCATGGAGTTCCTCAGGGTTCTGTGCTTGGACCGATTCTTTTCACTTTATACATGCTTCCATTAGATAATATTATTTGACAGCATGGCATAAATTTCCATTGTTATGCTGATGATACTGTTAGAAAATTCACACACAGACAACAGCTTGAAACCAAGAAATCACTCAAAGGCCTCAGTATTTTACCTGCAAGGGGAGAACAACACAAACCTCTCTGCAGATTCACAAGAGTTCTCCAGCCAGTGGTTGCCTCCCTTTACCTTTTATTTGGTATCATATCCCATTCACAGATACAATCTTCTACTATATTTCATGTGCTGAGACCTGGGATATATCATGAGTATGTAATCATCGACTTATTTGGGCAGTGTAAAGATAACATTCCTTTTTAATACACCGTTCTCTTTGTCTCTCCTCTCTTCCTTGTGAGAAATGATATATAATGGCCTCTCTGGCCTCGACATTTATGCAGTGATTAAATGCTTTTCAGACAGATACTCAGCTGTACTTATCTATGAAACCAGATGAAACCAATAGGTTGGTCAGACTACAAGCCTGTCTTAAAGACATAAAGACCTGGATGACTCAGAACTGTCTGCTTCTAAATTCAGACAAAACTGAAGTTGGACAAAACTCTTTGGACCTGAGAGCTTCAGGGAGAAATTGTCTAGTTATATAGTTACTCTAGATGGTATTTCCTTGGCTTCTAGTTCTACAGTGAGGAACCTTGGAGTTATTTTTGACCAGAATTCATAATTTGACAGCACATATAAAACTGGTTTCTAGGACTGCCTTCTTTCACCTTCGTAATATTGCTAAAATCAGGAACATCCTGTCTCAGGGTGATGCAGAGAAACTAGTTCATGCATTTGTTACTTCAAGATTGGACTACTGTAATTCCTTATTATTGGGCTGTCCCACATATTCTCTGAAAAGCCTCCAGCTGATCCAAAATGCTGCAGCCAGAGTTCTGATGAGAACTAACAGCAGAGATCATGTTTCTCCAGTTTTAGCTTCTCTTCATTGGCTCCCTGTTAAATTCAGAATAGAATTTAAGATTCTTCTCCTCACATATAAAGCTCTAAATGACCGAGCTCCATCATATCTTAAAGATCTCATTGTAAATTATTTTCCTAACAGAGCACTTCGCTCCCAAACTGCAGGTTTACTTGTTGTTCCCAGAGTTTCTAAAAGTAGAATGGGAGGCAGAGCCTTCAGTTATCAGGCCCCTCTCTTGTGGAATAAGCTGCCAGTAAATGTCCGGGAAGCAGACACCCTTTCCACTTTTAAGATTAGGCTTAAAACTTTCCTTTTTGATAAAGCTTATTGTTAGAGATGGCTCCGGTGATCCTGAAACATCCCATAGTTAAGCTGCTATAGGCTTAGACTGCTGGGGGACCTCATCTGTCACACCTTTCCTCACTTTGCTCTCTTTTTCCCCTGTTTAATTTCTCAAATGATTTTATGTACATGTGACATTATTGTGGTTATTAACTTGTGTTTCCCTGTTCCAACAGGTATCCTTTGAATGGTGTTATGGTGTTTTTCCCCCCTCTTTTCCCTCTTTTCTGTCTTCTCAAACCCCAGCTGGTCGAGGCGGATGGCCACCCTTCCTGAGTCTGGTTCTGAACTAGTTCATGCATTTGTTACTTCAAGATTGGACTACTGTAATTCCACATTATCTGGGATCATTAGGTTTTTATGCCACAATTGCATGTTCTACACCTTGCATGTCTCTCTTTCTCTCCATAGTTTTCTGCTGAAATCTCTGACTCCTGCTCTGAAGTTGTTCCTGTAATAATCAACACTCTATTATGTAAATGTGACTTATTGATTAATGAAGTACTACCACAAAACAATCAGCTGTGGAACCACATGGAGATGTGTAAACATTGTGTTACAGGTGAAGTGTGGCTCTGACCTGGCATGGCAGAAGGGCTGGAAAATGTAGGCATCAGTGGTGTCTGTGGTGTTCGACCGGCGTGACCCCGAGTTATGTCATATCCAGCACTCATAGAGAAGCTGGATACAGGTGGGCCTGTGGGAGGGGCTGGCATGCCAGGTGCTGGAGGTGGGCTAATGGTGGAGGCAAAAGAGGGGGAGGAGGAGGTGGAGGGAGGGAAGGGAGAACTGCTGGTGAAAGGTGAGACAAGTGTCGCAGCAGGGGGCAACTGGGAGGGAAGGGTAGAGGGTGTGACCCCTGAGGTGCTGAGAACAGAAGGAGGAAGAGCAGAGGAGAAAGCGGTAGAGCCTGTTGATGAACCGATGGAGATGGAGCTGCTGCCTGGGAGAGACAGAGGACTAGACAGACCTGAAACAAAAACCAAGTCACACCTCAGATACCCAGGTTTCATCATTAGGATGGCACCATGCCCATTTCTGAAGTCACTTTAAGTTTGACATGGATCATCAAACTACAGTTTGTCTTTATAATATAAGACATTATAAGAAATGACTGTTTAAAAGTGGAGTAGGCTAAATAAAAATCAGTGTACCTGAGGTTCTCACACAGAGACACTTCAAAGATCAAGTCTTACCAATGGTGACCGGTGGGCATCTGACCGCAGCAGCTACTGACAGGGGTGTAGGGCTGGCAGGGGGGGTCGTCTCAATCCCACTTTCTTCCATCATCTTCTCAGCTCTGTAGTTAAACTCTAGCCGAGAATATGGCTGCAATAAAACATTGTGATGAAACAGACTGGGATCAGCTGGCAGCACCTCTGCTCACTTCCTTCATATAAACCCAGCAAGTATGGGAGCCTTCAGAGAATGAATGCTGGGAAACACTTGAGATTCCCTGAGCCAACTAAAATCATGAAGGGGATTAGGCCTGGACTATATGCCACATATTAAAATCAGGTGATATTAAAAGCTATTACCTCATGCAGAAACTCAGCCAACAGCTCAGTTTTACCTATCAGTGTGTTCATGTCACCTGATGTGAATGTTAATTCTATTCATTGCGTGCAGTATTTACAACATAACATTTACATTAACATGGTATTAAAATCTGTTTCACTATCAGCATTTAGTCTTTTTTTTTTTTTTTTAAAAAACAAAACAAGAAGAGATGAGCAGGTTTCTTCTGATTTCAAGTTATTCGATCATTTTGAGGACTTTCAATCTATCTGATAATGCAGCACAACAACTGGTGCGAGTACCGGGGACATGTCAACGACGAAGACGAGATGTTTCTCACTGCTGGTAGATGTAGTCCACCACAATGACTCTTTGCCTCCAAAGGTAGGCTAATGAAATGCTGACTGGTTTATGCATTTTGAAACAAACACGAAAGCATTCATCCTTAAAATGTGGTTGGAATTTAATTCACTGCATTTGATTGGCTTATTATTGTATCACAATGAATTAGACTGTACTTGGCTTGAATTTGACTGTATCTTTGAAGTGCCTTAAGAAGATATTCGTTGTAATTTGACCGCGACAAAAATATACATGATTGAAGTTAATTAAAAGACACTAGCAAACAATATGGACCCAGTCGTCTTCACCAATACCCAGCTCCTTTCTTCTCAAAATGATGACCGGTAGTGATTCAAAACAGTTGATCATTTCTAACTAGCTCATCCATAGATGGTTGCCACAGCAGGAACGTTAGTTACGGTCATAAATGTGCTCAGGCACATTAATAAATAGCATCATTCCATTTCCTAAGTCGGTTACTGGACAGAGAAAATTTCCCTCTGGAATACTGAAACCCCGACTGTTCAGGAAACACTGCTCACTTCACCGTCTAGTTTCTAGCGATTTCTAGAAATTCAGGTAACCTTAACCGGCAGTGCAAAAATGATGAGAAGGGAACACCTGAAGCACAGTAAATCTTCTTAAACTTGACCAAAATCTGCTAACTTGTTCCAACAGCTGTACTTAACGACGTTATAACATCTTTGTCCTTAAAACACAACTGGAGGGAGCAGGTGTCCGCGGAGGCCCGCTTAGTCCCGTCTACAAACGCAGCTCCATTTCCGACTTCTCACCATCATATGCGGACAAATAGTTGTCAGTTAACAGACATCTTCCCTAATCTAAATGTTTCACTTGCATACAGAGTCACAAGTTAACTCGCACCACACCCGACCGTATCCCTACACGATCGCTTTCGTGTGAAACAAAAATTAACTTGTTTCTGATTTACACTTTCTTTGGATACATCTTATCATGGTCATTACTTTGTCTGCAAGCAATGCATTTTCAAAGTGTTGCTGGGAGATGCAGTTTACATCGAAGCTGATGCACGTGTGACTTTTAAATAAAAAAGGAACGTGACAGAATGGAGGAAAAGTGACGTTTGTCCACCTCTTCCGACAGTGAGGGTAAAGAACGGGTTGGAATAATCCACAACAAGTAGTTTCGCTCTCACCTGCTAGCTGAACTTGCTCTGTTCACCCATGAAGAATGGACCACCGACCACTTGTGATGACGTCATATGTTGCCACGTCTGCTCGCTCGTGACTCCTCCCATTACCGGGTGCCATAGATATACACGTAGATGCCGCCTCTGACGCATTGGATCGATAGTCAACGCGGCCGCCATCTTGAGACGGGGGAAGCCGTGTCTGCTTCCTGCATTAGTCAACCGAGCCAGAGGTCTATCAACGATTAAAATCACCACAACTCACTGAATTTTCAACCGATTTTCAAGCCATTAGGTTTAATATAAATTTCAGTCATATTTGTGATACAACATAGATTCGTTTTTTTACAATTGCAGACTACCGTTCAGTCGTCTGCAGCTGTCACTTTAAACCAGACTTTGACAGGACTGGACAGTCAACTCGTTTAAAGGAAGGAGTGAAACCATCACTTTTTAATTTTCCTGACAATCTTTGCAATATTTCACAAACACAACGCAGTGCCCACTAAATGATAATAAAGTGCACTATTAGAAATGGTTCCTATTGAATGAACCCTCATATAAACCTATAAAACATCAGTGTCACCTCCCTGATGTTAAAATGCACAATTCTATTAACAGAGAAGACATACTGTTTTCCTTAAACACCTGAAATCTTTGTTTAAATAATCACATTTTTAATGTATGTATGATATAAATAAAAAAATATATATAAGCAAATCAATCTATGTTGTATCACAAATATGACTGAAATTTATGTTAAACCAAACAGCTTGAAAATCAGTTGAGAATTCCCCGAGTTGTGGTGATTTTAATCGTTGATTGACCTCTGCCTCTGTTGACTAAAGTATAGTTTATGCTTCTATGTTCACGTTAACCCTACGCCGTAGCCTCACGCACACCTCCAATGACACGGACCGCAAGGGCTGTGATTGGTCCACTCAGAATGTAATTTCCGGCAGTTGCTTTTTCTGGTCTTAATGGCTGTACACGGCAAAGAGACTGTTATGGAAGTTTTCAATCGCTTCCTTCCTAATACCTCTGATGAGCAATGAAATAGAGAAACTTACTTTTTTTGCCGCCGGCTAAGTTTTTATTCTTCGTTGCAAGGAAAAAGATCAGTCCACACCATTCAGCGGCAATGGTATGAAAAGATACAAACAAAAGAAATACAGAGCATTTATACCTTTAGATGTGTAACAACATCTCCAGAGGGGGGCAGGATGCAGTCTTGATGATAATTAAGAAACAGGAGGTTAAAACAATTATCTTGTCTGAGTGTTAATTAAGAGGTAAATAGTTTAAAACAATTAGCGTGTCTGGGTGATACAAATGGTTAATCTGGATTGGAGAGTCTGTCAGTCCTGAGACATAAAATTTACCATCACAGCTCGTCAAATCGACCTGTTGACATTTGAAAGTATCGAAAGTGTATTTGTTCATCCAGGTCTTTCAGTGGGTGAACCAGTATTGTAAATTCACCCGTTCAGCCTCGGCCGGTCGTACAGACCACCTCCGCAAACGTCTTCTCTGTAGCCTGCGCTTCAACATTTGCAATTTAAGCATTTGTTCTTCACTATTCATGAGCTCCAGCTGCAAATACAGCTGGTGCACCTCGGTTGCCATCGTTTACTGTGACCGGAAGAAGAAGAAGCAAGGATTCGGCTATAACCTGAAACCACACAAACAGACAGCCTGACACCCCTAGCGGCATGGTGAATTACAGAGCAACGCTTTCCCTCAACGCAGAACTTCGAATGCCCGTGACGCAGAGGCTTAAAGTAGGGTTAATGCAGAAAGTAGACACACCTTTTTTTGGCACCAGATGGTGGCTGCATTGACGTATCGTTCCAATGGACAGCAACGTCAGAGGCGGCATCTACATGTTTATATCTACGAGTTGGAGCTACAGTCGGTGGCCACTGGTAATCTGGAAATGTTAATAGCAGGGATGTCCACATCCGGTCCTCGAGAGCCGGTGTCCTGCAGGTTTTAGACGTTTCCAAGGGCATAAGTTTGGTATTAGCTTTTGTAGGTACACTCCCCTCCCCACACAAACACATAGGGATAACAAACAAAAAAATTCAAAATTTTTTTTATATAGGACCAAATTACAACAATTGTCATCTCAAGGCACTTAAATAATGCAGTCCAATTCAAGCCAATTGGAATTCAATTAATTGTAATCATAATCCAATGAAATCCAATTAATTAATTTAAAAATAATCAAATTCATGCATATAGAACCAATTCAAAAAACAAAAATATTCTAGCTAAGGAAACCAACAGATTGCACCGAAATTTGTCTTCAGTCCAATCTCCCGTCCTGAGCGTGCCTGTGGTGACTGTGGAAACCTCTGGCAGAACCAGACTCAGGAAGGGTGGCCATCCGCCTCCACCAGCTGGGGTTTGAGAAGACAGAAAAGAGGGGGGAAAAACACCATAACACCATTCAAAGGATACCTGTTGGAACAGGGAAACACAAGTTAATAACCCCAATAATGTCACATGTACATAAAATCAATTGAGAATTTAAACAGGGGGAAAAATAGAGCAAAGTGAGGAAAGGTGTGACAGATGAGGTCCCCCAGCAGTCTAAGCCTATAGCAGCTTAACTATGGGATGTTTCAGGATTACCTGAGCCATCCCTAACTATAAGCTTTATCAAAAAGGAAAGTTTTAAGCCTAATCTTAAAAGTGGAAAGGGTGTCTGCTTCCCGGACATTTACTGGCAGCTTATTCCACAAGAGAGGGGCCTGATAACTGAAGGCTCTACCTCCCATTCTACTTTTAGAAACTCTGGGAACAACAAGTAAACATGCAGTTTGGGAGCGAACTGCTCTGTTAGGAAAATATCTTACAATGAGATCTTTAAGATATGATGGAGCTCGGTCATTAAGAGCTTTATATGTGAGGAGAAGAATCTTAAATTCTATTCTGAATTTAACGGGGAGCCAATGAAGAGAAGCTAAAACTGGAGAAACATGATCTCTCCTGTTAGTTCTCATCAGAACTCTGGCTGCAGCATTTTGGATCAACTGGAGGCTTTTCAGAGAATATGCCCAATAATAAAGAATTACAGTAGTCCAATATTGAAGTAACAAATACATGAACTAGTTTCTCATCATCACCCTGAGACGGGATGTTCCTGATTTTAGCAATATTATGAAGGTGAAAGAAGGCAGTCCCAGAAACCTGTTTTATATGTGAGTCCAATGATAAATTCTGGTCAAAAATAACTTCAAGGTTCCTCACTGTAGAACTAGAAGCCAAGGAAATACCATCTAGAGTAACTATATAACTAGACAATTTCTCCCTGAAGCACTCAGGTCCAGGTCCAAAGAATAACTTCAGTTTTGTCTGAATTTAGAAGCAGACAGTTCTGAGTCATCCAGGTCTTTATGTCTTTAAGACAGGCTTGTAGTCTGACCAACCTATTGGTTTCATCTGGTTTCATAGATAAGTACAGCTAAGTATCATCAGCATAACAATGGAAATTTATGCCATGCTGTCTGATAATGTTACCTCATGGAATCATGTACAAAGTAAAAAGAATTGGTCCAAACACAGAACCCTGAGGAACTCCATGACTTACTCCAATGTGTTAGGAAGATTCTTCATTTACAAGAACAAACTGGAATCTATCAGATAAATATGACTTAAACCAGCCTAATGCAGTTCCTTTAATCCCAATAACATGTTCAAGTCTCTGTAACAGATGCTGTGATCGATCGTATCAAATGCAGCACTGAGATCCAACGGGACAAGCACAGAAACAAGTCCGCTATCAGAGGCTAAGAGCAGATCATTGGTAACTTTCACCAGTGCTGTTTCTGTGCTATGATGCACTCTGAATCCTGACTAAAAGTCTTCAAACAGATTATTTCCATGTAAATGATCATTAAGTTGAGCTGCAACTATTTTTTCAAGAACTTTAGACAAAAAAGGGAGATTGGATATAGGTTGATAATTAGCCAACACTTCTGAATCAAGAGTAGGTTTTTTAAGTAAAGGTTTAATTACAGCAACCTTAAAAGTCTGAGGTACATATCCTGTCAACAAAGACAGATTGATCAAATCCAATATGGAAGTATTGATTAAGGGGAAAACCTCCTTGAACAGTCTGGTTGGGATTGGGTCTAACATACAAGTTGATGGTTTAGAAGAGACTATTGCTGTTGTTAGCTCAGAGAGATCAACTGGGCAGAAGCCGTCTGAATACATATCAGGTTCTAAAGATACTTCTAAAGCTGCTCTACTTGATGATACATCAGTGATAATAGTGGGAAGAATTCCGTTAATCTTCTCTGATAGAAACAGTTTTATTGATAAAGAATCTCATGAAATCATCACTGCTGAGAGTTAAAGGAATACATGGCTCAACAAAGCTCGGACTCTTTGTCAGCCTGGCTACAGTGCTGAAAAGAAACCTGGGATTGTTCTTATTCTCTTCTATCAATGATGAATAATAAGCAGTTCTAGCTTTACGAAGGGCTTTCTTATACGTTATTAAACTATCTTTCCAGACTAATTGAGACTCTAGCAGTCTCAGCTTTAAAGCAGCTGTGAATTATACCAAGGAGCCAACCTCTTCTGACTGATTACCTTCCTTTTCAGTAGGGGGAACATTGTCCAGTGTTGTACGCATTGAAGCTATAGTGCTGTCAACAAGAGAGTCAAGTTCTACTGGAGTAAAATTTAGGTAGCCGTCCTCTGTCATATCAGCACATGGCAGTGAAGAAAAGGATGATGAAATCAACTCTTTAAAGCTGGTTACAGCATTCTCTGACAGACACCTTCTATATGTGGAATTCTTCTCAGAAGCCGTATAGTCAAGTAATGTAAATTCAAAAGTTATTAAAAAATGGTCAGACAAGACAGGATTATGAGGGAACACTGTTAACTGTTCACTCTCAATGCCATAAGTCAGCACAAGGTCAAGGGTATGATTAAGGCAGTGAGTAGGTCTGTGAACACTTTGAGAAAATCCAATAGAGTCTAATATAGAATTAAAGTTAATATTTTGTGTTGTCATTTTCAACATCTACATGAATATTAAAGTCACCCACTACAATGACCTTATCTGTACTCAGCACTAACTGGGATAAAAACTCTGAGAATTCAGACAGAAACTCAGAATAAGGGCCAGGTGGACGATACACAACAACAAACACAAGAGGTTTTTGTGATTTCCACTTTGGGTGGGAAAAACTGAGAATCAGAGATTCAAAAGAGCTAAAACTAATCTTGGGTCTAGGACTGATTAGTAACCCTGATCTGAAGATAGCTGCCACTCCTCCTCCTCTGCCTGTGGTTGGAGGAACGTGAACATTTAAATAGTCAGAGGGAGTTAATTCATTAATGCTAATATGATCCTCCTGCTGCAGCCAGGTTTCTGTAAGACAAAATAGTTGTTGTTGTTGTTGACAAAATTGTTTAAAATTTGGATTTGCTCCTTTTGTGTTTTTTACAACTACAACTCTGCATCCTGGTCTCAACCCCGGGTTGTCATGTTTTTGGATGACTAATGAATTCGTCCATATTTCTAGAAATGAGAGCCGCTCCTTCCAAAGTGGGATGGATGCCGTCTCTCCTCATCAGACCAGGTTTTCTACAGAAAGATTGCCAATTATCTATGTAGCCCACGTTGTTTGCTGGACACCATCTAGACAACCAGTGATTGAATGAGGACATGCGGCTAAACATGTCGTCACTGGTCAGATTTGGCAGGGGTCCAGAGAAAACTACGGAGTCCGACATTGTTTTGGCAAAATTACACACCGATGCAACATTAATTTTAGTGACCTCCGATTGGCGTAACCGGGTGTCATTACCGCCGACGTGAATAACTATTTTACCGTATTCACGCTTATCCTTAGCCAGCAGTTTTAAATAGGATTCTATGTCGCCCGCTCTGGCCCCTGGAATACATTTGACTATGGTCGCTGGTGTCGCTAATGCCACGTTTGTGACTATAGAGCTGCCAATTACTAGGGTTTTGTCCTCAGCGGGTGTGTCGCTGAGTGGGGAAAATCTATTTGAAACGTGGACAGGTTGATGGTGAACCACGGGCTTGACTTTAGGACTATGACTCCTCTTCCTGACAGTCACCCAGCCACTCTTAAGTCCCGGCTGCTCGGGATCTGCTAGGGGACGACTAACAGAGCTAGCTACGCTAGGTGGCGCCACACTGGCTAAAGGGACAAAGCAAAGCCGCAAACCAGTAACTGTGTTCCAACACACACCAAATATATATATGTATATATAATAACATCATTCATCCCATCTTTAAAACATTCAGTTACAACAGGGGCAATAATTTTGTAATCATTATTTAATCATATAATTGCTTGCATATTATTGATTATTAAGGGTTCTTTGTCAGGCTTTGGAGTTAAAGTGATAAGCACTTGTTTCCTTGAGTGAGGGAGCTCCTCTGGACTGTGGCTTCAGTGCATTGGCAAGTAGAACATCAGTTTTCTTTGGGGAAAAAAATGATTAGACCAACTTTTTCCTGGTGCTTTATTAAGTTTAACATTTTCAATGCCCCACTTTACTTCTTCAATTGACAACTTTTCATAAAAAAAAGTGTCTAAAATCACCACAAACTTTTTTGACATCTTTCAGTGAGTTTATAATATAATATTCCCTATATTAGAGTTTATAATATAGGGACTCTGGTTATGACTCTCCACTTTCTAAAGGTTAGCATAAAAGTTTGATGCATATTTAGAAAAAATATATAGTCTTGTGTCACAGCTCGCCGGCGAGCGTCTGGTGGCCGAGCGTTTGGTAGCTGAATCTTGGGCTTGGTCAGGCTTAACCCAAAGAAGAATCAGTAAGCCACCTTCACGTGGGCCCACCACTCACGAGGAGGAAATTCGAGGTTGGGTGCATCGTGAGCTGGGCGGCAGGTGAAGGTGGGGACCTGGGCGTGCCAATCCCTGGCATTGCAAGCTGGCTTTTTCTCACATACAGAGGGAGGTTGGGGACATGGATTCTGAATGGATTATGTTCAGGCCCACCATTGTGGTTGCTTCCTCCAAGAGGTGTAGTCTGAGGGTTGATGGTGCCTGTTGTGGCTGTAACTGGAGGACCCGCTGGTGGATGCCAGTGGTGAGGGAAGCCGACAAACTTAAGAAGGAGACCTTTTGAGCTTGGTTATCCCGGGGGTCACCTGAAGCAGATGACAGGTACAGAGCAGATAAAAGGGCTACAACATTGGTGGTTGCTGAAGCTAAACCTCTGGTGTGGGAGGAATTCGGGGAGACTATGGAGAAGACTTTTGGTTGGTCTCATGGGTGTTCTGGCAAGCATGATTGTGCTTGGGTGGAGAACTGCTGACTCGAACTTAGGATACTGCCGAACAATGGTAGGAACACTCTGAGGATCTCCTCAATCCGGCTGGCATGTCCTCCACTGAGGAGACAGGTTCTGAGGATTTGGGGAAAGTTTTGTCCATCACCTTGGTGCAAGTCATCAAGGTCGTTAAAAACTTTCCCAGTGGCAAAATGCTGGGGGTGGACGACATTCGCCCAGAGATGCTAAAGGCTCTGGACATGGTCGGGCTGTCTTGGCTGACACGCCTCCTCAATGTCTCATTGGAGGTCTGGGTCAACGTCTATGAAAGGGCAGACCGTGGTGGTGGTTCCTATTTTTAAGAAAGGGGACCGGAGAGTGTTCCAACTACAGGGGAGAATCACACTGCTCAGCCTCCCCAGGAAAGTTTACACCAGGGTGGTGGAGAGGAGGCTCCGGCTGATTGTCAAACCTTGGATTCAGGAAGAACAGTGTGGCTTTGGCCCAGGTTGTAGAACGGTGGACCATATCATTACCCTTGCAGAGTTAGTGAGGGGATCATGGGAGTTTATCCATCCAGTCTGCATGTGTTTTACTGACTTAGAAAAGGCTTACAACCATGTTTCCAGAAGGGATTCTGTGGGATGGGCTGAGGGAGCATGGATACTGGAGACACTTTTATGAGCTATCCAGTCCCTATAAAAACAAACCAAGAGCTGTGTCGGCATTCTTGGCACTAAGTCGAACTTGTTTACAGTGTGTGTTGGACTCCACCAGGGATGCCCCTTGTCACTGATCCCGTTTTCATGGACAGGATCTCAAGGCGTAGTCGTAGAAGGCATCTGGTTTGGGAACCTCAAGGTCGCATCTCTGCTTCTTGTAGAGGATGTGGTTCTATTGGCTTCTTCAAGCCAGGACCTTCAGTGCGCACTCAAGCGATTTGCAGCTGAGTGTGAATTGGCCGGGATGAAAGTCAGCTCTTCCAAGTCCCGAGGCCATCGTTCTCAACCGGAAAAAAGTGGAATGCTCTCTCCTGTTTGGGGATGAATTCTTGCCTCAGGCGGAGGAGTTTAAGTATCTGGGATCTTGTTCATGAGTGATGACAGGTTGGAGCGAGAGACAAACAGATTGGGGTTTTGTCAGTGGTAATGATGGCGCTACTCCGGTCCCTTGTGGTGAAGAGGGAGCTGGGCCAGAAGGCGAAGCTTTCGGTTAACTGGTCCATCTTTGTACCAACGCTTACCTCTGCTCATAAAATTTGGATTGTGACCGAAAGAACCAGATCGCGGAAGCAGGCGACTGAAATGGGTTTCCTTAGGAGGGTGGTACGGCTCAGTCTTAGAGATAGGGGGAGGACCTCGGCCATTGTAGTGGTGTGTGTTTCTCCATGGTGTTTTCTGTTTGCTCAAGGTGCTCTTGATTCTTATCGGTCCAACAGCTTCCATTAAATTCAAAATTTTCAAGTTGAAATGATCCAGCAGTCCGTCAACCGACTGTGCGCTCTGTAATGGAAAATGAATTCTTATATGTATTGTATTGAGTTACTGTGTATAACCTGCAAATGATCGAGCTGCAAGGTACCACCCCGTCCTGTTTTTCTTAAATTCCTCTTTACAATGGTGGGCTTGTTATAATGAGATAGCTGCACTTTAAGGGGGAGGAAACTGATGGTTGGGGACGAAAGATAGAAGAATAATCAACTATACCCAAAGAGAGATGATGTGATAAGTGGTCAATATATATAAAGTGTTTTTGCCTCAGTTGACAGAGCAACTCTGTATTTTGTACTGTGTTGGTCTCTCTTGCAAGATATTATTATAAAAGCCTCTTATCTCCTCAGAAGAAAATAACTGACTCTGTGCATTACTAAAACTTCCCCCACAGCTCATTGTTGGTGACATAGCTATGGCCTCCCTAAATTGAGCACTTGTTTTCTCTTTAATGTACCTCTTCTTAACTGAGAAGCTGGTTCTTTGAACATTCTGAGTGACCAATAAATAAAATAAAATACAGAAATGGTCAGACAAGGCCAAATCAATAACCACAACAGAAGAAACATCAACACCTTTAGAAATGACCAGGTCCAGAATGTGACCTCGAAGGTGGGCCGGTTCTGTTACTTGAGGCCACAAACCAAAAATGTCCAGCACAGAAGAAAATTCTTTGGCATTACCATCCGTCATATTATCTATGTGAATGTTAAAATCCCCGGTCAAGATAAAATAGTTAAAAATCAGTCGAGATAACGGACAATAATTCAGAAAATTCATCAATAAAACTTGCACAGTATGCTAGAGGTGTGTAAATGATTAAGAACAGAATTTTAGGAACACCCTTTAAAATAAAACGAAGATATTCAAAAGAAGTGAAATCACCAAATGAGATCTCTTTACACTGGAATGTATCTTTCAATAAGGCAGCTTCTTTAAAGCAGCTTCTTGCCAACTTTCAACTTTCAATCGCTACAGACCTCCAAACTTCATGTGGCTTTCAGATTAGCTCAGGAACAGTGCATAGAGAGCTTCATGGAATGGGTTTGCATGGCTGAGCAGCTGCATCCAAGCCATACATCACCAAGTGCAATGCAAAGCATCAGATGCAGTGGTGTAAAGCACGCTGCCATTGGACTCTAGAGAAGTGGAGATGCGTTCTCTGGAGTTACGAATCACGCTTCTTCATCTGGCAATCTGATGGAGGAGTCTGGGTTTGGCAGTTGCCAGGGGAACGGTACTTGTCTCACTGCATTGTCACACTTCTAAACTTTGTGGAAAGCTTGCCCAGAATACTTGAAGCTGTTAGTGCTGCAAAGGGTGGTCCGATGTCATATTAAACCCTATGGATTAAGAATGTGATGTCACTTAAGTTCATACGCGTGTAAAGGCAGATGAGTGAATACTTTTGGTTCTGAAACGGGACTTTATTGGATTATTAAACACAGTGAGCTCGCTGAATGCAGCTGTATTCATCAGTGGACCTCTACCACCCGTCAGAGTAGGAGAGGAAAGATTCAGCAGGTTGTTGGCACTGAATGAATGAATTTTATGTGCTGACCACTCAGTGCATTTTATTAATCATTTTTAAATTTTTGGGAAACACAGGAATCTTTTTTTTTTTTTCTTTTTTTTAAGAAAAATGGATTTTATTTGAACAAGTCAGGGGTGAAACTGTTCACCTCCAACATATTCTATTTCCTACGTCATCCATCTGTGCTCAGTGCCAAGGCTGAGATAAACTCATAGAGAGGAACAAACAAATCCCAGCAGAAACCTTGGGGAGGAACACCATCTGCCCCCACCCGAGAGGAGCTTTGGAAAGGAGAGACATAAGAGGCAAGAAGAGGGGTCTTTATTTGCCCTCAACCCTCTCAACAGCACTAATGACCAGGACCAGGACCAGGACCTTCCCCTGCTCCCCAAACCCCTGACAGGTGACCGTGCGCTTCCCCTCACCTGAAATTTACTGAGGAGATGATGGAGCGGGTAAACGCTGGGCGTTGATCTACCTCCCAGCCCAATCCCTTTTTGTCCCCCATAAACCCCCCACCAGAGCGGCCAATGGTTCGCCACCGAGCCTCACCCCCACCAGAGCAGCCGAAGCGACGGAGCCCAGCCCCACCCCTTCCTGTCCCTCCACACCGCCATCATGTTCTGTCTCTGCAGTCTGATGTGTGGAGGGTCTGGGCTGCGAGGATTAGTGTTTATTAAAAGGTTTTAAAATTTCTGTACTTTTAGGTGACAGAAGGAGAAATGTGGCCCAGTCAAAACACAGAGAGTTGCACCCAAAAAGATCTTTAAATAAAGTAATCATACCTTGAGTGCCACAGACTGCTCCCAAACACGAGGGGGCAAATAATACCTCTAAAACACTTAAGTTGGCTTTATTAAATGTTAGGTCTTTAGCTGGGAAAACATTCTTAATTGATTATTTTATGTTTTTAACTGAAACTTGGTTAGACCCGAATAACAGCGCTGCTGTTGTCATTGAGTCGACCCCTCCTGGTTACAGTTTTATCAGTGAGGCCAGAGTGAGCAGGAGAGGAGGAGGGGTTGCAGTCTTATTCAATGAATCATTTCAGTGTCAGCAGTTATCTCCTGGAAGCTTTCAGTCCTTGGAATATATGGCTATACAGCTGAAGGCCTCACCCAGAGTCCTGTTTCTGAATGTTTATAGGCCCCCCAAATACTGTGCAGACTTTTTTGATGACCTCAGTGAACTGCTGTCTATGATCTGTGTTGATTTTGACTGTGTAATTATTGTTGGTGATTTTAACATCCATATGGACAACCCTCAGGACAGAGGGACTAAAGACCTGAGTAACACTCTGGACAACTTAACAGACGTAACAGAGCCCACGCACAATAGGGGGCACACTCTAGACTTACTGATCTCTAAGGGTCTGAGCATTTCAAAGATTGCTGTGTCTGATGTGGGCCTGTCTGACCATTCCTGTGTTTTCTTTGAGAGTACGATTTCAGTGCACACAAATGTCTCAATAGCAGTGATCTCAAAACGGTGTATAACTGAAAACAGTAGTAAGATCTTTAACCAGGTCTTCTCTTTAACACCTGCCCTGTCCGGGGTTCAGTCAGTGAGCTCGTCAGTAGCTTCAATACTAAAATGTTAAATGTTATGGATACTATTGCTCCCATGAAGGTGAAGGTTATATTTCTGTAAGGAACAAGTGTCCATGGCGAAATTCCACACTGGTGAAAAATGGGAAAAGAGAGTGTCGAAAAGCTGAGTGCAGATGGAGAAAAAATAATCTCCAGGTTCATTATGACATATATAAAGAAAAATTCACTCTTATAATTTACTACTGAGGAATGCAAGGAAATCCTACTTCTCTAACATCATTACCAAAAACAGTCTCGGGCCTTATTTGCTACAGTTGACAGGCTAACAAACCCTCCTGTGTCAGTGGAAACTGAACTCCATTCCACCATGGCCTGCAATGACTTTGCCAAATTCTTCCCAGGCAAAGTCCAAAATATTAGACAAGCAGTTGGTACATCAGCAGCAGGTTCAGCGTATGTACCGTGTCCACTGAAAACCGGTTTAAACACTATGACACTATTTCAATCCATTAACAGTAAAGACCTGGAGGACATCTTACGTCAGCTGAACTCCTCCTCTTGCTGTTTAGGCATCCTGCCAACAGGTTTTTTCAAAGGAGTCTCAAAGATTTTGGAGTCAGACCTGTCACTGATCGTGAACTTGTCCTTAATGTCAGGTGTGTTTCCAGAGCCACTAAAACAGCTGTAATTAAACCTCTGATGAAAAAGGACAATCTTCACAGGACACAAATGAACAACTACAGGCCCATCTCAAGTCTCCCATTTTTAAGTAAGATCATTGAAAAAGTGGTTTTTCAACAGTTTAATGACTTTTTAACACAAAATAACTGCTATAATACTTTCCAGTCAGGCTTTAGACAGCACCACAACACTGAGACTGCTCTGACCAAAGTGTTTAATGACATAAGTCTGAATACAGACAGTGGAAAAATGTCAGTCTTAGTTTTACTGGATCTCAGTGCTGCCTTTGATACAGTTGACCACAATATATTACTCAAACCACTGGAGAACTGGGCGGGTCTTTCCGGAACTGTACTTAACTGGTTCAAAACTAACTTGGAGAACAGGAAGTACTTAGTGTTAATAGGTAACTTTACATCTGAGCAGACAAAAAAAAATCACATGTGGAGTTCCCCAAGGTTCTATCCTGGGACCTCTTCTGTTTAACATCTACATGCTCCCACTGGCACAGATTATATAAAAAACAACAAAATAAACTTCCATAGCGATGCAGATGACACGCAGATATATATTACAATGTCACCAGGAGACCCAGGCCCTGTACAGGCCTTTGGTAAATGTATTGAGGAGATTAATGACTGGATGTGCCACAACTTTCTCCAGCAAAACAAAAACAAAACTGAGGTTATTGTCTTTGGAGCCAAAGAGAAACGATTACAGGTCACCACAGAGCTTCAATCTACACACCTAAAAACTACCAACCAGGCCAGAAATCTGGGTGTAGTGCTGGACTCAGACCTAAATTTGGAAAAACACATTAAGACAATAACAAAGTCAGCCTACTATCACCTTAAGAATATATCAAGGCTAAAAGATCTGATGTCTCAGCAGGACCTGGAAAAACTAGTCCACGCATTCATCTTTAGTAGGCTTGATTATTGTAATAGCATTTTTACAGGTCTACCTAAAAAGTCAGTTAGACAACTGTAGCTCATTCAAGAACTCAGCTGCTCGAGTCCTCACTAAGACCAAAACAGTGGAGCACATCAGTCCAGCTCTGAGGTCTTTACACTGGCTGCCTGTCCATCAGAGGATAGACTTCTGAAGTTCTGATGCTGGTCTATAAAGCTCTGAACCAGTATGAACCTTCATGACCCCTCAGGTCATCTCGATCCGATTTTTTATCAGTTCCCAGAGTCAGAACCAGATATAGAGAAGCTGCATTCAGCTTCTATGCTCCACATGTCTGGAACAAACTCCCAGAAAGCCTCAGATCAGCTGAAACACTCGGTGTATGTAAGTCGGGGTTGAAGACATCTATTTTCAGCTGCATTTGAATAAAGCTCCAAATGAGCTTGAGTTCATACGTAATTGTATTTTAACTACTGATTTGATCATTTACGTTATGGCTGCAACTAACGACTATTTTGATAGTCGACGAGTCATAGATTTTTGAAAAATTATCGACTAATCGGTTAATTACTAATTAAAACAATCCAAAACTGAAAAAGGACACATTCAAACCATATTATATCTTGACATTTAACATTAACAGAAGATGCTAAGAAGACTGCTGCCAGTAATGCACCAACAGTCAAATCAATATCAAAAAGTGAACAAGTGAAAAAGAATACAGCGTGGTTGTAACTTTGGACTGTGAAGTTGAATATTACAATTTTTATGTTGCATTTTAATGTTAAAATCCAAGACAAATCTGCTCATTTAGCTAGCAGGCTACGCTAACAAGCTAAATATCTAAATACCATGGTGAGTCTGTCTCCCAGAGCTCCAACTTGCTTCCTCTTCAAATGTTCATCCCTGACAGACGTGCTCCCCTGATACGTGAGGTCTGCTTTACAAAACTTGCAGGTAATCTATTTTTTTCTGGGTGTCAAGGGTGACCCAGACCCAGACCCTGGACACTTTTGGACGAGAGGACGATAATTCAGCCACAGCCATTTCATTATGTTTATACAGGTCATCTCCAGCTATTATTTACTGTAACACGCATGCATCTATAAGCAGAGATAGGCAGGAAGTGAGATGACTCACTCCGTACGAAAAATGACATTCAGCTTGACAGAGTGAAAAAGATGTGTGACGACGTAAACGACAATTATCGACAATGAAATACGTCGGCGACTAATTATGTTATCGATTTTTGTCGACAACGCCGACTAATCCTTGCACCCTTAATTTACATTTTTATTAGTTTATTTTATCTTATCTTTCATATATAATTTTATTACATTTTTATTCAATCTTCTCTTTATTGTTCTGATTTCATCTATTGTTCTAATTTATTTTTTGTTTAGATTTTAAATCATGCTTTTTATTTAATGTCTCTATGAAGCACTTTGAATCACCTTGTTGTTAAATTTTGCCATATAAACTTGCCTCGTGTATCATCCAATTCCCGTTGCAGTTTGTTAATATGTGATAAGTCATCATGATCGTCATCTAACACATTTAACGTAATGTCTGAAATAGTTTTTATATTAATATTATTTTTTTCTCTTTTCTTTTTGGCCATATCCTTGCTGAATTAGATTTCCCTGTTTCAAATATTGTTTAATGAGTCTTTTGACAGATTTAGTAAATCCTATTAGATAGTAATGAACCATGTAATTTCCAGTGACTGAAAACCTTTTGGGATATTATTTTGAGTAATATAGTTTATGGTCAGCCATTATGGAAGGACCAATTCAACCTCAATTACATTCATTTCCATATCCCTTTCAAAAAGCCAGAGGTCAATCCAAGAAAAAAGAGAAAAGTCTTCATTGTTCCAGATGTATTATCAAATACTGTGTACTGTCAGTTCTCCAGATGTCCAGTAAGTTTGTCTGGCTGCAAAAATTAGTTTAAGATGGTCTCTCCATCTTTCAATTGTGAAGGGTGTCGGTCCCAACTGTTGTGAGCAAGTCATAGTGAAAAATCCACCTAATACAGACCGAGATAAGGGGCATTTGTTTGTGAGGCAGTTAACAATATCTTACATTTCTTCCTATAAACAACTCAGAGCAAGCGACAATGTGTCAGTTAAATAATGGCCCCCACACTAAAAACAGTTAAGAAGACTGGAAGAAAAGTTAGTTGATGTGTTACATTGTCACTGCAAGAACGTGTGAGAAGGTTGTTATAAGGATCATGGTTGTCTATACTGTGAAGTTCTAGATATTAATAGCCTTTTTTCTGCAAATATGTTTGCATGCAATGTAAAATTCCACACAGAGGTGGTAACATATCAGCTCGGTTTGGTTCGATGATTCAGTCAGTGGGGTTACATGGCACTGTAAAGAATCGGATTAATGCCTAAATTACAGTAAGACTGAGTTATTAAGTTCATGTATACACTTTGGTTTGACTAAAAATTTGACCGGATCGGGTTCCTCGCAGTCGATTTAAGACCCTGAGATAACTCGGTTGATAGTCGCACTAAACATGCTTGTATACGGTTAACTTTGTGTTCTGCGCAGGCTCATGACCCGGAAGTCAAAGGAGACAATTGGCGACGGCGTTGATCCTCCATAATCATCGCAACCAAGAGCGCCGTTGTGCATCTTGGTTGTGCCATAACCAGCTCATCACAAACGAAATGTAGAGGGACGTAGCTTCATCGCGCTCTTCGTTCGCCATCTTTCTGAATGCCTGAGTTTGTTGTTGTTGGTGGTGAAGACGTCAACAGGAAGTGGCTCTATTAGCGATAGTTGAAATGGGTACAGCGCCACCTATCGTACCGGGGTATGACATGCTTTGTGCCAGTGATTCCATTCATTCACCGCCATATATCTGAGGATAATTACCCTCAGATAAGGAGCAGAACCAAACTATAGCTGTAATCCAGTTAATCCTGATTATAGTGTGTTGAGTGTGTTGCAGCATATTTGTTGTGGCTCCGGGGGAAAGGGCCCTTCTACTCTCACTTAACTTTAACTGCTTTCTTATTGGTTCTTTTTGTTGTTATTTTCTAAACAAGGGAGAAAAATAACCAATAAAAAAAATTCACTCAATTCACTATATTTTCTTATGAATGTTGTTAGTTAAATAAAGACCCTGACAATTACATTGGCTTCCATACAGAAGTCACTCCAACGCTCATCTGGTAGACCAGCATCATCTCATCACTTCAACCAAAAAGAGGAAGAGTGGGTAGCAGGTAGATACCTGATGTGACAAATTATATAAAAGAGAATAATTGCTAAAAATATGTAGATTCAGAAATAAGTGGCACTATATTAATCAAGATAAAAGTTAATAAAAATAAAAAAATAAAAAAAATGCAGTGAATAAAAATAGACCAAAATTAAGTAAATTAACTAAATTTAATTGAATATACTTTAGAAGTAGTAAAGGAAATAAATCTTGAAATTTAAAAACACGTCTCTCTGTGGTTGATATAAAACAAGACATAAATTGTTATCTAAAAGTGATGCTAAAAGAAATTAAATTGTCATTACCTTTCTATAGAATTATTGGACAATGTTAGTTACAAATTGATTAACATAGTATAAGATGCATTACTTAAACTCATCACAATGTTTTACAGGTTTGTTTTAAAATGTCAAGACACCCTTACTATGGCACAAATCCCTTATGTATGATGAAAATGTAAAGATAACATGAAAATGAGTATATTCGTAAACCACTACTGTCAACACACCTGCAACAACTTCCTGAGATATTCATAAGCTGATCTTTCCAGAAACAATATGTTGATATAGAGTTGAAGTTAAGAGAATGCAATCTTTCTGAGAGACATCTAAGAAGTACAGAGGATCCCGAGTGGCATGTGGATTAAAACCCTCCTGGACCAGCTTCAGCTTCTGCTGTTTGAAGGTCTCTGTCACATCTAGTGATGTCTGAAAACAGGTAGAACCTTAAATTAACCATACAACCTCATACTTTATAATGTTTTTAAGGTTAAGAACTTGCATGACTCACTTGTATCCTGAGGAACCAGGGCCAGGCGTATGCAGGAAGTCTTTTCACTAAGTGGTCGTAGAGCTTTTTTCCATCTAATTTGAGATCCTTTTTTAACACAAGAGCAGCCATACCTGCTCGACCTTCATATCCTGCACAAACAGATAAGAAAAAGTCACCAAGTTGACATATCCATGACGTTAAATCTGTTCTGAAATAGAAAGTTCTGAAAACATTTTCTCACAATGACCTGTAACCTGAAGAAGAACTGTGATCATGCTTCATGAGGCGTGGTTTCAATAAAAAGACATGTTAGCAACCAAATAGAGCCCATTCAAAATACTTAATCACATTAGTATTTAGTTTAATTCATTTTAGTTATTTGTAGAGCATCACACTTTAAACATGCAAACGTTTTGATCCAGTCTCATATCTTTCTGTTTCCTTCCAAGCAGCCAGACTTTCCTATAATCTTTAAAGTGGACCTGTTCAATAGTTCTCCAGCTTTCTGAAGATCTTTCAGAGTTTTTCTTTGGGCATTCTGTTTTTTCACTCATTTTCAGTCCAGTCCTTGCACCTGACCATTTTCAAAGGAATTAACCTTTAGAATGGTGATGAAACTCGAGAAAAAAGTTACAGATTTTCACATATCTTAAGAAAGAGGAAAAAATCCAGCAAAGACCTGACACAGGACCTGAGAGATGCATCTGGACCTTCAGCTGATCCATCTACTGTTGGCCCAAGCCTCATCAGAAATTGTCTCCAAGAAAACACCCTTATGAAAAAATAAACTCATACCAATGTTCTCTGATAACAATTTTTAAAAAAATATGGCATGATAATGTAAATGTGACTTGTATGTCCTGCGAGCAGCTAAAAGCTAAATATGACTTGTCCAACAAACACTTCCTTTGTTATTTACAACTGAGAACATTCCTGACAAAAAGCTGGGGGGAACAAATGACACTGCCTAACCTGACAAAGATGGAGGAAATATTTCATAATTAGCAAAGATTCAAAGTATTATATTAGCCAGGTGTATTTAACAATGATGGAGGAGTATCCAAAACGAAACATAAACCGATCAAGAGAGAGGTGGGAGTCTAACTTATGGGCAATACAATATGAGGACCTGTGGTCTAGCTTGTGCCAGAATAGCTTATTTGCCACTATAAATACCAGATTCAAACTGGTCAACTAATATTTTCTTCAGCAACTTTACCTCCTCCCTCAAAAATTACACGGGGACAATTCCTCAATCTGGTGGTATTGCTGAGGGCACCATGGTTCTAGATTGCACGTGGCAATGTACTAAAGTTTCAAAATGTTGGTATGATATATGCCACATGCCGACTAAAATCATAAATACACCTATTCCATTAGATCCAGGACGAACTCCTGGATGCTTCCGTCAATACTGACGGTGCACCTGCTCGGGTTCATTCATAATAGGAACTCTTTCTTTAACCTTAGACGTTTGTTCAATGGGCTTTACAATGTCTCCTCCTCTGACACCCATGAAGGTGTGATATCATTAGATGCCGAAAAGGCATTTGACAGAGTTGAGTGGGAATATCCCTTCCATGTCTTGAAGAAATTTGGTTTTAAGAATATTTTCATTTCATGGATTAAGTTTCTTCTATTCAGCTCCACAGGCCTTAATCAGGACGAATAATATCCAGTCAGAGTATTTTTGCCTATATCGCTCTACTAGACAGGGTTGCCCTTTGAGCCCTCTATTATTTGCAATCACTATTGAACCCCTCTCGATAGGCCTTAGGTCCAACCACCTTATTACAGGCATATTTAGAAATGATACTCAGCTGAAAGTTTCCCTTTATGCAGATGATCTACTTTTATATGTTTCCAACTTGCCTGTCTCAGTTCCTGCTGCTCTTGCCACTCTTCATTCATTTGGTCAGATATCTGGATATAAATTAAATTTAAACAAAAGTGAGATATTTCCCATTAACCCCGCTGCTAAGAAGTATCTCCTGGAAAACTTTCCCTTTAAAGTTGCTCAGTATAGTTTTTTATATCTTGGTATTCAGGTTACGCACAAATTTGAAGACCTCTGTAAAGCTAACTTTGCCCCCCAATTGACCCGAATCCAGAAAGACTTTAAACGATGGTCTCTGCTTAATTTGTCTTTGATTGCACGTGTCAACTCTGTTTAAATGAATGTACTCCAAAGACTCTCCTACCCGTTTCAGTGCATACCACTCATCCTCCCTCAGTCTTTATTTTTTTCGTAAACTAGATAGCCTAATTTCTGAATTGATCTGGAATCAGAAGGTTCCGAGGCTGCGCAAACAATATTTGCAAAGGCCGAAGCCACTGGGAGGGCTGGCCCAGCCAAATTTTAGGTTCTATTATTGGGCCACCAATATCAGGATTCTTAAGCACTGACTTTAATGTGAGGCTTTTGACCCTCCGGCATGGCTGGTTATGGAGGCGAATTCAGCAAAACCAGTGACCTTGAAAGCCCTAGTGCACTCCCCTATCCACTTCTCCACTTTTCCCTACACCAAGAATGTGCTTGTTAAGACCTCACTTAAGATTTGGGTCCAATTTAAGCGCCACTTTGGCCTACAGACATACTCATACTCACCACTAACAGCCAACCATGGTTTTCCTCCTCTCATAGACAGTGCTTTCTTAAGGTGGACAAATGTTGGTATTCATAACTTCAAAGATCTGTATATTGATAATCTTTTTGCGTCTTTTCAGCAACTTTTAGCTAAAGTCTCACTTCCTAAGCAGCACTTCTTTAGATATTTACAAGTCCGCAGTTTTGTTCAGGACCCATTCCCTAACTTTCCTAATTTACTCTGACTCTGCTTTAGATGGCTCCAAGTTGTCGCCTCTGCTTTTAGGCATGTTCAACCATACGATGCTAAGCTCGGGTCTGTCGCCTATCTTAACAAATATCTTAGCAAATATTTTGCTAATCCCAAAGCCGTGCCGTAACCCCCAGAAGGTGTCATCATATCATCTGAATTTCTTATTATCCACTGAAACCAAAATTCTGGCCAATAGACTTAGTGTCAGAAAAGTTTGCTTATTATCATTAAATAAAAGTCACAGCCAAAGAGGCCATTTCATATCAAAACTTCACAAGGAGAAGTTGGGAGACAAAGAGAGCTGTGTTTTAAGAAGGAATGTTGTCTCCCCACTGATTGTTATCTTTATAGCTCCCCAAATAAGTAGATGCCTCCAAACTAAGGAGATATGCCAGACCTGGGCACATAGGGGATTGTATGTATGTGTGTGTGTGTGTCACCTAATAAAAGAGCAAGGGAGGCAACCACTCGTTGGAGAACTCTTGTGAATCTGCAGAGAGAAGGTTCGTGTGTTGTTCTCCCCTTGCAAGTAAAATTCTGAGGCCTCTGAGGGATTTCTTGGTTTCACACCGTTGTCTGTTAGTTAATTTTTCTAACACTTAGAGAATGTATATGTTCCATTATACATCCAGAGCAAACCGGCTTTATACCTCGTAGACATGTATTTCAATGTACGCCGCCCCTTCAACACCTTATATTGCTAGCATTCAGGAGAGGCAGTTGTTCTCACTGGAACGTGTGTTTGATCAAGTAGAGTGGCCCTAAATGATGTCTGTGCTCAAAAAATTTGGATTCAGACCCTCCTACATGAAATGGATTGAAATAATTTATTCATGTCCGACCGCATCGGTTATCACTAAGCAGAATATCTCCCCTCCATTTGCAGTTCACTTTGGGACCCATCAAGGTTGCCCCCTCTCCCCCTTTTTGTTTGTGATTATCATCGAACCACTTGCTGATAGTATCAGACAGATTGACTATCTGACTGCCAGACCACAGTATGTCAGGATGGTGAGATGTGTTTCTGGAACACTGGAATACAGTACTTGGGCTCCACAGGGTACTATTTTGGCTCCTTGTCTTTTCACCCTGTACACATTGGACTTCAGGTACAACTCAGAGTCCTGCCATATACAGAAGTATTCTGATGATACGGCTGTTGTGGCATGTGTGTGCAGTGGACCTTGTGGAGTCCTTCAATGGCTGGTCCAAAAATAACTGTTTGCTCCTGAACACTACCAAAACCAAAGAGCTGGTGGTGGACTTCAGGAGATCTAAAACTCCATACCAGTTAGTCTGCATTCATGGAGGGGAGATAGAGACTGTTCAGACCTGCAAATACCTCGGGGTGGTGCTGGATAATAAACTGGAGTGGTCTGCCAACATAGAAGCAGTGTACAGGAGGGGCCGTCCTGAGATGGCTCAGGTCTTTCAATGTCTCAAGTGACATGATGTGCATATTTTATCACACTATCATTGAGAGTACTGTACTGTTCTATGCTGTTGTCTGCTGGGGGAATTGCACTACAGACAAAAAGTGTAGGCGCCTAAAAAAGGCAGGTTCTGTAGTAGGTAGAAGACTAAACCCTCTCAGTGCTGTGGTGGAGCAACGGATGAGGATGAAATTATATTCTGTTTTGGAGAACAATAAACATCCTCTCCACAGCATCCTGACAGGACAGAGGAGCAGCTGCAGTGAGAGGCTGCAGGACTGAGAGGTTCAGGAGGTCCTTTGTCCCCAAAGCCACAAGGCTTTTTAACAGTGACTGCTGACACATTTTTCTCTTCCATCCATCCATTCATTATCTGCCATTTCTCTGGTGTTGGGTCGCGGGGGCAGCGCTTGAGCAGAGGAACCCAGACGTCCCTGTCCCCGGCCACTTCCTCCAGCTCTTCCGGGGGGACCCCGATGCGTTCCAAGGCCAGCCGAGAGAGATAGTCTCTCCAACGTGTCCTTGCTCTTCCCCGGAGTCTCCTCCCAGTGGGACGTGCCCGGGAAAACACCTCACCAGGGAGGTGTCCAGGAGGCATCCTAACCAGATGCCCGAGCCACCTCATCTGGCTCCTAATGTAAATTGACTGGTAAATCGAGAGCTTCGCCTTCTGGCTCAGCTCCTTCTTCACAATGACGTGTCAGTGCAGAGCCCGCAACACTGTGGACGCCGCACCGATCCACCCGTCAATCTCCCGTTCCATTCGTCCCTCACTCGTGAACATGAGATACTTGAACTCCTCCACTCGGGGAAGGATCTCATTCCCAACCCTGAGAGAGCATTCCACCCTTTTCCGGCTGCTAGTTTCAGACAGATTGACCATCTGACTGCCAGACCACAGTATGTCAAGATGGGGAGATGTGTTTCTGGAACACTGGAATGCAGTACTGGGGCTCTTCCAGGTTTTTCTCATTGTAAATGTTCAAAACTAATAACTTGAGCTACTTGACTACTTTTAAATTGCCCCCACTGGGGGATGAATATAGTATTTTTCTATTCTAAAAATACATTCACACATCAAACACTTATTTTGCACAATAGGACCACTGAATATGAAGTAGTATTATAAATCACTGTTTAACACAGAGATTGCACTGACCTGGTATAGAGACACCATAGATGGTGGCCTCCTGGATGAAGTCAAGAAGACCTAAAACCTCTGACACCTCTGTGGTGGATACATTCTCTCCTTTCCATCTGTTGAACATGAGATTAGATGCTGTTAAACCTTGTCCAGTCTGCAAAATTAAGGGGAGTTCAGCTGATTAATATTTGTAACTTAACCCTTCCATAAATTGATTTGATGAATTATTATGAATTAGCAAATGTTGCCACTTTAAATTAGATTGTAATTTTTTTTTAAATAGTAATAGTAATAGTTCAAATTATTATCTATGTTTGACCTACAGTATATATAACCATAAAAATATGATCAAAACATCTATAAGTGCTTTCCATATATGAAGAATATCTAACAATTCTATAATTACCTTGTACTTACCTACCCCCTCTATCTTTGCACTTTATCTTTCTGCACTTCCTTCTATGCCTGCACCCTATCTCTACTCTGTCACCTCTGACAAAGTTGGACAAGTGGGTTCCTTCTATGTAGTTTATTGTTAGATTTTTATATAGCTTGTTATATCTTCATTTGTAAGTCACTTTGGATAAAAGCGTCTGCTAAATACAGAAACATAATCAATATGCCAAAAATCTGAAAAAAAAATCTAATTTTAAGTGTCAGACAATGACGCAGAACGGCTTTTCACATCATAACATCAAATGTTATTCTGCCTCATCTATAGACAGTGGTGGTTAAACTGTGTAACCTTTAGATTTTTTTATATAAATCATACAACCATAATTCCAAAGAAGTTGGGACACTGTAACATACAAACAGAAAGAGAATGCATTTCAAATTAAAATATTTAATTCACAATAACACATCTAAAAATATAAAATGTTGAATGGTAGACATTTTACTATTTCAAAAATGAAAAAAAAAATAAGCCCATCCGGAGTTTGATGGGAGAAGGATATCTAAAAAATGTTGGGACAGGGCCATGTTTACCACCAAACAACATTCATCCATCTGTCCATCCTCTATACCGGCTAAATCCAATTCAAGGTAAAGAGACTGAGGCCTATCTCAGTTGCCTTGGACAAAAGGTGAGGTACACCATGGACGGGTTGCAGCTGTGTAGCATTCCCTTGTTATAAATGGCTTTGCTCTTAGACATTATGTATACATATTCTGTATTTTTCTAAATAAGCCATGTTCCTATTTTGTACTTTTCCACTCTGCTCATACTACGCAATATATGTCCTTGAATGGTCCAGGACTTTAAGATGCCGTAACGGGACTAAATAACTGGGTCAAATGAAGCTTCTCTATCAGGTCAGATAGGTCTGGTACATTAGATACACGCCTAAAACACTCACAGACACACACACTTTGTTTATCACATCCAAAGAACATGACGAGAACGGTGGTTGGCCTGTTCATGTCACTAAAAACTGGCCAATAATACTCAGTCGAGTGCAAGTACAACCTCTGCGAGAGAAAAGGTGAACATAAATATGAAATGTTTACGGATTTCGGGCTGACGGATTTTGTTCGAGAGCTCTGTCACTCTGAGTCCAGCGCTGCCAAACTTTACATGTAACCACTAATAAATACTTTAACTTAAGATTTCTCCAGCTTGTTCTTGGGCTTCCAATGAAAGAATCAGGCCAACACCCTCTTCTTTTAACAAAATCTGTAAACATCTGGAACTGAGAAGATTTTTGTCTTTGTTCAGCCTGTCAAACCTGGCATAGAAGGTGTTAAGGCTGTCTGGGAGGGTGGTACCTAGGCCCCTAGGAGGTCTGTGGTTGTTATGGCTCTTCTATAGTTTGTCACAGCCTGGATTCTGTCACATGCTGGTGGTTGATGTTGTAGCTTTCAAGTTTCTGGGAGTGAGCCCTTTTTTCTGCTCTGATGGCCTATCTGCAGCTCGTACCGGGCTCTCTTGTACTCCTCTTGGTCTCCAGACTTGAAAGCCTCACACCTGAGTTTCTGTTTTATGTCCCCATTAAACCAGGGTTTTTGGTTGGGGAACATACACACGGTCCTTGGAGGTGCACATATGGACGTGCACCAGCTGATGTAGTCGCTCACAGTCTGTATTCATGGATGTCGTTAGTAGCCTCTTTGAAAGTACTCCAGTCTGTGGCCTCTAAGCACCTGTGCACCATCAGTCCAGGTGTTAACGGTTCTGACTGTGACTTGTTTTGTCTTGAGCCTTTTATTGTAGACTGGTTTGAGTCGGATTGCCAGGTGGTTAGCCTTTCCAAAATGGGATTTTGGTTCAGCTGAGAAGGCGTTTCTGATGTTGCTGTGGCAGTGATCCAGTGTTTTATTTCCCCTGGGGGGGGGGGGTTCACAAACTGATGCAGTTTAGGCATGTTTTTCTGGAGATTGGTTAAAGTCTCCCAGAATACTGACAGCAGCATCAAGAGAAGTGTTTTCATGCTCACTGATCAGGTCATGCAGCTCCCTCAGTACAACCTCCTCCTTGGCGGGGGGTATATACCCAACACGCACAATAATACATTGCAGTTCTCTGGGCAAATATAATGGTCTTAGCCTTAAAGTCAGATGTTCCACATCTTCAGAACAAGATTTTGAGATGATCTTACAGTTACAGCACCAGGATTGTTTGACGAGTACAGCCATTCCTCCTCTGCAATTCTTGCCGCTTTCCACAGCACATCGGTCCTCTCTGAAGACAGTGTTACCCTCTGGTATTACTGCCTCATCGGGTGTCCTCTCCCCCAGCCAGGTTTCACAGAAACACAGTATGGAGCAATCCTGAATGTCCTTCTGCGTGGAAGTCCAAGCGTGCAGTTCATCCATTTTATTTTCCAGAGACTGAACATTTGCAAACAGTATGATCAGGAGGGTTAGCCTTCCATTGCTAACCAAGCGCCAGAGCCTTCAGTCCCCTCCTCCCTGTCTGCTGCGTCTCCACTTCAGCCTGTTGCTCTCAGGAGAGCTCCCTGTTGGGGGCCAGCCTAGTGTCGAGTCAACATAGCATGTTAGCTTAACGTAGGACTGAGAAGAAAACAAAGAAGTAACTGGACTCTGATAGCTCTGCAATGTCGCCCTCTGAGGAGCGCCATCTTGGATTGATAGATTGTGAATAAAATATTGGTTTGAGGTTTGACAATAATTCTGTTCTTAGTTGTTAGAACTTGTTAGTAAATGGGATTGTATACTTTCTGTACAGTCATTAGTTTAAATATTCCCTAAAGCATCAGATTTGTCACCTCGGTCTATCAATCTTTTTTTCTGTCCAACACCCACAGGAAAGGAGACTTGCTTACTGACACCAAGGCCGACCTCTCCCTCAGATTTCAAAGGGATGCAGTGACTTAAGTAAAAGAGACCAATATTTCATGTTCCTAAAGCACCACCCACAGGATACTACAATGGAAACAGTTGTAAGCTTTCAACAAGCCTACAGAGCACATATAGACTGATTGAACAAACATATACTCTCCTGTATCCTTAAGTAGGTAAAGTTGCCTTCGGAGTCTTACAAGCTACCAAAGTTCAGTTGGACTCCTTCAAGTTGTTGGCTACCCTAACCTCAGGTGTCCAACACTGGATCTGGGGATTACCGCAACAACAGGCACAAAACCCCTATGTGGCCACAGCTCCATACAGTCACATCAGTAAGGTGAGGTGAGCCTGACTATATCTAGTCAGTATCTCTCTCAACCTCCAGCAAAAGTTTGTGATAATTCCCCATCAGTGAAGTGACATTCCATTTCCCCGTCAGCCAGTCTTAAGCCTAGTTTATGCTTCTGCGTCACAGACCCGTATGCCGTAGCCTGACGCGCACCTCCAAAAAAATCCTAACGACGCGTCGCATTGACGCGGACCGCAAGGGCTGCGATTGGTCCGCTCAGAACGTAATTTCTGGCAGTTGCTTTTACTGGTCTTAATGGCAGTACAAGGCGAAGAAGCTCGTCAAATCGGCCCGTTGATATTCGAAGGTATCGAAAGTGCATTTGTTCATCCAGGTCCCTCAGTTGGTGAACCAGTGTTGTAAATTCCGCAAACGTCTTCTCTGTCACCTGCGCTTCAACATTTGCAATATAAACATTTGTTATTCAATACTGATGAGCTCCAACTGCGAATACAGCTGCTCCACCTCGGTTGCCATTGTTTACTGTTGTTAACTGTGACCGGAAGAAAAAGCAAGGATTCGGCCATTCGGCTATAACCCCTGAAACCACACAAACACATAGCCCCACACCCCTAGTGGCATGGTGAATTGCAGAGCAACGCGTTCCCTTGATGCCAAACTTTGAATGCTCAATGACGGCATCACGTCCTATGCCGTTGACGTGACGCAGAAGCATAAACTAGGCTTTAGAAGCCAGGAATCAGATTGCCAAGGTGTCTGCCTCAGACTTGGCTTCTAGTTCTACAGTGAGGAACCTTGGAGTTATTTTTGACCAGAATTTCTCATTGGACTCACATATAAAACTGGTTTCTAGGACTGCCTTCTTTCACCTTCGTAATATTGCTAAAATCAGGAACATCCTGTCTCAGGGTGATGCAGAGAAACTAGCTCATGCATTTGTTACTTCAGGATTGGACTACTGTAATTCCTTATTATTGGTCTGTCCCACATATTCTCTGAAAAGCCTCCAGCTGATCCAAAATGCTGCAGCCAGAGTTCTGATGAGAACTAACAGCAGAGATCATGTTTTTCCAGTTTTAGCTTCTCTTCATTGGCTCCCTGTTAAATTCAGAATAGAATTTAAGATTCTTCTCCTCACATATAAAGCTCTTAATGACCGAGCTCCATCATATCTTAAAGATCTCATAGTTGGATATTTCCCCAACAGAGCACTTTGCTCTCAGGCTGCAGGTTTACTTGTTGTTCCCAGAGTTTCTAAAAGTAGAATGGGAGGCAGAGCCTTCAGTTATCAGGCCCCTCTCTGTGGAACCAGCTGCCAGTTTGGCTTCAGGAAGCAGACACCCTCTCTAACTTTAAGATCAGGCTGAAACCTTCCTTTCTGATAAAGCTTATAGTTAGGGATGGCTCAGGTGAGCCTGAAACATCCCATAGTTAAGATATTATTGGCCAAGACTGCTGGGGGGGCCTCTTAAGTCACACCGCTCAAGTCACACCTTTCCATACTTAAACATTCAACTGAGCAATATACTGCTTAGCTTATGCAATAGCCAGGCATTCAATATTTCTACATGTTAATTTTTTAAGTTATTATTTATTTATCTCTTTATACGAGTCTGCTGTGCCTTTTTTTAACCTGCCGTTAGTTGATATTTATTGCCTGTTTTTAATCTTTTAATTGTCTTTGTTAGCACAAAATCTGAGTGTTCTACTTAAATTTTGTTGTACTTGTACAATGACAATAGATATATTTTGATTCTGATAAACCGAAAGGCTTTTGTCACAAACGGATATATATTCTGGGATAATTTTCTTTAAAAATTAAATTGGTTAACAAGCTTTCTGTGTCTTTTCTGTTAAAAACATGCTCATCAGTGCCTTATCCTGATTGCCCTAAATGGTGAGACTTATTAATGAATTAGCAACAAGCAGACAGTATCTTGAAAAGATTGGTAAGTTAAATTCTCTTTTCTGTCCTGATCTAGCGAGAATACCTCTCAAATTCAAACATTCACAGAAAGAGAAACTGCAACTTTAGCCTTTCTGTTTTTCCAAACATACATGAGTTAAAAAGCACATATGAAACAACACTGTGCAGTCAGTTGTTGGATGCTGAACAGTGGTTTCTGCTAAGTGTGACACCAGCACAAACATTGACATTGAGTATGATCATTCTCAGTTGCTAAGTGAAACAAAAATTCCTTAACAAATCTGTGTGAGCAGTTTTAACTATACAGACAATAATGGTACCTGAATGTGTCTCCAATGCGGTCACGAAAATAAAGAAAATCCCTGTCATCTTGCAACAGAAGATCTCCAGTGTTGAAATACACATCCCCATCTTTAAATACATCCCTGAGCAGCTTCTTCTCAGACTGCACCTTGTTCCCAGCATAGCCCAAGAACTGATTCATTGCTGTTAGGGGAGTTATCAAGATCCCTTCCTCACCTGTGCACAGAATAGTTATGTAGACTTAGTGGACATATTTTCTCTACTAAAACCATGTATCGAAGAACAATTACCTTAATTTAAAAGGATTAGCTATTAATTTACCTGTCTGTACTTGTACGCATCTTCCAGAGTTTGTTCGGACAGGCTCAGTTGTTTCTGGATCATATCTCAAGAGTTTGAAAGGAAAAGAGAGCTGAAAAAAAGGAGAAAAAAAAACAACTTTTTGACTAGATGAGATGCACCTTCCTATCCTCCTTTGGGTTCCTTCTCCATAAACCATAACAATAAAATATTTTAATATCAATATTATTTTATTGTCATGTCACAAGTCACATGAAATTACTCTCTGTATTTGATTGGCAAATGTTGCATAAACATTCACATGGTCACATACTCCGATGACATACACCATACACAAGAGCGGTGGGCAGCCAATCACAGCGTCCGGGAGTACAGTGCCTTGCTCAAGGGCACCCCAGCTGTCAGTCCACCAATCTATTTTCAGAGTGGTCGTCCAATAACCCCTAACCACCGACCCACGGCCTTCCGATATTTAATAGTCTAAAAGTCATGGAGGCCACTTTTCAAAAGTTCTTTAAATATTTAAATAGAAAAGTCTTCAAATTATAAATAAAATAAACTTTTTCTCAAATAACACTTCTGTTTGAACAGTGCTGGTTCTGAAGCAAAGTACTGTATACTGAGTATTTCTTCTATCCATGACAAAATATAAAATCATGAGTGTGACAGTCAGATGGATCCGAAGGTATAATCTGCAGTAAATGCTGGTTGACATGTCTAGCTTTAAGCTCACGTTGAATTTTTACTTAAATTCTAAAAGACTATGAAGGATGCAATGATCTTGTCAGCCCTCCAACATTCAGAGTATTCAGCAATTCAGTGCGAATCTTGTTCATACCCTGTGCCCTACAGCCTGGAGGCTTTTTAGCTACACTGATGCAGTTCTCTTCCCAAGTCCTTAGGACCTGCCTACTCAGTGGAGGACTTGCTTGATGCAAGTGTTCCATCCATCACCAAACTATATCCCCAGTTTCGGGGAACAATTCAGTACCTAGACCTGGGACACGCCCTACGTTCCCTTTTTTAAATTTGCCAAATGGTCTGCCAGAAGGCCTAATCAAAGCCCTTTTCCATGGCTTTGCCAAAGTCCTCCCATTCCAGAGTTCCAGAGCTTCTTCTCCCTGGGACAACCAACCCTGAAACGTCTCTTTTTTCAGCCTGGCCACCAGTGTCCACCAGCAAGTCCTCCATTTGTTGCCACAACAGGCACCAACAACCCTCTGGGGACAGCTATATATAGTTTGTAGCGTGCCACATCACACCCCAGCTCAGGCTCTTTCCGCACCAGTGAGGTGATATTCTGGATCCCTAGAGCCAATTTGCGACAACTGAAATCAGTCCATGAAGGTCCTCAACTTCACCTGCCACCAAACTTACATTGCACCTGATCTTGAATTTCCACCCTGCCTGCGGTGAGTCAATGAGGAAGTGGCACCTTGTGGCTTCTTTGGACTCAGCCTGGCTGAGCCTCATAGCCAAGGTTCGGCCACCAGTCACTTGACAGTGAGTTCCCCTCCTGGGGTGGTGCCCCTGTTATCATTTTCTGGGAGAAGTGATTCTTAAATTCCGGTGTCACTCAATTGAAGTCTATGAATCATTCTTAATCTGATCCCTTCTCCGAAGCCAGTTTGCCTTAGAACACACCACCAGGAGCTGACCCCCCCACAACACAGCTCCCAGGATCATGGGGGTGCCATGTTAAAGTCGGGATTCTACATCAGCTAAAAATCTATCAAGCCTTTTTGACCAAATACAAAATCATTGCATCAATATTCTTTTAAATGCTTAAAAGGTTCAGTACTCTTCTGTATAGATGAAAATGTTGATGCCAACTATTAAACATTTGAATCTACAGTATAATAACATTTTAATGTAAATACAGCATTTTAGCAAGACATGTAGCTAACAGATTTTTTTTGTGATTCCAATATAAGAAAATTTCAAATGGTTAATTAATTTGAACTGTGGCACAATTTAGCCACTAGTGTGAGGCAAGTTCTGAAAAAAGTGGATTCTACATTATCCTACATTTTTATGCCCTTTTTACCAGAGTGAAATGAGGCTCTAAAGAGAGGCTTAAAATAAGATTTTGCAAAAGGAAAAAAAAATAAGGAGGGCTTGAGGGCTAGTATAGTAGTGTATGAGTATTTTGCTGCTGACCTTGTTGAAGTAACTTGCCCTCCCAATTGGCCCGACCTCATCAGTGTAGTTAAGGAAGCCGATGCTGGACTCAGTCAAGCCATAACCCTCTCTAATTTTACTTATACCAAAGCGTGTGAGGAACTTCTTCCATATGTCCGATCTAAGGCCACTTCCTGCTGCCAGCCGAACACAATGAGCTTTCTCCTCCAGAACCTGGAGCCAGGAAAAGGTTTTTAACACATTTTCAAAAAATGGAGCATTTGACTCCATTGTCACTTAAAAGACATATATCCCACTCATCTTTGTTTCCTGTACATGGATATGTTAATAAGTGTTAAGCCTTGCTTTGACCAAGCTAGGAGACTGGAAGCAGGGAAAAGCTTAAGTTTCTGTAAAAGTAAAAACAACAAAAAATTTACAACCTATAGATATTTATTAAGACACTGTAAAGCAAAGCTGTATTTACAGTAGATTCTTACAAGGGATGGGCACACAATACAAAGGCACCAGCCCATGTTTCAACCCTAGAAGTGCATTATTTCTATTTGCTGTATTAATTAGTCAAGTTTGCCACTTTTTCTAAAAGATGCTACTAAATGTTATCTACTGAAATTGCCATGAAATTTTATTTCATTAGATAAAATTTAACTTTTTACGCCAACACAGGTTGATTATCATGTTGACAGTTACAGCCTCAGGGTGATACTCTTCACTGAAATAGAAGATAATCAGTCAGAGGAGGCTTTCTTGTTGGCAGCTGTGAATTTTAAAGCAGATTATGAGATACCTGGAAAGACGTGGAAAGAAATTCCACTAAATCAGAGAACTTTTACTGATACTAACAGTTAATAATAACACAAAATAACACTCAATTAACACATAAAAAGCTCTGAAAAACTGGAACTGCCACCAGTTCATCAAGAAGAACAAGGACAGCCCCAGAGTTACATCCAGTAAGCTTTGTTTTCTGTGACCATTATTGGAACCAGCAGCTTGGAAATCAATCCTTCAATTAAAGTGCAAAGGATCCATCTGCGGTCAGTCGCAGATGTACTGTTAAGACAGGTATTGCTGCCAATATCAGTGTAGCGTACCCATGGCAACTCCACTGTAGACCCTGAAAGACCTAACAAATAAAATCTTAAACCAAGCTTACATTTATATGTAGTGAAGCTACAGTGGATAAAAGTCCTGGCCCTACGGCAGCAGGTGACATCAACCACATCTTTGAAGGAAATGATTTGGACCAATTTTGCATGTCTTACCATGGGATGGTTGAGTAGGTATCGACAGAGCTCGCCTATGTACTGCACCACAGTCACATTGTGTTTTACACAGTCTTTCCAAAACTCACTGGCAGAGAACTTCTTTTTTAACACACATGTTGCACCTATAAATGAAAAGAAGATATGAGGAAGATTAAAAAAAAAAAAAAAAAAAAACAGCAAGTGCCAGTACAAAGTATTTATTAGTTGAAGATGTAGTGAGAAGTTTCCATAGTTTATTTTAGCCTTTTCTTTAGGAAATGAGTATTTCTCAGTTGGTTTTGGTCCTGGACCCTATAAAGTACAGCGAAAACACAACTTGCAGAACAGTAAATATATATATATATGTGTGTACACATGGCAATTCAAATAAAAATACTATGAAGGAATCTTTGGTTTTCTGTCTCGAGGCAAAGGCCAGCACACATCAGCGGTGAGGCAAAAACCTACCTAGGTGAATGCATCCTCCAATCCCTAAGAGGGATGCAGACATGTGATAAAGTGGAAGCGTAATGTAGATTATATCCTCAGAAGTAGCTCCACACAAGTCAAAGAAGACCATGCTCCCAATGGCTTTCAGGTGACCTACACAGGCTGCCTTGGAGAGACCTGACAGTGAAAGGCACCAATTATTGCAGACAAACTTCACATATACATTATACACACGTATGTGTGAATTTGGGCATTTGTCCAGTTCATCTTCCACATTTAAGTCAAAGTTTCTAACTTAGTGGAGTCAGGCAACTTTTTATTCAAAACATTTGTATGGCATTCCAGTTTTTAATATCAGACTGAAAATGCAAACTAATTCAGTGTGCATGACCTGTAACACTTCTTTTCTTTGTGGAAGTTAAGAGACATGCATAACAAGGACATGGGATATCCAGCTGAACTATATTATCCGGGTTTTTATTCTGGGTCTTTTTGGAATGTAATGGCTACGCTTACAGGGGGCACAGTGGTTCCTTGAACTATACCGACATGTTATAATGCTTACAGAGATGAGATTAATTCAATGAGGAACAGCACATATAAATGCCATTGCCTTTACTTCATCATCATATTTTTGTTGTCAGCATGCAAACATTTATTAAATAGCCCCACCTAGGTACACCAGAAACTGATTGTGGTGTTACTATTTTTGTGTGCATTTGGCTCTAAAGCATGTAATGTAACATGTTAACCTTGTGATGGATGATGAACCGACATGTAGAATCACCAAAATTCTGACAATAGGTTTTGAGGAAAACTTTGGATGCTAGCACTACATTTCACAGCAATCCATTGAATAGTTATTGATATAGTTGAGTCTTAGTTCAGGGGTGGAACAGCTGGGTTACAACAATGTTCCTAACTCTACAGTCATTCTGCTAGCCTGCATAAAATAAAAAAATCAAATTATGAAATCCAATCACAACACTGAAGTCAGTCTTAGTAATTATAGTATTTTCTCAGCAGAGGTCATATTAAGTTTCATAAAGTTAATGTGCCATCATTAATCTGACAGAAATTCAGCTGAAATCCTCACGGGTTCTCACACAGTACCTGTGGTGCCTGAGGTAAAAATGAACAGGAAGTTGGACATGATGTCAACCTTAGGGATGTGATTTAAGGTTTCTCCAGGCATGTTTTCCACTTTATCCAGTAAAGTGTTGAAGCCCTCAGAGGGGGATGTATAGTCTACCACCCATACACCAATGTTGTCCCCCTTCAGATCAGGCAGCACCTCCTTCACCAGATGCACTAAATCTGCAGAAAAAGTCACAGTGCATCATCCACCTACTCCCTCCTAAAACTGATCCACAGCCACCAAACACACATTCACACAAAGAGCTGCAGATTCCATTTCATCGGGTCCTATCAGACTGAGTGTATTCCAGTGTTCAGGTAAAAGCAACACACACTGATCAGCCACATTAAAAACACTAATGACCAAAGTCAGTAAATTTGCTCATCTGGTGACAATTCATTGTTCTGCTGGGAAAACCTCCATCCTATTATCACTACACACCTTAACATTTTCGCAGTGAACTGGGTGAGTGCTCTAAGGCTGGTGTAGAAACAGTAAGAAAGTTCCTGCAACTTCAGGATTTCGGCTTGCGAGATGATAGTGCAAGACCACAAACTTTAGTTTCAACTTTGAAACTAACTGATAACCAGTGAATGCCATCTGGAATTATTTGCTTACCATTATTGAAATAGGTTCAAAGCCAAGCATCAAGATTCTGAATTCAGTGAATCCCTTTCATGTTTCTCCGCCTAACACTTGACTGGGGTTGGAATAATAATAAGAATAATGATGCTTCATAGAAATCAAATCTGGAATCAATGAAAGTAACAATTACTTTTTGAAAATGGTAAGAGTCATACTTCAAAATTTCTATAACCCAACGGAAACAAAATGGCACGAGCTTTGTGGCCTGGGGTAGAAAGAAACAAAAAAACATCTCTGCTTAATGTGGCTTTCCCTACATTCCACAGCATGCCTTTAATCTCCAGGTGGAGGTATGTGGGTTTAACTTGACTGGTGTTACTCACCACCAACTTCACATTATGGATTATGGTATGAAGCATAGCATGCTGGTGGGAAATAATAAGAAAACCATGGATCTGATGGTCAAGTTCAGATTGTGATTAGGTACACCATGTAATACTGAACACTAATGATGTAGTGTGAGCAGCAAGAGTATCAGGAAACAGTTACTCTGCCATGGAATACTTTCCAAGTGAAAGGAATCAGTTTCCAAGTAACTGACTGTAAAACTTTTATTTTCTTTTTTCTTTTAAATTACATACAACGGTCTCAGCAGTGGGCTGAAGCTGAAGGTGAAAACGTTCACGTTCAGGGGTTTGTGCAAGAAATTATGTTAGGAAAGATTACGAGGCCATTGCCATGGAAAGTGCCAGTTAAATAGCTTCATTAACTTTAACTGAGATTAAATTTAACTGAGATTACGTCCGTCTGCAATAAGAAACCACAAGATAAAAAAAAGCCCATTTCAGTTGTTCGTTTTTTTTCCAGTGAAACGTTTTTCGGGCTGAAAACATTTAAAGCAAACCAAAAACACGCTTAGTGAAACCTGGTGCAGGCCATCTTTAACATGTGTCAGCCACAGCCACTCCCACTGCTGAGATACCTTTGCTCTTCGTCGAGCTAAAGCCCTGCCAGTACGCCAGGGTTACACCGTTCGACGACCGGCGCGTGAGAGAGAACGTGTCATACCTGACCCAGCAACCAGCGTCTTGGCTCCACAAGTCTGAAAACAGTGAAGCAGAGATTTGGCTTTGATATTAACGTTGAGAAAAGCCACTTCGCAGCCGAGTTTACAAAGTCCCAACCACACACAGATAAAGTCTGGCTCGTTGCACATCAACAGTGCAACGACATCGCCTTGTTTCAGAGAAGCCGCCGTTCTGAACGCGCCTGCAAACTTGTTACTTCTTCTGTCAACGTCCTCGTATGTCAGAGTCTGGTTTTCAAAGATAATAAAGGGTTTTTGGGGGTTCTTCTTTGCCTGGTAAAGAAAACAGTCAAGATATGTGACGATTCCTTGCTGCATACGAGTCGCCACCGTCTGTTTGTACCTCCGAAGCTTCAAGAAATAAAAGAAATCCAACCAAAAGAAAGGATACGTAACTTTCTGGTACAGCAGAAGAGCCAACAGTCCAGTGAGAACACTGCTTAACACCACAGCGAGCATCTTAACGTAAAAACACATGGCCTGGTTGAAAGTCCCCAAAACTTTAAAAAGCTAAAGGCTTCAATTGCGCATGCTTAAAGGAAAGCGGCAGCCTTAAGACGTCCTTCCACAAGCTCTTTTACAGTGATAGCCAGGGAGAAGTGAGCAAGGACACGGGCGGTTTGTAGATTTCAAACAGGCTGTGGAACAGATTATGAAGGTAAATATGTGTCAAAATGTAGACACAAGTTCAGATTTTTGTCATGCAAGTGCTCACATTGTATTCGAAGTTTAACCTTGATTTCAACAAGCTCGTTCATTTTGACACATATTTACCATCATAAGACATAGCCTTGCACAAGTAATATCAGTTTTGATAGTCCACATGACAGGGGGAAAAAAGCTAGAAAAACAATTCAGTTCAATTTAATTTACATAGTGCCAAATTACAACAAATGTCATCTATAGGCACTTCAGAGACAGAGTTAAATTCAAGTCAATTGTTATCCAATTAATTGAAATACAATCACAATCCAATCAAATCCAATTGAATCAAATCCACAATTAATTAATTAATACAGAGCCAATTTTTAAAAAAGTAGCCTAGCTAAGGAAACCAACAGATAGCACCGAAACTTCTCATTGATCCAATCCCCCGTCTGAGCATTAATGAGGTGACAGAGAAAAAACTCCCTTTTAACAGGAAGAAACCTCCATCACAACCAGAACCAGGAAGGGTGGACATCTGCTTCGACCAGCTGCGGGCTGAGAGGACAGGAAAGAGGGGACAACAAGCACCGTAACACCAGGCCAGAGATACCTGCTGAGAGAGAGAAAAAAGACAACAATAATGTCATATGTAGAGACTGCTGCTATGGGCCAGCAGTCTAGGCCCATAGCAGCAGAGCTATGGGATGTTTCAGGATCACCTGAGCCATCCCCAACTATAAACTTGATCATAAAGGAAAGTTTTAAGCCTAATTTTAAAGGTAGAGAGGGTGTCTGCTTCCTGAAGCCAAACTGGCAGTTGGTTCCACAGAGAGGAGCCTGATAACTGAAGGCTTTACCTCCCATTCTACTTTTAGAAACTCTGGGAACAACAAGTAAACCTGCAGCCTGAGAGCAAAGTGCTCTGTTGGGGAAATATCCAACTATTAGATCTTTAAGATATGATGGAGCTCGGTCATTAAGAGCTTTATATGTGAGGAGAAGAATCTTAAATTATATTCTGAATTTAACAGGGAGCCAATGAAGAGAAGCTAAAACTGGATAAACATGATCTCTCCTGTTAGTTCTCATCAGAACACTGGCTGCAGCATTTTGGATCAGCTGGAGGCTTTTCAGAGAATATGTGGGACAGCCCAATAATAAGGAATTACAGTAGTCCAATCTTGAAGTAACAAATGCATGAACTAGTTTCAATGCATCACCCTGAGACAGGATGTTCCTGATTTTAGCAATATTACGAAGGTGAAAGAAGGCAGTCCTAGCAACCAGTTTTATATGTGCGTCAAATGATAAATTCTGGTCAAAAATAACTCCAAGGTTCCTCACTGTAGAACTAGAAGCCAAGGAAATACCATCTAGAGTAACTATATAACTAGACAATTTCTCCCTGAAGCGCTCAGGTCCAAAGAGAACAACTTCAGTTTGAATTTAGAAGCAGACAGTTCTGAGTCATCCCTATCCCTATAAAGCCCTATTCTTCTTCAAGGCTTTATGAAAGCCAGAGCTGCAAGGCAGCGAAACCCTATTGTTCCTCAAGCTGTTATTAGGGCCCGAGCTGTAAAACAGCAGAGGCCCTATTGTATTGTTATTTTTCTTATTCTTTCCACTTTGATTACATTTTTGTGGGCTTTCATGTGTACGAAAACTCACAAATTTAATTCCTTTAATCCCAATAATATGTTCAAGTCTCTGTAACAGAATGCTGTGATCGATCGTATCAAATGCAGCACTGAGATCCAACAGGACAAGCACAGAAATAAGTCCGCTATCAGAGGCTAAGAGGAGATCATTGGTAACTTTAACCATTGCTGTTTCTGTGCTATGATGCACTCTGAATCCTGACTGAAACATTTCAAACAGATTATTTCTATGTAAATGATCACAAAGTTGAACTGCAACTATTTTTTCAAGAACTTTAGACAAAAAAGGGAGATTGGATATAGGCCGATAATTAGCCAACACTTCTGAATCAAGAGTAGGTTATTTAAGTAAAGGTTTAATTACAGCAACCTTAAAAGTCTGAGGTACATATCCTGTCAACAAAGACCAATTGATCAAATCCAATATGGAAGTGTCAATTAAGGGGAAAACCTCCTTGAACAGTCTGGTTGGGATTGGGTCTAAAATACAAATTGATGGTTTAGAAGAGACTATTGCTGTTGTTAGCTCAGAAAGATCAACTGGGCAGAAGCTGTTTAAATACAAATCAGGTTCTAAAGATACTTCTAAAGCTGCTCTACTTGATGATACATTAGTGATAATAGTGGGAAGGATTCCATTAATCTTCTCTCTGATAGAAACAATTTTATTGATAAAGAATCTCATGAAATCATTACTGCTGAGAGTTAAAAGAATACATGGCTCAACAGAGCTCGGACTCTTTGTCAGCCTGGCAACAGCGCTGAAGAGAAACCTGGGATTATTCTTATTCTCTTCTATCAATGATGAATAATAAGCAGTTCTAGCTTTACGAAGGGCTTTCTTATACGTTATCAAACTATCTTTCCAGACTAATTGAGACTCTTCTAAATTAGAGGAACGCCACAGTCTCTCCAGCTTTCTTGCAGTCTGCTTTAAAGCAGCTGTGAATTATACCAAGGAGCCAACCTCTTCTGACTGATTACCTTCCTTTTCAGAGGGGCAACATTGTCCAGTGTTGTACGCATTGAAACTATAGTGCTGTCAACAAGAGAGTCAAGTTCTACTGGAGTAACATTTAGGTAGCCGTCCTCTGTCTCTGTCATATCTGCACATGGCAGTGACGAAAAGGATGATGAAATCAACTCTTTAAATCTGGTTACAGCATTCTCTGAGGGTATGATTAAAGCAGTGAGTCGGTCTGTGAACACTTTGAGAAAATCCAATAGAGTCTAATATAGAATTAAAGTTAATATTTAGGCTGTCATTTTCAACATCTACATGAATATTAAAGTCACCCACTACAATGACTTTATCTGTACTCAGCACTAACTGGGATAAAAACTCTGAGAATTCAGACAGAAACTCAGAATAAGGGCCAGGTGGACGATACACAACAACAAACACAAGAGGTTTTTGTGATTTCCACTTTGGGTGGGAAAAACTGAGAATCAGAGATTCAAAAGAGCTAAAACTAATCTTGGGTCTAGGACTGATTAGTAACCCTGATCTGAAGGTAGCTGCCACTCCTCCTCCTCTGCCTGTGGTTGGAGGAACATGAACATTTAAATAGTCAGAGGGAGTTGATTCATTAATGATAACATGGTCCTCCTGCTGCAGCCAGGTTTCTGTAAGACAAAATATATCAATATGATGATCACAGATCAAATCATTCACTGACAGAGACTTGGAAAGGAGAGGTCTAATATTCAGCAAACCACATTTAATAGTTTGATGTTTTTGTTCAGTTAACGTTTTTGTTTTAAATTTTTTCTGCACAAGAGCATTTGCTCCTTTTGTGTTTGTTGATTGAGGGGGGCAGCATCAGGTGGGAAGCTGCAGAGAAGTGTGTAAGACTACAACTCTGCATCCTGGTCTCAACCCTGGGTTGTCATGTTTTTGGATGACTAATAAATTCGTCCATATTTCTAGAAATGAGAGCCGCTCCTTCCAAAGTGGGATGGATGCCGTCTCTCCTCATCAGACCAGGTTTTCTCCAGAAAGATTGCCAGTTATCTATGTAGCCCACGTTGTTTGCTGGACACCATCTCGACAACCAGCGATTGAAGGAGGACATGTGACTAAACATGTCGTCACTGGTCAGATTTGGCAGGGGTCCAGAGAAAACTACGGAGTCCGACATTGTTTTGGCAAAATTACACACCGATGCAACATTAATTTTAGTGACCTCCGATTGGCGTAACCGGGTGTCATTACCGCCAACGTGAAAAACTATTTTACCATATTTACGCTTATCCTTAGCCAGCAGTTTTAAATAGGATTCTATGTCGCCCGCTCTGGCCCCTGGAATGCATTTGACTATGGTCGCTGGTGTCGCTAATGCCACGTTTCTGACTATAGAGCTGCCAATTACCAGGGTTTTGTCCTCAGCAGGTGTGTCGCTGAGTGGGGAAAATCTATTTGAAACGTGGACAGGTTGATGGTGAACTACTGAACCACGGGCTTGACTTTAGGAATATGACTCCTCTTCCTGACAGTCACCCAGCCACTCTTAAGTCCCGGCTGCTCGGGATCTGCTCGGGGACGACTAACAGAGCTAGCTACGCTAGGTGGCGCCACACTGACTAAAGGCGCTTGGCTCGCTATCGGGTGGTTTTCAACAGTACAGAGCCGAGCTTCCAATTCAGATAACCTCGCCTCCAAAACTACAAAAAGACTACATTTGTTACATGTACCATTACCACTAAAGGAGGCAGAGGAGTAACAACATCTGACACACGGAGCAGGTGAAAGCAGGAGATAGAGGAAGAGAACTGGTAGCCATGCTAAGCTACCAGAACCAGACACACCGCTAAAAATTGAAAAATAAAAACTAAAGATCTGTAAGAGTGAGCGTTAGAATATAACAAGTATGCGATAGAGTTAACTATGCAAGATGTGTAAATTATAGGGAGAAAAAAGGTGATTATTAGTAGTTCAAGAGGAGCGAGAACTGTCACAGTGCACACACAAAGCAACAGGAAGTGATGCAATAGTCTTACCGCAAAGCCCTGCCCCTGCTTCACCAGTGTTGAGTCTACCAGGATCTATACACCTGGTCCACTTTGTAGCTGGACTTCCCTCTCTAGTGGTCAGGGGAAGGCAAAGAGTACCTCTTACAATGGCTCTTGTGTATCCAGGTGTCGCGTCCCTCGACCTTGACAGCGGTTGGTGTGGTTATCAGGATCTGGAACGGGCCTTCCCAGCGCGGTTTATTCCACACCTTACTCTTTGTCACCTTCGTGAAGACCCAGTCTCCGATATTAAGCTCTGCTCCAACCTTGTAATGGCAAGGTCTCATTCAGAACTTTATTATTGTGAGAGCCAGTCAATGCCGTCAGGAAGCAGTCAGTGTGCATGTGTGTAAAACAATAAGGTATGTTTAATTGGTTGTTAAAGTAGGATTGGAAGGTTTCTGAGTTTGGTTCGATATAAGTTTTTGACCGTCAAAGTTCTTTGTTATGGTTAACTTCTGAAATAAATCTAGGTTCAAGTCCACCATCTCTCTTCATTTCAGTGGGTTTTGCAATAGGATTGAACTTGTGTTTTATGGACACGTCAAAACTGAGAAATAACTCAGTTGACTAATTGAACAAGGCACTTGTGTCAAGTTGCATGGTGTTGAGGAGTGGACCCAGATATGGAACTTCAAAAAAGACTTGATTTATTAACAAAAGACAACGGCAGGAACAAAGGACCTCGGCTGAGCCAGATTATCAAAAACTCTTAACTATGAAAAACAAACAAGACAAGACTAGGACTTATGAATAACAAGAAGCAAAACCTAACCTGACCTGAACCTGGAAACTAAATACTATGGGGAGGTGATTAGTGATGACGTGCAGCTGTGGAACAGAAACAGGTGACGTGAGTGAAACTTAACGTGACAGGAAAAAACATGACAAAGATGAACCTAGAACCTGAAAACATAACAAAACAAAACTTAAAACGTGACAACTTAGGCCTTAGGTGAATGACCGCTACAATTATATTGACTTATTTCTTTTGTTTTGAACATCTTTTTCATATAACTCGCGAGTGTCATCATCCTCATACTGGTGGCATGCAGTTTAGCTAGGTCTGGGATAGAATATGGTATTCCATACATTATTTCGAGTTAAAGATTGACCTGTGTGGGAGTTATCCTCATGCTCAGCTGAACTAAGTCTATGCAATCAGGCCATTTTCTCCCTGTTTCTTCCATTGCTTTTCTCAGTTTCAATTGAATTGTTCCATTAGTTCTTTCTGCTAGCCCTGCACTCTGGGGGTGATAACCACAATGGTTTTTTAAGTTTATGCAGAAGTGATCTCCTATCTTTTGGATCACTGCATTCATGAAATGACTTCCATTATCACTCCTATCATCCAAAAGTAGGTATTATTCTTTTTCATAAGGCTTTTGCTACTGTCAGGGCATTTTCTGAATGACATGGAAATATCTCTACCCATTTAGAAAATGCCTCAATTATTACCAAACAGTACTTCTGGTTGTTACATTTGTTTAGTTCGATAAAATCCATGTGTATTTCTAGGAAAGGATACTCTGGTTTAGGAAATTGACCCCTTCGTGGTCTCATGTTTCCCTGAGGATTATGTTTTATGCAAATCTGACATTGTGCACAAAAAGTTTTTGAATAAGTACTAAAACCATAATGTGTATAATGCCATTCTATTATCTTGTTCATCCCTCCTGTTGACACATGACAAGGCCCATGTGCCACAATTGCTGCCCATTAATACATGGACTTTGGCCGGATCGGCTTTCCTAGTGGTCAGGTGTAGATGTCATCTTTCAAAACTGTTCCTTTGTTGCACCACATAGTTCTTTTGCTGTCTGCAGCTTGTTGTTGCATGTCTTTTAAAACATAATTTTCCATAGTCATAGTTAAAACACGTGACACTGCAGCTTATTTTGCAGCTGTATCTACAAAATCATTTCCTTTGCTTACAAAGTCTGTTCCTTTTGTGTGTGCTGCACATTTGCAGACCACAATAGCTTTTGGTAGAATTATTGCTTCCAGCAAATCTTGCAACAGTTCTTTGTGAGTTACTGGCTTTCCAGTGGAGGTTTGGTAGCCTCTATTTTTCCACTGTTGACAATATTGGTGTACTGTAGCAAAAGCATATTGACTATCTGTATATATTGTGACCTCTTTTCCTTTATACAGCTTGCATGCCTCAGCCAATGCTATCAGTTCAGCTGCTTCTGCTGAAAGGTGTCCAGGGAGCAGGCCAGCTTTTACTACTTTTGAGTCTGTGGTTACTGCATAACCCACGCGATTCTTTTCCTTTTTTCGTCAATTTTAGCTGACCCGTTTACAAACAAAATTTCTCATCCTTTTAAAGCCACATCTGTTAGGTCAGGTCTAGGTTTGTAAACCTTTTCTGCCTCTGCTATACAGTTACAAACGCATCAGCTTTCTTTTCTCTGTTCTTCTTTTTGTTCTGTGTCACTGTTTCTGCATGTATGACCTGATCCATAAATTGAAGAAGATGTGGGGAGGTGAACAAAATGTTTAGTCTCCCACTCTTTAATTTAAGGTCTCATGCCGGAAGGCAAAGCATTTTTCAGTTGTTCATAGGGGCACACACTTTCATAAACACACTCAAAACACTGCAATTGCAAAGTACAAACACTGATACACTTAAAACACAAAATACAATTAAAAACACAAAATACAATTAAAGACACTGGGTACCCCTTTTTCAATTAGGCAGGGACTTTATCCCTCCTTTTCTTTGGGCAGGAACTTTACCCCTCCTTTTCTTTGGGCAGGAACTTTATCCCTCCTTTTCTTTGGGCAGGGACTTTACCCCTCCTTTTCTTTAGACAGGGACTTTACCCCTCCTTTTCTTTGGGCAGGGACTTTATCCCTCCTTTTCTTTGGGTAGGGACTTTAACCCTCCTTTTCTTTAGGCAGGAACTTTACCCCTCCTTTTCTTTGGACAGGGACTTTACCCCTCCTTTTCTTTGGGCGGGGACTTTAACCCTCCTTTACTTTGGGCAGGGACTTTAACCCTCCTTTTCTTTGGGCAGGGACTTTAACCCTTTTCTTTAGACAGGGACTTTAACCCTCCTTTTCTTTGGGCAGGGACTTTAACCCTTTTCTTTAGACAGGGATTTTAACCCTCCTTTTCTTTGGGCAGGAACTTTATCCCTCATTTTCTTTGGGCAGGGACTTTAACCCTCCTTTTCTTTAGACAGGGACTTTAACCCTCCTTTTCTTTGGGCAGGAACTTTATCCCTCCTTTTCTTTGGGCAGGAACTTTAACCCTCCTTTTCTTTAGACAGGGACTTTATCCCTCCTTTTCTTTAACAGGCAGGGACTTTAACCGTCCTTTTCTTTAGGCAAGGACTTTATCTCTCCTTTTCTTTAGACAGGTACTTTAACACTTCTTTTCTTTAGACATAGACTTTAACCCTCCTTTTCTTTAGACAGGGATTTTAACCCTCCTTTTCTTTAGGCAGGAACTTTATCCCTCCATTTCTTTGGGCAGGAACTTTATCCCTCCTTTTCTTTGGGCAGGGACTTTAACTCTCCTTTTCTTTAGACAGGGACTTTAACCCTCCTTTTCTTTAGACAGGGACTTTAACCCTCCTTTTCTTTGGGCAGGAACTTTATCCCTCCTTTTCTTTGGGCAGGGAATTTATCCCTCCTTTTCTTTGGGCAGGGAATTTATCCCTCCTTTTCTTTGGGCAGGGACTTTAACCCTCCTTTTCTTTGGGCAGGGACTTTAACCCTCCTTTTCTTTGGGCAGGGACTTTAACCCTCCTTTTCTTTGGGCAGTGACTTTAACCCTCCTTTTCTTTAGACCGGGACTTTAACCCTCCTTTTCTTTAGGAAGGAACTTTACCCCTCCTTTTCTTTAGACAGGGACTTTAACCCTTTTCTTTAGACGGGGACTTTAACCCTCCTTTTCTTTGGGTAAGAACTTTATCCCTCCTTTTCTTTGGGCAGGGACTTTAACCCTCCTTTTCTTTGGGCAGGGACTTTAACCCTTTTCTTTAAACAGGAACTTTACCCCTCCTTTTCTTTGGGCAGGGACTTTAACCCTCCTTTACTTTAGGCAAGAACTTTATCTCTCCTTTTCTTTAGACAGGTACTTTAACACTTCTTTTCTTTAGACAGGGACTTTTACCCTCCTTTTCTTTGGGCAGGAACTTTACCCCTCCTTTTCTTTAGACAGGAACTTTATCCCTCCATTTCTTTGGGCAGGAACTTTATCCCTCCTTTTCTTTGGGCAGGAACTTTAACCCTCCTTTTCTTTAGACAGGGACTTTATCCCTCCTTTTCTTTAACAGGCAGGGACTTTAACCGTCCTTTTCTTTAGGCAAGGACTTTATCTCTCCTTTTCTTTAGACAGGTACTTTAACACTTCTTTTCTTTAGACATAGACTTTAACCCTCCTTTTCTTTAGACAGGGATTTTAACCCTCCTTTTCTTTAGGCAGGAACTTTATCCCTCCATTTCTTTGGGCAGGAACTTTATCCCTCCTTTTCTTTGGGCAGGGACTTTAACTCTCCTTTTCTTTAGACAGGGACTTTAACCCTCCTTTTCTTTAGACAGGGACTTTAACCCTCCTTTTCTTTGGGCAGGAACTTTATCCCTCCTTTTCTTTGGGCAGGGAATTTATCCCTCCTTTTCTTTGGGCAGGGAATTTATCCCTCCTTTTCTTTGGGCAGGGACTTTAACCCTCCTTTTCTTTGGGCAGGGACTTTAACCCTCCTTTTCTTTGGGCAGGGACTTTAACCCTCCTTTTCTTTGGGCAGTGACTTTAACCCTCCTTTTCTTTAGACCGGGACTTTAACCCTCCTTTTCTTTAGGAAGGAACTTTACCCCTCCTTTTCTTTAGACAGGGACTTTAACCCTTTTCTTTAGACGGGGACTTTAACCCTCCTTTTCTTTGGGTAAGAACTTTATCCCTCCTTTTCTTTGGGCAGGGACTTTAACCCTCCTTTTCTTTGGGCAGGGACTTTAACCCTTTTCTTTAAACAGGAACTTTACCCCTCCTTTTCTTTGGGCAGGGACTTTAACCCTCCTTTACTTTAGGCAAGAACTTTATCTCTCCTTTTCTTTAGACAGGTACTTTAACACTTCTTTTCTTTAGACAGGGACTTTTACCCTCCTTTTCTTTGGGCAGGAACTTTACCCCTCCTTTTCTTTAGACAGGGACTTTAACCCTCCTTTTCTTTAGACAGGGACTTTATCCCTCCTTTTCTTTAGACAGGGACTTTAACCCTCCTTTTCTTTAGACAGGGACTTTATCCCTCCTTTTCTTTAACAGGCAGGGACTTTAATCATCCTTTTCTTTAGGCAAGGATTTTAACCCTCCTTTTCTTTAGACAGGGACTTTATCCCTCCTTTTCTTTAACAGGCAGGGACTTTAACCCTCCTTTTCTTTAGGCAAGGACTTTATCTCTCCTTTTCTTTAGACAGGGACTTTACCCCTCCTTTTCTTTAGACAGGCCTTTAACCCTCCTTTTCTTTGGGCAGGAACTTTAACCCTCCTTTTTTTTAACAGGCAGGGACTTTAACCCTCCTTTACTTTAGGCAAGAACTTTATCTCTCCTTTTCTTTAGACAGGTACTTTAACACTTCTTTTCTTTAGACAGGGACTTTAACCCTCCTTTTCTTTAGACAGGGACTTTATCTCTCCTTTACTTTAGACAGGTACTTTAACACTTCTTTTCTTTAGACAGGGACTTTAACCCTCCTTTTCTTTGGGCAGGGACTTTAACCCTTTTGTTTAGACAGGGACTTTAACCCTCCTTTTCTTTAGACAGGAACTTTATCCCTCCTTTTCTTTACACAGGGACTTTAACCCTCCTTTTCTTTGGGCAGGGACTTTATCCCTCCTTTTCTTTGGGCAGGAACTTTACTCCTCCTTTTCTTTAGGCAGGAACTTTACCCCTCCTTTTCTTTAGACAGGAACTTTATCCCTCCTTTTCTTTACACAGGGACTTTAACCCTCCTTTTCTTTGGGCAGGGACTTTATCCCTCCTTTTCTTTGGGCAGGAACTTTACCCCTCCTTTTCTTTAGACAGGAACTTTATCCTTCCTTTTCTTTAGACAGGTACTTTATCCCTCCTTTTCTTTGGGGAGGAACTTTATCCCTCCTTTTCTGCAACAGGCAGGGACTTTATCCCTCCTTTTCTTTGAGCAGGGACTTTATCATTCCTTTTCTTTGGGCAGGAACTTTAACCCTCCTTTTCTTTGGGCAGGAACTTTAACCCTCCTTTTCTTTGGGCAGGAACTTTAACCCTCCTTTTCTTTAGGCAAGAACTTTATCTCTCCTTTTCTTTAGACAGGTACTTTACCCCTCCTTTTCTTCAGACAGGGACTTTATCTCTCCTTTTCTTTAGACAGGTACTTTAACTCTTCTTTTCTTTAGACAGGGACTTTAACCCTCCTTTTCTTTAGGCAGGGACTTTATCCCTCCTTTTCTTTAGACAAGGACTTTATCCCTCCTTTTCTTTAGACAGGGACTTTAACCCTCCTTTTCTTTGGGCATGGACTTTAACCCTCCTTTGCTTCGGGCAGGGGCTTTAACCCTCCTTTTCTTTAGGCGAGGAGTCAAACCTCCCTTTCAGAAGTCAGTTGCAATGTTCAATATCAAAAGATGTTACCCACAATTCAGCTTTTTTTTTTTTTTTTTTTTTTCAACGAGAATCTTTCTTGGTCTCATCCACCGTCCGTCTCAAAACTGTGCTTGGATGCCGTCAGAGTGATGAAAACATACCTTTTTAGTACACCGTTCTCTTTCTTTCACTTCTCCTCCTTGTGAGTTTTGATATATAATGGCCTCTCTGGACTTAACATTTATGCAGACTTTTCAGACACGCCAACAAGACCCTTCTCTTTGCCTTCTCTCTATGCTTGGAGCACCATCAGTACACACACTTGCATGTTTGAACCAGTTGAGAAGATTTTCCTCAAAAAATACCAAAAGTGCATTCAGAATATCCTCACCTCTTGTTTGGCCATGGAGTGTAGCACAACATTTCTGTTCTACAACATGGTCGCATACATCAGGGAGTACTTTAAAACCAATCAAATCTCTCTTCAAGGGAACACTGACAACTCTCGACAAAAAAATTATACATTACCATTATTGTAAAATAATAATTACAAAATCTGGGACTTTGATAGTTATCAGCTGTAAAAAAAACAAAAAAAAACCCCATCCATGTAGGCTATTACACATGTGCATGATTTTTTAATCGAGCCTTGCGTTGGGCCCCCTACGTCGTCGGGCCCTGGGGCTTGAGCCCCGGTAAGCCCATGCATTAATACGGGCTTGTGCCTTAGGGCAACAGATGAAATTTAGCAACTGTGCTAACTCCGGCATATTTACATTGATGCTTTTGCTGATATGTTTAATAATGTGCACTATCCTAATCAAATAAATAATAAATAAATAAATGAGCAGGTGGAGATGTGTAAATGTAGAATTGAACATATCGATGGCCTCATTACACATGATTGATTAACTTCCAATCCAATTTTACTTATAAAGCACTTTAAAACAACCACAGTGGACCAAAGTGCTGTACAGAAAAATAAAAACAAAATTAATAGAACAAAATACAAGAACAGATATAAAGTCATAAAACCACTATACAATTTAAAACAATAATACTAAAATAAATATAAATAAATAAATAGAGGATGGGCGATGGAGGACCCATGGATTACTATTTCAAAATGCTGCCTTGAAAGAATAGGTTTAATTTTTAACAATTTAACAATTGAATTAATCTGACAGTCAAGCTTGAGATCAGTATCCACTTTTACCCCAAGGTCTGTGGAAGATGGCTTAATGAACTGGGCCAAGGAGTCCAAATCTACAAGGGAGCCCCCAGTAGTGCCACCAAAAACCATCAACTCTGTCTTTTTCTCATAAAAGTTTAAAAAGTTTATAGTCATCCAGGCCTTTATGTCGTCTAGACACCTGAGTAGTGGTTTCACAGTGTCTTTCTTTTCGAGGGGGACACAGTGAGAGTGGAGTGGAGAGAGTGACGCTGTAGTGTCGCGAGATTGTGTGACACTATCGTCAGATTCAAACAAGGCGCGCCTCTAATAGAGCAAACAATATAGTAAGATTATAATTACGCCAATAACTACTGTTTAAATAAATATATTATTGGCTGAAACAAAAAGAAAACACTGGAGTACAGTGAAGAAAGCCTGGAGAGCCTCACGGATTACATCGACGAGTGTTTTGACAGGATCGTCATGGGGAAAACTAACCAAACCCCATCTGCCAGCAGCAAGGCTTCAACCTCCAAAAGAAGTCGTAATGAAGAGTCACCCAGAGCGACGTCTTGACATCAATAGAAAAGAAATTATCCAGCTTCGACGCCCGTATGTCTCTTAGAGATTCTACACAGAGGGTTCCGGGCACTACGGGAGTCGTTGGAGTTCAGCCAGCAACAGGTGCAGACGCTGGCTGCAGAAAACGCAGCCCTCAGAGGATCGGTGAAGTCACTCACCGAAGGAATGAGCCGGATCTCTGATGATAGCAAGAGGATGAAAGAATCAATTATTGATCTCCAGGCTCGTAGTATGAGGGACAACCTTGTGCTTTCTGGAATCCTGGAGCAGGCAGACGAGGATCCTGAACTCACAGTGAAAAACTCCAAAATCAGCTGAAACTTCCAGGAGATGCAGTGAAAAACATTACTTTTCACCGAGTCCACCGCCTGGGAGGGAAGAGACCTGATGCCCGCCGACCGAGACGATTGTGGCCAAGTTCGAGCACTACCAACAGAAGGTCCAGGTGAGGGGCCGCGGCAGGGAGCTGAGAGGAACGCACTTCAGCGTCAACGACCAGTTTCCCAAAGAAATCCTGGAAAGACGCAAGGTTCTGTTCCCCATCCGGAGAAAGTTCATGGAAGGAGGCTCCCAAGCCGTTATTGCGGTGGATAAATTATTCATCAACGGACAGCTTTACCGCGACCAGGAAACCACTCCTTGGCTCTTCTAAACTCCAGGTGATCTGAATTCATTAACTTGTATGAATCATTTCACTGTAGATGGTACATATGTAACCCTGAAATAGTCGATCCAATTCACAGTTATCTGTCAAAGGAAAATCTATAGCTCACTGCCAGTCTCACCAGCATAGGATGTATGCAGGTCACATTTGTTTATTTGGGTTTGTTTTTTTCTTTTTTTCTATCTCACACTTCCACTCTTTTGAACTGTTTTTCTATTCTGTCTTTCTTCCGCAACCCACTGCGTTTCCACCTTAATATGTAATGTTGAGAAGCATGGTGCACAAAGATTTGAGCAGAGCACGCAATCAAATACCACTCAGCATCGACAGCGCGCGTACATATCGTAGCAAGCCCATACTGACAACTGAAACACCAACAAAGGCATGTTCATGCAAGCATATATGCACACACACACACGTGATGCTTTTAGCAAGCATCCAACACTCACTGCGTTAATCTTAAAAGTGGAAAGGGTGTCTGCTTCCCGGACATTTACTGGCAGCTTATTCCACAAGAGAGGGGCCTGATAACTGAAGGCTCTGCCTCCCATTCTACTTTTAGAAACTCTGGGAACAATAAGTAAACCTGCAGTTTGGGAGCGAAGTACTCTGTTAGGAAAATATCTTACAATGAGATCTTTAAGATATGATGGAGCTCGGTCATTAAGAGCTTTATATGTGAGAAGAAGAATCTTAAATTCTATTCTGAATTTAACAGGGAGCCAATGAAGAGAAGCTAAAACTGGAGAAACATGATCTCTGCTGTTAGTTCTCACCAGAACTCTGGCTGCAGCATTTTGGATCAGCTGGAGGCTTTTCAGAGAATATGTGGGACAGCCCAATAATAAGGAATTACAGTAGTACAATCTTGAAGTAACAAATGCATGAAATAGTTTCTCTGCATCACCCTGAGACAGAATGTTCCTGATTTTAGCAATATTACGAAGGTGAAAGAAGGCAGTACTACAAACCAGTTTTATATGTGCATCAAATGATAAATTCTGGTCAAAAATAACTCCAAGGTTCCTCATTGTAGAACTAGAAGCCAAGGAAATACCATCTAGAGTAACTATATAACTAGACTATTTCTCCCTGAAGCGCTCAGGTCCAAAGAGAACAACTTCAGTTTTGTCAGAATTTAAAAGCAGACAGTTCTGAGTCATCCAGGTCTTTATGTCTTTAAGACAGGCTTGTAGTCTGACCAACCTATTGGTTTCATCTGGTTTCATAGATAAGTACAGCTGAGTATCATCAGCATAACAATGGAAATTTATGCCATGCTGTCTGATAATGTTACCTAATGGAAGCATGTATAAAGTAAAAAGAATCGGTCCAAGCGGGAACTCCATGACTTACTCCAACGTGTGAGGAAGATTCTTCATTTACAAGAACAAACTGGAATCTATCAAATAAATATGACTTAAACCAGCGTAATGCAGTTCCTTTAATCCCAATAACATGTTCAAGTCTCAGTAACAGAATGCTGTGATTGATCGTATCAAATGCAGCACTGAGATCCAACAGGAAAAGCACAGAAACAAGTCCGCTATCAGAGGCTAAGAGGAGATCATTGGTAACTTTCACCAGTGCTGTTTCTGTGCTATGATGCACTCTGAATCCTGACTGAAACTCTTCAAACAGATTATTTCTATGTAAATGATCACAAAGTTGAACTGCAACTATTTTTTCAAGAACTTTAGACAAAAAAGGGAGATTGGATATAGGTCGATAATTAGCCAACACTTCTGAATCAAGAGTAGGTTATTTAAGTAAAGGTTTGATTACAGCAACCTTAAAAGTCTGAGGTACATATCCTGTCAACAAAGACCGACTGATCAAATCCAATATGGAAGTGTCAATTAAGGGGAAAACCTCCTTGAACAGTCTGGTTGGGATTGGGTCTAACATACAAGTTGATGGTTTAGATGAGACTATTGCTGTTGTTAGCTCAGAAAGATCAACTGGGCAGAAGCTGTCTAAATACAAATCAGGTTCGAAAGATACTTCTAAAGCTGCTCTACTTGATGATACATCAGTGATAATAGTGGGAAGGATTCCATTAATCATCTCTCTGATAGAAACAATTTTATTGATAAAGAATCTCATGAAATCATCACTGCTGAGAGTTAAAGGAATACATGGCTCAACAGAGCTCAGACTCTTTGTCAGCCTGGCAACAGTGCTGAAAAGAAACCTGGGATTATTCTTATTCTCTTCTATCAATAATGAATAATAAGCAGTTCTAGCTTTACAAAGGGCTTTCTTATACGTTATTAAACTATCTTTCCAGACTAATTGCTAAATAGAACCATCTGCTACTTGGTTTAAGTCACTAGATTCATGCATCTCCAAATTTCTGTGGAAAAACAAACCACCACGTATTAGTTTAAAAACCCTACAGAAGACCAAGGACAGTGGTGGATTAGATTTACCTTATTTTCAGCACTATTCCTTAGCCAATAGGTTATAGTATATATCAAAATGGTATAAATATAGAACAAGCATTGTGTGATAATCTGGAAATCTCTGACCTGCCACTTATTAATCAAAACGTAAAAAATCGCAAATGTTTCAAAAGCATTAACATCAGCACCTCTCTGACAGCCTGGTGGGAACAAAGTCTTCACTTCTCCGTGTAAGCTTACACCCATCTGGAACAATCCTGACATCCTGCAAAACAAAAAATACTAAACTTTACTCTGTGGAAGATCAAAGAAATCAAACATCTGGAACATATAATCCAAAATTGACATTTTATTTCATTTGATGAGCTCATATCACAACATGAGATAGGCAGCAATAAATGCCTAGAATATCAACAACTTAAGTCTATAATAACAAAGAAATATATCCTCCACCAACCAGACTTACAACTCCCGATTAGGGTAGCAGAATTTCTAAGCATCTGCACCCCAAAACTACTATCAAAAATATATAAATTATTGTCTAAGATAGATGACACAATGTCTCTACCATCCTCAAAATGGGAGGCAGATTTATCCATCAGTTCTAGTCATAGCTTCTGGCCACAAATATGTTTGAACACCTTCAGAATGACTCGAAATCCTAATTTATAGCTCATACAATACAAAATTCTTCATAGAACACATTATACAGGACAAAGGATAGGTCTGACACACTCAAACATCTGCTCACATTGCACAGATAACACATCTGATGATTATGCACACGTTTTGGGGTTTTGTGCGCCTGTCCAGAAGTTCTGGCTTGAAGCCTGTGAGGACCTATCAACATGGCTAAAGTCTAGCATCCCTGCATGCCCCACACTGTGCATACTGGGTGACTTAGACAACATCAACATGGAAATGAACTCAGCACACATGGTTCTCACAGTGTTATGTATCGCAAAGAAAACTATTCTCATGAACTGGAAAGCGAAGAACAATCTGTGTATTAACCAGTTTAGAAATGTTCTTTTAGATTATATTAGCATGGAAACAATGTCTGCCTCCTCAAAACATCAATTGGCTGAATTTCATTCTCTCTGGTCCCCTCTGATTAGCTTTATCACATAGTGCTGGTGGTGGGTTGCTGTCCCGTCGCTGTGGGCGGTTGGGTGTGTGCTGGGGGGGGCTGTGTGGCTTCGGGCATCTGGTGGTCTCTCGGGTTGTGGGGACCGGGTTGGTCATTGCTGGGGGGGACTGTGTGTCAGGCTTGGAGGGCAGTTTTGGGGGCTTGCGGGTGGGGCTGTCTTGCCGTGTGGGGCGGGGTCCCTTAGGGGCCTTGGGGTGGTGGCTGCTGGCTCTGTACCGGGTGGCCGGGCCGCTCTGGCGTGGGTGGTGGTGCTGGGCCTGGGCCCTGGTGGCTGGGCGCTGCCTTGCGCCCGGGGGGGGACCTGCCTGTGCCTGGGGGGGCTGGGTTGCCCTGGACATGCCACAGTATTGGCTTCTGCTTGTTGCTCTGGGACCTCCAAGGTGTCCGCAGGTGGTTGTTTTTTTTAGGGTGTTGGGGCGTGCGGTGGAGGGGGGGAGGGTCGGTGCTTTTCCCGTGCTGGGGGGGGCCTGGGGGGGCCTGGGTGATGGTGGGTCTCAGGCCCGGGCTGCTGCGACTGGTGTGACCGGGTGATTTGTTTGTTTTTTGTAGAGGTCCTCTGGGGTGGGGTGGGGTTGGGTTGAGTGGGGTGGGGCGGGAAGGGTACCTTCTGGGGGTACAGTAGCTCCCGTAATATGGTCGCTGCAGGCCTCGAGCCTGGTGGACATCAGGCCCTCCTGCCCTGTGTTGGGTCCCAGGTAGCAGGGATGCCTATTGCAGCCAGTCTCTGGCTGCCCTCTCCGGAGGAGCTACTCTCCCCCGGTGTATATCCCCATACCCCTCTCCCTTCTGGCTCCTGTACACAGCACACACTCACACATGAAGGGTTTTGAGGGCGTGTGTGTTCTGTGGGGTGTAGTGGATGGGGCCACCTAGGTGGTCCCCTTGGCTGCACTCTGCAGTTCCCCGCCCCTGTTTTAATTACACCTCAGACATCACTACTTATCAAACACACACACACACACACACATTAGGTCTTGGGGGGTGGTTGCACTGAATGGCATCTGGTGGGCGGGGCTCTTTGGGTATGTAGGCTGCCCAGAGGGCCGCGCTTCCAGTTCTACAAGGTTTATTGAAGAGCCAGAAGGGTGAGGGGAGGGGTCTTCTCACACCCCTGCTTCCTGGTTGCTGCTCGGGGCGGGAGGGGCCAGGAGGATTGATTAATTATTCTGCTGGTTTGGGGTCTGTGGTGGCTGGGGGGCTCCTGGCCCCCTGGTGTGCCTGCTGCGCTACACCCCAGCGGAGTCGAGGGAGGGAGGACGTGTGGGTGTGTGGATGTATGGGACGTGCAAGTGTGTGTGGTGATGATTGGGCCTGGGTCTGGGACTTGCTGTCCCCTGGCCTGCTTGTGCTTCTCCCGATGGGGGGGTGGCGTTGCCTCTCCCCGCTGCTCGCAACTTCACCCACCTGTGGGCACGTCTTGACTCCCAGGGCACTTGGCCAGGGGTGCTGGGGCAGGCGCTGACCCACTGTGTGGCTGTCTGGGGCGCTTGGCCCTCCCGGGTATTGGGTGGGGCCTCTGCCGGCGGGTTTGGGGGCGCTCGAGCTCCTGGGGCCTGGGTCCGGTGCATGGCCCATGTCTGGGTGGCTGGGGCCTGGCGGGGTCGGTGGGCTGTTGCCCCTGGCTCCCGGGGGGCCTCTGCCCTATGCTTATGGGGGCTCTGTCCGGGGGCTTCCTCTGCAGTCTTCTGGGTGGATGCGTGGTTGTCCCTGCGGTGGGCTTCCTGGGTTCTGTGCTCCGTGGGGGTTCCTGGTGGCCTGGGTCTTGTGGCCCTCTCTGCCTGCTTCTGATTGCTTGGGGGGGCTGTGGATTGTGGCCCTGTACACTTATACACTCATAACTAAGCACGGTTATCATGTAGGTCTTGTGCCATGCGTGTTGCATGTTCACACACACACACACACACACACACACACACTCATTCATTAGTCCAGTAGCATGCACGCTAAGCAGTGTTTTTGTTTGTTTGTGTGTTTGTTTTTTCTCTGCTTGTCTGCTTTCAGGTGCTCCTGGTGGCTCTAAGGCTGGATTTGCAACAGAGACCATGGATTGTTGTCTGTTTTGTTTTTTACAGGAGTAGCAGCTGGTTGTGTGGTTTTTGTTTCTATTTTTGTTCTGTTTCCTCTTCTTTACTCTTCTTCTTTCCTTGTCCCCCGGTCCGGTTCAGCTCTATTACATGTTATATATTGTAAACAGAAATAAATAAATGGGCATCAAGGGGAGCTTTACATTTATAAAACTTCCCTTGGCAAAGCAAATCTGTTTGACATAAAAGGTATTCAGACTACAATTCTGCTGCCATAATGCTGAACAGGACAAGGGTAAAAAAAAGAAGAAAAAAAAGAAAAGAGGGGGACATAAATCCTACTGTCATCTGCGTAACCTTCAGTGGGGTTATATGGCATTGTATAGAATCGAATTAATGGCTAAATTACAATAAGACTGATTTATTAAGTTCATGTATACACCTTAGTCTGACTAAAAATTGGACTGGATTGGGTTCATCGCAGTCACATTAAGACCCAGAGATAACTCGGTTGATAGTCGCACTTGTATATGGTGAATTGGACTGGGAATTGGACTTTGCGTTCTGGGCATGCTCAAGATCGTTTCCTGGGTTCGTGACCCGGAAATTGAAGGAGATGATCGGCGGTGGCAGCTTTCCACCATAATCATCGCAACAAAGAGCGCCATTGTACATCGCGTTTGTGCAATAACCGTGCTCATCACAAATGAAATGTAGAGGGACGTAGCTTCATCTTGCTCTTCGTTCGGCATCTTTCTCGAATACCCGAGTTTGTTGTTGTTGTTGATGGTGAAGAGGTCAACCGGAAGTGGCTCTATTACCACAAGTTGAATTGGTACAGCGCCACCTATATACCAGAGTATGACATGCTTTGTGTCAATGATTCCATTTATTCACCACCATATACACTTGGATAATTGTCCTTGCCCAAATAAGGAGCATAGTCCAACTATAGCTACAGTCGAATTAATCTCACCATGTATACCCACTGAGTGGAAGGAGATACCATGCTTTCCAAGTATGGAACCAAGTGGAAGCAGGTAAAGAGAGAAAAGAAATGGGCCTAAACTGAGGCCTGGGGGACCACAGCAAGGGCTGCGGGACTGGAACATCTCATTCGGGTCAACAACAGGCAGCAGCCAGGAGTCGACAGGGTCCAACAAGTGCCAAGGAATGAAGATGCCAGGCATCGCTCCAAACCGTGTCCAGGAAGTTGTAGAAAAGTGTGACATGCAGGTCTTCAGCCTCACCAGCTGACCGCTGCGTTTACCTCGGCGGCAGGGCCACCAATATGGGGAGAAAATAAACTAATTTTATCTGTGCGTGAGCAGCACTTGATTTGTGTGTGCGTACTACTTGATTTGTGCATACTACTTGATTTGTGCGTACTTTAATCAAGTACAATAGTGGAATGTTTTAAACTGTCTGAAAAGTGTTTGAATTAAAATCTTGAAAGATTTTCATTAGAAGATTACTCCAATGGAATGGAGAATAGGGAAATATACAGCAGAACTCATAAAGTTTAACCGTGAAAGCATAAGTATTTCCACAAACTCAATGTGAATAGAACTTCAGATATTGGCACAAGTTTCGGTGCAATCTGTTGGTTTCCTTAGCTAGGATATTATTTTTTTAATTGGCTCTATATGATTTCATTGGATTATGATTACAATGAATTGAATTCCAATTGGCTTGAATTGGACTATATTATTATTTAAATGCCTTGAGATGACAATTGTTGTAATTTGGCGCTATATAAATAAAACTGAATTGAATTGAATTGAACTAACCTTTGGTTAGTTTATCAGTCAGGCTAATAGAAAAAGCCCCGTTGAATTGGCTTGCAGGTTTACAGACTAGAATCTGGACCAGTGGGAGGGGGGACAGGGCAGACAAGCCCAACATGCAAGTCGGCATCATAAAAATAGGTTAGCCTGGTGATGAATTCAGTGATAACTTACATGGATCAAGTAAATGCCATCTTAAACTGTTCTGACGTCTGACGCTAAGTACAAGGATTTAGCCACTTACTGCTAAAATAGCTTGGCTCACATAGACATTAACTCCTGCTAACAGAGAAATGTGTGGAGGACAGTGCATCAAAGTACCAGAGACGTAAAACTTTATCTGAAATGATCTGAAATACTGGCTGTCTCATTATAATCAGATAGCAAAGTGTACAGGTTTAACTTGTACTTACTTCAGAGGGTAGACCTCTGATAGCGGACTTGTTTCTGTGCTTGTCCTTTTGGATCTCAGTGCTGCATTTGATACGATCGATCACAGCATCCCAACCAGACTGTTCAAGGAGGTTTTCCCCTTAATTGACACTTCCATATTGGATTTGATCAGTCGGTCTTTGTTGACAGGATATGTACCTCAGACTTTTAAGGTTGCTGTAATTAAACCTTTACTTAAATAACCTACTCTTGATTCAGAAGTGTTGGCTAATTATCGACCTATATCCAATCTCCCTTTTTTGTCTAAAGTTCTTGAAAAAATAGTTGCAGTTCAACTTTGTGATCATTTACATAGAAATAATCTGTTTGAAGAGTTTCAGTCAGGATTCAGAGTGCATCATAGCACAGAAACAGCACTGGTGAAAGTTACCAATGATCTCCTTGATCTACTTGTTTCTGTGCTTGTCCTGTTGGATCTCAGTGCTGCCTTTGATACGATCAATCACAGCATTCTGTTACTGAGACTTGAACATGTTATTGGGATTAAAGGAACTGCATTAGGCTGGTTTAAGTCATATTTATCTGATAGATTCCAGTTTGTTCTTGTAAATGAAGAATCTTCCTCACACGTTGGAGTAAGTCATGGAGTTCCTCAAGGTTCTGTGCTTGGACCCATTCTTTTTACTTTATACATGCTTCCATTAGGTAACATTATCAGACAGCATGGCATAAATTTCCATTGTTATGCTGATGATACTCAGCTGTACTTATCTATGAAACCAGATGAAACCAATAGGTTGGTCAGACTACAAGCCTGTCTTAAAGACATAAAGACCTGGATGACTCAGAACTGTCTGCTTTTAAATTCAGACAAAACTGAAGTTGTTCTCTTTGGACCTGAGCGCTTCAGGGAGAAATTGTCTAGTTATATAGTTACTCTAGATGGTATTTCCTTGGCTTCTAGTTCTACAATGAGGAACCGTGGAGTTATTTTTGACCATAATTTATCATTTGATGCACATATAAAACTGGTTTGTAGTACTGCCTTCTTTCACCTTCGTAATATTGCTAAAATCAGAAACATCCTGTCTCAGGGTGATGCAGAGAAACTAGTTCATGCATTTGTTACTTCAAGATTGGACTACTGTAATTCCTTATTATTGGGCTGTCCCACATATTCTCTGAAAAGCCTCCAGCTGATCCAAAATGCTGCAGCCAGAGTTCTGATGAGAACTAACAGCAGAGATCATGTTTCTCCAGTTTTAGCTTCTCTTCATTGGCTCCCTGTTAAATTCAGAATAGAATTTAAGATTCTTCTCCTCACATATAAAGCTCTTAATGACCGAGCTCCATCATATCTTAAAGATCTCTTTGTAAGATATTTCCTAACAGAGCACTTCGCTCCTAAACTGCAGGTTTACTTGTTGTTCCCAGAGTTTCTAAAAGTAGAATGGGAGGCAGAGCCTTCAGTTATCAAGCCCCTCTCTTGTGGAATAAGCTGCCAGTAAATGTCCAGGAAGCAGACACCCTGTCCACTTTTAAGATTAGGCTTAAAACTTTCCTTTCTGATAAAGCTTATAGTTAGGGATGGCTCAGGTAATTCTGAAACATCCCATAGTTAAGCTGCTATAGGCTTAGACTGCCGGGGGACCTCATCTGTCACACCTTTCCTCACTTTGCTCTCTTTTTCCCCCTGTTTAATTTCTCAAATGATATTATGTACATGTGACATTATTGTGGTTATTAACTTGTGTTTCCCTGTTCCAACAGGTATCCTTTGAATGGTGTTATGGTGTTTTTCTCCCCTCTTTTCCCTCTTTTCTGTCTTCTCATACCCCAGCTGGTCGAGGCGGATGGCCACCCTTCCTGAGTCTGGTTCTGCCAGAGGTTTCTTCCTGTTAAAAGGGAGTCGTTCCTTTCCACAGTCGCCTCAGGCACGCTCAGGACGGGAGATTGGACTGAAGACAAGTTTCGGTGCAATCTGTTGGTTTCCTTAGCTGGGATATTATTTTTTTAATTGAAAAAGACAATATTAATACGAAAGTGAATCCATTTTTGCGCTGTTTCTACCAAGTTTCTAGATATGGGTGGGGCTGGACGTCCAGTTAGTCCTCGTTCTGGAAGGCATGAAAAAAGTCTCAAAACCCCTCATGCTGATCTATAGGTAATCAATTCTGAGTAAATATTTATAATCAGTATTTTTATTTGATCTCATTGGAACATTTAACCATTTAACTGCAGCAGATCTATGAAACAATTAATCTGTTCTCTTAACAGAGCAGCAAACTGCTTTACAGAAATGATTAAAGAGTTAGATTATTGATATTAACAAAAAAACTGCATTAAAATGTGCCACAGTAGTCAAATATCACAAATGGCTTTCTTAAAGAGAAATTTAAAGACAGCTACAGTGAGTCTGAGTCATAACAGGTCAAGGTTTGTACCAGCAGAAAACGTCCTCTCCAAAGAGGAAACTCACATAGAAATAAACCATCAAGTGTTATGTGATATGCAAAAAGCAGCTACATAGACAGAAAGACAGATGTGGCAAAATAAAGGTGCCATTTACTATGCACTGTCAGACTTATATGAGTGACCTGAAGGAAAACCCAGCCTGCCAAAGAGTTTGTTTAAATATGCTGCAGTACTGAGCACGTCATGTCTCTACAGGAGGGATGGTAGCAATAATGAACAAGGTTTTTACAACATATGACTTCAATTACTCCAAGAATTTTTTTCTAACATGTCAAACATGTGAAAAGAAAACAATCCACAGTTTATTCCTAGAGCATGGCGTAGGGCAGGAGGCATTCTTATTCCGAAGGAGAAAGAGTCCTCAGACCTGAATCAGTTCCGGATGATCTCTCTTCCAAATGTAGAAGGGAAGATTTTTTTTGTTGCACGGAGATTAGCTAGTTATTTAGAAAAGAACAGTTCAATAGATACTACTGTGCAGAAGGCAGTAATACCAGGTTTCACAGGGTGTTTAGAGCACACTGGCATGATTTGGCATCAGATTCAGACAAGCAAGATTGAGGAAAAGACTTGCATGTTATATTTCTGGATCTAGCAAATGCATTTGGTTCAGTGCCACATATCCTTATTTGGAAAGTGTTTGATTATTTTAGAGTGCTTGTAGTAGTTGTTAACTTAATAAGAGCATATATATTTTAGACTGTACCTAAGTACAACAGGTTTCACAACAGGTTGGCAGAGACTAGAAATAGGCATTATGGCAGGGTGTACGATTTCTCCATTAGCGTTACAATGGCGATGGAGATAATTATTAGAGCGTCCAAGTGGGTTGTAGGTAGAAATAGACGTCAGGATGGCATGTGTCTTACACCAATTAGGGCCGACATGGATGATATGACGTTGGTGACTACAACAGTGCCATGTAGTTTTGCTGAATATTATTAAATGTGGTTTGCTGAATATTAGACCTCTCCTTTCCAAGTCTCTGTTAGTGAATGATTTGATCTGTGATCATCATATTGATATATTTTGTCTTACAGAAACCTGGCTGCAGCAGGAGGATCATGTTAGCATTAATGAATCAACTCCCTCTGACTATTTAAATGTTCACGTTCCAACAACCACAGGCAGAGGAGGAGGAGTGGCAGCTATCTTCAGATCAGGGTTACTAATCAGTCCTAGACCCAAGATTAGTTTTAGCTCTTTTGAATCTCTGATTCTCAGTTTTTCCCACCCAAAGTGGAAATCACAAAAACCTCTTGTGTTTGTTGTTGTGTATCTTCCACCTGGCCCTTATTCTGAGTTTCTGTCTGAATTCTCAGAGTTTTTATCCCAGTTAGTACTGAGTACAGATAAAGTCATTGTAGTGGGTGACTTTAATATTCATGTAGATGTTGAAAATGACAGCCTAAATATTAACTTTAATTCTATATTAGACTCTACTGGATTTTCACAAAGTGTTCACAGACCTACTCACTGCCTTAATCACACTCTTGACCTTGACCTGCTGACTTATGGTATTGAGAGTGAACAGTTAACAGTGTTCCCTCATAACTCTGTCTTGTCTGACTGTCACAGCCACAGCTGCTACTCCAGGGCCTGCTTTAAAAATCAAAATTTGTTTTTCAAAAATACATTTGTTTCCTCAAATTTAATTTGTTTCTTAAAATGTTTTTTTATTGGTTAGTTTTTTTTAATTTGTTAATGTGTTTTTTTAATTGTAAAAGTGTTTTGCACTTCTCAGCCACCATAGTGTTTTGACTGATGATCAACTTTCTTTTAGATCTCATATAGAGAACCTGATCAAAAGACTAAAATCGCCACAGGACATGCGTTACCTTTGCTGCCAAGAAAAAGGTGATTACTGGCACATTTCTTCCTGTATTGGATTATGGCAACTTTCTTTATCACTCACCACTGTACCTTAAATGGCAGAGTTGAGTAGCCCTCATTAGCTGTACGTCATCTCTCACATTGGCACAGTATATATAAAGCCATTTTAGGCCTACAACCCCAATATTTATGTGGCTATATTAGAAGAACCCAGAGTACTTACTCTGTACGCTCCAACGACCACTATCCACTAAATGTCCTCAAAATTCGCACCGAATTCGGCAAGCACTCCTTTATGCCTTTTGCACCCACTGCTTGGAATTCACTACAGAACACTATGAACCTGAAGGAACTAGTTTCTCTTAGAACATTTAAAAACCTTCTGAGTAACTTTGAATCAGCTTCATACCATTGTTTGCTCCTGCTTTAGATGAAAGCCCCATTATTTAACTTTATTGTTCTGATCTGTTTGTTTTTGTTGTTGTTCTTGTTTGACTTGTAATTTATGTAGCATCTTGCCTTGTTTGTTTTAACCCAAACTGGCTCATCCATGTCTTCATGGACCTTGCTTTGTACACTGGTGCGCAGTCATGTTGGAACAGGAAGGGGGCATCCCCAGACTGTTTCCACAAAGTTGGGAGCATGAAATGGTCCCAAAATCTCTGGGTATCTGAAGCATTCAGAGTTCCTTTCTAAGGGGCCATGCCCAGCTCCTGAAGAACAACCCCATACCATCATCCCCCCTCCACCAAACTTTACACTTGACACAATGCAGTCAGACAAGTACCGTTCCCCTGGCAACCGCCTAACCTAGACTCCTCTATCAGATTGCCAGATGGAGAAGCCTGATTGGTCACTCCAGAGATCCAGAGAACGCGTCTCCACTGCTCCAGAGTCCAGTGGCGGCAGCTTTACTCCACTGCATCCAACGCTTTGCATTGCACTTGGTGATGTATGGCTTGGATACAGTTACCATGGAAACCCATTCCATGAAGCTCTCTGCGTACTTTTCTTGAGCTAATCTGAAGGCCACATGAAGTTTGGAGGTCTGTAGCGATTGACTGCAGAAAGTTGGAGAGCTCAGTGCATTGTGCGCCTCAGCATCTGCTGACCCCACTCTGTCATTTTAGTTGTTGTCGTTTCCAACAGTTTCCACTTTGTTATAATACCACTGACAGCTGACTGAGGAATATTTAGCAGTCCAGTCCAGTCCAGTCATGAATATGAAATTTCACGACTGGACTTGTTGCACAGGTGGCATCCTGTCACAGCACCACGCTCGGATTCACTGAGCTCCTGAGAGCAGTCTGCATGCCGAGGTTCTTGAATTGATACACCTGTGGCCATTGAAGTGATTGGAACACCTAAATTTAATTATTTGGATGGGTGTGTGAATACTTTTGGCAATACAGTGATTTGAAATAAAGGAATTACTTTCATAAGGACTAACATCACATTGATCAGAACGAGAGGATCTGGTCAATGACACCATACTGACTAGAGAGAAAAAAATGTTGACTTATTTTTTCCTGATGAAAAAAGATTGGAGCCAAAATGGCACCAGCATCAAGCAGCAATCAGTGGTTTTGCAATTTAAAGAACTTCCATGTTGGCTTCACATCTGACAGCAGAATGCTATGTCTATTTATTTTACAGTCTATGATTGTGACATCTAAACACAATGTGAGTCAGAACATCCTGTGGCCTGGCTGATTCAAAACCAATCAGACTGCAATAGGTTCTGTGTGTATTTACAATGCATTGTGTCAGACAAAGGTATGATATCCAAATACAGATCACAAGCTAATACCAAGCAGAAGCATGACCACAATTAACATGGCCCTGAGCACTGTAGCATGGTTTTCAATCCAGTCCTGGTTGCTCTGTCCCAAATAATACAACCAACCTTTGGAAAGTTGGGTAAAGTGGTCTTTAAACAATATGTGCAACACTAAGAGAACAGGTTACTTTTGTGAAGTATAAATGTATAAAAGAATATCAAGCAAAGAAGAGCTACTGTAAAAAGCAACAGGTGTCACAGTGCACTGATTACAGTTACTGAGCAACATGTATGATCAATGATAGTCATTAAATGAAATTACTCTTTCTGTGAAAAAATGATTGGGAACGTCAAAAGTGAGAGAGTGAGAAGGGCTTAACACAGAACCTCATGCATCATACAGACTGCACTATTTAAATGGCTCTTGTTCCCTTGGTTTATTCAAATATTAAACCAACCCTGTCTGACAGCATTTGAAGTCATTACTATGCACAAAAATAAAAAACACTGTCAGCAGCTTCACAGCTGCTCTTCCCCAAGAAACACAACATTTCCTTGATACAACTGATAGAAGTCCTCAATCAATTTTCTAACACTCATGTAATGGAAAATTAATTCTTATCTGCATTGTATTGTATAACACTCAATATAATGCAGATGACCTCGCTGCAAGATACCAACATATCCTGTTTTTCTCTTTCCTGTGTGCTTGTTATATGATAAAGCTATACTTTAAGGAGGATAGTGTGGTGTATTGGGGATGGTCGCCTTCAAACAGCCTGTGTGTAGCTGATGCAGGAAGAACTCTGCTGACACAGACTTGGTCGAACACAGAAATCTTTATTGTCAACCAGGTCCGTATCAAAATTACAGATTGATGCATCAAGTCTGGAGAGATGTGTCAAGCCCAGATTCCTCAAAATCTCTGACTTACTGAGGGTGCGGTCTTCGTTAAGTAGAATCTGCCTGTTCTTAGTGACCTTGAAGATGTTGCATGTTCCCATCACTAAGCACAAAGCCCGGACATGGTGTGTGCGTAATTTTGAGCCTATTCTTGGACAAACTTACTGGGGAGTATGTTATTCTCAAAATGTCCTGATTTATACCCATAACTCCCTTACACAGATGGCAATTACCAGACTTCTTATCATTTTCCCAAAACAATTTTGCACAGGTGGTAAACATCAGACACTACAATAGAAATTAAGTTGCCACTTGCAGCTGTGTCTGTGTAACCTTGACTTTAGCTGGGGAGCACAGGTAGACTAGATAAGAACGCTCAACTATACCCAAGGAGCGATGATGCAACAATGTGCATTATAACTGAATTGTTTTTGTCTCAGTAGTCAGAGCGGCTCTGTATTTTGTTCTGTGTTGTTCTCTCTTGCAAGATATTATTAAAATCATCTCCTCAGAAAATAACTGACTCTGTGCCTTACTAAAATTTCCGCCACAATCTTTGGCCATCTGCAGGTTATACACAGTAACACTCAATACAATGCATATAGGAATTAATTTTCCAGTACACTCACTTAGATAGAGATCTGCTCGGTATTAAGTATTGCACTCACAAAAATAGAGATCTGCTCGGTATTAAGTATTGCATGAAAAAAATAAGAAAGCCCTCAGCATGCTTAAAACAAAGTGATCAGTTCATTTAAAACCATTTTACAGCATAAATTCATACATTTGACGATTGTGGGGTTGCATACATTGTATTTTGCCACTTTCAAAATAAGAAAATGCCCATGGCAGACAAACCACGGGTTGTACAAATGGTACTACAATACCTTTATTATCATTTGTACAATTTGTCTTGTTGAGACTAGAAGATGAAAAGTACACGTTCAGAGATATCAGAGAATCAGTTGGAGGACATATGACAAGCATTTCACCAACAGGAACACACAGAAACACTGCCTTAAGGAGTGGTCAGACAATACATCATACTAACTGTGCTATATTCAAACCATACTGAGACCGTATTTCCCAGATATGAGGAATGTCCTAAGATTTTTTGTAATTACAGCAACTGTTAAAAAAAGCTTAAAAACTAACCAAACCAAATGATAGAGTCAAACATTACAAAAAGAAAAGAAGTGAAGATATTCCATGGATATAAAGTGTGCCTGTTGCCTGTATGTAGAGCATATTGTACTGGAGCTACAGACTAAAGAAGAAACCTGGTCTCAGTTCTAAATCTCTGTCCTTTTATTCATTTTCAAGCTCCTTTAGTTCTGATGAAGGACTCTCTCTGGCTGGCAGGATGTCATAGTGACAGGGGATGTGGCTGTTTTTTGGTAGATCGTATGGTTCCAGTCCAAGCTGCTTGCTGTTGTCATCTTCAGTTGGTTGGATGGTGCTTACACTCGGTTCTGAAATCAAAGACAACTTAGTTGGCATTTGCAGTAATGACAGCAGTTTAAAGCCACAAAACAACAGCCCAATATTAATATCACTTTTAGGTAGATGCAGATCAGCCATGATATTGTGACAATATGCTTAATATAATCTAGGTCTTCCTCATTCCAGACCAATCAAGGAATGAGAGAAGAATATCTGACAGTCCTGGAGTGTCCGTTACAGGGATGTTAGCAGTAGACTCTTTGGGCCCTGTAGGTTGTGGGGTGGGATAGCTGGTAGTTTAGAGGCTGGGTGAATACCTCAGACTCTTTGCTGTGTTCTTTGAGTCCCTTCTAAGCAGTTCTCGTGGGCCCGCTGCTGTCCTGTAGGGAGGCTTTTTGCATATTTTACACCAAAATCCTGAAAGATGGCAAACTTTCAAAATGTTGTCGGTGCAGTATATGGCACTGTTATATGTACTGTGTGCGTTATATTTAGATTTTTCACAAATGCCACATTCAGATCCTTCAAAAATATAAATTATCAAAAACAAACTATATTAAAGATAAACTGGAACATTTAATTTTTTCTCTTTTTCTCTTATGCAGTTTTATTCTTGATAGGTCCTGTAACACTACTCTACCTTGTCTCTTATTCATCAGTTTACGTATTTATCTATTTATTGATCTATTTCCTTTGTTTAGCCAGAAAGATCCCATTGAGGTACAAGATCTCTTCTTCCAGTACTGACCAAGGAGCAGCATAAGACAAAATATCAACATGAAAATTTCACATAAAAGACCATTTCAAATGTTGAGGAAATATGAAACAGGGAGTAATTAAAAAAAATTAAAAAAAGGGATTCCTTCAAATCTGTTCCTAAACATCTTTAAAATGATGTAAAGAGAAGACCGTTTGTAAGGTGACATTTTGAAGCTCATCTCATACATAATGAGCTTAGAAGGAGAAAGCAGGTTTACCAGCTCTTGGTGCTCCATAAGAACATTTAAAAGAAGACCAAGTATAATTTTGGCTGGTGTGGTATGACAGCAGGCTTGAAATGTAAGCTGGTAATTTACCTATGCTGCCTTGGTAATAAACAGCAACATGTGCATTTCTTTTTGCTGGTTTGGAGAATGCCACCCTAAAGAGTCATACAAAGTGAAGTGGTGAGTGAATGAGCGTGCATTCCACATGAAGTGTAATGCTGCATATCCTTGCATATTGATAATATCACCATAGTCAAGCACTGTGAGAAAGGAACAGTGTACTATTTTCTGTCTGGCTGCCTATGGGAAGCATTTTTTTTAAACAAGCAAAAAAAAAGTCAAATTTAGGAAGCTATTTTAACAGATTATCAACATGAACATTAAAAGCAACCTATTATTTATTGATTTGTAAAAAGGGACTCTCTCTATACATGCAACGTCTAAAAAAATCAGCTGCGTTAACAGATGAACTTAACTGGGGACTTCTAGAGGTGTCTTTTTTTCAGCCTCTAAAACATGCATGACAACAACTTCATGTGTATAGCTGTGAGTGTTCAGACGAAGGTTTGTTTATGAGACATTCCAATACTATAGGGGAACCCAAGAGCAGAAAAAAAGATCAAATTCTGTAGTGATGATGTAATGCTCTGGCTAATTGGTGTGTCTACTCTTGTTTAAGCAAACTTGTATGCAAGTAACTTACTCTTAGACACAAATGAAAATGAAAAATAATTCACTCTTTCTTTTTAATCCTTAATTCTCTTTATATAAGACTGAACATCTGAAAGTAAAGGAATACTTATTTCATATAGAATTTGTTCATCAACTTCACCTCTAATGCCTAAAATGTTCACACTGGACTGGAAGAATTGTGTTGTAAAATTACCGTTATTCTACTAGAAGATTATAAACATGCAGCCAACCTATGGTTAGACGAAGCGGTGCAATATATGTAGAAGCACAGTTCCGAGAGAAGCACTCTCTGAAAAAACAAACTCCTTACCAACTTCATAGACATTCCGGTTATTGGATGGGCTGCTGTTGCTGATCTCAGCATATGCTGAATCTCTTCTGGCCGGTGACTTCATTTCCACATAGCCACACTCTGTGTTTCTAGGTGTCAGCTGGGGAGGGTCCTTTATTGTGGCATATGGGTTTTCTGAGCTGTTTAGGGAACAGGAGCTGGCATGATAGGCTGTGCCCTTCACCAGATCTGTATAACATGAACGAGAGAACCATTGAGCAATGAATAACAGCATTAAACTGAGGTTTAACGGTCATATGCAGACCCTACCTCTGAAAGATTTTCCCATGTACCCCCTGTCAACTCCATAAGCTCCTGTCATGAGGACAAATAGAGACGAAGAGGCAGAGAGTGAGTGGTAGAAGGAAAGATAATGTGAAACACTACAAACAGTAGTTGTAATAGCTTATACCCACACTGCAGTTGATTTAACAAGTTTTTATCCCTAAACAATGATATAAAGAGTGATGTTTCTGTACCAAAGGAACAGCTGTCAGAACAGCACCGTGTAAAGTACAGAAATAGTTCTTCAGCTAAATACTAAGTATCACTGTTAAATTTCAAAAGTATAGAATCATCACTGACAACCAAGGGTACATGGTTGTATCTTTAATTAGCCTTTGGTATAAGTAAATGGATATGCTAAAAATGTATGGTGGTTTGGTTGTTTCCAGGTCAAATCTCAGCTGTGACCTTTCTATTTTCCAGTGGAAACAGCATTTGAGGCCATCTTAATGGAGTACAACGGAAGCCACAAAGCATACATCTGTTTTCTAACTTTGTGGGACAATACATGTACAATGATTTCTGGGTGTTCTCTTTGAAAAGAAAACAATAAATAAAACAGAGATGAGACTAAATTATTCACTAAACAGTTGAACCCCTAAAAATGTATATAGTTATCAATGGAAACTTAAAAAAAATCAAGGCGATGAAAGAAAGGTGGAATCGTAATTTCCATTTCTAAAACAAATACCAACACAAATCTAAATCTGCAGATGAGTGTGCAGTTAAAAGAGAGTTTTTGCAGAGCTTAAAGAGCTCTTGCAGCAGCTGACTGACAGTAACATGGCACCAACAAGAGAGCTGTCAGTGGAAACGATGGAAAGGATGCTAAAACTCCTTCAAGAAGGTAAAATCAGGTGAGTTCTCCAGATGGCGGCTTTAAGGATGGACGCGTTAGGCGGAGTTGGTTATACTTTTATAACTGTTAGAAAGGCTCCAGATTTAAGTTGATTACTATTGCTTGTTAGTAGCCTTGGTAATTCCACCTTGAAAGTTAACATTGAGCAAGGAAGCCTGTACCACCTTAAGAGCGCAAGGTAATCTGGTCGTTGTAGTAGTAGGTGAGTGCATGTTAAGTTCACTTCGGTCATCACTTCTACGTTGTGCAGCACTGAAGTGTCAGTGTGCGTCATTGTTGACTGTAAGTACATTATTTTGGTTCGGTAATATGTGTTTCCTTATGTTGAGGTTTACTTCATTTACCGTCATGGGTGTTTTTGTTCATGTGAGTTTCACATTGCGTGCCTTAAGCACTTCCTTTTATATTTTCTCTATGATTTAATGCTTTGTGAGAATTTATTTAGGTTGATGTGTACATTCCTAAACGTAAAGCACTTATGCTACGTCACGTCTGTGTTCCGTTTAGACGTGCGTTCGTGGGCACCGCCATTATGTTGCGTTGATAGATCTATTGCGGCGGGCCCTTTGATCTCTTGTTAAGCTTATTTAACGCCGTTTAAGACCATAGAGACCTTTATTTCATCACAGTTTATTGTTTACCTTATTTGTGGTTTATATAAGGGCTTGATATCTGATCATATACTGTGATAACCTGTGTAGTGTAAATGCTACAGTATTTAATATTACATTATTTCAGTTATGTGATATATTGTATTTTGGTATTTGTATTTATGCTCATTATGGTTTTCCTTTCCTGTCTGTATTCTGCAGTACCACACATACACACATACACCTATTCAGTGCTTGTACCATTTAATGTCATCCCATCCAATTCCATGCCTGTAACTCACCTATGCCTGCGTCTCCTTAGTAAACTGCCTTAACTGAATTCCAATCTCCTGTGTTTGTGTCCTGGCTGACGCTCCGGGAGCGAATGTAGCTTATACCCATAATAAAACCGACTCTACACATTCTTTTATCCTAGTCTCACAGTCCACCGTGAGTTTTGTGAAACTGCAACGTACATAAGTCTTAACTACTTTTTGAGGCAGTCTGACAATGCTAAGGAACCCAGCCAGCCAGTTGTTGGGGCTAGCACGCTAACGAAGACAGCTAGCTAGCATCTACACTTCAAGAAGTGGTCTCAGAGATACTGGCTAATATCACTAAGGTTATTGACGAGAAGCTATAGTCACTCTCTACTGCAAAGCCACTGCGAAGATTTGGACATGCAAATTACAGAAACGGAGGGGAGAATATCTGCCCATCGATTCTACCTGCCTCACTCAGTTTACTTTTCTCCACATCTTCTGGGACCTGACCGCCATGGAACACGACATGGATTCCATGGATGTGACTATGAGTAAGTTTAATTTTACAGAACTGTGATGTTGGTTTAATTAAGGCGACTCCTCTTGGTCTTCTGCTGTCAGTTCACTCCAGAACTCTGCATTAGAGAAAGACTGTATTTGATCTGAATGCCAATAGGAAAACTAGAATTATTTTGTTCTTTGTACATTAGTTGTTTGTTTGGTAGCACTCTGCTCATCTTTCACTTTAACAATGTTTTAATATTAGGACACAATTAGGAACTCTAGATATCCTTTGTTTCTTGACTTGAAATGAATTACAGGATTACTATTGCAACAACACATCATCAGTAGGGTAAAACTAACACATTTCGCAACAGTCTAAACCCAGCTCACTTTCCCTATTAGTGGGTGACCTATCCAAAGCTTGGTGAATTCTGCTTCACAATGTCAAAATTATGCTACTGGAATGTTATGTTATGGTGTTATGGTATCCACAAACCTGTTAAGCAGCTAAAAGTCTTGACTTATCTTAAAAGGGAGGGGGTTCATATTGCATTATTGCAAGAGACCCACCTGAACAGTAAAGAACACTTAAAATTGCAGTCAGGAGGGTTTGATCTGCTCTTCTTTTCCTCATTCACAATGAGAAGTAGAGGAGTTACTATTTTGTTTAAGAAAAATGTATCACTTGAAATGTCACACTGCATTAAGGATAAGGGAGGACTATACCTAAATATCAGAGGTGAACTATATGGAGAAACTGTTGACATCATGAATGTGTATTACCACTCTGAGCATCCTAGTGACTTCCTGGCCACAGTATTCTCTGAATTATCTAATCTCAATGTCAAGAATACATTTATTTCAGGAGGCTGTAACTGCCATTTAAACCCTGTATCGATAAGTCCCCCCTGTAGGCAAGGTGTCCATCTCCCACCAGTCTGAATTTGATAATGCCCTTTGTGAGGACTTTTATTATGTGGATGTAGAAAGAGCTCAACATCCTGTCAGTGTTAGTGGAGGAAGCAGACTCAAATGCAGGATGGAGAAGAGCGAAGCATTGCTGACAGAGGGACTTAAGATTTATAAAATGAATAACTGAAAACTCTGTAGAAAATAACTATAAGCATGAAAAGATATCACAAGAAATGATCTGTGAATGACCAACTGAAAACCAGGAATATAGTGTATATATGATTGGATTGAAAACAGGAGAGCACAATCAGTAACAGAAACCAGGTGTAACACAGGTCAATAAACTCAACAAAATGGACACGGGGAAAGCTCTACAAAATAAAACGGGAAGCTAGGAAGCCAAAGGTCAAAACCAGAAATTTAACTAGAATACAAAGAATAGAAACTAACAAACCATCATGCAAAAATGGACCATGATACATCCAGCAGAAAAGGAGTATACTTTCTTTTAAAAAGTGCATAGTTGCTACACTTTTTCTTAACAAAACTATTGCTGTATTTAATTGCTTGTTGCTCTATAGACAGCATGAGTGTGTCCAACCATGCTCCTGTCTTTATCCAATTATTCAGTTCCTCAAACTAGGGTCTGGAGATTTAGCCCATCAATTCTTACAGACAACAAATTCATGTATTATTTTACAAAGGAATTTTAGTAATTTTTATCCATTAACTCAGTTTCTACAGAAGATCCATCACTTCCCTGGGAAACATCTAAAGTATTTCAAGATACCTTGTTATATCCCATTTGTCCAACAAGAGACGCAGACAGGATGAACAAAGGGAAATTTTGTAATCCAAATTTAAAGTGGCTGAAAAAGACTATATTAAAAGCCCATCACCAGGGAGGCTGCAGGAAATATTTGCACTTCGCTAAGCTCCAAATTCCCTTTTAACAAAACATGCAGATGGGACATTAGATTAGCTGAACAGATATTATATGAACAGGTGATAAGACAACCAAACAAAATCCGACTCCAAAATTATCTTCTCAATCACAGATGGTTATGGTAAGCAATCTTTTGATAGTGTAGTCATTTTTAGCACATTTTTAAGATTCTATGAAAAACTGTATTACTCAGAGCTACAACAGGATTCCTCAGGCTGAATGGACACATTTCCCCCTCTCTATCAGAGGAACATAAAGTTACTCTTAATGGTCCCTTATCTAGGGAATAAGTATTAAACATGCTAACTGACTTGTCTGAAAAAGGCACCATGCCAATGTCCTTAGGCGAGTCTAACATATCATTCATTTTAAATCAAGGAAAGAAGCCAGAGGATTGCACCTCACATATACCAAATTCTATATTTAAAGTAGATCTGAAAATTCTAACTCCCCATGCATAATAATGACAACAAAACTAGTTTTATTAAAAGTCGTAACTCATGCAATAATATGCAGATTATTGAACACAATATCAATTTTCCATCTGCAGTCATCAGGTCTGGTTGTTTCTTTGGATGCCGAGAAGGCATTCAACTGTGTAGAATTGCCTTATCTACTTTACACCATGGCAAGGTTTGAACTTGGGGAACAAACCAAATCAGTTGGATTAAATTACTTTATAATAATCCTCTCTCTGCAGCACTCAACACTGGGCTGAGATCTCACAACTTCGGCATCCAGAGAGGCACAAGGCAGGGCTGCCGCCTTCTGTTTGCTTTAACTATAGAGCCATTTGCTTAGGCTGACGTGATGAATTCTAACATTCATGGCTTAGTTACATGACACAGGTAGCACAAGATAACCCTATATGCTGATGATGTTCTGATCTACATGACTAATCCTGAGATATCCACCTCTAACCTCATTGACAACATCTACAAGTTTGGTGCCTTCTCAGGTTTAAAATTCCATTAATTTTCTATGCCTGTGTAATTCAACTCAGGGTCACGAGGATGGGGGTGGGGTGGGGGCAACTGGAGCCTATCCCAGCTGGGTGAGAGGCAGTCCATCACAGGGCGGTTATAAAATAAACTCTAATAAATCTAAGGCAATGCCCCTGGACAGATTAGAGCATCAACCTAAAACCACATATCCTTTCTCGTCAGATGGTCCCCAACAGGCTTAGTATGTCTGGGGAAACACCTGATTTGACAAAATGCATTAAATTAATTTTGTCCCTTTGCTTGAACAATTAGGCCATATTTGGAGAGGTAGAATTCACTTACTATTTCTATAACAAAACCAGGTGTGTCCATGTCCATGTGTGGGACCAGCCACAGACTGCACAGGATTAAAAGAGTCTTTGAGCTTTAAGAAGTCTTCAGCCAGTGGCTTATCAGGACAACACACATGAATATGAAAATCTCCAAAAATCTAGATCTGATCATAGTTGGGAATAATTTCAGCCAAGAGATAAAAAAAATTCCTTTGTTTTCCTTGTCAGCTTACTACATGACAGTATTGAAGCACATACATTTAAATGTATTTACATTGCTCGACCATAAAAATGTATAAAAAGGCACTAAAATGTCATGGGTTAAAGAGAAATTAAGTGAAATGAATGAATGAAATGACATTATAAAAGAGTACAGGTTTTAAAGATTAAATGGTGCTTTCTTGTACACAACACTTTCCCAACTTGCAGTAGCTTTTTTAAACTACGAATTTATATTTATTAATTGTGTTTATAGTGTCTCAAATTTCAATAGTAATAACCCGTGTAGAGCTGAAAACATGAAGAGTCCCAAAACTCTACATTCAAAGATCAAGGATCAGTGTGTGTCAGACCACATCTACAGGTGCATTTACCAGTCTGCATGTAAAAGAAGCTTTTCCAGAGAAACCATGATAAAGAATGAGACTGAAAGTAAACATTTCTTTGTCAAATATTACCATGTGCTCAACATTTGATGTGTGCATTTGTTAAACTGTTTATGTGTTGTAAAATGACTTGGTATGAATGTGTGCTGTACTGTATGAGTCCCAAAAATCCCAAATAATGTCTTTTACACATTTTTATATCATGTATTACATATTTGTTATTATTCAGACTAATTTCTCTTAATATAACTGAGTTTGACTAACAAAATACTCAATAAAAAGTCAATAAAGTGTCAATGCAGCCTACTAACTTTCTACAACAGAGAGGCAGCTGCTTGAATTATATGTATTCTACAACTCACCCAGTTCATTGAAGCAGTCCCCTTGTTTCCAGTCAGAAGGCAGTGTGCCAGTTTGAGCACCAACATTTCTCTGATCCACATTGTTCACATTCGCAAAGAGCTGGCTATACTTAGCCTGAAAAATAATGTCAAGGGGACATGAAAATAGGTTGTTTTTTTTTTAAAAACAAATCTCTTTGCTCATCTGATCAGTTTAAAGAAAACCAGTAGCCATACCTTTCCATATGGAGCACTGTTTACATGTGGGGGGTTGATGCACTGGGTAAGGGTATGGTAACTGGGGTTGGAGAAGTAGTTGCTTGGGTGGGCCTCACTAGTTGGACTTTGAGCATCTGAAAAATGATAAGATGGAAAATACTGTTAGCAGAACTCCCTGTGTGAGTGCTTCTAGAATGAGATCCAAAACTGTTAAGACAGCATGACATCATGCGATCACATGAACTGTGGATCAACAGTCAACAGGGTAACACAACTGTGAAAGGTTTAACGTCTGAGTAAAGCAAATTCAGAGATCTGCATGGAAGCATGGTTCAATGTGTCAGACAAAATTTGCCTAAAACATGTTGAAAAGGTGAGAACTGTGGTACTGAATTGTGGAAAACATCCCTAACACTAGAACATTAAATATAGGGCCACTACAATGCATTAGCCTTGGAGTAACAGCAAGCTCGCTAACTGTTCTACCATCACCATAAAATTGTGTCTTCCCTTGATGTCAGATTTTGAAGAACTTGGGCTGTCTTCTAAATTACAGAGCAAGGAGAATAAGAAAAACTGGAGACATTTTGGAAAGAGTGAAGCTGAAATGTGGCACCACTGCAGATTTGGCAACACACCAGTGCAGATGATCAGATGGTGGAGTGAAGGGTCAAATGAACCATCTCATATTGTAGTTCTTGCAGACTGTATATGTGCATGTGCTGGAGTTACATGCCGTGGACTGATTTTTTATTTTTTGAAGAGCCACCACTGCACTGTGGATGTTTCAGGGCTGTTTCACCAACACATGAGGGAGTTTCAGGAGTAACACGGTTGAATAAATTGGTGCAGAGCTATGGTGATACAGTCAGGGATCACTGCTAAATCCCGTATCAGTTTTTTGCCTGGTAGTTTTACAAACTTTTACCATGGACAGCTTGGATTAACTCATACACTGATGATAGTGATACTAAGAGAATTTGACCAAGTTACACAAGCTAGAAGTGGTTCTGAAGTGAAAAGCTGTTTAGATCCCAAAGAGCTGGCAGTTTTTAGTCAAATGATTGGGATCAGAGTCAGAATTCCTCATTACTAGCTGAGACTCTGCTATGGCTCTCATTTCCCTGCCACATCCTCTGCAGCCAGGACATAGTTGCTATGAGAATGGAATTTGCACAGATTAACAATATTGACTGGTGACTGAAATATTTAATGTCTGCCTTGGGTGATTGGGATTTCACATCTACATCACCTAAGGACCCCTACTAGAGGTAGTTCCTTTCATATGGATTAGGGTCAGGATTCGAATCCCGGTCAGCCATATGAAAGATGGTAGTCTTGCCACTACAACATCCAGTCACATACATAAATACAGTTTCAATTGGAATTGGTAAACACTTGTGTATTTAGGGTCCAAACTGTATATAGTGCACACAGGTAAGTGTACAACTAAAAATGAGGAACATACCTGTACTCCTACTTATAATAGCACTTGGCTTAACTTAATAATATATTATGTATAAAAATACATAGAAATAAGTCTAGTCCGTAAATCTGGCTACATCAACAACAGCTCATGAAATACTGGTAGCCACTGTGGCCTCCACTGTGTTACCTTGGGCACCTCATGATTCTGGCATATTTAATACACTGTTAACAGAAAACTGGAGGGGGCTTTCTGTTTCACATGCTTCTTCTGTCTACCCACGTTACCAAATTCAAATCCTTCAAGTTTATTTACCCCCCCCCCCTCCCTTAAAGGTGAAGTAAGTTTTTTTTAAACCTGGACCTTATGTCTGACATAAAATACGTTCATCTATTGACCGATAACAGTTTGGTGAAAGTCGGAGTCCTTCAGAAGATATTCATTCATTCGTCTTAAAGTATTGCTGAAATAAAGACAGCTAATGCCTTATTTAGAGGCTGTATTATCTTACCCTGTTCACTCCTGTTATATATACGTGGATCTCGAATGATCCAAGTAGCGCCCGAAGGATGACTTTCACCAAACTGTTCCTACCCACATCTTGTTGATGTGACTGAGAACCTACACACTTCAATATACTTCACTTTTTAATCTCAAGGTACCCACCTCCTAAAGTGTAGAAGCTTGAAGACTTAAAACTAGCAACACTTTCCCTTTGGGGATTAATAAGTATTACTGAATTGAGGTTGAGGTTGAGGTTATGTCCATCTTTCATATGCAGTCTATCAGGGAATACATTTTCCTGAGCTAGATGTATTTTAAAGTATATCAACTGTAATGTACCTCCCACGGTGTAATCAGCTATGACCCTCATAGCAGGTGTGTAGGTCACAGCTGGCATGGTTGGTTCTTTGCCCTTCTGCTTCTTCCTGTAGATGATGAAGAGGAGCAGGAGGAGAAGCACCAACAGCACAAGGACAACAATTCCTGCAATGGCTCCTATCTGGTAGGTGTCCACATGCATGGCTGCACTGGTCAAACTGTTGAGACTTCCCACCACCACCACACCAGCTGCAGGCAGAGCGGGGAAAAGTGAAACCAGAGTTGGAGTCCTTTGAGTCTGTTTGCTCATTTAAATCAATCAACAACAGTTAGACTTAGACAAAGTTGAACTTCCACAAAGAGATAACAGTAAATGATTGCACATTAGTATATATACCAACTGCAGTAACCATTCTCAAAACAAACTCTTAGTACAAGCCATGGTTATCTCTAAATGAACCTAACTTCAAGTCACTAATGCTGCCTACAAAGTGATGTCAGAGTCAGAGCCAGCTAGTTATACTCAGTGAAGGGTTATGGACTACAGTATTCCTGTGTGAAATATTGTCTGGGACTGCCATCCTTATGGGCCAAATAGTCTCAGTACAGATTGTTCTCATTTGTGGTTCATGATGGTTGAAGAGCTATCAAATGCTATAGAGAACACCCCCTCTCCTAACCACCCAACACACCTAACTCACACTGTGCTGAAAGCTTGAATGCTGATCCTCTCTTTTAAGTCACTTGGGATAGAAAACAGATTTGGGAAATATACTTTTTATCCATAAAGATCAGTTGAAACTGTTTTCATTGAAGCATGCACTAACCTTGGTCACAACGAGCTCCCTTCCAGCCAGGATTGCAGTAACATGTTCCTGTCATGTGATCACAGGTGGAGTTATTTAGGCAGTCACAGACTTGACGGCAGCCATAACCATACGAACCATGAGGACACTCTGAAAATGAGAGAACGGTCAAATGTCAGTCAATTTTGTGGGTTTCCTAAGGTATTTATTAAAGAGAACTGAAGCGTAAACACTTAAAGAAACTGAAGTGACAAATCCATTTTAAGCATAAAAGTTCTCATGAAGTGTCAGTTTAAGATAAAGTGTTGAAATAAGCCTTTACGTAAAAAAGAAAAAGTATATGAACAATTATTGAACAGGAAGGGAAGTGGAAAAGAGAAAAACAACAAAAAATAAAAGAACAATTCAGCTCTGTAAATAAAAAAGGATATAGAGAAGTGTGACGTACTTTGTTCACAGTGTTGCCCCATGAAGCCGGTACGACATGTGCATTGTCCAGAGATGTGGTCACAGTCTGCCCCATTCCTACACAGGCAGGTCTCAGAACAGTCTTTCCCATAGAAACCTAATGGGCAGCCTGCAAAGGAGTCCGCCTCTTTACAAGCTATACGTTTCAAAGTTTGTATTTCTGAAAGCAGCAACAAATATGGTGTGTCTCCAAAGGTTGTTTTGTTCAAGATAACCATCTTAACTGTATGATATACCAGAAATGGCCATGATTTTATTATATGTGGAAACTATCAAATTTTCTATACAGTAATGATGGTAGATATTAGATTGATCTTTTTCTACCAGGGCATGCCAAGTCTCAACTTTAGAAGATTTAATGTTAATATTAAATTATCTGTGTGGAAAATATAGCTTCACAAATACTCATTCGCATGTTGCCAGAGGTTTACTTCTATCTCACAAGTCTTAAGTAGGCTGACTTATTGAACACTTGATGTGTGTAAGTGTTCAGTGACTGACGTTGTGTGCAGTAGAGACCGGTCCATCCAGGGGTGCACTTGCATTCTCCATCATATGCGCTGCAGTACGCTCCATTGTGGCAGTTACACGTATGGATGCAGTTAGGTCCCCAATGAGCAGGTGGACATACTGCAACACAGTCACATTAAATGTTTGTGCTAGCACCAGCCCATACATGAAATTATATGATTCTGAATTACCTAACTTTTCACCACAGAATTAATGAAGAAATAAGTCCTTTGCAGAACTGTCACATACGAAGCTTTATGATCTGAACTACACTGTTCTTTTCATGATTGTACGAGTGAACGTACGCTGAGAGCAGTCGCTGCCGATCCATCCAGGATAACACTGACAGGAGCCATCAATGGGGTTACAGGTGCCGTTGTTGGTGCAGCTGCAGCTCCAGGCACAGTTTTTCCCAAAGCGACCACTGGGACACACTGCACAAATACATATGTATTATCTTACATACTTACCATTCTGATCTAAGGCTTCATTTTAAAAAGCTTTCTTGAAAATGACAGATAAAACCTTTTGTATATAAAACTCTGAAGAAACTAGAAATCTCAAATAAAAAACCTTGGAGAAATGAAATCATCATTTTTTGCATTGACTTTGCCCAAATGTCGAACAATATTTTTAATAAATGGTCTTGAAATGTCACCACATTAACGTTGCATCTGGCTTGAAAGGTAAAAAGTATCATTCCTGTTAAACAGAATGCCTGTAACTTCTGTCTTCAAATACAATCTAGATGTTCTCAGGTGGCAACTGAATATTGTTGAGCAGTATATTATTTCACCAGATAGAATGTTCTTTTCTGAGCATTTATAAAGAATAAATTGCATAAATGCAATTTATGTTATCCCAACATGCCACCCAGCTCCTGGTGCAGGCCATGGTCATCTCCCGCCTTGACTACTGCAATGCTCTCCTAACTGGTCTCCCAGCCTGTGCCATGAAACCTCTGCAGATGGTCCAGAACGCGGTGGCGCGTCTGGTCTTCCATCAGCCTAAAAGAACACACATCACCCTCTCTTCATTGAACTCCACTGGCTGCCCTTAGCCGCCCGCATCAAATTCAAGTCACTGATGTTAGCCTACAAAGTGCTTAATGGAACGGCTCCCATCTACTTGAATGCTCTTGCAAAGGCTTATGTCACAACTCGGTCCCTCCGTTCATCGCAGGATTGTCGTCTAGCAGCTCCTACACCACGCCTAAGACAATCCAAACTCTTTTCATGTGTCGTCCCACGATGGTGGAATGACCTACCGAGCGCTACCAGCACAGGGGCGTCCCTGTCTATCTTCAGGAAACTCTTGAAAACCCAGCTCTTCAGAGAGCATCTCCTATCCTAGCACTTACCTTGTACTTACCTACCCCCTCTATCTTTGCACTTTATTTTTCTGTACTTCCCTCTATGCCTGCACCCTATCTCTACTCTGTCACCTCTGACAGAGTCGGACTAGTGGGATCCTTCTATGTAGTTTATTGTTAGCTTTTTTTACATAGCTTGCTATATCTTCATTTGTAAGTCGCTTTGGATAAAAGTGTTTGCTAAATACAGAAACATAAACATGTTTGGGACATGAAATGGACACGTGCATCATCAAAGCCAATTCATGCAAGCTGCAGTCTTCATCTTCTGTGGAGAGATGACACTCACAGAGTGTCTCAGACTGACTCAATGAAGTTTCTCCGAACATTACTTAATTGACTAACAGCAAAAAGGGATGTGTGACCACAGTGTCAGTCATTAACTGAGTTGGCTCAACACTGGAGTCCTTGTTTCCAGAGGCGACTGTGCAGTGCACGAAAGCTTCTATAAGCCACGGTCTGTTGCCTACCCTCATTACACAGTGCTCCCTTGAAGCCAGGCAGACAGTCACACTGTCCTGTGACGTGATGACATGGTCCATTACTGTGGACACACTGTGGACAGGTCTGACTGCAGCGGTGGCCAAAGTAACCTGGTGAGCAGACTGCAGACAAACAAAAAAAATAATTAGAACTGTCAGAAACAACAACTGTTATATGTCATGTATCATCAAAGTTGCTATGTGCAAATACATTTGCGCTCCAGGTACCAGAATTGGACAGAATTGTTTAAAACTGATAAAAATGAAATTCTTTGTAACCTGATTTATTTAAAAATCTTGGGTTTTAATCTGACTATATTCTACAGTGCAGAACAGGACAGGCAAAGACATCTCAACATCAACTGTTCAGAGGAGACCGTGTGTGTCAGGCCTTCATGGCTGAATGGTGGCAAAGAAGTCAGCATAGAGGGGGGGCAATAAGAAGAAGCACAAGGAAGATGCATTAGAACAATGGAAAGAATCCAATTTTGAGGTTTTTGATTCCAACTGCTGTAACCTAAAGAGAGTGTGCTGGTGTGGTTCCCACTGTGAAGCATGGAGGAGGAGGTGTGATGGTGTGGGAGTGTTTTGCTGGTTACAATGCAAATACAATGCAGGCTCATGACGGGAGATTGGACTGAAGACCAGTTTCGGTGCAATCTGTTGGTTTCCTTAGCTAGGATATTATTTTTTGAATTGGCTCTATATGAATGAATTGGATTATGATTACAATGAATTGAATTCCAATTGGCTTGAATTAGACTATATTATTTAAGTGCCTTGAGATGACAATTGTTGTAATTTGGCGCTATATAAATAAAATTGAATTGAATTGAATTATTCTGCTTTCATCTTTCGTTTCCATCATGATTTTCGGTGCCTAACTCATCAGATTTTCACAGTAAAACCTGCTGTTACCTACAATAATATACCAACAGTAAGGCTTATTCCCTCTCATCTTAAAATAAAGAGCCCAGTTGAACAAACCAGTCATAGTGCAATTTATAGGGGGTTTGACCCCCCCCCCATTTACAACTTCACCCCTCACCCCAAATAACACATTCGGGGGGGGGGGGCTTGAAACATTTATCTTTCTTCTCCGTAATCATAAATATTGCAATACACAGTATATTCCATATTCATGCCAAGAAGATGCTTGTAGTAAAATGTCAGACACCCCTGAAGCGGACTATAGCATTTCGTAGTCTGTCTGCCTGTCACTTAGTGGGTCTACATGATAAGAATAATTCGATTATAGGTATAGTTGGGTTATGCTCCTTATTTGAGCAAGTGCAATTATCCAAGTATACATGGTGGTAAATGAATGGAATCACTGGCACAAAGCATGTCATACCCCAGAACGATAGGTGGCGCTGTACCCATTTCAACTATCGCTGATAGAGCCACTTCCTGTTGACCTCTTCACCACCAACAACATAAGCTATACAACAGCTATAATCGAATTAATCTCATCATGTAAATCCACTGATTGACTGGCTCACTTCTAAGTCGGTGTGTGCACAAAAAAAAATTTGCGCCAGAGTGCAGTGTTGCAAGTAGCTGTGGATGAATGTAAGTTGCTATCTAACTAGTTTATTACACTTAAGTTTCTCACTTTCAAAGTTTCAGAAGTATATTGTCACTTCAGACAAATGCTAACGTGCGTCTGTGGTTTTCCATCTAAATATAAAATGTCATTATGTGAATGTTAGCCTACATGTTATTAAATGTTAGCTTTGCGCCCTGTGCATGTCACTCCAGTAACCTGCAGGCGTGCACTGTGGTCAAGTTGTAAACAATGCCTAAAGCGTGCTGCATTGCCAGGTTTGACGAATGCCCCCTTTTCGAAATCACATTAATCTGAAATGACAGGAGAAATATAATACGGATGTTTGTGTGTTTGTAGTGTTATTTGTGTATTAGCGTAGCACATCATTTTATATTAAACTATTATATAATATTGTTTCATTTTTATTGGCTTTTGAGTGGTGTTTTAGATAGACTTTTGCCTTTTTGATAGTAGCTTTTAAAATAGGTAACCCCTTCCAGTAGTTCACTCAGGCATGCAGGAGTTTAATCTATTTGGTTTGTTGAACAATTGACATCCATGTGTACTGAATGCTGATTAATTATAGGGGTTGTATTAGTTCCCATGTACGACTACTTTATTGAACTCAGTTTAGATTTAATTTACAGAGCCAACATGAACGAAAGGAAAGGAGGAGACATCAGGCACTATTTTGTGCCAAAAAAAGGGTGTGCGGGTGAGTGCGTGTCTGATTTGCTGGCAGTTTGGGTCAACAATGCTTTGTTGGTGACTGCTAACTGCAAAAGTTGTTTGTGTGGTACATTATGTGCCCAATGAACTGTAAAATGATGTAAAATTTGGTTTATCATCATCTACAGACTGCAGACATTTAGTTGAACAAGCAAGATACTGTAAGGATTGTAAGACTTCTGTTAACTGAAGCACGTGCATGCACTGCACTGGGTTTCCTTTACACCCTGGATGAAAATGTTGACCCCTGTTGTTGTCACAGCTATGTTATACATATCTCACTGTCACAAATAAAAGATTTCACAGGTTTACCTCAAAGTGGAATTTTTGGTTTGAATCTGTCCGATTAAAACAAACTGCATCACTATAGCAACCTGTCATTGAACTGGACCTCATATTTTCTCTATGAAGCGGCCTCATACACACACACACAACATCACAATCTGTCTACCTGAAAGGTTCGTTTCCCACCCATAGCATCAGGTCTCTTGGTGGGCAACAGCTCCGCAGGCACCCGTCAAAATTTCTTCAGAAATGTCATTGTTGTCGTTATCGACGTTACTGATGTTAATTATGTATTGTTGTTGATGTTATCCTTTTAGTCAATAAGAAGCTGTGTGGTGACCATGCAGAATGGGTGGTGCTGATGCAGGACTTACTCCTCTGGCAGGTGGTGCCTCTGTATCCTGGGGCACACTCACAGGTTCCTTCATCTGGGGAGCAGGATGCTCCATTCTTACAGTTACAGTGGAGGGAGCAGTTGGGGCCCCAGCGGCCCTCTGCACACATACTGTCACAGTGGATACCTGCCCACATACAGAGTAGAATTTTCATCGCTTTAGATGACATTACATTGTTTTGAATTCCTTTCCTTGAGATTCAGACTTTTGCAGTTTTTGCGCACTTGAACACAAACATGTTGTTGATTTATTGCCCAAATCCAGGACTGCAACAATTGTTTAGTTGTAACTTTTGCCGAAAGGCACTCTACAAGTCTCTGAATGAAGGTGTTGAACACTGTTTTAATTGATCATAAATTTGCAAAATAAGAAATTTGAAGACATGTTTTCACTTTATGTTTATAGATTATTGAGTGCACACTAATGTGCAAAAAACACTTTCAGTCGTTAACGTGAAATTTAAGTTTTAATTCTGTTTGAAGCAACTGTATATTTCGTGGACTTGCATTTGTCTTGAAAACTTATGGTGTGACTGCGTAATTATATTAATGTGCTTATGACATAAAAAAGAAGAGAACCTGGAAGAACTGGAAAAAGTGCTATTTGCTGTTATGACATACAGTATCTTCATGATGACAACAGGTCTTACCGGTCCAACCAGCCAGGCAGTGACAGTGACCAGTGGAGTGGTGACATCCATCAGCATGACTGCAGTCACAGCGTTCCTTACAATCCAGGCCATAGGTACCATCCTGAGGAAGAGAAACCGAAACATCACAGAGGTGAAGTAAAGTCAACTTTTATTATCAATGCTGCCATATGTTGCCATAGGTGCCATATGTATTTGTGGGCCAAGCGTGTGGTGTAGATGTCTTGGGGGGTGGGGGGAAGGGTGCAAATGATCCTCTCAGCTGCTCTCGCTATGTGCTGCAGGGTCTTCCTGCAGGATGCAGTGCAGCCGCCGTACCACACAGTGATGCAGCTGGTCAGGATGCTCTCGTTGGTTCCTCGGTAGAAGGTGTGCATGATGGGGACTGGTGCTCTGACTCTTTTCAGTCTGCGGAGGAAGAAGAGGCGCTGCTGAGCTTTCCTGGACAGCAATGTGGTGTTGCTGCTCCAAGAGAGGTCCTCAGTGAGGTGCACACCCAGGAATTTGGTGCTGCTCACTCTCTCCACAGCATCACCGTATATGGTCAGTGGAGGGTGATGGGTGGGGGATCTCCGGAAGTCAACAACAATCTCCTTTGTCTTCTGTACATTAAGAAGGAGATTGTTGTCTCTGCACCACGCGTCCACACCACCTCGTCCCTGTAGTTTGACTCATCGTTGTTGTTGATGAGCCCCACCTTAGTAGTGTCATATGCAAACTTGATGGAAGAGGCTGCTGCTGTGTGTTGATGTGCAGTCGTGGGTCAGCAGGGTGAAGAGTATGGGGCTGAGCATGCATCCTTGGGGGGCCCCTGTGTTCAGTGTGATGGTGCAGGATGCGTTCGACCCGGACTGCCTGTGGTCGTCTAGTCAGGAAGTCCAGCAACCAGTTGGACAGTGAGGCGTTCCAGTTTCTGTATCAGCTGCTGGGGGATGATTGTGTTGAAAGCTGAACTAAAGTCTAAGAACAGCAACCTCATCCTTCAGCTGTATGAACTCAAAATTCATTCATGTAACACTCTTCTATGAGTTGTGGGTGTTTTATTGGTGATTTAAAGTGTAAAAGGGCAATAAAAACAATCTGAGATAAACTGCTGTGCTGACTGAGACAGAATGTTGTATACAGTCAGTAACACTTGATGACCAAGACAAAAAGGCACAATTAAGACACTGAGGGTACTCTACCAAAGTACTAGGTAATCTCAAAAGTACTAAATATCTGCCACAACTTATTTGGAGGAGATCTGTCTCTGTACTTTAAGAGACTGAGACAAATCAAAACTTTCCAAATCATAAACAGCCAAAAGAGAACTCAAAGTTGTGAAGAAAAGATGGACACAGGTGAGCAGAAATGTGGATTTTGGCCTGTTTTCAATCAGCTAAAAACTGGTTACAACATCAGTGTGTCACATAAAAATTCATATCAATCATTGTGAATGCATTTCTAGTGCACCTTTAGACAAACCTAAGTCCAAAGAATGTAGTCCTCCATGTGCTGTATGAAACAAACTGGAAGACTTCTGGACTTTGTAATTGGACCGCCTGTATAAGCTGGTGTAAATTTCTAACTTGCTTTTACAAGTGTAACACAAATACACAAAAACATGGCAGAACCAAAAATCCTCCATTTGTCCTCTTAGTATGTAGCTTTGTGGAGGTGGACATGTACTGAAGCGGGTGTAAGCTGAGCTGTTGTAGAGCACAGATGGTTTCTGCAAGAGAAATCATCAACCCCCGTACTTAGTTTAGTCTTGGTTCATGTGTTGGAGGTCCAGAGGACCCTCTAAATGTCCCATGTTCCTGGAAAAGGTTTTTGTTATTCAGCTTTTGACTCTTTTTGTGCCTTTATATCCCTTTTTACTTCAACAATTTAATCTTTTCTCATTGTCAGTTCAATGTTCTAAGTGTCAGAGACCCTCAGAAAAACCATAGGTCACCTTTTACCTTTTATACTAACACTGTTAGCACTCATACAAGTGCTGTAGCAACATCCTCTCTAGAATCACCACATATCATTCCATCTCTCTCAAATTAGTTCTTGCCCATGCCCTGTTTTATGTACATGTAAGGCCCAGGGTGATAGCACAGTGCAGACAGTAAGTACGGCAACAAAAAGTAGATTCAGTCTAACTGGACTCATTGTGTTCTGTGAATGTGGATTGTCAAGAGTAATAAAGTCACAGCCCCTGGAAAGACAAGCTGCAGCTCCATGTTGCCTTCTTCTTTCTTTATTTTCAGTGAGTATTCTGCTTTGGCTGCATTCATGAATATTTTCATGCACAAAAGATGTGATTCCCTCTTTACCATGCCAATTTAGATGTTACTTTTTGTTTAGAAAAGAGCATAAAGTACTTTGTAATAGACAAAGAAATGATACACACATCATTTGTGCATGAATATGTCTGGAAGCATTCATTTCCTCTCACCTGGCAGCGGAGTTCACAGCTATCTCCTCTCCAACCAGGAGCACAGGTACAGAGACCATCCAGGGCACTACATGCTCCACCATTCACACACTTGCAGGTCAGGTTACAGCCCAAACCCCACGTGCCACTGGGACAGTTTATGGAGCAGTCCACCCCATGCCAACCTGATTAGAAAAGATTCAGACAGAAACATACCTTCAGAGGTTAGCATCATTATACAGTGTGCAGGGTTAAAAACATCTCTACTCATCTAATGCCTCAGTTGAGACATGCTTATTATGAAATATTTCATAGTTAGCATGCATTCTTGAGTTATGGCCAACATTTTGTTTTCTATTTGGTCCCTAATGCTTTGACCTTTGACCACAAAATGTTAGTCAGTTCATTTCCAGGTGAACATTGGTTTCAAATTTGCAGAAATGTCCTTAGACCGTTTCAGAGATCTGATGTTCTCAAGAATGGGATGAAGAGACATCCCAAAAATATGCAGTGCCAACAGAATGCTGTAAGACACAACTTATCATAGATTCAATCTCTTTTCTTCATCTGCCTAACAAACGTTTCCTTTTGGAGTGTTTTTGTAAACTTATTGAAAATAGGAGACAGAAGTGTCCGATTTTACCACAGTACACAGACCTTTAGTCAACATGCTTCCTACTGAACTCTGATGTATCCTACTTTAATCAGTGCTCCTTGAATAGAGTCCCCCTGTGTTTTATTGAATTCATTCACAGTCATTATTTCATTCATTATTTTAAGTAGTATGAAAACCAAACACCAAGGCTAAGAAAATTGACTGAACTTAGATTCAGGAATGTGTCCAGGCATAGTTCTATGAAAGGCATCAAAGTACCCAATGAGCACAGTGGCATCCTTCTGCCCTTCTGATAACAGAAGTTTGCAACAAGAAACAGACATCACAGAGTTGACTACTCCTCTAAATTCAGAGGCAGTCAAGGATGAAGGGATTTGGTTAGACAGATAAACAACAAGCCAACGGACGCTATGACTGAGATACAGAGTCCCTTTGTCCAGATAAGAGAACATTGAAGTGGGTTAACCATCAAGTCTTTATGACACGACACAGCTTTGCCTCATCATCCAAAAAAGGTGGTGGTAGGAGCATCCTCCAAATGGGGATTATTTTTCTGGGACAGAGAGAAACTGGGAAACTAGTTAGAATGGAAGAATGGATGCTGAAAAAGACAGTATGAGCCCAAGTGCTCAGGATCTCAGGCTATATTGAAGGTTTGCTTTTCAACTGAACACAAATTTGAAGAATACAGCCACAAAACACAGAAGCTGCTTCAAGAAAACGTTGTGAAAGTCCTCAGTTGACCCAAACAGGGCAAAATATGAACTGACTTCATTGTAAGATGAGTCTGAAATAAGGAATGTGGAAAAAGATCTGAAAACTTTCCATCAGCTCTGTAAAGCATACAGTGAACAGAATCAGGGTGACATTTGTTTTCATTACTCAAAAATATTAGTTTTTTTTTTTTTTAATTGGTGGTTTACTATAAGGATATGTAACGTAATAGCAAGGCAAAAGTTACTTCATTAAATCCGACAGAAAGTAACAGCAAGACACTTTGAACCCTTGAGCATTATCATGTGTCCTCTTTTTCCACATCCGTCTCCTCTTGCTTCATCTCCTCTTTTACCTCCCTCTCACCTGGTGTACAGGAACAGGATCCATCCACAGCTGAACACTGTGCTCCATTCTTACATTTACAGCTGGATGAGCAGTTTACTCCATATGTCCCCGCTGGACATGGGACAGAACAGTTGGGACCCTGAGAAGGACAGTAAATAAAAAGTTGAAAGTGGTTTTAAGGGTCAAGACATCTACAGCACTGAGGGGGCAGATGATTTGTTCCAGTTGGCAAGGTTTGACTCACAAATGCATAATAGCAGTCCATCCCACTTTTCTATTACTTAATTGCTATTTGAGTGGATACATGAAGAAAATAAGACCTATTACACCAAATTAAGACAGTCTTCACATTACAAGACAGCACCTTTGGAACAGTTTTAGTGCAGTTATTCGCTATTTTGGCATAGGCTGAAGTAGAGTCAAACATTAAACTATAAATATCATCTGGAGGTTTAATGCCACTCTTAAGGTAGTGCTGCCATATTAATACAGATCCCAAAATCCAACCCCATTATATGCTCACTTTCTTATCTGATGGAAATTCTATTAGACATTAAAGATTCCTAATGGTGACACTTCACCAGAATAAGACGTTGGCATCCATTAAGTGTGTCCAACTCCCTAACAAACTGAAATGCACCAGTGTTTAATTAAGTGAAAATGAGTATTCCATGACACTAAATGCGATAAGAATTATTATTGAATGAATTATTGTTTTTCTTCACATTCATTATTATGGTACTATGTTCCCAAAATAATGATACATCCAAGTGTCTGATCATATACAGTAAAAGAAAATGATGTTTAAACTTTGACAAGACAGAAGTCATGATTAAATTTGTTTTATTAAATTTAAAAATGTTTCACTAAAAGGAGATTCAAAGTTGCATTTCTGGACATACAGACTTTCTGCCTGACAATGACAACATACAGTCCAAAAAGAAAAAGAAAATGTCCTCAATCAAAGGTTTTTCTAAAGTTTTATGTATCGGGACACAATCATCTTGTCCTTACTGGGTCTTAAAATAAGGTAAGTACAGTCTCAGATTAACAACAACACAAGACAGAAAAATGGAAAAAAAACTCTTCAGTACAGATAGCACAATTAGAAAAAGACTGAACAAGCATGGCTTGTTTGGAAGGGCTGCAGGAGAAAGCCTCTTCTCTCTAAAAAGAACATGGCAGCACAGCTTAGGTTTGCAAAGCTGCATCTGAACAAAGCTCAAGACTTCTGGAACAATGTCCTTTGGACAGACCAGAGCAAAGTGGAGATGTTTGGTCATAATGCACAGCAGCACGTTTGGAGGAAACCAAACACAGCATATCAGCACAAACACCTCATACCAGCTGTCAAGCACGGTGGTGGAGGGCTGATGATCTGGGCTTGTTCTGCAGCCACAAGACCTGGGCAACTTGCAGTCATTGAGTCCACCATGAACTCCTCTGGATACCAAAGTATTCTAGAGTCAAATGTGAGGCCATCTGTCCCACAGCTAAAGCTGGCCTGAAACTGGCTCATCAACAGGACAATGATCCCAAACACAGCAGCAGATCTATAGCAGAATGTCTGAAAAAGAAAAGAATCAAGGTGTTGCAATGGTCCAGTCAGAGTCCAGACCTCAGCCTGACTGACATCCTAAATAAAATGACTACTTTAAGTTATTGCTGCTAAAGGTGCGTCTGTGTGATCAGGGGGTTCACTTAGTTTCTCACACACTGCTTCTGTGTTGTGTCTGTTTTTTGTTCAATAAATAAGGACACAGTGCAATATGTCATGTGTTGTTGTTCATCTGAAGTTGCATTGACCTCTTTGTAAGACCTGGGAAGGACCAGATGATTTTGTTATTCTGTCCTGATACATAAAACACAAGAATTGAAAGAGGGTGGACTATATTTTTCACATCTTGCCAAAAGCTCAGAGGATAAGACACGATCATTATTTGTTATCTCGCTTTTTAATTTAAAAACCAAAGGTGAACAGAGAGTGACACCTGTCTGTTAGGAGGTGCAAAAGCACGCAATTCCCATTCTTCTACCCGTCCTGGTTTTCCAGTCACAGCCCATTCTCCATGACACAGAATGATATTCTAGAGTACATGCTGACATACAAGACTTTTGACTTATGAGACTTGAGTCTTACAAGACACAAACAGAGAGAAGGATGAGGTAGAGGTGATATATGATATTGCTGTACAATCAAACTGTGGCCACATGATGTTAATACAGAGCCAAACATTCACTGAAGCATTGTCAGGGTGTTTTAAGTAAGCACCAACAAATATCCACTACAATATCTACAGTTCCACTTGGTCCCATTTTATTTTCAGTATTTTTAAGCATTACTGTCCATTCTTTTTATTTATATAGTATTAATTCATAACAAAAGTCATCTCAAGTTCAGAATCAACACCAGTCTCATAAGACACATTTCAATTCAATCCAATTAGAATACAATTCATCATAACCAATAGTTGCTGGCCATGAGGCATGCAGTCAAGCCTCATAAATTAAGATTAAGCCACGTGGAGAAATGTTTACCATGAAGCCAGGAGCACAAATGCACGCTCCGATCACACTGTGGCAGTCAGCCCCATTCTGGCACTGGCACACCTCTTTGCAGGACTCGCCATAAAATCCTAGGGTGCATGTCTCGTTGCAGTAGAGGCCTGACCAACCAGGCTGACATGCACACACCCCCGACATTGGGTGACAGCTAATGAACATAGAGAAACATATCACAGTTACATATAACACTTTACAAGGTTGTAGCTCACTGAACTGATGGACGACTAATTCTTAGAGTTAGGACCTCTGCTCATGAGTGCATCTATCTGTCATTGAAGGTCCATATGACATGTGGCCGGACATTGTTTCTCCCTGTTCTGTGTGCACTCCAAAACCTTAACCAGCAGAGTGAGAGACAGTCACATGTTTTTCACTACAAGAACACCAAATATTATCACTAAAAATAAAGTTCAGACTTTTCATCTGGCTTATGACAGCTGAACATCATTAGAAAAGGAGTTTTTCCTACAACTTTTACTATTTGATTAGGTCAAAATTAAGTTCAAGACAACATCTCTACGAGTTTACGACATTTTTATAATCTATATATATATCTGGTCCTACATGTCTCTATATGACACGTCAGTGATCACGATGGAAGGTGATCGGAAATCCTGGTAAAAACAAAAAAAGAACAGAGTGAGATATCTATGATCAATGATCAGTAAGAAGAGAGTCAGAGCAATGGACCCTGTCTCTATGGGAAAAAAACACTACATTTAAGATGTTGCGTCAAAGAAATTAGAGCAGTTAAGTCCAGATGAAAGAGCACCTGTGCCTAGAGTTTCATTAGTCTATGAACCCTCCTTTAAGCTCTGTCACCAAAAAGAAGAAACAGTAATGTCTTCTGTCTGATTATTTGTCCAGTTTGTTGTTCAGATTTAGTGAAGCAGTTTCACCCGTGTGTGAATCAGACCCAAGTTAAATAATTAGCAGTAAAATGAAAGATGTCTTTGATATCTGTGAATTGTTCATTCTTCTTCTTTTTGTATCCAAAATAAAAAAAAAACTAATTGAACACCTTCCAAGAGCTGTTTAATCATTTATGTTAGTAGTGTCTTTTGCTCCTCCGACTAAAAATTATAAGCAGACAACAGCGGACAACAGCAAGAGCAGTCGCCCACCAATCGGAAGGTCGGTGGTTCGACTCTGGCTTCCCCGGGCTACATGTCGAAGAGTCCTTGGGCAAGACACTGAACCCCACGTTGCCTCCCAGTGTATCATTGGGCTATGAATGTGTATGAATGATTAGAAAAAGCACGTAGTTAAGTATCTTAAGACGTGCTGTATGAATGTGTGTGAGTGGGGTGAATGCGGCATGTAGTGAAGCGCTTTGAGTGGTCAGTTAGACTAGAAAAGCGCTATACAAGTACAAGTCCATTTACCAATTGGGACAGTCAACAACAATTACATAAAAAAGCACACCATAGCTGAGCTTAAACTATGTTTAAACAAGTACATGTAATGATGAGAATCTAACCAAAATACAAATATTTTGTTGGGACATATTAAGTTTGCTTTGGGTAACAGAACTCTAACAGGGTTTGTAGAACTGTTAAATGTCTGAATGAGACGAATATGGAGGAGTCTCTATGACATTTTTTCATGCCAACATGGTGGAGACGATCTGCAGTAACACTGATGGAACCTGTCCGTTTGTATGTGTGACTGTCAGCTGCCCATGTGACACAGCAGTCCCATTGAGCAGAAGCAGAACAACTGTTCATGACAACACATGTGGGCAGCCACCTGGTCCTGCCTGCCTGACTGAGAGATGACCGTCAGCTGTCTATCGGATCAAAACTTACCAGTCGAACACCAACATTCACCAACACACGGATGCTGAATGTTAACCCTCAACTTTAAAGCATATGAATTCGAACAATGAGAATAATATTCAATGTACTGATATAATAATATCTAATAATTAACTTAATTAACTGATGATTTCTGTTCTGTTTAGAAAGAAATGTGACTATCATTGCAGAAAGGCAGCAATACTCTTTACTGCATACCTGCGAGTGTTTGTATCGTGGCACGGACACTTCCTTTCGCACCGGAAGCCATAGTGGCCTTCGGGACACAGTCGGACATCACATGTTTCCCCTGTGTATCCTGCCTCACACAAACACATTCCATTGGTATGGTAGCATTTGCTGTTGTTCTTACAGTGGCATCGCTTTGCACAGCCAGCACCATAAGTACCAACTGGACACTCATCCTGACACCTGTTGACAGCAAGAGACACAGCAATATTCATGTTCAGTGATTTGTAAAGGTGGAGGAGATCTATAACTGTTCTCAGTAGAATCTTTTAAATCTTATTTGTTATTGATTAAATCACATGTTAGATTGAAAAAGGACTGTAATATCATCAACAACAACAACAACAACAAAAAATCTTGCTTAGTGTAAATCAGTACACCCATTGTGGCTGTGTGCAGTATTCAATTTCTCCAGCCATTTCATAATTTAGATGAGTATTGATGAAAAATGAATCATCTACATTTATAAATATAGTACATTTTCTACATAAAATCTGAGCAATCATTGTCCATAACTTGTCCTTCACATCATCAGGTAAAATTTTGTTGTATATGGACATGAGATTGAGCATGTTGAATGCTCCCTCCCCGAACATACGTATCAGAACTGTTGTAAATGTTGTCTTTTTGACCCATTTAAAATTAAGATGTAATCTCTGGGGATCATGATCCAACCAGTGATACTGTTGATATACCTGATCATGGTACAGTTAAAACACACCGACATATATATACAAATATATAAATGGTGGTTCTGTGGCTCTTTGTGGATTGCAGTCATTTTTGGAACATAGAACTGAAGCTAATACAGCAAACAGTTCAGCAAAAACAACTTGGAAACAAACACTGAGCACAGAAGTTTCTCAGTACTTCTGCCTCATTCTTTCTGCAGCTGACAGAACCTAAATTCTGTAGTCGGTCTGGGTGTGTCAAGGCCAGCTCAGTGCTATACTGTGATTGGTTCTCCTGAAACCCTTAGTTACTCATAAAAGTATATTCGGAAGGGTTATTCCTGTCTCGTTGCTGGTTTACCTAATTATAAGGCACACACGCTCTTATATTGGTAATTATGTGGCTCAAAAGCTCTGCAGAGCAGTCAGCTGAGATTAGCCTGAAAACCGAGACTGGGTATCCTGGTTGTGTTTTCTTGTTTAAGCATCAGGAATGGGCAAGTAGATACAAATGTCATTACTTGGATTTTTTGTATGAATGTTATAATTAGTAAATTAGTAAACTGTGGATACACACAAATAGTAAATTATTTGTGTGTATCCACAGTTCATAAACATGCATGTTAGCTTAAGTGATGTACCTAAATTGGCCACAGGTGTTAGTGTGTGTTTGGGAGTGAATGGTGTCTGTGTCTCTGTCTCTGCGTAAGCTCTGTGATGGCCAAGGTGTGCTTCACTTCTCACAGCTATAGAACATGGATGAAAGAATACTGAAGGGATGGAGAGACGTTTTCTGAAAGTATCCTGATACAGTTTCTTTTACAGCAGTAAAGCAAATAGTATTGGAAAATACTTAATACTTCTTGACTAATAATTATCTAATTAATAAAACAGATTTTCAAAAGTGGGGTAAGGGTTGGTAGAACCCTAACTGTAGAAAATGGTGAACTGACCTACAGCTCCACAACAATATAAACTGTCAGGTGTTTTGTGATTACCGTTCTCCTGTGTATCCAGGACTACAGACACATTGTCCAGTGGATGACACACAAAAGCCATTATTGTGACACTGACATTCTTGGGAACAGTTCTGTCCAAATCGACCCTCTGGACACGGCTGACCACACACTGTACCCTGAGGACATGAACAGAAGGAACATACATACACTGTCTGATCTGTTGGTTATGTGTACAACTATTACACATCAAATACACTGGATAGTGTAGCTGTATGATTGCCACCTTTTGTGTGGGAGACGTAGGTTAAAATCCCCTGCATGAAAGGTACTACCTCCTGTAGGGGTCCTTAGGCAATACCCCCTTAGCCTACCTGACTACCTGTAAGTTGCTTTGGATAAAAGTGTCTGCCAAATGCATAAACACAAATATTTCTACACATGATTCTATGTTGTTAAGGGCTTTAAGTGCTAATGTATGTCATGAATAAGAAATACATTAAAACGTTTTTTACTGTGGTGTATGACTTTAAGATAAAACATTTGCTCTGTGGACAACCCACAGAACCTTTATCTCACTTTGATCTAAAGATACTGATTATGGGAGACTTTGATATGTACACCTGCTACCTTCAGTCAGTCTGTTGACTCACTTCTTGACTCATACCATCACATTCTCACTGGTTCAGTTTATGCTGACATGTTATTAGACAGTATACCATCCATCCTGCAGGACAGGAGCACTCTCCAGTCACATGGTGGCACACTCCTCCATTCTGACAGGGGCATCTCTCCTCACACTGCTGTCCATGTTTACCTGGAGGACACAGGTCTTCACAGCTACAAAGAATAAAAGCAGGAGCTTATAAAGACAGTCCATTTTTGAAGGTCCATTAGACGTTTACCAAGTACAACAATCACAAACTTTTTGGGTTCCAAAGGATGATATTGTAATCATTAAGTTGTGCATTTTGTTTGACCAGCTGTCCAAATTTGATCTAATATGAAAAAAACATTTAAAAAAAAAGGTGCAGTTCCCAGTGACCCTTCACATGATCAGATCCCAAATAGATATCATATATTTTGTAAATCCAATGTATCCAGCCTGACTCACTTCTGCTGTTTTACTTGTTAGAGTATTACAAGGCACTATATCACAGATACTTCTGACAGAATTGATTCTTTACTCTACTTTAAACCACCTCAGAACCAATAATTATGATGGCTAAACACTGTATGCAGTCAGGTAGACTGCATGTGACATCAAAAGCATAGATCTATGCATTAATTATATGAAAGAGATAAATCTAAGTCAGACAAATTTAGTTTAAAATCAGATTCTTTATTTTGTAAGTGTAATGCAGTGGGCAGGGAGGCTGATGGGGTGCGAGGGGGATGGGACCCCTAGTTCCGATGTCTATGCATGTTTGATTGACCATCACCTCACAGCAAGAGTGTTCCAGGTTCAACTCCCGGCTGGAAGCTTACTGCGTGGAGTTTGGGATGACCACGGTGTGTTTGTTATCCCAAACACACCGTGGTCATATATTGCTTTAGATTTCATCACTGGCTTACCTCTTCAAGGAAAGACTGCTCTATTATCCAAAACCGACATGTTTTTCTCGAGAGACTTCCATTTGCTACTGAAACTGTCAATCTGCTAATACACCACGTATTCAGGCTACATAACATTCCCTCAGAAATTGTCTCAGATTGAAGACCTCAGTTCATATCTCAAATGTGAAAAAACTTTTGAATGGCTCTTGGGCCTAAAGTGTGTCTAAGTTTAGGGTTTCATCTTCAAAATAATGGACAAACAGAGATCAAATCAAGAATCAGAAGTTGTGTACTTAATTACCCTTGATAGAATTTGCATACAATGTACTAACCTCATTTGTTACTAGACTATCTTCTTTTGAGATTTCCCTAGAATATGAACTCCCCATGGTTCCAGCTGTGGAACAAGATCTGGAGATGCCATCTGTTCAACACCATTTACAAAGGTGTTGTTGGGTCTAGGACCAGACTAGGGCTGCCTTGCTGTACACCTTGGGGTGGAATTGTCGCCTGGTGAAAAGTCAGAGGACCCGGCCCCTCAGAATTCACTTAAATTAATTCCCAAAAAATGAACACCCTGTTATATCAGCCCCGTATAAAACTGACTTAGTCATCAGTCCCACAGCCGTTAAGCTATAACTCCCATCGTCCCTGAGGATCCATTTCACCTTCCATGTTTCCCAGATCCAACCCTGCTCCTACAGTCCATTGTGCCCTTCTCTTGATCCCCCTCCATCTGCCTGGGCCGTTGACAATCATTCTCCAACGTTCTGCGCATCCTGGATGTTGTCGGAGTTGGGGTCTCCAATACCTGGTAAACTGGGAGTGGTATGGTCTGGAAGACAGGTCCTGGGTCCCTCATTCCTTCAACCTGGATCCCTCACTCATCACGGACAGTCTTGAGGGGGTGTGTCTTCCAGGTCTTCCAGGTTTTCCAGGCCGCCCAAAGGGGGTTTACTGTCATGGTTATGCACTGGTTGTTTGTTTTTGGGAGTTTTCTTTGCTGAGCTTTAGGTTAAATTGGGCAGGACTCTGAGTGTTTCCTCCTGGGTGGAGTCTGGGCTGCTGTTCTCCTCCTGCTGTACCTGCTTGTCATCATGCCTCACCGCTGGAGCTGCTTATTTGGGCCGATGTGTGTGTGTGTGTGTGTGCACCCAGGCTCCACTAGAATGTCAGCTTCCTCTGCGTGGTAATCAGTCCACTTCGTGTCTCCTTCTGACGCAATGCTTTCCCCAAAACTTAGGGTATTCTTATGCTTTCTAGTGAGTTCCTCGCGATCTAGAAGAGGCAGGCTCTTCTGTGCAACTTACTTTCCTTCCTTATACACATCTATTCCTGTTAAGACCTACTTTCCCTCCCACCTTTTCCTACAGCTCCAGTGCCTCCCCCTGAAATCCTTCTGTGTGAACAGACCAGTAAGACAGAATTATCAGGAACTTTAACTCACTTCGGCTTCAACTTTGGATTTTCGCATTACTGTTCCCCAGATCTACAGACATACCTGTTCATTTTACATACATTTTGACATACTGCTGCTTTCCTTGCATTAGGGCTGTGTGTATCAGCACTACCAGTTCACTTGTTTCTTCATTCAAAGGAAGAAATTGTTTAAATTTTCTCCTGGCTTATGACTGATGGCTCCTTCTCAACTTCTTACATATGCTTAATTATCTTTGAGGATTACAAAAAGCTACACTGGAAACATAATGCTGGTCCAATGTTTTATATGCATACAGAAAATGAAAAGTACTTTCTATACACATGCAGACACTATACTTTAAGGTCATGTTTTCTGGTCACACTTGAAGAGGAAGACTGATAACTTTTGTCACCAGAAGACATGACAGTACAGAGTCTGCATGTATTCAGCTTTTAAATCCTGCAACAAAAAGGGAAAACTGAATATCAAAACATTTTCTTCTCCATACTGCACATAGATGACATATGCTCTTATGTCACTGGATTAAAAACAGAAAACAAATTCTAACACAATGCCATGTAACTTACAAAGCTCCAGTGTATCCTGGTGAACAAGTGCATTCACCAGTCACATGATGACAAGCAGCTCCATTCTGGCATTGGCATTTCTGCTGACATCCATTGCCATAGGTGCCCTTCTTACATGGGGCCTCACAGCGCCACCCTCTGTATCCAGGAGTGCAGATACAGGCTCCAGTGATGGGGTTACACAGTGCTCCATTCTGGCATTGGCATCTGTTGCTGCAGTGGGGACCCCAGTGGTTACTGTCACAAGCTGAGGGGAAGATGAGAGACATCATCAAGATTTAGTTCACACCACAAGTTGTCATATGACATTTCTGATTGTTTGCCACACATCAAGGTGCGAATGATAGCAGTATGCCTCATTCACCAACAGTTCTTGACAACAAATTTGTTCTTAAGTCGTACTTAAGCACTTTTTAAGAAGATTGTGGCATTAACCAATGTTTTCTAATCCAGGATTTGTTCTTAAGTAAGAACCTACAAACACTAAGGAGTACTCTTACGCATATTTGAGTACTGAAAAGTTTGAACAAAATAAGCATTGTGCTGTTCTGTTGTTTAGTTCAATAAAACCTACCTCCCAACAGGATGTGCCCGGAAAACAAAAAAAGGGAGGTGACGAGGAGGCATCCTAAGCAGATGCCAGAACCACCTCAGCTGACTCTATTCTGAGTTCCCTACAGATGGCCAAGATCCTCACCCTATCTCTAAGACTGAGGCCAGCCACCCTCCGAAGGAAACCCATTTCAGCTTTCTTGTATCTGTGATCTCGTCCTTTCCGTCACTACCCAGATCCCATGACCATAGGCGAGGGTTGGAACAAAGATGGACCAGTAAACTGAAAGCTTCATCTACTGGCTTCGCCTCCCTCTTTACCACAACGGATCAGAGAAGCGCCCTCATTACAGCTGATCAAGCCCCAATCCGTCTTGTCCATCTCTTACTCCAAACTGCCATCACTCGTGAACACGATACCCAGAATATTACACCTTTTTCCAGTTGAGAATCATGGACTTGAATTTGGAAGAGCTGACTTTCATCCCGGTCGTTTCAGACTCAGCTGTGAACCGCTCCAGAAACACATCATCTGCAAAAAACAGAGATGCAATCCTGTGGTTCCCAAACCAGACACCCTCCTCTCCATGACTACACCTTGAGATCCTGTTCATGACAATCACAAACAAGGGGCAGCCCTGGCAGCCAGGCACTGTAAACAAGTTTGACTTAAAGTCAAGAATACGAAAGCACAGCTTCCCTACAATCCTAAAATTGGATTGAGCAGGTATAGAAAGTGGATGGATGATCCAAAATGCTGCACCCAGAGTTCTGATGAGAACTAACAGCAGAGATCATGTTTCTCCAATTTCAGCTTCTCTTCATTGGCTCCCTGTTAAATTCAGAATAGAATTTCCGATTCAGTTAAAGGACATGTGAATGAAAAGAATATTTATGATGGCCGGCCGTGGCTCAGTGGTGAGGAAGAACTTTGTGGAGAAAGTTGATAGTTGGCCGAATAGAGTGAAACAGCAGGCAAATGAGGCTAAAGCAGCTGATGCTGAAGTTGAGCCTGCGGACAGTGCCTCAGTGATGTCATCCAAACATGACAGCACAGGGTTTGGCAACAGAGCTGTTTCTGTGCTGTCTTCAGGTGTGTCTTGCATCTTCTGCAAGGCAGAAGACGTATTGATGCATTGAAACAAAAACAGGATATTGAGAGAGAGGAAGCTATGCTTAAGGCGATAAAAGAGGAATTAGAGCTGAAAACAGCTATAGCCATAGCTAATGCAAAGCATGAAGTGCTATCTGTGAAGGAGTCAGTTCATAGCACTTCTGTAGTGCCTATGGATGGGATGGCTACCTACCTAAATGCTACAAGTCCAGGTAGTGAGGACAATCTCAGAGCAGTGCAGTCAGATCTTAGAAATTCCCACCACAGGCGTAGGACATATGAGATGCAGAGTGCCAAACTTCAAAGGAGTTCAGATAGAATAACCAGACCTCACCAGCCGAATGTTAATTCCCATGGATATTTTTCATCCAGGGTGTAAAGGAAACCCAGTGCAATGCATGCACGTACTTCAGTTAACAGAAGTCTTACAATCCAGTATCTTGCTTGTTCAACTAAATGTCTGCAGTCTGTAGATGATGATAAACCAAATTTTACATAATTTTACAGTTCATTGGGCACATAATGTACCACACAAACAACTTTTGCAGTTAGCAGTCACCAACAAAGCATTGTTGACCCAAACTGCCAGCAAATCAGACATGCACTCACCCACACACACACACACACACACAAACACACACACACACACACACACAAACACACACACGCAAACACACACAAACACACACACGCTGCTCAAATGCAGATCAATACAATGCTCCTGCTTGCTCTATGTCCTCCAGTCCTCCTTCTACCTGCTCACTCACAACCGCTTCTCCTGTCTCCTTAATACAACAGCACATGTAAAATTCACCATTATTCATGCTACAATGCTCAGTATTAAGCAAGCACATAACAACCACAGAATAGGCTGCATTATTAGGTTCAGCATAAGATTCAGCTTACTCTTTTTTTGGCACAAAATAGTGCCTGATGTCTCCTCCTTTCCTTTCGCTCATGTTGGCTCTGTAAATGAAATCTAAACTGAGTTCAATAAAGTAGTCGTACATGGGAACTAATACAACCCCTAAAATTAATCAGCGTTCAGTACACATGGATGTCAATTGTTCAACAAACCAAATAGATTAAACTCCTGCATGCCTGAGTGAACTACTGGAAGGGGTTACCTATTTTAAAAGCTACTATCAAAAAGGCAAAAGTCTATCTAAAACACCACTCAAAAGCCAATAAAAATTAAACAATATTATATAATAGTTTAATATAAAATGATGTGCTACGCTAATACACAAATAACACTACAAACACACAAACATCCGTATTATATTTCTCCTGTCATTTCAAATGAAAGTGATTTCGAAAAGGGGGCATTCGTCAAACCTGGCAATGCAGCACGCTTTAGGCATTGTTTACAACTTGACCACAGTGCACGCCTGCAGGTTACTGGAGTGACATGCACAGGGCGCAAAGCTAACATTTAATAACATGTAGGCTAACATTCACGTAATGACATTTTATATTTAGATGGAAAACCACAGACGCACGTTAGCATTTGTCTGAAGTGACAATATATATTCTGAAACTTTGAAAGTGAGAAACTTAAGTGTAATAAACTAGTTAGATAGCAACTTACATTCATCCACAGCTACTTGCAACACTGCACTCTGGCGCAAAATTTTTTTGTGCACACACCGACTTAGAAGTGAGCCAGTCAATCAGTGAATTTACATGATGAGATTAATTCGATTATAACTGTTGTATAGCTTATGTTGTTGGTGGTGAAGAGGTCAACAGGAAGTGGCTCTATCAGCGATAGTTGAAATGGGTAGAGCGCCACCTATTGTACTGGGGTATGACATGCTTTGTGCCAATGATTCCATTCATTTACCGCAGTTTTTCTGCATCACCCTGAGACAGGATCTTCCTGATTTTAACAATATTACGAAGGTGAAAGAAGGCAGTCCTAGAAATTAGTTTTATATGTGCATCAAATGATAAATTCTGGTAAAAAATAACTCCAAGGTTCCTCACTGTAGAACTAGAAGCCAAGGAAATACCATCTAGAGTAACTATATAACTAGACGATTTCTCCCTGAAGCGCTCAGGTCCAAAGAGAACAACTTCACTTTTGTCTGAATTTAGAAGCAGACAGTTCTGAGTCATCCAGGTCTTTATGTCTTTAAGACAGGCTTGTAGTCTGACCAACCTATTGGTTTCATCTGGTTTCATAGATAAGTGCAGCTGAGTATCATCAGCATAACAATGGAAATTTATGCCATGCTGTCTAATAATGTTACCTAATGGAAGCATGTATAAAGTAAAAAGAATTGGTCCAAGCACAGAACCCTGAGGAACTCCATGACTTACTCCAATGTGTGAGGAAGATTCTTCATTTACAAGAACAAACTGGAATCTATCAGATAAATATGACTTAAACCAGCCTAATGCAGTTCATTTAATCCCAATAACATGTTCAAGTCTCTGTAACAGAATGCTGTGATCGATCGTATCAAATGCAGCACTGAGATCCAACAGGGACAAGCACAGAAACAAGTCCGCTATCAGAGGCTAAGAGGAGATCTTAAGAGGAGAGCTTAACTTTCACCAGTGCTGTTTCTGTGCTATGATGCACTCTGAATCCTGACTGAAACACAGATTATTTCTATGTAAATGATCACAAAGTTGAACTACAACTATTTTTTCAAGAACTTTAGACAAAAAAGGGAGATTGGATATAGGTCGATAATTAGCCAACACTTCTGGAGCAAGAGTAGGTTTTTTAAGTAAAGGTTTAATAACAGCAACCTTAAAAGCCTGAGGTACATATCCTGTCAACAAAGATAGATTGATCAAATCCAATATGGAAGTGTCAATTAAGGGGAAAACCTCCTTGAACAGTCTGGTTGGGATTGGGTCTAAAATACAAGTTGATGGTTTAGAAGAGACTATTGCTGTTGTTAGCTCGGAGAGATCAACTGGGCAGAAGCTGTCTAAATACAAATCAGGTACGAAAGATACTTCTAAAGCTGCTCTACTTGATGATACATCAGTGATAATAGTGGGAAGGATTCCGTTAATCTTCTCTCTGATAGAAACAATTTTATTGATAAAGAATCTCATGAAATCATCACTGCTGAGAGTTAAAGGAATACATGGCTCAACAGAGCTCGGGACTCTTTGTCAGCCTGGCTACAGTGCTGAAGAGAAACCTGGGATTATTCTTATTCTCTTCTATCACTGATGAATAATAAGCAGTTCTAGCTTTAAGAAGGGCTTTCTTATACGTTATTAAACTATCTTTCCAGACTAATTGGGACTCTTCTAAACTAGAGGAACGCCACAGTCTCTCCAGCTTTCTTGCAGTCTGCTTTAAAGCAGCTGTGAATTATACCAAGGAGCCAACCTCTTCTGACTGATTACCTTCCTTTTCAGCGGGGCAACATTGTCCAGTGTTGTACGCATTGAAGCTATAGTGCTGTCAACAAGAGAGTCAAGTTCTACTGGAGTAAAATTTAGGTAGCCGTCCTCTGTCATATCTGCACATGGCAGTGACGAAAAGGATGATGAAATCAACTCTTTAAAACTGGTTACAGCACTTTGTGATAGACACCTTCTATATATAAAATTCTTCTCAGAAGCCGTATAGTCAAGTAATGTAAATTTAAAAGTTATTAAAAATGGTCAGACAAGACAGGATTATGAGGGAACACTGTTAACTGTTCACTCTCAATGCCATAAGTCAGCACAAGGTCAAGGGTATGATTAAGGCAGTGAGTAGGTCTGTGAACACTTTGAGAAAATCCAATAGAGTCTAATATAGAATTAAAGTTAATATTTAGGCTGTCATTTTCAACATCTACATGAATATTAAAGTCACCCACTACAATGACTTTATCTGTACTCAGCACTAACTGGGATAAAAACTCAGAGAATTCAGACAGAAACTCAGAATAAGGGCCAGGTGGACGATACACAACAACAAACACAAGAGGTTTTGTGATTTCCACTTTGGGGGGGAAAAACTGAGAATCAGAGATTCAAAAGAGCTAAAACTAATCTTGGGTCAAGGACTGATTAGTAACCCTGATCTGAAGATAGCTGCCACTCCTCCTCCTCTGCCTTTGGTTCGAGGAACATGAACATTTAAATAGTCAGAGGGAGTTGATTCGTTAATGCTAACATGATCGTCCTGCTGCAGCCAGGTTTCTATAAGACAAAATATATCAATATGATGATCACAGATCAAATCATTCACTAACAGAGACTTGGAAAGGAGAGATCTAATATTCAGCAAACCACATTTAATAGTTTGATGTTTTTGTTCAGTTAAAGTTTTTTGTTAAAATTTTTTTTGCACAAGAGGATTTGCTCCTTTCATGTTTTTTGATGGGGGGGGGCAGCATCAGGTGGGAAGCCGCAGAGAAGTGTGTAAGACTACAACTCTGCATCCTGGTCTCAACCCTGACTTGTCATGTTTTTGGATGACTAATAAAGCAAAGCGGCTCTCATTTCTACAAATATGGACGATATTTCTAGAAATGAGAGCCGCTCCTTCCAAAGTGGGATGGATGCCGTCTCTCCTCATCAGACCAGGTTTTCTCCAGAAAGATTGCCAATTATCTCTGTAGCTCACGTTGTTTACTGGACACCATCGAGACCAGGGTTCTTCAACCCTGGTCCTCGGGACCCATGTTTTCGATGTTTCCCTCCTCCACCACACCCGATATGATCAGCTAGTCATCAAGCTCTGCAGTGGCCTGATAAGGAACCATTCATTTGAAACCATATCACCAAGCTGTACGAGTTTTGCATTACAAAAGTGTGTTGAGGATCATCAGGAAGATTTCAGCTCAGAGACAGCAAATACTGTTCTGAATAACTTTTATGTAGATGACTGCCTGAGGTCTGTGCCACTAAGCAGCAGGTGGTTGCTCTCATTCAAGATCTTAGGTCTCTATGTGCCACAGAGGGTTTCAAGCTCACTAAATAGATTTCCCACAGCAAAGCTTGCATCGGTACCTGAGGATGACTGGAAGTCTGACACACAGAAGTTCAGAGTAATTTTGTCGAATATCCCACTAACGAGAAGGGAAGTACTTTCAATAGTGAGCTCAATATGTGATCCACTTGTGATTTTAGCTCCACTCATCCTCCACGTGAAACAGATTCTGCAAGAGCGATGCAGAACAAAACATGCATGGGATGACAAAATGCAAAGGCAACTGTGGATGAATTTATTTGCAAATTATGGTGGAAAATAAGTATTTGGTCAATAACAAAAGTTCATCTCAATACTTTGTTATGTACCCTTTGTTGGCAATGACAGAGGTCAAACGTTTTCTGTAAGTCTTTACAAGGTTTTCACACACTGTTGCTGGTATTTTGGCCCATTCTTCCACGCAGATCTCCTCTAAAGCAATGATGTTTTGGGGCTGTCGCTGGGCAACACGGACTGACTTTCAACTCCCTCCACAGATTTTCTATGGGGTTGAGATCTGGAGACTGGCTAGGCCACTCCAGGACCTTGAAATGCTTTTTACGAAGCCACTCCTTCGTTGCCCGGGCAGTGTGTTTGGGATCATTGTCATGCTGAAAGACCCAACCATGCTTCATCTTCAGGTTTTCTCTCAAAATCTCACGATACACGGCCCCATTCATTCTTTCCTTAACACAGATCAGTCGTCCTGGTCCCCTTGCAGAAAAACAGCCCCAAAGCGTGATGTTTCCACCCCCATGCTTCACAGTAGGTTTGGTGTTCTTTGGATGCAACTCGGCATTCTTCCTCCTCCAAACACGACGACTTGAGTTTTTACCAAAAAGTTATATTTTGGTTTTATCTGACCATATGACATTCTCCCAATCCTCTTCTGGATCATCCAAATGATCAAGATTTATGTTTTGATTCATGTCTTGTCTTGCCATTTCCTGTTTTATTTTGTAATATTAACTTCCCTCTCATTTCAGGTATCTTGCCCTTTCTCCTGTGTCAAGCGTTTCAATGTCTTCCCTGATTCCAAAGTGTTTCCACCTGTTCCCCTTGGTCCCTCATATGCTCAAATAGTCTGCGTCTCACTTGTCTTGTGTCAGGGTGTTGCCTTCTGTCATGAGCCTCAGTCTAGCGCAGTGTTTCTCAATTCCAGTCCTCATGACCCACTGCCCTGCATGTTTTCGATGTTTCCCTCCTCCACCACACCTGATTCAAATGAATGGCTCCTTATCAGGCCACTGCAGAGCTTGATGACGAGCTGATCATTTGAATCAGGTGTGGTTGAGGAGGGAAACTTCGAAAACATGCAGGGCAGTGGGTCATGAGGACCGGAATTGAGAAACACTGCTCTAGCGTCTTTGTCCATAGTAAACCACAGCCATAGAATCCTCCTGCAGAATTCTTGTTTTGCTAATTTATTCTTTAGCTCTGGTTTATCCACAGTAAGTTTCATAGCCTGTTCTTGTTTCCTCCATTAAGGAGTGGGTTTTGGTTCTTGTTAATTGTTTTATAGTTCCTCCACTAGTGGAGTGATTTTTTTTTCTTCTCCATAGCCTGTTCTGTTGTCCTCGAGTGGAGAGTTTTTTATTTTGATAATTTTCATGGATGTAGAGTGCTTTAGGAGTTTCACAGCCCTTTGTTTTGCTCTGTGTGGAGATCCTCAACCTGTTTTATCAATAAACATTGCATCTGTGTCCTGAGGCCCTGACACAAATGCTCTCTAGCAAACTTCAGACGGGCCTGGACATGTACTGGCTTAAGCAGCGGGACATGTCTGGTACTGCAGGATTTGAGTCCCTGGCAGCATAGTGTGTTACTGATGGTGGCCTTTGTTACTTTGGTCCCAGCTCTCTGCAGGTCATTCACTAGTTGCCCCATGTGGTTCTGGGGTTTTTGATCACCATTCTTGTGATCACTTTGACCCCACGCAGTGAGGAGCCCCGGATTGAGGGAGATTATCAGTGGTCTCGTATGTCTTCCATTTTGTAATAATTGCTACCACAGTTGATTTCTACACACCAAGCTGCTTACCTATTGCAGATTCAGTCTCCCCAGCCTGGTGCAGATCTACAATCTTATTTCTGATGTCCTTTGAGAGCTCTTTGGTCTTGGCCATAGTGGAGTTTGGAGTGGGACTGTTTGAGGTTGTGGACAGGTGTCTTTTATACTGATAACAAGTATAAACCGGTGTAAATGGTAAATGGACTTGTACTTGTATAGCGCTTTTCTAGTCTAGCTGACCACTCAAAGCGCTTCACTACATGCCGCATTCACCCCACTCACATACATTCATACAGCACGAACCACCGACCTTCCGATTGGTGGGCGACTGCTCTTCCTCCTGAGCTACAGCCGCCCCTAGGTGTCTACCTATGTAGTTACTCTAAATGGTATTTCCTTGGCTTCTAATTCTACAGTTAATGCATTTGTTACTTCAAGATTGGACTACTGTAATTCTTTATTATTGGGCTGTCCCACATATTCTCTGAAAAGCCTCCAGCTGATCCAAAATGATGCAGCCAGAGTTCTGATGAGAACTAACAGGAGAGATCATGTTTCTCCAGTTTTAGCTTCTCTTCATTGGCTCCCTGTTAAATTCAGAATAGAATTTAAGATTCTTCTCCTCACATATAAAGCTCTTAATGGCCGAGCTCCATCATATCTTAAAGATCTCATTGTAAGATATTTTCCTAACAGAGCACTTCGCTCCCAAACTGCAGGTTTACTTGTTGTTCCCAGAGTTTCTAAAAGTAGAATGGGAGGCAGAGCCTTCAGTTATCAGGCCCCTCTCTTGTGGAATAAGCTGCCAGTAAATGTCCGGGAAGCAGACACCCTTTCCACTTTTAAGATTAGGCTTAAAACTGTCAAGAATGAAGCAGGAAGGGAGGACCCAGATGCAGACTTCTCAAAGGTAAAAAGATTTATTAGCAGAAACCTGGCACAAGAACAAAAGGTGCGGCGGATTATCAAAAATACTTAACGATTGGGGGGGGGGGGGGGGGGACGACAAGGCATGACAAGACTAGCAAACACAAGACTATGATTAATAAATAAACAAGGCTTTGGAAACTATGGTGGCAAAAACCTGACTTGACAATCGTGGCATGTAAGGTGAGGATTTTGTAAAGAATGTGACTGAACTTGGAAACTAAATACTGTGGGGAGGTGATTTGTGACGACATGCAGCTGTTAACAGAAACTGGTGACTTGAGTGAGACTAAGTGCCAGGGGGAAAAAAAACATGACCAGAAACCTGAAAACAAGTGTGATCAAAACTTAAAACAGTGACAAAAACTTTCCTTTTTGATAAAGCTTATAGTTAGAGATGGCTCAGGTAACCCTGAAACATCCCATAGTTAAGCTGCTATAGGCTTAGACTGCTGGGGGACCTCGTCTGTCACACCTTTCCTCACTTTGCTCTCTTTTTCCTCCTGTTTAATTTCACAAATGATTTTATGTACATGTGACATTATTGTGGTTATTAACTTGTGTTTCCCTGTTCCAACAGATATCCTTTGAATGGCGTTATGGTGTTTTTCCCCCCTCTTTTCCCTCTTTTCTGTCTTCTCAAACCCCAGCTGGTCGAGGCGGATGGCCACCCTTCCTGGTTCTGGTTCTGCCAGAGGTTTCGTCCTGTTAAAAGGGAGTCGTTCCTTTCCACAGTTGCCTCAGGCACGCTCAGGACGGGAGATTGGACTGAAGACAAGTTTCGGTGCAATCTGTTGGTTTCCTTAGCTAGGATATAATTTTTTTTAATTCTATATGAATTGGATTATTTTGTAATTGGAAAATAGAAATAAAACTATAGAAATAAAACTGAATTGATTTACATGACTTCAAGGCACCCTGAGTTTCTTCAGCTTCCTTTTGGGTGTACAGTTGAAGGTGAGCAAAACCAGATTGTGGTTTAATTTTTCCAATTGAAAAAAGACAGAGGAGCTGTATGCATCTATTATATTTGCATATAACAAATTCAACTTTTTATATATTCTGATAGAACAGTTGACAAACTATTGGAAGGTGTGAAGTGTAGCAGAGAAGGATCCAAGGTTGCCACTCTGGTGTGGCACTTTGTAGATGCCCTGCTGGGCCTTTCTGTGTGAAGTTTGCATGATTTCACTGTGCCTTTAAGCCTTTGCTATGGATGAACGTTCAATTTGTCATTCTTAAATAGCTATCTTTGCAAGTGTGGGTATGTGTAATTGTATCTATGAAATAAACTCAGAACCCATGTGTTCAAGACTGCTTACCTCCACTGATTGCTCTGTTCTGTGTATATTTTAATATTGTACATTTTAATTCCTGTTATCTAATTTCTTGTTTGTACAGTGTCCTTGAATGTTTTGAAAGGTGCTTTAAATAAAACGTATTATTACTATCTCTGTGTTAGCTTTGTAAAGGACGAATACACGGTGTTCCCTCATCTAATGTCAATTACAATTAGACTCTATCGTACCTTCCTCTAACCAAGGATCACATGTAAAGGTCTATCAAAGGATTCTTTCACAATTACTCTCATAAGATGTGACGTAACATCCCTCCAGCAGTCTTAACACAAGTTATGGCTTTGATTGGGGCAAACATTGCTGTTCTTTTTTTCATCCAGATAGTCTTTGCTCATGTGGTGATTATTTGTCACAAAGTGACCAACTATCCAAATGCAACCCTGATTTCTGGGTGTGACCAAAACAAAGAACCATTTTGCTTTGATCAGAAAGAAAGTTAAAAGCAAAAGAATAGCTCTCTCTCACACACACTCAGTCAAGTGTCGTAGGCTGTCTCATTTAAAAAAAAAGAGGACAAGCAGAGAGAACGAAAGACACTGACCAGCTCAGTTTGAACAGTAGTAAAACCAGATGTATCGGATTAGAATACCTTCTGAGTGTGCTTTTAACTTTAGCTTTAAAACTTCCCTGTTAAGTATCCTACTTGAAACAGCTCTTAAGGGCAGAAACCAAAGCATCAGCTCATGAAAGATAACTGCAAACCCTTGCATGAAAACTTTAAGAATCAAAAGTAAAAATAAACTTTATCGTGGAGCCAGGCACAATACAACCAGAATTTACCCCATTAATCTTTGGCTGTTGGATTAAGCAAGACCACACCTAGAGTATTACACATTAAAGAACAAGTAAGGATGTCACAGGCCCCTAAGGGTTTAGAAGTGACTGGGAGAAAATTGGAAAAAGTGGGAAGGTTTACAGTGATTATCAAACCTTTCATTATGGCACACCACATCTTGAAGCGAAATTTATCACTGGGAAAAAAGACACAGGTTTCAGACAATGCCTTTATAACCGAAGCTATGTTCTGTAGACGGCAAAGTGGAGGTCATGAGCCATGAAAAGGAAATTCAGGTCCTGTTGTCATGGTATTCATCCCATTTATATTCACTTTCCAAATGGTAATCTCCAACAAATCAAAGCCAGTCCAATGAGTCAGTCAATATCAGTTCTAGTTCCACACCAACACTGGATTAACACAGTACGCTTCTAATTACAAAGACTAAAATAATTTTAAGGTGTCTGACTCATGCTCATATTTCTGACACTTAAGACTTAGTAGATCTCAGTAACTTCGGAAGAAACTCAAGATTCAGGTTGAAATAAGTTGGAAATTCTTAAAGATTTTAATAACAAATATCTGAACAAATTAAAACTCAAAGTTGGCTGAAGTAAAATCAAGAAGATCTTGGGTCACTTTACTTATTAACTACTGTTTCTATCCTCAATAATATATAATAATGAAGTGCTCAGCTGCTATTCCGTCATCTCAACAACCCGCCATGAACAGTTTTTCCAGCCTTCATATATGATCCTCAAAATCCAGTTGGCTGATTAATGCAAGGAGTTTCTGTGGGATCCTGCAGGCAGTGACTGAGCTCTGCAGCAGATTGTGGTTTCCTTGTTCTGATTAGAATATACACATGGCAGCTGCAGTAAAGCTACTGATTGAGGTGATGATGTTGCTGTGGTTTGAAATGAATTTAGAATAGTTGGAAAAACATGTTTCTCTGTTTGTCAGTATTCAGTCCCCTTTTAGTTCTGGTTTGGTGATCAAAAACCTCCTACATAATCGTCTGCCTCTTTATTTGCTAAAAGCTCCAACATGTTCAGCTGCTAGTCTGAGCGCACGTATGTGCTCTTTCTGGCTGAGAAAGTGTAATACAGCTTTTCAACAAAAGTAGCAGCCTATTAACCAAAGAAATTACATGAAAGTATGCTTCCTGTGGGTTCATATTTTCAAACATAATGTAATATCTGATGTTTGCTGGAGCATATCCCAGCTGCCATTGGGTGGGAGGCAGGGTATACCCTGGATGCGTCCCCAATTACTATTTTTCTTCTTCTTATCATTACTACAACATTTCTGAGCCAGTTTAAACAGCCTTTTAGCATTATTGCCATCTCTGAAAGCTGGATCAGCTCTGAGAAGGGGGCTGACTTTGACCTGGAGGGTTATGAGTTCAGTTATATCAACAGAGAAGGGAAAAGCTGGTGGAGGAGTGGCTGTGTATGTGGACAGAAACCTAAAGTAGAAAATAGTAGAAAACATGACCAGAGTGACTAAAGATGCATTTGAGTGTATAACAGCTGAAATATATATGGAAAAAACTAAAAATGTTGTTGTTAGTTGTATATACAGAGCTCTTGGTTCTAATATGGAAATATTTACAGTTACATCTCAGAAGGTCTTTTTCATCTGTGGTGACTTCAATATAGATTTACTTAACTCAAACAATCATAAACCTACTGAAGAGTTCATTAATACCATGTACAGTTTGAGCCTTTTTCCCAGAATCACTCGACCCAGCAGGATCACACTTAGCAGGGCCTCATTAATAGATAATATATTTACTAATATCTTAGATAAAAATACAATAAGTGGATTAATAATTCAGCATATTAGTGATCATCTACCAGTCTTTGTAGTTAGTGACAATTTCTATATGAAAAATAAGGAGAAAATTAAGCCAAAAGAACAGTAAGAACAGAAGAATCAATCAAATCATTCAAAGATGAACTATTGAAACATAATTGGGGGTTAATATTGCAGAAAGATGATATTAATAAAGCATATGAAATTTTTCTGAATATCTTTAAATTATTATATGACAAAAATGCGCATTAAAAATGTTCTCTCATAAAAACAAATACTCAGAAGCTCCATGGATCACGAAGGGATTGCAAAATGCCTGTAAAAAAAGAACAAACTACAAAAAGATTTCATAAAGCATATATCATTGGAGGTAGAGAATAAATATAAAAAATATCAGAATAAATTAACTGCTATTTTACTAATAGCTAAAAAGGATTACTACAGTAAATTATTAGATAGTAATAAGAAAATTATGAAAGGGATTTGGAATGTATTAAATAATATTATCAAGAAAAACTTTTTTTACAAATAATTGATGACAATGTGGTTCATAATTTCAATAAATATTTTGTAAGTGTGGGACCTAAACTGGTAGAAAAAATCCCTGATCCTATAACAGCTGGAGCTCTGAATGAATCATTAATCAGCAGAAATCCTTATTCAATGTTTCTCACTGCAGTGGGAGAGAGAAAGATTTTGAATATGGTCAGTAAATGTAAAAATAAAAGGTCAACTGACTGTGGTGACACTGACATGATAATAATTAAGGAGGTAATTGAGGAAATTATTCAGCCTCTGACTTACATCTGTAATCTGTCATTTCAAGTAGGTACATTTCCAGAAAAGATGAAAATTGCAAAAGTTATTCCACTTTATAAATCTGGGGACAGACACCATTTCACAAATTATAGGCCTGTTTCTCTACTTCCACAATTTTCCAAACAAATTATTTGTGGGTAGATTGGATACATTCATTAATAAACATAAACTACTTTCTGAAAGTCAATATGGATTCAGATCACATGGATTCAACGCAATGGCAGTCCTTTAATTAATAGAAGAAGTCACCAGTTCCTTCAGACAAAAAGAAATGCAGTTGGTGTATTTATTGATCTCAAAAAAGCATTTGACACAATAAATCATGAAATATTAATCAAGAGTCCTTGCTCTGTGCCTCGTGGTGGCTGAGGGGGGGTCGGGGTTCAGGGGACTTTTGCGGATGGGTTTAGTGAGTAGGAGTGGGGCGCGGTGGGTTTCTGGGTCTTCTGTATTGGTGTCTTCTGCCCCTCTCAGCAGTTGCTGGGACGGCTCTGCTCCTTGGCTGGGGTCGGCATGTCCCAGGGGTTGGCTGGGTGGCACCCCCAGCCCGCTCCAGGGGTGGGTGGACCGCAGCCGGGGGTGAGGGGGCCTTGGTGACTGGCAGGGGGGTCGGATGCGCCTGGGCTGGCTCTCCGGCATTGGTGCGGAGGACTCGGATGCCTGTGTTGGTGTGGTGTCTGTACTTCGCTCCCGGGCAGGTTCACAGGGGTCTCAGGGACCTGGTCCTCCTCCTGGCACTGTGGGGTGCTGGGTTGGGATTGGTGAGGGGGGCCTGGCAGAGGGACTGTGGTGTTGGATTGTGGCACAGATGATTGGGGGTTTGGGGAGGGTCTCTGCACTCTGAGTGCTGATGTACAAGGGTGTGAATGTGTATGTAGGTGTGATTGTCTTTTTTGTTTGAATACAGTTTGGTACGTGTGTGTATGTATGTACGTGTATGTATTTATTTATTTGATTTTTTTGTTTATTGTGTATAAAAGCATAGAAATCAAACAGGAAGGTTACTATAAGGGCCATTAGAGGGAGAAGGGGTATGAATAAATAAGTTTTACTTCTTCATACCCCTTTTCAGACAATTTGCATTAATTAATGTCATATCTGAAGGTATTTATACTTACAAGTTTATTCAATTGGAAATTTTGTTTATATTATTAATTTCTATTTATTTTCAAATTTACATATGAATATATAATGCGATGTTGAGCTAATACTGGTGAAAAAGTATATGTTGTTTGGGATTGTTCTTTTTGTAAATACTGTTTACCAATCACTTTATTTCGTCTGAAATAAATTCATTCATTCATTCATTTACTGTTATCACTGAATATCTTTTTTTAAATATAATTTTAAATTTAAAAGGTAAAAGCATGCATAGGTTGCATCAGATTGTAATGCATCAAAGTTTTACAAAGTGTTACATTTAACTTGTGGTTGAAAGACCATTCTTAACTGTGGGACCATATTTGAGGAAAACAATCTAAGCATAAGTTAATTTACTACAATCTAACCACTCAACTGTATTTCAGAACACCATCCACTTAGTGAAACATGGTGTTGGCATCATCATGCTGTGGGGATATTTTTAATCAGCAGGCTCTGGTCAGAATTGAGGGCTCTAAGCATATGGCTTATGCAACACTCTTTCATAGTGTATTGCATCCATTATATTCATACCATATATATTGTGTGTGTATATATATACTGTGCTTGTTTATATGAACAATCATGGTGTATTGTTGAATCTCTTCAGTTCAAGCTATTCTTTTTAACTACATAACCAGCCTGGTGTTTACATGCTCAGCATTCTGATTAACATAGGCATCTACTACTATTCTACCATTCTGAAGTTGTTCAAGTGCTTATCAGGCTTCTTTTATTCCTCCTGCATTAACGTGTTTTACTCTTAGCAGATGAAAAAGTGCATACTTCCCTGTCCTCAGGCAGTCTGGCCTTGTTTGACAAACAGTGGTGGGGGCCAGTGGGGGAGGCATAGGGACAAAGACGAGGAGGAGATTATAGATGCACATGTAAAACCTTCTGTATTCAAGTCTGCCATCCTGGTACCTTTGTGAAACCTGACCTAGATTTAAGAAAGGCCAAACTCAAGGAGCTTGGGGCTCCTCATCCACTTCCTAGAGAACAGATTGTTCTCTTTCATCAGCCTATTCAAGACGATTGTGAACAAAATAGAATGCACTGTGCAGGAATTCAGTTACAGTCTCATGAAAACACATTTGTTGTTCTTTAATATGTCCTGTTTATCTTCATTTGAATAATTGCAGACACCACAAGTCCCAAAATATTAAAAAGCTTCTTCACATCTAATAGTGAGAGATTTCAGGAAGAACAGAATTGCTCAAGAAGAGAAAAGACTCTGAACCAGTAACTTGAGCTGCCAGTTGTTAGGAGTTGGCACAGATCTCACTCTCCACACTCTGGAGGGATTGGGACTGGGATGTTTTTTTGTCTGTATACTGATTACCCAGTCTACCAGGAATGGTGCACTTATGGGAACTAAAAGTGCCATTGACACTAACGCAGAAGATTCTCAGTGAGAAAAAACATCTGTAGCATTCCTTTAGTTGTCCATGCTGAGCAAAGATGTGTGTCCTCCCCCAGAGCGTTATGGTCAGATTCTAATAAAATTCTCACCATTGAGCTGTTTCTGTACACAGAGAAAGCTCTTTTAAAACACAGGTACCACTATACTAGCTTTGCACACTTCATAACTCCAAATGTTTTGTAATTAGTTTCTAACCAGGGGAGAGCTTACTCCTGGGTGAAGCCTCCTCTTAAGAACAAGAGGATCTGGAAGTCTCTTCTGATTGATAAAATTCTTGGAGGTCTGCTGTGGGGGTGGGGACAGGGCTGGTGGTGACTTGTGAACAAGCACTACTCCAGTTGCTGGCTACAAAGCTATGACAAAACAGACAACATAAATAAGAAAATACGTTGAGAAGCACACTACATTTTCAAGCATGACAACACATGAGATACATGTTTAAGTCAGAATTGGATCCAGAACATCAAAGCATGCTGAACCGTCACAACAGAGATTACAGCAGGACGTCTCTGTTTGGTAAAGGTGCTCAGTACTTCTTGTGTGAGTAACTGTGTTTCTGAGCAGTTGTAGAAACAGCAAATGGACACGTTCAGTTGTCTTGAGTATAAATTTCTAAACACAAAGTATGGTTAGCACCTTGAGCTTCCTTCTCACTCAGTGTGACTATGCTGTTTGTCCTAAAATCTGTTCATACATCTAATGCCAACACAACACAGACATCTGAAACAGTTCCACTCACTGCTTGTGGTTCAGACTCATTCCCTTTTAGTGTTGGAACGACCTGAACTGTCAGTCTCAGTCTCTCTGCAAAACTAGCATCGTGCTGGGCCTTGTTCAGAAAACTGATGTTAGTAAACTGTTAATAACTCATCCAATTCATTTCCTGACTGAAAAACAAACCATATCCAGAGTTGCTGGGTCTTCGGGGAAGCTGAAAAGGAACAACTTGCCCTCAAAACCAACAATGTACTGTGTTCTGAAAAGTACTGTGGATCACTATAAAAAATTTTGTATAGTTCCTTGTTGAGCAATAACGCTAAACTCCTCAAAATGTGAGTACAAAGGTTGTCGAAAAAAGAATACTGAATAAAACAAGTTCCTTCTGTGTAAAAATACTAAAACATGTATTGAATCTTTGGGTGACATTTAAGGTGATAATAAATCATTTTAACACTGCACATAATCCATGGAAAAGCATGCCATGGGACCTTTAACCTTTAAAGTTTTGAAAGACTTAAATAAGATAAATACCTATTCATGATCAGTTGGTGTATGATATGTTTGAACAGATTTTAGAACTGTGCAACTGTAGCGTACAGTGCATGATGCTTCCTGCTGAACTTGAGTCCTCCTGAGCATCTTGTGTTGTTTTTTTCATGTGTAACAAATCACAAGATCCAGTTCCCCAGGTCATTTCCCACCACATCATTTTCATCTCCTGTTACTCCCTCCTCCCTGTGAATACATCCTTCCTCCATTTCCTGTTCCTTCCTAAAATTGATCTTAGACATATTGTTGGGACCCAGTGACCTATATAACAGTCAATTCATTAGACTTCACTCATGCTTGAGGAAATTAAAGACATACTTCAGGAGGGAAAAGAAGGTGAGGTTTGCTGAGTGCTGCAATGACTGACCAAAAACGTCCATTTTCACAGACACACACAGCTTTTCAGTAAGCATACATACAGCAAACATGGTAGGTTCAACAGAAAAGTTGGGTCATTATGGAAAATTCTAATTAGAAAACAGAGAAAAACAGGGATTTCATTTGACTTTTGTTTATTTGTAGATAGCATGAACCAAAGATATTTAAGTTGTCTCTCATCAACTTCAGAAATCACTGGTGTTCAGCTTAGGCTTGCTCCCTTGTCCTTTACATACTGAAATTCCTCCAAATTCCTTGAATGCTTTAATGATATTTTGCTCTGTAGAGGGAGAAATATGCAGATCCCTTCCAGTTTTTCTTTGAGGTGCGTTGTTTTTCAAAAGTTCAATGATTTTCTCACACATTTGTTACCATGCTGGCCATCTTTGCTCCTCAAAGACTCATTTTGTCATGTCATGGAGGCTGCCTTTGGACCAAATCATGATAACAATCACCTGTTGAGACCACCTGTTACCTCGTTATAAGCCCCAAATTATCCTCGCCCCACTTGTTTTTCTATTTTTTTAATTTGTTGCAGAGCTAAAATGCAAAGGTAGATATATATTAGAAATTGAAGACAAAAAATGAAATTTATTCAGTTCATGTCATCTGTCCTCCTGAAGCATTCACACTTTTAATATTTTCCTGCTCACTCACAATGTTCTTTTTTCTTCCCCAGACAAGCTGGGCCCAGTTGGCCCCATTTGAGCCCGAGGGCCCAGACATAACAATAAGCTTATTTATTACAAGCAGGAGTTGAAGACAGTGGGGCACACCCTGTGGTGTCCTTACTCATATCACATAAAAGCCTGCATTAGAACACACACATGGGCTCATAAGGGAAAACAAATATAACCTTCCACAGACTCAGTGTTAGTCCATTCAAAAGTCCACTTTTACAACATCAAGCTACTCAAACTTGAGCAAACACACAGATAATGCAGTTAGGGTTCAAATCACTGCATGTATAAGTTCAACAAGATAGGCTTAGGTGCTCTGTACATGCTCCAAAGATCCGTCTCTTTGCATCTCTTTGTTAAAAAAAAAAAACTAAAAAAAGCGTATATTAATAAAAGTGTGTATTAATCCAGCTGAATTCCCAATAAAGCTACTCTCATTCCCATATCTTTCCCATATCTCTCTGTCTTTTTTTCAGATTGATAAACACATCAGAAACTGGGACTGAAAAATCGGCTCATAAAGACTACGAGTCAACTCACAGTCACTTGAAGCATTTCCATACTGTCGCTCTGCTCTAATAAAATCCTGATTTTATAGCTGCACAGTCAACATCCTTGTTTCGGACATACTTCAGTCAATAATAATAATAACACAGACACAAAAGGAAGCTTTAGCAGTGTTTAAATGTCCTTTACACTATGCCTAAAAGGTGTGCCCAGTAATGAGTCAAAGATAGAGATGTCTGCTGCATTAACTGCTGATTCCATCCAGGGGCACTCTTAAGATCTTGAATAATTGGAATCTCAATGACCAGACAAGAGATCTTAGGATTTTTATACAGCAGTCACAACAAGTGAAATGAATATAAAATGTGTTGCATCTGTCATTTGCATCGGCTGGCTTTTACAACATGAATGCGAGTCTTATTCAACTTTGTTATCATTTTCCTTGTCCAACACTGAGCAGAAATTACAGCCTTGAAACGGATGAAGTTATATGCCACGTTGTTTTCTTAAATTTACCATCTCAAATCTAAGATGTTTTGTGCCTATGATAAAACAGGAGTTGCTGCTGAATTTTGATAGACTGTTAATAATAAAGCTCATTTCTTGGTCTGATCGTGGGGCTTGAACTGAAAAACACATTCACACATGCTTAGACTTACCAAAATATTTGTGACTTAAAATAAGTTTTAGTGGTAAGGATTTCTCTTCTGACAGCTTGACTTCTGCTTTTTGTTTAGCTTTTCACGCCGGGTGTTTCTGACTAAAAATGTTTAGTTGTTATTGTATTATGAGCATATCTAATACAGACATTTGAATTTATTAGGTTGGTTATTGGATATCTATTCTTTCTGTTAAACATTGTAACACAATCTTGCAGCTTGAGAGAGCGTATCTATCTTACATATCTATAAAGGGGTGCCTTCTTTTCATAAACAGTGAGTCTTACAAAAAACGCAGGGCCACACCAAAGCTCCGTCCTCTTCACCAATCTGTAGACGAAGCTGCACCACTCTGGTGCCTCAGCAGCATGAAACAACCTCTTCTCCACCTCCTCCAGCCTCACTTCCAACATTGGACCTTAGAAATAACCTTCTAATGTCTTCTACACAACCAAGTTATTGCCCAATGCCAACAATCACCAGCCTGGTGCATGTGATTCTCTCTTTTTCCCTCTGTCACAGTGTATAAAATGTGTGCCTGCCACACAGAAATGGTCAACAGTGCCAGATAGTGTGAAACAGATGCTGCTCGTAGGAAAGACAGTGAAACTGAAGCATAGCCTCTTTCTGTTTTTGAGCAAACATAATATTCTTATTATCATTCGGGGGGTTACATAAATTATTATAAAGTAACTTTTTTCATTATTTCTTCTGTCATCTTGAGATACAGGACTATTCAGAAAATATAAAGGGCTACAGCCCCAGATTCCCAAGGCTCACAATGCCGCTGACTCCATCTGTAACCGATGAACGAGACAATACATGCCCAGATACAACCAGTGCTTTTAGTTCTGCTAGTAAAATCAACAGCAAATGTACCACTTGCATCATGACCACTTTTGCATAGAAAGTAAGCTGGTAGATCTGTGTCAGAGTAGTTGTGGCTGTAACTAAACTTGCTCACACTTAGTTTGCAGTGTGTACTTGACACAGGCTTTTGTGTCACAGCTGATAGAAAGGAGTTTGGGACGTCTGCCTTGAGCAAGCTCTACAGTGGTGGTCAGACAGCCATGTTAGAGATAAAAGTGTCTGAGAAAAAGAATTAGCAAATTACATAGCACATATTTGCAAAGTTCCAAATTGAACTCTCGTCAATTCATCATAATAACAATGTTCTTGTTAAATGCGTTACATTGTCATTATCTTTTTGGAATTCAGCATTTTGTGTGATTATGTATCAGAATCAGAATCATAAACAATGTTTTTTGCCAAGTAGGTTTACACATACAAGGAATTTGTTGTGGTGTGCTGGTGCTTTGTTTTACAAAAAAGGAAAGAAAGAACAATAAATAAGAACAGTGAGTAAAAGTGGAATAAGTATGAATAAGTATGTACAGGATGAGGATGATGTTAAAAGTGCTGCATGATACTGTCATTTTGAGCCCAATATAAACTTTTCTGAAGTTTATTTCACATTTATCATATCTCAAATTAGGTCTTAACCCGGTTTAGGTTAAACTATTTGCCACTGATGTATGCATGTATACCATTGCCAATTCTAGAGCTGCTAATTCTTTTGTACAGAAGCTGAGAATGGCCATGGATTTTATTTTGTTTTACGCACCGTTATCTCGTGATAACGACTTATTATTTCAAAGTTGTGGAAAAAAACAATATTATTATTATATAAATATTATTATTATAAAAATATTACAAAAATATTTCTTTAGCTCGTGATAATTCATTTCAACCTACAAGAGCTGCCACGAACAGCTTCCATACATCTGCTAACCGGTGGCCCCCAAACAAACCCAGTCAAGTAAAGCAACTAACGTAAAGTGTAACTTTAAGCTACAGCTGCAGCCAGTGGCTACCCAAGCCCTTCCTGGCTGCTCTTGTAGGTTGAAATCAGGACGATCACATTAACCAGCGCACAATCATCAGACTTGAAAATGATCCCACGGGTAAAAAAAAGTCGAGATTATATTGAGATAACCAAATAATAAGTCTTTTTTTTCTTCTTTTCACAACTTTGAAATAATAAGACGATATCATGAGAGAACAGTGTATAATAAAAAAGAAATCCATGGCCGTTCACAGCTTCCGGACGTTTGTTGCTTTCAAAGTTCAATTCAGTTGAAATCAATAGAAAATGTGGTCTTTTCTATACATTTATCCATCTTTCAAGAAAAAAAGACGATGAGCAGACGGATTCCATTTGATTTTTTCGTTCAATACTCTTCACATCTCCCTACTCATACAACCTGCTGTTCTTACCAATGAAGTGTCAGCTGATCAGTGTATTTTTGCAAAGAAGTCTTAAGTAACGTGTAAAACACTTGTGTTTATGTGAGCGTGCAGAGCCTGAAAACTAAAGTCTGGTTTACTAAGAAAGATCTGAACCACCGTCGTAGTATCTGTTACCTCTGAATAATGATTCAGCTTTTGTCGAGCAGCGAACACAAAGTAAGTCTGGATGCGCTGAACTTGCTTTGTTGTACACCCCTCTGGACCAAGCCCTTCTCTCTAATGTTGATGACAGACAATTGCTGACATCTTCATCCTGAAATACTGGTTTAACATTACTTGCTACTTAAAATAGTCGAGGTTTGATTTTTTTATGGCACAGTCACACAAGATTAAACAAAAAAACAAAAACTGCTGATTGGCAACATGACTTTTAACTGGAAGAACATAAAAAGCCAAATGATGCTCCAATAAAGAGGTAGGCCAGTAGAAAAGTGTTAATCATGCAAATGGCTCAGTGCAGCCGCACTTCATTTTAACTCGATACGACTACTTTTTAAAATAAAAACTTAAGAGAAGCATTTGGCTCTGACACTGTCCCATAATGACGGTGTCGTGCAGATCGATTGCGGTCAAGTAAAGCTCAGGAGGAAGAGCAGTCGCCCACCAATCGGAAGGTCGGTGGTTCGACTCTGGCGTCCTTGGGCAAGACACTGAACCCTGCGTTGCCTCCCAGTGTATCCATTGGGGTATGAATGTGTGTATGAATGATTAGAAAAGCACGTAGTTATGTATCTTAAGACGTGCTGTATGTGTGTGTGTGTGAGTGGGGTGAATGCGGCATGTAGTGAAGCGCTTTGAGTGGTCAGTTAGACTAGAAAAGCTCTATACAAGTCCATTTATTGATTAAACTAGTTATTATCTATGATAAATGTTCCAGACTCATTCATTTCTGAGTAACATCAGTTCCAACAGTTGTATAGAACAGAAATCAATCAAAAATATTAAACTTACTCTCAAAATCTAATGCTTTAGGTTACCATAGCAATGTGATCAATAACCTTCAGTTGTGCTACTGTTATAGAAAATACCCGGATCAATAGCTCTTATATTGTAGCCTATTAAACAATGAATTGGTTGAAGTAGATTAAAGCGAGAGACTGTTGTAATCTTTAATATTCTGACTTCAGACATATAACAATGAATCTTTCTTTGTGGGGTACGGCCCTCTGGTTACAGTGCATGAAATCCATGAAATTCTAGACAGTTAGATTGTTAACTCATCGTCCGATGTTCTGCAGCTAGACCAACACTCCTCGTGATAAGAGAACAACCTTTATGTGCGTGCCAGAGTTTCTATTGGAAGATGCGTGAATTCATTTATTATTTTCCTACTAAAGCACAAACTAAAGAAAATGAGGAAATACTGCATCACACTGCATACTGCTTCAAACGTGCAGCCAACACAGCGTACACTGGGCACAGATAACTCCAGGGTCACGCTTTTTTTTTCAAATGGAAAAAAACCTAAACAGAATCTGAGCGGTCGTTCTCCGTTTTTTCGCTAACTCGGAAAACGGAGAGAACAGTTAGTTTGGTCTAGAACATAAAATTTGGGGAATTGTTTTATTTTCAAAATGGAATGAAAAAAATTATTCAGTCAAACATGTAGACAAATCTTTCAGCTCAGGGGGACAAGACAACTCAAGAAAGAAAGAAAGAAAGAAAGAAAGAAAGAAAGAAAGAAAGAAAGAAAGAAAGAAAGAAAGAAAGAAAGAAAGAAAGAAAGAAAGAAAGAAAGAAAGAAAGAAAGAAAGAAAGAAAGAAAGAAAGAAAGAAAGAAAGAAAGAAAGAAAGAAAGAAAGAAAGAAAGAAAGAAAGAAAGAGACATTAGGTTCCGAAGCTACTGCATGCCGCCGCCAGAGCAGCGTCATTCCGGATTTATATCTTTACACTAATGGGAAGAAACTATAGGTGAACGTTCAGCTATGAATTGTAGTGAATCGAAAATCCAAAAAAAGGCAGCCTGGGTTTGTACTTAAGTATTAAACTTGAGAAAAATGAAAGACATAACACAGATGTCATGTTTTGCTGCTGTGGTGGTTCTGACTGCTCGTGTGGTATATTCTAACAGTCAGTAACATGATAGCAGTCTGTTTTTCCTCTTGTGAGTTCAGAGTGCTTTCACAGAAAACCACTCACACACATAAAGACATGACTGGTCACAGACAGCAGCAGCTGGAGGACTTACCGCTGGAGCAGTTGGAGCCCCCCCATCCTGGCTCACACTGACAGGTGTTGGGTGCCACACAACGACCATGAACACAGCTCTCTGCACAATGGGCTGGGCATGGAAGAAACAGGAAGGCAGGCCAAGGATGCAGTGCAGGCCAAAAAAGAAAAAGATACATAAACGACATATCAGTAAAAATATGACTTGTGATAAATGGGACTTATTGATGTAGTAACGATGTTAAAAATGGCCTCTCTGAGACTTTATTCAAATATTGACAGACCACCCTCATTTTAATTATGTTAAAAGCGCAATGAACATTCCAAAATTAATTCCAAACCAGTTCTTCTGAATATCTATTTCATATTTCAATGTTTCTGTCACTGATTGTTTTGTGAAAACTTTTTGAGACCTTGCAAAATCCTAAAGCTTTAATCAAGCAACCAAAAAAGGTTTGGTCCACAGATCTAAACTGCATCATATTGCTGGTTTTTCAAAGCCTCACGAAGCATTGATTTTCACAGGATGGGGCTCGCTTCTTCGGAATGAAACAGATCTAGATTAAAACAACACACAATAGGAAGACTGGTTTTTTTTAAATTCTTCATTTCGGTAGAAAAGTTATTTATCATAATCAATCTAAGTGATGTTTTGTTGATGAAGAAAAGCACCAACAACTCTTTAGTTGTGTCCTCGTTATCATTAGCAGTTTTGTGTTGGGTTGGTGGATATGTTTAGGACATATTTAAACCCAGCAAAATTCTGTTCACCTGAAAGACTAATTTTCTTTTCACATATTTATCTATTCATTATAAGGAAAACCATAATGTGCCAGTATATGGTCGGGGGGAGTTATCATGGAATGATCCAAAACTCGTTTAAACTCATTCTTGTGTGATGTGTTCAACATGTCCCTGTCTGTTTTCGCCTCAAAAGAGATCCACATTTTAAGAAATGATTTTCTTTGCTCTTACATGGACACTTCAGAGACATCAGAAACGCATTGTCAGCAGCTTTGTTCTTTTGCCCCCGTTATAGCAGAACTTCAGGACTTGCAGAAACACACACTTAACTCATACAGAATTCAGGTCTATACCCCAGTCGTTCCTGAGGATGATCGGGTGATGGTTGAACATTTCTCTGCATGCAGTGTGTTTGTCAGTGCTTTCTGACAGATTCTTTCTTATGCATTAACAACAAACCATTTGAACCAACTCTCTGAGTTCATGTTCTGTTTCTTTATGTCTGCCAACAAACCTGTAGCACAGTGTAGAGTAATGCTATCATATCTTAAACCCTAGCTCCATTCGCCCACTCATTCTTTACAACCACTTCATGTCCATGCGTACAATTTTATTTGGTCTTATAAGGCAGTTTATGAATAAAGTATGTGGTGAAAAGTGCTGCTTAGTTTGTTACAGTATTCTTTCTTTTTAGAACACAATTTCAATTCAATTCAATCCAGTTTTATTTATATAGCAATATAGTCCAATTCAAGTCCATTAGAGTCCAATTCATTGTAATCATGATCCAATCAAATCCAGTTAATTAAATTCAAAATTAGTCCAGTTCATATGTGAGTAAAAACTCAGACAGGGAGGAGAAAGAATGAGAGGGACTAGAAAAAGAGGAAAGGGGAAGAAAAAGATGACGGATACTGGGGGGATTGTGTTGCTACATTAATTATACATGAGAAGATAAATGCTATATCTGCCATTTCTTTTATCATGGAAACAACTAGGAAACAAATAAGTCTGCTTCATTTCTTAGGCTTTGCATCATTTCATCTCTGGTAAACTGAGTGCACTAAATTTGACCTTCATGCAATTCGATTTCCCTCCCAATCTGAGTCCCATCTGGAAAAAACACACTGCCCGGAGTGTCTGACAAATTCTTCTTCCTGCTGTGTTCTGTCGAGGAGCTCAGGGATTTTCAGAGCAGCATGTGATAGTTGCTCATACAAGAGAGCCTTTTCACACCAGGATAAATTCCCCTCTGAACTCCCGGGGCACATTAACTGTGTCGCCATCTCTACCAAAGTACAAGGATATTAAGACTTTCTTTCTTTTTCAAATCAACAACAACTTTCACAAAGGTAATGGCAAGCTGTGTTTACGTAATGAGTTCTATCCTGTTGCTGCTGACCAACAGTTGCTGTACTTCCCAGCTGTCACTGACACAGTGGGACGTGGGGTGCACAGCAGCCCAACTGTCATGGGAGGTCACCGTAATGACAGCAAACACCTGTTCTTCTGACAGTCACTCACTGAAACCATGTCCTTCTGTTTCCTCATGTAAAAGCTGTATGCAATCAAACATTGTCACACTTATTACACTTGTGTGTGAGTGTGTGTGAAGATACTCACGAGCACACATCTCTCCGTCCTCATAGAAGCCTGGACAGCACTGGGACTTTCTCCTGTACATGGTTTTCTCTCCTCTGCGATAAGCAGTGCGATAGCTCACCCTGCAAACAGACAGGAAGGGAAGTCACATCGTGTTTGTTTTGTGGCAGATTCGTAGTATGATTTTTAACTCTCACGATGAGGATAAACTGAGGTCAGAGCTGGTCAGTGTTACCAGTAGCTCATCTACTTGTCCACCCAAAGGGTGTATTAAGAGTTTGTTTCTGCACTGTATACTACCCACTTTCTCTGAAATATTCCCAGTGGAAGTATTAAAGTCACTGGAAGATAAACTGGTTAAAGAATCATTTCAAATGTTGTTTTTTTTGTTTGTTTTTAGTGGAAACTCTCATTCGTCCACAGGATAAACGTGTACTGCATGGCTCAAACAAAAAAATAGATAAATTAAAAGTTACTACCCGAGTTTAACGTATCTGGGGTTGCTTCAGTTGGTCAGTAACACTGTGTTACCAAAAACTGGGTCAGCTGACTGGATATCAGACGCAGACTTACTAAATGAGCAGGTTTTTTCCATCAATAGATTTTCTCTTCCCAGATGACATATTACACGATGGGATAGTAAAATAGCGAAGTGGTTCAGAAAGCATGTGACATACAAACAACTCTGAAAAGAAAAAACTAAAAGGGGCACACACATTCTTAAAAATGAAAGAATACATGCACAAAGTGACACAACGACTCAGGATTTTTTTGGTTTAAAAAAAAAATCCGGTATGAAGTCATCTAAATGGTGATGTCCAGAATCAAACTGGGCTGAATTTGGGTCAAAGGTGAAAGCTTGATAGACATCTATGCCTATTTGAAGATGGCGATTAAACTTTCACATTTGTTGAGTGTTTTCATGTTTTTTGGGAGGAGATGAACACTGAAGACTTTAGCCTTACAAGCACTACTTGCTGAGCTGAACAGCCCCACAGTGGTATGAAGCACATCCTGTTTGTGGAGAGACTGACGCTGTAATTCCCACACCATGCTACATGATTTAGGAATTTACAATCCTTGACAGCATATAAGCCTGTACATTTCCAAATTTCTGACATTTTAAATGAAATTTTGTCTTTATGTTGACCTCATCTCATACACCAACGAAAGGTAAGTTTTTGAATTAGAAAAATATTTCTTCTTGACCAATTTTGTTTCTTTGCAGCCCACAACTGTACAGAATGTTTCAGAGTTTTTGACACATTGCCACTAGAACTATATTTTCAGCAACTAAGAAGTGGGTGAAAACAGACGTCCAAACGACCAATCAACCAGTTTTAAAACAAGACACAAAGGTGACATTCTGGCTGGTGTTTCCTGGGGTTTTATGACAATTTATAGACTTAATTTTGGAATCTTCAATATTTACAGCTGTGTCTGTTTGTTTGATATAAAAATTTCATTATAAGAACTAAATTGCTTGGGGAAAAGTGCTCGAAATTTACCTGCAGATACTGGCGAATGAAAGGCAGACAATGCCGGTCAATGAGGAGATGAAATATTGTCTGCACAAAGATGTGATTTCAACACATTAAATGTTTTAGATCAAATCTTTGCTGTATGCAGCCACCAAGATACTTCTGGGACAATCAGCATCATAATGGTGGCATGATACTGATCGTCTCGTGTGGGTGTTGAGCTCTCTAGGCTGTGAGAAGCACTTAAAAGCAGAGGCTTTTGAGTCTGACTCCCATGTAGGCCATTTCTTTTTATATTGCCAATCCTGGTGAAATCTAGGCTAAACTAAAACATTTAATCCATATCTTTGACTAGGCTTTGAGGTCTTCAAAACTTTCACTTGTACACCAAATTTAGCCCAAGTTTATCTGTGGACCCTTAAATCTCTTTTAGACATCTAGATCAAACCATGTTCTGTGGGAACATGTGCTTGTACTCAAACATGACAAAACAAAAACAAACCACATATAGAGTCAGGGTGGCTGGAGCTTAGGAGGAAAAGCGATTGTCTGCCAATCGGATGGTTGGTGGTTTGATCTCTGGTTTCCCAGTCCACATGTTAAAAGTGTTGACTATATAATGTTAATTGGTGTGTGAGCGTCTATGACAGAGTAAAAGCTATACACAGCCTTTAACACTGCATGGTGCTTTTATGAATGACATATTGTGACTGGTCAAAACAACTATAGGAGGTCTATATAAAGGCAGTCCTCTTATCATTAAGTGTTTTATCAAACAACCACAGTCTCCACAAAGTCATGTCAGCATTAGGCGGTCCTCACCTGTGTCTGGTGCACTTGAACCAGTTGAGGATGTCGGTGCATCTGGTGTAATAAATCTGATCAAAAGGATGGGCGTACGACTCCTGCACTGTCACAGAGTAACTGAAAGCACAAAAAGAGGACGGAGACATCACACATTAAGGGAGAAAACAGTGTTTTCATGTATGCTGTGTTACCATCTATGTGTGCTGGGAACCTGAATGTTTGAATCAGGACACCCTTTAAGCTGCTTGTGTGTGTGTGTGTGTGTGTGTGTGTGTGTGTGTGTGTGTGTGTGTGTCATGGCAGGTATTGTTGACCCTCCCACCCCTCCATGTATCACTACCAACTACACAGTGTGTGGTCCAAACACTGTCTCATGACTGCCTCGTGAACTTGCCACACTACAGACTCTTGGCTCACTAACCTGCTGTGCTGTTAATAATGCCTTTTTTTTCTTTTCTGATTAAAGTGTTACAAATATACTCTTTTGTTTAGTCCACGAAGAGCACCAACTTTAAGTCTTCATATATGAAGCTGATGTCAAAGTTGACACACAGATCATTCCTAAAAAACAAAGACAAAAATCCAGCTACATAAAAAGTCATTGGTGGTGAATGATGGATCTATTTACAGTCCCTGCCGTCTGCCTGTATTTTCATAGTTTCTTTTTATTTGACTATATTTCAGATGCTTTTGTTCTGTTACTGGAGCAGCATTTTTTTTATGTGGACATTGCTGCTGGGCAAAAAGTATGAATATGGCGTAAACAGGGACAACAAATATCGCTTAGAAAGGCTTCAAGTACAAAAATGTATGAACCACTCTCCAACTTTAATCTTAGCTAGATAGGTTTCTTTTTGCAAACATTAGCTCCCTTTGCAAATACAGTACAAGCTATACATACATTATCACTTCTATATGCCTGAAGGTACAACATTCATCTTAAAATCATATTATCACAGTTTAGTGCCTGTGAGCCACAGCCAGTGAAAAATGGAGCATGTCTACATGAAAAAGCAACTAGGTTTAACATTGGATTTACACAAACAAACAGACAACTATATAAATCTAATGCCCATGAATGGCACAGCAGATTAATCTAGTATATGCCACATTTTGGCAGAGCTGGGACTTTCTTATTCGTACTTATCATTGTTGTCTGCTTTCTGAATCCATCTCTGCTCTCACTCTTTGGGACAAAAACAACACATCAGAGTTGTGAGTGTGTCTGCAGCTGTTTCATAGGATTAGTCAGTGAAAGGCAGTATTGCTGGGAAATTTCCCTCCACCCGTCTTCTTTTACAACTCATATAATGGCTTTCTAAGCTCTCTTTAAATCTAAAATAAGGTAAAAACTTAATTTCACCCTTTTAACATTTTTGTCTTGAAAATAATCTTAAAATGCCATTGTCTATTTCACAGACTTTCAATTTGTTTTATTCTTCTTAATCTAAAACCAAACTCAATGATAATGAAGTGGCATTGATTAGTAAACTTTAAGAGCTTCTGGAAGCTATATCTTTGAACTTTAGACAAAGTCAGTGCAGCCTTCCTGACCCCAGCCAAGGTATAACCCTTGCCTTGCAATACCTTGTTTCCACATATGTGTGCTACATGCAAATCACTTCATGCAAATTCATTTCTATGGTATGTCTATACTCTTCAGTAGGTGTGTGAAACTAACCCTAACCCTTCTTCAGGTTATTTAAACTCATTTTGTCGCAGGGATTTCAAGCCCACATTCCAAAAATAAAAAAGAAGATAAAATTGGCCACACTCCCATTTCTGCTGTGAGGTCTCCATCCAAAAAGAAATGCGACAATTTCCCACATATGTCACAGATATCTGCACGTGGATCTCTTGTTACGTTCATTACTAATGCATATGTGAACATGTTTATTAACTGCGAGTGTGGGTTTAGTTTCAGCTGAATGATCTAAAAGTCATTCAAACCCTCTCAGCTAAAAGCCTGTTGTACTCCTCCACAGTCCTCACTTGGAAGTCACTTTGGATAAAACTTTCTACTCAATCAGCTCATAAACACACTCGCACAGTAAAGCTGGTTGCAGCTTTACATAAGCTATATGCAATGATAATCAGCTGATGAGTGAGGGGATACTGTCTGCTGTGGAGGAGCCTTGCTTAGCCAAACCGCACTGTACCGTACCATGAAATGGAAAAACGATTCATAAAGTCCTGCTGTAACACAAGTTAATGTCAGAATCATGGTGTAAGAGACAGGTATAAAGGTTATATTGTGCTATTGATATTTAGTAATAGCTTCACATACTGACTGACTGATAACTAATGACTTTTTTCATGCTGCGTAAATTATTTCCCATTCTGGGATTAACACATTCTTATTTTACTCAATTCGGATTGGTGAGCAGGTGCTTCTCTCAAATGTTGGCCTACTCTTTGCATGTGTGCTTAATAAAGTGTAAAAGACATTCAAAGAAATGATGCATGGTGACTGACCTCTCCCAGTGGCTGCAGACGTTGGGATCCTCCAGGTTGAGGGAAGAGGTGCTACGAGGCAGGTAACAGAGGGCCACAGCCAAAAGGACTGTCCTGTGGCAGCAAAGCAACACAGCCATCTCAGTCAGAGCTGCACCTTTAGACGGGGAAAGATGAGGAGAAAACACCAACAAAATATCTGTAAAATCTTTCAAAGTAAGGGAACTGAAGTTAAACAATGACAAAGAAATTTACTTTGTTTTGCAAGTGGGTCACGGTCAATGTTCTCCAAGTCTCAAATGAGTCTGAGATCTCTCAGTTCCAAGTCATTTCTAAGATATGTCAGGCTCTCAAATTCATTCCAAGTTGTGGGGATTCCGAATATGACCATCGCGATCCCATCAAGATTAAACTTTTTCAGATTTCTTCCCCTTCTTTTTTTAATGAAAATTTTTCTTCATCAGTCATGCAACAACAGTCAGTTGATGTACCCCCCTTACAGAAAAATGCTATTGCCTAAAGAGCAAAAAGTATCTATTCAAAGCATTCTTTTTAAGTTTCAACATCCCACTGCTGTAAGTTGCCCACTGGACCAGAACAGGCGTCAACGCGTTGCACATCACAAACCTATGTGCATGTTCAGAGCTTAAATCTAGATCTTACGTGAGTGAACAGCAACAGCTGTACACTCCTCTGCAGGCCAGTTCAAAATCTGTTCTGTTCTATGATCTTTGCAGTGTTGTGCTCATACTGTGCAAACTGAGTTAAGTGCTGTCTCCATTTGAAACCCAAGATATAAGCAGAAATGACTTATCTTTTCTATTTCAAGTAATTTTCTTTTTCTTCATGCAAGTAGATGCTTTTGTTTGCTGCTTGTCAAATCTTGTCAAAAGGAGAATAGTACCCTTTAAGAGTGTTTCACCACTAAATACACAGAGTAAGTTATACACACTTTGAGCTGCTTCCACAGTGGTGCTTTTAATCCAGCAATATAAATGTTTGATTAAGTCAAATGTGAGTCATATGATGAACAGTGGTTGGCAGAGTTCTATATTTATGATGTGGAACCACAGACAAGAAGATGTCCGGCTCTTTTTCCAACAGCTGTGGTATTTTGTTTATCACAATGACAGAACTCCAGTAAGAGATTGGTGGTTTCAAAATGCTCTGCTGTTATTTAGGTATTTCAAAGCTTCTTTTAATGACAAGGAAAACTAAAGTGAGCTACAGCCAAACACTAAGGCACTGTGATCATTTCACATCTTAATATGCAGCAAAATGTGCATAAAAAGCTGCATCCTACACCTTTTAAACAAATTGATAAGTGTGTCCTCCTATCAGCTTAAAATATCAGACAATTTTCTTTCTACCATGCTTTTATACCCCTGGTGTCATCCGACCATGCTGTTTGATTGTCATTAAGCTTCTCTGATAAACATATTCCTGCTGGCGCCATATGGAAACACTGCAGCAAATTGTATTTACCCAACATAACAGTAGGTCTGTGTGCAGATATTGTGGATTTCAGCAGAATAAGTTTTAATCAGAATTGGCATGAACACACAGTAACTATTGGTGAAACATCAACCATAAGGTTCTGCTGGTTTCCCTGTACATCATCTGCCGGTAGAGATGATTGTACGTGAAGTTTATCTCTAGGAAGAAGACATATGGTTTTACAGCAGATTTCATTAAAAATCTGAAATATCTCATTTCTGCACAGTTAGTGAAGCATAACTTCAACATATTACAACAAACAACTACAGCTGTCAAGTGGTTTCAGCCACAAATTTAGTTCATGTTTCTTTAACTATGTAACATTTCAATAAGTCAGTCAGTCAGTCAACACTGACAATACAATAACTTTCACAAATGCCGTTTGTGCCATTTTCAAAACTTGCATTTTAATTCTGGACGGGCAGAAACAAAGACAAACAAATTTACTTCCAAACTGGGTCTTCTTCATCATCACTCTACCACAAGTCTATCATAACTAAACAATCCTTGGCTTCCTATCTAAACCAACATGTGCAGTGCACGTAAACTGAAACCAGATCTTTACAAAGTATTTCCTCATCAAGAAAGAGAACTTCATGACAGTTCACCACGGCCTGTGTTGCTGGTTCTGTATTTCATTGTTCTTTTTTTCCATTGTAGCTTCTGGTGAAGATGAGATTCGTTCATAATGTTTCCTGTTTTATTTTGTATAGCCTGGCCCCTTGTATTTTCTGTTACGATTACTTCCTGTTCCTTTTTCTACATCTGGATTCATTTAGCCAATCATCGCTACCTACCTTTTGTTAGTCGCTTGCTCCCTTAGAATGAATACGCTTTGGTTCCCTTTGTCCAACCCCAGATCATAAATAAGAAAGAAATATTTTCTGTTTGTCATCGCTAACCTTTGCATCTTTAGTTTTTTACATGAGTGAAGACTCTGTGTTTTTATGCCTGAGTGCTACATTTGGGGCCTTTTCCTCCATCTTGTCGGGAATCATGACAGCATTAGCTATAAATAAAGCTTTTTCCGTTTCTTCTTTACTTCAGCATCAACTGCCAAGTGGGTTTTGTTTTTAAGTATTCTTTCATAATCAGCATAACTGATGCTCAGTAGAGGGATAGTTTTAATGAGCTGTCGTATTTCCATGCTGTAGTAGTGAAGTGTACATGGAAACAGAAAACAATACATTTGTAAAAGAATTTAAAAAAATGAATGAGGAAATATAAGAGGAATGTTTTCATTTTTATATCATAAACTCATATAAGCTTTTTATTTGTCTTTATTTCTTGTGCTATTTCTGCTAAGTTTCTGCTTTTGCTTTTTTGCAAATGCTCATGTAATTTCTTTTTGGTCTTGCTGTTACTTTAGCCTTCAAATGCCTTTGTTTTTCCCTTATATGCTTTTGCTATTTCCTCGTTCTAAAACGTCTACGTGCAGCTGCCATCTCCTGATCTTGAACCTACCACCTCAGTGGGTGGCAGTGGTCATGCTTCGCCTGTTGGTTGTAGAAGAAGAGGTAGAGACAAAGTATAAGAAGAACCCACACAATGACTAAGAAAACCAAAGAAATAAGCAGCTGACATTTAGAGATGTTTACAGCTGATCGTTTGGTTTTTAAGGGTCTTTATTCAACTACACTGACAAGCGAGTCAGACACAGATTTAACTTGTTAAATTGATTAAACAAACAAACAAAAAAAAGGTTGACATGGTCTGGTGGCTATCGTACAGGAAACAACAAAAGGACGAGGGCGACAGATGGTCACTGATGTTCCTAACAGCTGACCGTCGGCTTAATGTGTCGCAGCCTTAAGGAGTGAACAGGAAGGAGGTGCTTAATGTAATCTCAACAAACATTAAATATGAAAGATATAATCTGTAATGATTTGATCCAATTCTTCAAAAATTCTGCCCCTTGCTAACTTTATAGGTGTTTGTGATCCATAAACCTCATGGAAGCATGGTAGTGGGCGTCATCATGTAAGGACACGTTTGGTGGACTAGAACATCAACATGATGACAAATTGAAACATTATCTGTGTAGGGCACCGTCAACACCGTGTATGGTGGGGACGGGGCTCTGCTGACCTCAACTAGAGACGTTGTGAGTCGGTGGGGGGAATACTTCGAGGGCCTCCTCAATCCTACCGACACGCCTTCAGAGGAAGCAGAGTCGGAGGGCTCAGAGATGGGGCCTCCCATTTCTGGGGCTGAGGTTGCTGAGGTGGTCAAAAAGCTCCTCGGTGGCAAGCCCCCGGGGGTGGATGAGGTCCGTCCTGAGTTTCTCAGGGCTCTGGATGTTGTACGGCTGTCTTGGTTGACACGCCTCTGCAGCATCGCGTGGACATCGGGGACAGTGCCTTTGGATTGGAAGATCAGGGTGGTGGTCCCCCTATTTCAAAAAAGGGTTCCAACTACAGGGGGATCACACTCCTCAGCCCCCCTGGTTAGGTCTATTTGGGGGTACTGGCGAGGAGGATCCATTGGATAGCCGAATCTTGGATTCAGGAGGTGCAGTGTGCAAGGTGTCTGGGCTCTCCCTTAGAGATAGGGTGAGAAGCTCAGTCATCTGGGAGGGGCTCGGAGTAGAACCGCTGCTCCTCCGCATCGAGAGGAGTCAGATGAGGTGGTTCGGGCATCTGGTTAGGATGCCCCCTGGACACCTCCCTGGTGAGGTGTTCCGGGCACGTCCCACTGGGAGGAGACCCCGGGGAAGACCCCGGGGAAGACCCAGGACACGTTGGAGGGACTATGTCTCTCGGCTGGCCTGGGAACGCCTGGGAACGCCTGGGTCCCCCCGGAAGAGCTGGAGGAAGTGGCCGGGGACAGGGACGCCTGGGTTTCTCTGCTCAAGCTGCTGCCCCCGCGACCCGACCCCCGGAGAAGCAGTAGATGATGGACGGATTTAAAAATTGTTGTAGCAATCATTTATCCTTGCAGAAATTGCACGCTTCCAGACTAGTTAAAATTAAGTTTTGAAGTTTCATTTAAGTTTGATGAGAAGATGAATAATTTTGGACATATCCTAAAGTCACAACCTCTTTACTGTACTGCTAATAATTTATATAATAATAATAATAATAATAAGTGTATTACAATAATATATAAATATAATACACTCAGGGTCATGGGAGGCTGGAGCCTATCCCAGCTGTCAATGGGTGAAAGGCAGGGTCCACTTGGACAGATCACTAGTCAATCACAGGACCACATGTATAAATACAATGCAATAGTAAATAAATAGAATCTTAATAATTATATTATATTTATATAATATCCTTTTGGGATAAATCAAGTATTTTTTCCATTTCATTTTAAATTGTTTTCAGTTTGCTGAATGTTTTTCTACACCCAGGACCTCTTGTGTCTTATTCTTAAGTGTCTATAAAACTTTGATTAATACTGTATTTCTATTTATTTCTCCTAATAAATTAGTCACTTTGCTCCACTAACTGGTTCAGGTCCTTATCAAGTGAGTGCTCACACAACTTTACAGATGTTGAAAGATGTTCAGAGACAGAGAAGTTAAATTAATAAGGAGTACATGAGGTGTCATGAGGTGCTTCTTTCCCTCACTGAAGGTATAAGCAAAACCTCAACATGTTAGCTCTGCAGCATCTCTGTAACAAGAAATTAAATTCAGCTTGAAAGCAGATTTTTTCACAGATTGTCTTTTAAACCATAAGAATGTTGTGAGATTGACTTGTTAACTGTAAAGATTCAAAGATTAAATCCAAGGTATCAAATCTAAAATTGTAAGTGTAATCTCCAAAGGAGCCCTTAGGATGTTATCTATGTGTTCACAGTGTGTATGTCTGTTCTTCTTCCTTAATGGCATAGTAACAGCTGTTTAGTGCAGCATAATGTGACTGCTTCACAAGTCCAGCTGTTTGATAAATCCTTTGGTGATAATCAGCTAGATATACACCCCCCAACCACCGCCACACACACACACCTCATATTTTGTAACTACCCTCTTTTAAGAAATTCAGCATAACAGAGGATGGCTGAAAAGATGTCTCCAGCGGTTGGGTGTCTGCAGACAGTGTGTCTGTGCAGGCAGTTTACGGGCCGGCAAAGCCAGGCCCCTCTCTGATTTCACTGAGTTAAGAGAGAGCACAGCTGCAGCCACCAGTGCTCACGACAACTGCACTGCTGCACAAACAAGGACTGTGCTGTATGTGTGAAAAGGTTCCAGGAGCAACTTCTGATGATAATGGGCTCTACAACTTTGATACAGTGATACAGTCCAAGCAGCACAGTACTGACGCCTCTTTGTCAGTGTACAAAGGGCTGCCAGGAACCAAGACCTGTCTGAAGGTCCTCCAGAGCCAGACAGAGGCTGTTCTCAGACCATTTACTCATCAATTATCTAAATCTAGCTAAGATTAGATATGAACCTTTAAACTTGTTTGGTAAAAAGTTTTAAAAAAATAAAGAAAAAAACTGGGTCCTTATCACATTAGCAGTAATGTGGCTGTAAATGCAGACCTGATCACCACAAATACAAAAAGAAGAAATAAAAAGGCGTGCTCTGGATCCATATGGCAGTGATCATGTCACCACGATCGAACATTTTGTTTGAACATTTTAAATCATGTGTCACAGCTGCAGATTCTGTTGCTACATCGTAAATACAGACATTAGCATTGTGCTGCCCTTGAAATATTATCAAAAACAATAAAAATCACAACAGTCATTTTCAGTGAGAACTTGTGTTTTACAATGTAACGAATGGAAAGTAATGTAACATTTATAGAATGAGTTGATTGGTTGTAGCAACAGCTATAAAAACAAAATGAATAATAATTAATATCTATTTAAAATCTATTTAAATCCAAAACTGCTGAGTCCATGCCCACAGTAAAAAGCAGCAAGCACCTATTTTGCATAATGAACATAGCAAAACCTGAAAGAAGACAATTTTACACATTTTATATAAATAGCCATAATCAGCTCCAGTTTCAGCAGATGCACTTCATCAGGACACAAACTACGTAACATTGTTGGTTTTTTTTTTTTTTTTTGTTTTGAACAGTTTTCAAAGTAAGAAATAGACACAAGCAGCATCTTCCCACCGAGGCTCATTTTCTGCGCCTGACAAAACAACAACTGAAGTAGATCCACAGCTGACTCTGATGATCGTTGAGTGAACCTGACAAAGTACAGGTGACTCCTCACAGAATACAACCCATGGAGTGCTAAAATTTATTCAGAACAGCGACGAAGACTACACGTTATAATAAGATGAAATGAACGCAGTCTGCCTGATTGTGAAACAGTAGCAGGTTCTAAAGCAGAGGCAACCAAAGACATTTTAAGCATGATTAGTGATGATCTCATGACAATGGGAATAATGAGCACTACACTGCGGGAAAACTTTTGATTGTCATTTATACATATTTTAAGCTTTTTTTTTATTTTCCAAGCATAGGGCAGGCTAAAAGCAATAACTATACATAACAAGAAATAACAAAAAAAAGAAGACATAGTGAGACATGGCATGGCTTTACGTCACAGTTCAAATTACATGGGGATTGGAATAGTGTGACCACCCCAAATTAAGACTCGCACCCACCCTAAAAATGCAAAAAAAAAATTGTTGAGGAGCTGAATAATTCACATATTTATTCTGACCTGTAATCATAAATATGACAATATTGAGCCTGGCCAAAAAAGTCAGCACCTGGATTTAACTCAGCATATGATCTGGGGTTGCTTCAGTCTGTCATAACCATTACGTTCCCAAAACAATTAGGTCAGCTGTTTCCATCATCAGATTTTTTTATGATCTGCTAGTATGAACACGTCCCAAGATGACAATGTCAGATTTCATCAGGCTCAATCTGTGACAGAATGGTTCAGGGAGCATGAGACATCATTTTCACACCAGGATTGGTCGCCAGTGAGACCAGACCGTAAATCAAATGCTTTCTCCAGTGTGCAACTCTCTTAATGCAAAATAAATGCAACTCTGAATGGGATTTCTGAATTACATTGCATTCTTAAAGTCAAAGTCAAATCATGTCAAGTTTCTTTGTATAGCACATTTCATGTACAAAACCATTCAAAGTGCTTTACATAAAATAAAAGCATTGCAGCAGGGAGCAGAAAAAGCATTAAAAATATGTAAAAGAATATAAATGGAATGAAATAAGATCATTAAAATGAATTAAAATTAATAAAAACAAGCAACAGTCTCGATAAGTTAAACGATAACGGGCCGATTTCATGCATAGACACACGAGAAAAGAAATGTTTTTAACCTGGATTTAAAAATGTCTACATTTGCTGACAGTTTAATCTCCACTGGTAGTTTGTTCCACTTGTTTGCAGCATAGCAGCTAAATGCTGCTTCTCCATGTTTAGTCTGGACTCTGGACTGGACCAGCTGACCTGAGTCCTTGGATCTAAGAGCTCTGCTGGGTTTATATTCTCTGAACATATCACAGATTCTGGGATTTGTAAACCATCAGAAGGCTTTTAAAATCTATTCTGTGACTGACTGGAAGCCAGGGTAACGATTTTAAAACTGGTGTGATGTGTTCAGATCTCTTTCTCCTGGTTAAAACTCTAGCAGCAGCGTTCTGGATGAGCTGCAGATGTTTAATGCTCTTTTTGGGAAGTCCAGTTAAAAGAGTTTACTGGAAATTAATGCATGGATGAGTTTCTCCTGGTCTTTTTGGGAGAAAACCTTTAATTCTGTTGATGTTTCTGAGTTGGTAAAAAGCTGCCTTGGTGACAGCTTTGATGTGGCTGCTGAAAGTCAGATCTGAGTCTATCAACACTCCAAGGTTATGAACTTGGTCAGTGATTGTAAGGGCCCGAGTCTCAAGATATTTACCAATGCTGACGCTCTTCTCTTTTGTACCAAACAGAATGATCTCAGTTTTGTCTTCATTTAATTGTAGAAAATTCTCTCTCATTCAGGAGTTTATTTCCTCCAGACACTGACACAGTACGTCTGCTGGGCTGCAGCTGTCTGGTGACAGAGACACATAAAGTTGTGTATCGTCTGCATAACTGTGATAATTGATGTTAAAGTTCTGCAATATCTGACCCAAAGGGAGCATATACGAGTTAAACAGAAGAGGTCCAAGAATTGACCCCTGGGGGACTCCACAATGGCCTCTCACTCAGATTCATAGCTGCCAATTGTAACAAAATAACTGGCCTTCTAAATAGGACCTGAACCAGTTAAGGACCGCTCCAGAAAATCAAACCCAGTTTTCCAGCCTGTGCAACAGGATTCTGTGATCTGCAGTATCAAACGCAGCACTGAGATCCAACAGAACCAGGACTGAAACATCAGTATTAAACCTGATGTTGTTTAACACTTTGACCAGAGCTGTTTCAGTGCTGTGATGACGTCAGAAGCCTGATTGAAAGTTATCGAGACTTCCACTTTCATTCAGAAAGTCATTGAGCTGGTTAAATACAACCTTCTCAATGATCTTGGATATAAAAGAGAGGTTAGAGACAGGTCTGAAGTTGTTCATCACAGAGGCGTCGAGAGTTCTCTTCTTTAGGAGTGGCTTAATGGCAGCTGTCTTTCGTGACTTGGGAAAATGCCTGATGCCAGTGAGCTGTTAACTATTTGTAGGAGATCACTTTCTGCTGAGGTAAAAACACTTTTTAAAAAGTCAGACAGTATTATGTCCAGAGTGCAAGTTGTTGATTTCAGATGCCGAACTATTTCCTCCAGGATTTTTAAATCTACAATATCAAATTGTGACATAACGTAAGAGTTAGTTCTAGATTTTAGACACAGATTAGTTTTCTTGTTGGTCTGTGTGGCGTGAATGTTTTATCTAATTGTTTTGATTTTTTCGCAGAAAAAGTTGGCAAATTCATTGTATTTCTCAGTGGAGAGGAGGTCTGGGTTTGACTGTTCAGGAGGATTTGTGAGTTTTTCAACTATAACAAACAGAGTTGGAGAATTGTTGACATTCTTATTAATCATTTCAGATAAATGCAGCTCTCTGGCCTTGCACAGCTCATTATTATAACTACGCAGACTTATAATAAGCTTTGTTTTCCTCCACTTATGTTCAGCTTTCCTGCATTCTGTTTTCAGGTTTTTGACCGTTGTGGTGTTTCTCCATGGTGTTTTCTGTTTGCTCCAGCTGCTCTTGATTCTTATCAGTGCAACAGCTTCCATTACATTCAAAATTCTTAAGTTGAAATGATCCAGAAGTCCGTCAACCGACTGTGCGCTCACTGTTGGTAACATAGCTATGGCCTCCCTAAACTGAGCACTTGTTCTCTCATTAATGTACCTCTTCTTAACTGAGAAGCTGGTTGTTTGAACATTCTGAGTGATCAATAAATAAAATAAAATACAGAAATGGCCAGACAAGGCAAAATCAATAACCACAACAGAAGAAATATCAACACCTTTTGAAATGACCAGGTCCAGAGTGTGACCTCGAAGGTGGGCCGGTTCTGTTACATGTTGCCACAAACCAAACATGTCCAGCACAAAAGAAAATTCTTACCAGCCGTCATATTATCTATGTTAATGTTAAAATCCTTGGTCAAGATAAAATGGTTAAAATCAGTCAAGATATCAGACAGTAATTCAGAAAATTCATCAATAAAACTCCCACAGAATCCTGGAGATGTGTAAATGATTAAGAACAGAATTTTAGGAACACCCTTTAAAATAAAACGAAGATATTCTAAGATATTAAGATATTCTTTACACTGGAATGTATCTTTAAATAAGGCAACTTAAAAGAAATGAATTGGCATTTTTTTATCTATAAAACTGAAAAAAATGAGAAAAGCTATTTTACACATCTGTCAGTCAGATCATACATTGAAGCCCAGAAACTATGGGGGTGACATGGTGTCTCAAAAAGAAAGCGGGATGTTGGCTTTTCTGTGTGTGACTGAAGCAGCAGATCTGAGAAAAGCACATCCTGTGTGAGCCCAACCACAGTCATTCACCCCGTCATTGTTGGTAGTATGAGCTCAGATGTGACTCTTACCCATTCATGTTAGACTCCATGTAAAGTCTCAAATGTTGAGTTTAGTTTTGTATATATATAAAAAAAAATCAAGAATTTATTGGGTGGTCAGGGTTAGGGGTTACAAAGTAAAGCATTTGAGTACTTACATTACGTTTTTGAGGTAGTTTGTATTATAGTGCATTACTATTGCTAATCAAGTTACTTTTTCGAAAAAGCAATCTGTAATTGTTGGAGGTATAGAAGGAAGAAAGTTCCCAGCTAGGTCTGGGTCTCTTCCACACGTATTTGCAGGCAGTCAGTCCTTCACACATCAGTGTACATGTACACAGTGAGATGGCAGCGAGGACAGCATTTACTTTGTGGAATTCTCACATTATTTTTAATGTGACGGCTTTGCTTTGCGGTAAGACGTATTACATCACTTCCTGTTGCTTTGTGTGTGCACTGTGACAGTTCTCACTCCTCTTGAACTACTAATAATCACCTTATTTCTCCCTATAATTTACACATCTTGCATAGTTAACTCTATCCCATACTTGTTATATTCTAACGCTCACTCTTACAGATCTTTAGTTTTTATTTTTCACCTTTTAGCGGTGTGTCTGGTTCTCTAGCTTAGCATGGCTACCAGTTCTCTTCCTCCATCTCCTGCTTTCACCTGCTCCGTGTGTCAGATGTTTAGTTACTCCTCTGCCTCCTTTAGTGGTAATGGTACATGTAACAAATGTAGTCTTTTTGTAGTTTTGGAGCCAAGGTTATCTGAATTGGAAGCTCGGCTCTGCACTGTTGAAAACCACCCGATAGCGAGCCAGGCCCCTTTAGTCCGTGCGGAGCCACCTAGCGTAGCTAGCTCTGTTAGTCGTGCCCGAGCAGATCCCGAGCAGCCGGGACTTAAGAGTGGCTGGGTGACTGTCAGGAAGAGGAGTCATAGTCCTAAAGTCAAGCCCGTGGTTCACCATCAACCTGTCCACGTTTCTAATAGATTTTCCCCACTCAGCGACACACCCGCTGAGGAGAAAACCCTGGTAATTGGCAGCTCTATAGTCAGAAACGTGGCATTAGCGACACCAGCGACCATAGTCAAATGCATTCCAGGGGCCAGAGCGGGCGACATAGAATCCTATTTAAAACTGCTGGCTAAGGATAAGCGTAAATACGGTAAAATAGTTATTCACGTCGGCGGTAATGACACCCGGTTACGCCAATCCGAGGTCACTAAAATTAATGTTGCATCAGTGTGTAATTTTGCCAAAACAATGTCGGACTCCGTAGTTTTCTCTGGACCCCTGCCAAATCTGACCAGTGACGACATGTTTAGTCACATGTCCTCATTCAATCGCTGGTTGTCTAGATGGTGTACAGCAAACAACGTGGGCTACATAGATAACTGGCAATCTTTCTGGAGAAAACCTGGTCTGATGAGGAGACGGCATCCATCCCACTTTGGAAGGAGCGGCTCTCATTTCTAGAAATATGGACGAATTCATTAGTCATCCAAAAACATGACAACCCAGGGTTGAGACCAGGAGGCCTCACATATAAAGCTCTTAATGACCGAGCTCCATCATATCTTAAAGATCTCATTGTAAGATATTTTCCTAACAGAGCACTTCGCTCCCAAACTGCAGGTTTACTTGTTGTTCCCAGAGTTTCTAAAAGTAGAATGGGAGGCAGAGCCTTCAGTTATCAGGCCCCTCTCTTGTGGAATAAGCTGCCAGTAAATGTCCGGGAAGCAGACACCCTTTCCACTTTTAAGATTAGGCTTAAAACTTTCCTTTTTGATAAAGCTTATAGTTAGGGATGGCTCAGGTGATCCTGAAACATCCCATAGTTAAGCTGCTATAGGCTTAGACTGCTGGGGGACCTCATCTGTCACACCTTTCCTCACTTTGCTCTCTTTTTCCCCCTGTTTAAATTCTCAATTGATTTTATGTACATGTGACATTATTGTGGTTATTAACTTGTTTCCCTGAATTGTTTCCCAATTCAAAAATTAATATTGGCTCCATATTAATTAATTGGATTATGATTACAATGAATTGAATTCCAATTGGCTTGAATTGGACTATATTACTTAAGTGCCTTGAGATGACAATTGTTGTAATTTGGCGCTATATAAAGAAAATTTAAATGAATTGAATTGAATTAAGTTTTGGGTGAAAAGGGCAAACGAAATCATGGTGAACTGCATATTGTGTCTGGGTAACGATAAGTCTATCAGCAGCAAAGAACTCAACAGCAAGAGGCTAAGCACAGCTCCACAACATCAGTAACGCTACTAGAGCTAAGGCTAAAGGCAACCAGTGCTGCCAGACCTTCAGACAGAAACAAGCAACCAGGTCTAACAAAACAACTCTGAAACAAATGACTGAGTTATTAAAAAAAGGAGGCTAAAACCACATGATCTTTCCAACAAATAGCTGAGAGAGACATTATGCTATCTATTGCACACTGAAACATACAATTTCATATCTGGATATGTATGTATCTATCTTTCTAAAAGAGAACATATTTGAGTTCTGCTTAAGGACAATTAAACGTTCTCTGAACTTTATTTACAATAAAAGTTTACAAGGAACGGTACATATTTCATAACGCAAAAGTACGCTAATTATGTACTTTTGACAGAAAGCAAAGCAGTAAGGTAACTATTTCTATCTAATGACAGTAATTCTACAATGTAATTATGCTCTCTTTAAAGTAATAATACCCAGCACTGAGACTGTTGTGTACCTCAGTTTATGTCGAGTGAGCTGTTGTAATGGATTTATTTATAACCGTGTGCACACTGCAGACATTACATTAGCAATAAACTGTACAATCCCAATTCCAAAAAAGATGGGACACTGTAAAATATCATTAAAAAAAACTGAATGCAATGACTATATAAACAACAGTTCGTTCATTATAAATCATAGAAAATATCACATTTTAAAAGTGAGACATTTCAGCTCATTCTTATGACAGCAACACTTCTCTAAAAAGTTGAGACAGGAGCAACAAAAGACTGGAAAAGTACTTAAAAGAATCAGGTTAATTAGCAACAGGTCAGCAACATGACTGGGTATGAAAAAGAGCACCTTTGAGAGGCAGAGTCTGTCAGAGGAAAAGATGGGCAGAAGTTTAGAAATCGGAAAAGAAAACCGTCTAAAAATTGTGGAGAAATGTCAGAAAATTGTTCCTGCATGTAAAAGAGTGATGAATTATTGAAATGTTAAAACTGGTTCCTGTGTCGGCACAGTCAGATGCTGGGCATCCAGGTGGGAGCCAGACTCAAGGGTTGAGTCTTCACTTCCACATCAAATCTCTCCAGTCTTTGGACGTCACCACCTCGAGCTGAAGTGCTCTGCAGCGAAAGGAGTCAGTTTTCAAAATGCTTGACTTTCAAACTGATTTTCATCTCTTCCTCATGAGGCCCCTGACCACCTGTATGACTCCACAGAAGTCAGTCTCTTGTCAGGTCAGGCAGCAACACATTCATGCCTAAAGTATATGGCTGCTCATAAGCTAAGTTTGCCCGAAGAAGTATGAAACTTGTTGGACATCTTCTTCCTGGGCCATAGTTCTGAAAAGATTTACAAGACGATACCTGTTTGTGCTTTCAAGGTTGTTCCAATAAAGCAACATCCTAGTCATCATATAGATGTAGTAGATATTATATTGGTGGAACTGTGAGTCAGCAGCAGCATACACGAAGCAGCTGCAGAGCATGCAGTGACATGGAACAACACAGGCACTGTTTGGTTGAGAAAATAGTGACAAACATTTACAATGAGTATTCACTGAACAGCTACGCAATCTTTGCGGTTTGAGTTGTTTCAGATGGCGAAAATGTGCTCCTCTTTTGTCCCTGCTCTGTGTAGCTGTTAGCTTGGCTCCTCCATGGGAATTCCTCCCTGCTTCTCCAAACAGAGAGTGCTCTGACCGCTGCCTACTGGAGGAAAGCTACTAACTACTCATATGTACATCTCACAACCCCACTCAAAGATCAATAAATCCTAAGCCTTAAAAATTTGAATCTAACCTTCAACCTGCCACAGCAGACGTATGTAAGATGAGAGACATTTTGTTAACTGTAACATATTCTACAGCCCGCTGCTGGATGATGAATGATAAGGACAAAATGTGTTCACTCTGTAGGTAACCACATCCTTCACAAAGCTGCAAAACTGCTGTCAGTGTCCACCTCCAGTCAGCTCCATCAGGGGTTTCAGTGGATTTTTAGTCAGCTGTGTGCTACAGCTGATTATGATATGATGTCTACAAGTCCACTGTTCAACCAGCCGAGGTGCAGTACACTGTCACAAATCACCATGCTGACCTTCTGTACAGTGACAGACTGGCAGAGGAATTAACTTGTTCATTTTAAGTGTCAGTGTTTGAAACAAGTAAGTCCAGGAGCAGCAGGAACCACGAGCAGCGGCAGGTGGAGGTTGAACTTCCAACATCCAAACAATCAGTGTAAACTCACCATACAAAGGCCTGACGAATTACAAGAACGGGACTAAATGAATAACAACATACATACATTTATATCTAACTTCTAAAATGGTCAAACTGCCACTGTGATTGTTTTCTGGTTAAATGCTTCTCCTCTTCACCTCACATGGGTACATAGATGCACCCCCTCACAACATGAAGCCGTCAGCAGAGTAAGAGGACCGCGCTCTGGCAGGTATTCCGACTCCTGACTGGTAAAGAGGAGTACGTACCTGGTCGAAGGGGGAGTAAGAATCGTGCGCTGGCTCATGGATCCGTTGGTCGGTGCTGATGGTGTTGTGTCCGGCAGCAGCAGAACGTCGTCCTGAAAGCGCAGAAAGCACGGAGCGCGCAGCGGAACAACGGAACAGCGGAGCGCGCAGCGGAGCGCACAGTGAAACAGCGTCTCATCAAAACACTGAAACTTTTCTCATCCTCAGACACTGGCCTGACTACGTCTGTGACGTCACTTGGCTGGCCACCAATCACAGCCTGTAACTGACCTGCGCGTTTCACTGATGGAGATTATAGTATAAATTACTTCCGGATTGCTTGATTTCAAATGTCAGATAAAGAATGATTTATCATAAGATCGACAATCCCTAAGAATTGTTAAAAGTCAAACACATGCAACAACTCCAAGTTCCTCCTACCGGAGTTTAAAAGGACTGACATGAGTCCAACTGCGTCTCCTGCTGGAGTCACTGCGGTGGAAGTCATCCCTTAGCTTTTTAACAAAAATCCCCAAATGACTAGTTAACAAAGAAGGGCTGCCTAATTACAGTAAAAGCTGTCAGTCTATGGGTGGGGACGGCGGATTTTACAGCTCTGGGGAAGAAGCTGTGTCTCAGTCTTCTTGGTTCTTGATTCTTGATTCTTTTTGTCACAGGGCCAGAAGGGCTTGTTCAAAGCTTTTAAAAGAACCGATTCACACTCACAATATTTCGGATTTTTTTATTCATTTTCTTTTCTTTTCTTGTAATTTTTTGTTTAACTATTTTTCACTTTTTGAAAATGGAAACTTTGAACAGAATAGGCTCAAGTTAAAAAGTCTTAGAAACTCTTTAGTATTTTCTGTATAGTTTTAATCACGTTTGTTTGTTAAACGGTTGTATTTCATACAAATGATTGATTGAACAATGTGAACAGGCTGCATCCTATTCATCCGCTTCTGATGAAGGACAGGGATCTTTGTCTCTTTGTCTTGAAAAAAAGCTCAATTAACCAGAAAGTAAACAGACATTTTTTCATGTTTGTTGTCAAACTGATCCCAGTTATTTAATCCAAAATAAAAAATGAAATCTAACGTTGAGCAGTGGGAGCAGTGCAGGAGTCACAGGAAAGCTTGGGGCTGCACTGCTGAAGAAAGCCTTAACAGACATTCTCAGGGGAAAAAAGCACCTAAAAGCACCTTTAAGGGTACAGTGGCTTGTCACTGGTGTGGTACCCTCAACAGTGAGTGCTTACTTGCATTTATTTAGCTCCCCCTCTCTCACACGCACACACTGCCCGGAGACAAATACAAAATCAAACTATAAATTCTATTTTCCATGTCATTGAAATCTTAAACACAATGTTGAACTGTGACTTATAAAATGTCATCCAGTGAGTGAATGTCATTTGGCTGGAAGTCCATTTAATCTCCTGGTTTAAGTAAAGTCCATTCTCCATCAGCTCTGACTCTGTAAGCATGAAAGTGTCAGTCATATGATAGAGGGACCAGCATTTGACTACAAAGGATCCACGTGTTGTCTGTGTTAAAGATGGACTTGATTTGCCAGTGGCACTGCCTCTGAATGCAGGACATCTGTCACAGACCCATCTCTAATGGCGTACGTAACACTGCTGATTGCTACTTCAGACACACACTGGTTTGTAAAATCCATATTACAGTGGTTGTGATTAACTGTCAGGGCTGAAGCTCAACGGGTAAAGATGAAAAATGGAGTGGCTACACTTTTTCCAAGCACATTTTCAAATTCACCAAGATAATTCCGTGGGGAAAACTTCCAGCACTGTTGACACTTCTGTCTGTTGCTCAGAGTTTCAGTAATGTTCACAAAGTTTCAGCAGTTATGGGACACCATTTTAGAATATTGATGTTTTTCCCTTAAATCTCATGCACCATAACAAACTCCCATACATTTCCATCAGCCTGGCAGAATGGATGAAGTAATGACACTTGGGAGTAATAACATCACCAAATACACCTTTCATTTGACACTCTTAAAGTAATAAATCCAACAACAAAAGATTATCTCTTCCCACTGTTGGTGCCTTTGCAATCTCCCGGCATAACAGAAAAACAAGCCAACATTTACATTACATCACGTGGTGCGCCATGAGAAAATGCCTAATTTCGGAGCGGCAGATCCAGTAACACCAACATTCTGTCATCTCTCTGGTAACAGCACTGGTTTGTTAGCTTTGTCATTTCGACCAATGCATATTATTTGCATTTCTGCGTTTATCTCTTTTATTGTTCTGTGCTTTTCTGTATGAGCTTTGCAAATAACAAAGCTCATACAGAAAAGGTGGTGACGTCTCCCCCCCCAGATCATGCATCATGTGGGATGGGGAAGCTTTTGTTACAGCAAATGAATATAATTTGTCCAAAGAGAGGAACTATACCCACCATAAGTTGCTTTATCATCAGAATTCTGTTGAATGCGTGCAAGACGACGCTGATTAACCTCAGATGTTCTTAAAACAAAGCTGTCTTCCTTAATTTAATCATAATTAACTATACGATAGCAGTAAATTCTACCAGTTAAATGACATTGTAAATCCACCAATCATGTGAGCTGACAAGTTATCACCAGATAAATCTGCAAGAGCTGCTCGAACTGTGTGCTCACTTTAATCAACTGTTAGTGTAAAACCAACAGAGTATGTTAATGTTAACCCCTTTGCCTTTCAGAAATGCATGTACAGGAAACTTTAGTGATCACACTAAAAACATCGAGTGTCTTCTCTACATGGTGAGAACAATATCTTCATACCTTGAGTTGAAGACTGGACCGACTTGACCTCAGGTGATTCTGTTCATCACAATGACTGTGAAGCTGACAACCCCAGTAGATAGGGGTTTTTAAGGGTAAACGACTTCATTTGGTGTGGACCTTGTATGTTGGAAGCTAGTGAATCTTTTACATTCACAGTAATGGAGGAAATAAATATTAAAATAATTGTGCTGTTAAATTGTTATTCTTCATTTCAAAATGAATAACTTACACTCCTCTTACAGTCCTCTTAAACAGGAAGGCTCAACTGGTATGTCCCTCTGGTAGTGATGATATAATAGATCATAATAGAATAGATTTATTCAGCCAATGGATCATGGATGTATTTTTGACAATATCCTGTAATATCCCAAAATTTGAACAAACAAGCAAAAAAAAACACTTTCTTGGGCTTGACTCTGCTGCCACCTGCTGTCTCCACAGCTGGTTAATAACGAGCTGCCGATCATGAAAAAGGTCAGATGAAAACTATTCCAAATAAAATATTCTACAGAGGAATCATCAAAAGAGGTGTTGAATTCAAATAAAATTATCACAGAATGCATGTGTTTTACAGTTCCATCTGTCAGAATGCGTTGGCAGTGAACTTATCTGTTAGAAAGCAGAGACAGCATTACATTTTTGAGATGTTTGACAGTTTGTTTTATTTTTTTGAAAACATTCTGGTTGATGTCTTGCCTTTAAAGGAAAAGCACTGGGATGATTCACAGCTGGACGGCCGTGGCTCAGTGGTAAAAGTGGGTCATCCAATAACTTGAAGGTTGGCGGTTTGATTCCTACTCTCACTGCTCAAAGTTGGCGTCCTTCGGAAGCTATAACTCGCGATCTGCATATATCCATATAACGGAGTGAACAGGGCAGGGACGATGCAGCCTCTAAATAAGGCATTATCTGTCTTTATTTCACCAATACTTTAAGAAGAATGAATGAACGAACGTGTACTATAGCTCTGTTAGCTCATAGCTGCTGTTATGTGGCTACTTGCGGCTATAGGAGAGCTAACGGAGGGATTTCTACACAGGTACTCTACTGGGACCACTTCATCCACCCGCATGGCTGCCTCAATAAATAATGGTTTTCAGTTATAGGCAGTTTTGAAATGGCATCTGTTTGAACATTCATGTGTACACAGATATCACAGATACCTTCAAAAAATACACAGAAATTATAAGACAGAGCAATTCAATTCAATTCAATTTTATTTATATAGCGCCAGATTACAACAATTGCCATCTCAAGGCACTTAAATAATATAGTCCAATTCAAGCCAATTGGAATTCAATTCATTGTAATCATAATCCAATTAATTCATATAGAGCCAATTCAAAAAATAATATCCTAGCTAAGGAAACCAACAGATTGCACTGAAACTTGTCTTCAGTCCAATCTCCCGTCCTGAGCGTGCCTGTGGCGACTGTGGAAAGAAACGACTCCCTTTTAACAGGAAGAAACTTCTGGCAGAACCTGACTCAGGAAGGATGGCCATCCGCCTCGACCAGCTGGGGTTTGAGAAGACAGAAAAGAGGGAAAAGAGGGGGTAAAAACACCATAACGCCATTCAAAGGATATCCGTTGGAACAGGGAAACACAAGTTAATAACCACAATAATGTCACATGTACATAATATCATTTGAGAAATTAAACAGGGAAAAAGAGAGCAAAGTGAGGAAAGGTGTGACAGATGAGGTCCCCCAGCAGTCTAAACCTATAGCAGCTTAACTATGGGATGGTTCAGGATTACCTGAGCCATCCCTAACTATAAGCTTTATCAAAAAGGAAAGTTTTAAGCCTAATCTTAAAAGTGGACATTTACTGGCAGCTTATTCCACAAGAGAGGGGCCTGATAACTGAAGGCTCTGCCTCCCATTCTACTTTTAGAAACTCTGGGAACAACAAGTAAACCTGCAGTTTGGGAGCGAAGTGCTCTGTTAGGAAAATATCTTACAATTAAATCTTTAAGATATGATGGAGCTCGGTCATTAAGAACTTTATATGTGAGGAGAATAATCTTAAATTCTATTCTGAATTTAACAGGGAGCCAATGAGGAGAAGCTAAAACTGGAGAAACATGATCTCTGCTGTTAGTTCTCATCAGAACTCTGGCTGCAGCATTTTGGATCAGCTGGAGGCTTTTCAGAGAATATGTGGGACAGCCCAATAATAAGGAATTACAGTAGTCCAATCCTGAAGTAACAAATGCATGAACTAGTTTCAATGCATCACCCTGAGACAGGATGTTCCTGATTTTAACAAGGTGAAAGAAGGCAGTCCTAGAAACCTGTTTTATATGTGCGTCAAATGATAAATTCTGGTCAAAAATAACTCCAAGGTTCCTCACTGTAGAACTAGAAGCCTAGAAAATACCATCTAGAATAACTATATAACTAGACAATTTCTCCCTGAAGCGCTCAGGTCCAAAAAGAACAACTTCAGTTTTGTCTGAATTTAAAAGCAGACAGTTCTGAGTCATCCAGGTCTTTATGTCTTTAAGACAGGCTTGTAGTCTGACCAACCTATTGGTTTCATCTGGTTTCATAGATAAGTACAGCTGAGTATCATCAGCATAACAATGGAAATTTATGCCATGCTGTCTAATAATATTATCTAATGGAAGCATGTATAAAGTAAAAAGAATCGGTCCAAGCACAGAACACTGAGGAACTCCATGACTTACTCCAATGTGTGAGGAAGATTCTTCATTTACAAGAACAAACTGGAATCTATCAGATAAATATGACTTAAACCAGCCGAATGCAGTTCCTTTAATCCCAATAACATGTTCAAGTCTCTGTAACAGAATCCTGTGATCGATCGTATCAAATGCAGCACTGAGATCCAACAGGACAAGCACAGAAACAAGTCCGCTATCAGAAGCTAACAGGAGATCATTGGTAACTTTCACCAGTGCTGTTTCTGTGCTATGATGCACTCTGAATCCTGACTGAAACTCTTCAAACAGATTATTTCTATGTAAATGATCACAAAGTTGGACTGCAACTATTTTTTCAAGAACTTTAGACAAAAAAGGGAGATTGGATATAGGTCGATAATTAGCCAACACTTCTGAATCAAGAGTAGGTTTTTTAAGTAAAGGTTTAATTACAGCAACCTTAAAAGTCTGAGGTACATATCCTATCAACAAAGACCGATTGATCAAATCCAATATGGAAGTGTCAATTAAGGGGAAAACCTCCTTGAACAGTCTGGTTGGGATTGGGTCTAAAATACAAGTTGATGGTTTAGAAGAGACTATTGCTGTTGTTAGCTCAGAAAGATCAACTGGACAGAAGCTGTCTAGATACAATTCAGGTTCGAAAGATACTTCTAAAGCTGCTGTACTTGATGATACATCAGTGATAATAGTGGGAAGGATTCCATTAATCTTCTCTCTGATAGAAACAATTTTATTGATAAAGAATCTCATGAAATCATCACTGCTGAGAGTTAAAGGAATACATGGCTCAACAGAGCTCGGACTCTTTGTCAGCCTGGCAACAGTGCTGAAAAGAAACCTGGGATTATTCTTATTCTCTTCTATCAATAATGAATAATGAGCAGTTCTAGCTTTACGAAGTGCTTTCTTATACGTTATTAAACTATCTTTCCAGACTAATTGAGACTCTTCTAAATTAGACGAACGCCACTGTCTCTCCAGCTTTCTTGCAGTCTGCTTTAAAGCAGCTGTGAATTATACCAAGGAGCCAACCTCTTCTGACTGATTACCTTCCTTTTCAGAGGGACAACATTGTCCAGTGTTGTACGCATTGAAGCTATAGTGCTGTCAACAAGAGAGTCAAGTTCTACTGAAGTAAAATTTAGGTAGCCATCCTCTGTCATATCAGCACATGGCAGTAAAGAAAAAGATGATGAAATCAACTCTTTAAATCTGGTTACAGCATTCTCTGACAGACACCTTCTATATGTAGAATTCTTCTCAGAAACCGTGTAGTCAAGTAATGTAAATTCAAAAGTTATTAAAAATGGTCAGACAAGACAGGGTTATGAGGGAACACTGTTAACTGTTCACTCTCAATGCCATAAGTCAGCACAAGGTCAAGGGTATGATTAAAGCAGTGAGTAGGTCTGTGAACACTTTGAGAAAATCCAATAGAGTCTAACATAGAATTAAAGTTAATATTTAGGCTGTCATTTTCAACATCTACATGAATATTAAAGTCACCCACTACAATGACTTTATCTGTACTCAGCACTAACTGGGATAAAAACTCAGAGAATTCAGACAGAAACTCAGAATAAGGGCCAGGTGGACGATACACAACAACAAACACAAGAGGTTTTTGTGATTTCCACTTTGGGTGGGAAAAACTGAGAATCAGAGATTCAAAAGAGCTAAAACTAATCTTGGGTCTAGGACTGATTAGTAACCCTGATCTGAAGATAGCTGCCACTCCTCCTCCTCTGCCTGTGGTTCGAGGAACGTGAACATTTAAATAGTCAGAGGGAGTTGATTCATTAATGCTAACATGATCCTCCTGCTGCAGCCAGGTTTCTGTAAGACAAAATATATCAATGTGATGATCACAAATCAAATCATTCACTAACAGAGACTTCGAAGGGAGAGATCTAATATTCAGCAAACCACATTTAATAGTTTGATGTTTTTGTTCAGTTAAAGTTTTTGTTTTAAATTTTTTTTGCACAAGAGGATTTGCTCCTTTTGTGTTTTTTGATTGGGGGGGGGGGGGGGGGGGGGGGCAGCATCAGGTGGGAAGCCGCAGAGAAGTGTGTAAGACTACAACTCTGCATCCTGGTCTCAACCCTGGGTTGTCATGTTTTTGGATGACTATGAGATCAGAACTAGGACATGTTCTTGATAAATACTTTACTTTACTTCTCTGCTAAATTTCTTCTTATGTCTTTTCGGGAAAAATTAAAATATGACCAAATGTTGGCAATGAAGCAAGAAAAATTCAAATGAATCCTCTGTGAATCATGATTTGGTGTTTTTTGTTTGTTTTTTTCACTGAATCACAATGAAAAGTTGAGATATTTCACAATGAAAATATAGTTTAGCAGAAGCCTGTGTAAAAAGTCACGGTCAGCTGTCTTCATTTGGAGAAAATGTTGGTTGTCGTAAAGAGTGGAACCAGAATTGGCAACTTTTAATGAAAGAAATTTGATCTTTAAATTAAATTTAAAATATTCACACCCACACCTAATTCAAGTGTTCAGATACCCCAAATAACCAATAAATTACAGTTTTGTATCATAAAGTTTTTTCCAAATAGATGCGGATCACTTAACTTTGTCTGAGAATCATTGATCAGGTCAAAAATATATTTCTTAATGCCAGCTTTTCAAACAGCTCCAACACTTGGCATTCCAGATCCTCATGAACCTTTCATACAGGCAGTTGATGAGAAGCATGGTTGTATGACATCTGTTCTTATGCAGGAACATGGGGGCAGGCAAAGGCCAGTGGCGTATTTCTCAGCAAATTTGGACTCTGTGGCTGCAGGCCTACCTGGTTGTCTTCTTGCTGTTGCAGCTGCAGAGAAAGCTGTCCTGGCCTCCCATAATATTGTAGGCTACACTAATTTGACTGTTTTGGTTCTTCATTCTGTTGCCATTATTCTTCTCAAGCAGGAAACTTCACATGTTTCAGCTGCTCATTGGCTCAGATACACTTCTGTGCTCCTTGATATGCCAAATGTCACTGTTTCACGTTGTACTGTTCTGAATCCTGCTACTTTGCTTCCAACTCCTGATGATGGGGAGCTTCATGACCGTGAAGCTGTTCTGGAACAAGTTTCTACACCTAGACCTGATCTTTTAGATACTCCTCTTTCGAACTCTGACATGATTCGTTTTGTAGATTGATCAGCTTTACGTGATCCAGCCACAGGTACTAACTGTGTTGGGTTTGCAGTATGTTCTTCACATGACACTTTGTTGTCTGGTTCCCTTCCTAAACATTTCTCTGTTCAAATTGCTGAGCTTATTGCACTAACTGAAGCTTGTAAGTTGGCAGTCTTTCACCATTGACATAGATTCCAGATATGCTTTTGGTGTTGTTCATGACTTTGGTGCACTGTGGAAACACAAGACATTTCCTTAAATCAGATTAAACTATTCTGAACTCCAAGCAGGTTTCTGATCTTCTTGATGCAATCCTTTTACCTACAGCAATTTTGGTCTGTAAGTGTGCGGCTCACACTGACTCCAGTTGCTTGTGGCAATGCCAGAGCTGATGCTGCGGCTAAGCAAGCAGCTAAATCTTTTCCTGTTTTCACTTCCCTCTCTTTGCAAGCTGAAGACTCCCTCACAGATCTCCATGCTTTGCAAACCTTTGCCTCTGCAGATGAAAAACGCATTTGGTCCTCTGTGGGTGCAACTCATACGGATGGTGTTTGGATGGGACCTGATGGTAAACCCTGTCTACCTAAACACTTTTTTCCTCATTTTGCAAAATTGACACATGGGTTGGACCATGTGTCAAAAGGGGGGATGGTGAATGCACTCACTGCTCAGTGGTTCACAAAAGGGTTCAATTCACATAAATACTGTCAGTCATGTATGGTTTGTGCCACACATTATGCAGGAAAAGCAATACACACCTCACAAGCTGCACACCCTCCACCAGAGAGACCCTTTGAACATCTAATGATGGACTTTGTTGGACTCACACCAGCTGAAGGAAAGAAATATGCACGAGTAGTAGAGGACATGTTTAGTAAGTGGGTTGAAGTTTTCCCTGCAAAACATGCAAACAGTAATGCAGTAACTAAATCACTGCTGACAGAAATCATTCCTAGATGGGGCATTCTAGAGAAGATCAGCAGTGATAATGGCAGACACTTTGTAAACACAGCATTGACTGAAGTTGGTTCCTGGGAATAAGCTTGTGCACACATTGTACTTATCATCCACAGAGTGGAGGTGCTGCGCAAAGAGAAAGTGGTACATTAAAGTCCAAGTTAGCCAAATGTTGTGAAGAAACGGGTCTGCCATAGACAAAAGCATTACTTATTGTGTTCACCTTTATGAGGATGAGAATCAGAGCTCGAGTCAATCTCAGCCCATTTGAAATTTTATTTGGCAGACCTCCTAACCTGGGATTGGGACCTGTAACCAGACCCCTCCCTTCCACAACTGTTTGTGATGATGATCTCAAGTTTCACACAGGGAAAGCAGCCCTTCCAGCCACAGCAGACACACCTCTGCACCCACTCCAACAGGTGACTGGGTAGTGGTGAAGGAACTTCACAGGAAACACTGGAAGTTCAAAAGTTAGTAAGGTCCGTTCCAGGTGCTACTGGTCACTCACACAGCTGTTAAAGTCGCAGTGAGAGCAACCTGGATTCATGCCAGTCACTGTAAGAAGGTGACACAACCAGTTGATGACTTCACACCCTGACATACATCAGCCTAACCATCACGCCCGGAAGGACGAAAAGAGTCAGCAGTAAAAGCTGTACTCCACCAGTGTGTTAAGTGCTAGTAACCTCTGACACCGAAGATTGAAACATCCTTACTGAGACCTGCAATGAAGCGACGTGGTGATCACACGTGCGAACCATGGCAGAAACTGTTTGTTATTTGTATTTTCTTATTTATAACCAGCATGTGCACATTTTATCTTGATTTCACAGGAAGCAAAAATATAGATCATCTTAAAGATGCATCTCCTGGTGGCAACTCCAGGAAATGTTTTACAAGAACCATGGGTGATGCGCAACGTTTGGTATCAATTGGAGAATTATATTCTGTCAGATCTGTCACCAAAAATTCTTGTGTGGTTTGTATGAAAGATGCACAACCAGGAGTGCCTGGGGGGAAGTTGATCCTTTAACTTGTACTTCCTATGGCATCTGGTCTAATGGCAGTCTTAATGAGGCTGTACATGCCTGAGATTGCCCCTGTGATGGCAAGATATCTACTCCGTGGTAATGTAAATTGTACCCATCACCTGTGTTTGACACATTGTTGGCTGATGAGAGAAAGTTATTCTAAGGGTGTGGATGCTAAATATAGTAGTGAGGGAGATCACTTTCCTTGGCGTACTGCTTTCAAGTTTTCCTCTAGCGACTCTGACTTAGAGAGGGATGAAGATGATCATGTTTAATTGTTCATGTTTTCATTGTTTATCATTGGACCCTTTATCAATATGATGCCTGCCTTTTAAACTCACGTTGTTTGCAAATGCAGGCTGATGTTTTACAGATAAAGTTATTACAACAAAATATACAGATGTAAACAGAGCAAGGGCATAAGTTTGCATACGGACCACAGGGTCAAAAGTTATTTCACCACCCAGAGAGTAAGTAGTAGCTACCCACACTATGCTAGCCTTCTAGGCTAACGTAAAAACTCATTATACTATGGAAAAGTGTTATTAAGGTGTTATAGTCTATGTTATGGTGTGAATGTAATGTAGACTTAGAGACTAGTTTTATTTTACATTAACATTTTTTTTATCAGGAGATGTTTTTTCTCTCTTTTTTTAAATTCTAAACAAAATTGGTTCCGTAAAGCCTAAATCTTGGCTATTCCTGTAATATTCAAAGGTGTTTTCTAATAAGTTTGAAAAGTGGAATGCATATAGTCATCATATATGGTCAACATTTTATTCACTCAGTTGGGTTACATGAGTGCCATCAGATTGGATTAATGGCTAAATTACAAGTCACTACCAAATCTAAGACCAAACTTACGTCCTTGAAACAGAGTAACAAGGCATTATGACTTCAGCACAAGCCAAATCACAGGTGACATAACAGATGATAACAGAAAAATTGTTACAAGGTTACAACATCATAGTGCCACTGAGTCACAGAGGGTCAATTATGATTACTCCTTATGAGCATAATTTTTTAATCAACATCAGTACCTTCATCTACATCTGAGTATGTCAGGTGTACAGGGGGCTTTTCCTCACTGCATTGGTTGGCACAGATTTGTAATTTGCACAGATTTGTGCACTTCAGCCCATTGTTGAGACATGCACTCTGGTAGTTTGCATGACCTCACACATTTGCAGGATAGCAACTGCAAGACAGCATCTGGTGCTGGGGAACCACGCATCCACTGTATATCCAGCTAGATATAATGGAATTTCTTCCACACACAAGTCTTTGGCTAAGTCCAAAATTGGGGGATGTTGTCTGATTTCTGCCTCAGCAAGGTCTTCCATGAGTCCAGGTTTTGGAGTGACACCAGGTTTGACTCGGAATCCTCATCAGAGCAGTGGATGATACATAGCTGTTTCCACAAAAGGTTGCTGCTGCCTTTAACTGAAGTTGGGTTCATTTTTCCACGATACGGCGAGTCTCTGAAATAGACAAATTAATATTTTGTTTTTACATCTAACTAAAAGTGTAAAAATGGAATAGATGTGCTCCCCCACTACTAAAAGTAGTGCTACACCCCTTCATAATACCTTTAGTCACCGCCCTCATGCAATGCAAAAAATATAGTTGTCTCAAAAGAAGTCACTAAACAATGCAACATGCTTCTGTAGATACTCATTGACATGCGTATATATATATATATATATATATAGTATGCATATATAGTATGCATTTTCATAACCCTTAACATGCAATAAATAGTTAGTTCTTGCCAATCAGCTGTGTACCATTCAGCTTTGATTCCTGAAAGAACTGCTCCATCATCAAGTAATAAGCCACACCCACTTCATCAACACATTTAATTAGAATAAGTGTGATGTCCAAAAATACTTTTAATGTGCTATTAGCTGTCTGTGTTCTTTTTTGGAATTAATGAAAATCCGCCTATAGAGGAAAATAACAAAATGTCAAAAAAATATAAAACGCTGCTCCTATGAAAAGGCTATCATATTTTGATTTATTTATATTGACTCTAAAAACAATCGAGTACAGGTAAGGTTTTGCCTACTCAAGTGATACCGATATCTGGTCTGGCCCAAGGACTAAGACAACTAACATTAAAAATGGTTCACTGTGACCTGCCATACTGCTGATTGTTCGTAGCAGATTCCGTGCCGAGAGAGACTGCAGCCAAGGCTGACCATTTGAACTAAACAGAACAAGTTGCTCATTCGTAAACTGAAAGGGGATAATAATGGGGGGACAAGAATGAAGGAGGGGTAATGATCAATGTTTGTCATTGGTGTTATACTGACAAAAAAAAACAGTCAATTTTTCATTATTTGATTTTTGATTGGCAATTGAAAATGGAAAGAATGAATGAAACCCTGATTCAGGACAATTCAATTCAATTCAGGTTTATTTATATAGCGCAAAATTACAACAAATGTCATCTCAAGGCACTTAAATAATATAGTCCAATTCAAGCCAATTGGAATTCAATTAATTGTAATCATTATCCAATCAAATCCAATTAATTAATTTAAAAATAATCCAATTCATTCATATAGAGCCAATTCAAAAACAATATCCTGGCTAAGGAAACCAACAGATTGCACCGAAACTTGTCTTCAGTCCAATCTCCCGTCCTGAGCGTGCCTGAGGTGACTGTGGAAAGGAACGACTCCCTTTTAACAGGAAGAAACCTCTGGCAGAACCAGACTCAGGAAGGGTGGCCATCTGCCTCGACCAGCTGGGGTTCGAGAAGACAGAAAAGAGGGGGGAAAAAACACCATAACACCATTCAAAGGATACCTGTTGAAAAAGGGAAACACAAGTTAATAACCACAATAATGTCACATGTACATAAAATCATTTGAGAAATTAAAGAGGGGGAAAGAGAGAGCAAGTGAGTGAGGAAAGGTGTGACAGATGAGGTCCCCCAGCAGTCTAAGCCTATAGAAGCTTAACGATGTGATGTTTCACGATCACCTGAGCCATCCCTAACTATAAGCTTTATCAAAAAGAAACACACTACATTGCTGGGCAAAATATCTGAAGTTGGTGTTTGGTGAATCACTGTGTAGGGAAACACTTTGTCCGACTGCTGATGAGGCAGGGAAGGAAGATTTTCCCCTTCAGAATCAGGATCAGCGAATAGAAGACCCAGCGCTTCTTTGCAGCTAAACTTTTTAGTGGACATTGTGTGATTATTTGAAAGAAATACTCGCTAATGCTGACTATATCGCTCTGCTGCAGGTCAATGGTGTACTCGCTCGGTGAAGAACTTGTACTGATTTAACTTGCTGTTGCGCGAAAATTTTACATAGAGGGATGACGTTTTTTGCATCAGAGGTGAAGTGTGACATGTCTGCCAACCTGAGGTGGAGAGTAGGAACAAAATATGAAGTTGTTTTTGCCACAATGGGTCGTTTTATTCAGGACGCCATCTTGTCGACTTAAGTCGACCATGGCGCTTAGAGGGCCTACATTTTGATTAAACCTCTCGCTCTACTGGTATAATATTCTATAGTCTTCTTTTAGTTTGTTTTGTTATAGTTACATTATATGCAGTCTAAGTTTTAATTGTTTTTTATTTCACTTGGTTGTTGTTTTACCTTGTGATGATTTTGACGTTGTTTTTATTTATTTATCTATTTGCACATTTGTGGTCATTTATTTGAGGTAATTTGTGGTAATTTATTCTATGTAAAGTGCATTATAAATCACATTAATTACTATTATTATTACTTTTACAAAGGTTCATGGCTCCAGTGTCTATATCACTGATGATACCAGCGTTGCCCTATTTCCTGAAAATGATGGTCACTTCAGCACTGTTGACCTCATAGGAAGGGGGCATTATGAAATGCATGGAGAGAGCAACACTGTGGGGGAGCCATCCAGTGTGCCTGGACCACTGAACCCTACACGCTTCTCCTTCCGCCACCCATCCAGTACTGCTGCGGGTTCAGCTTTAACTGCAAGGCCTTCTCCAAGCACACCTGTGGCACAGACATTCCAAAGGTGACCAAATACTTTAGCACAGAGGCATCAGGCTAAATTGAGAGTGCATTTATCTATCCATCCATCTATCTGTCTATCTATATATCTAGAATGTATAATGAATTTCAAAAATATTTTCATCTTCAGGACCGTCTTCATTGCTGATCTTGTGGAAGGCAGATTGGAAACAAGCCAAACCCTGACAGTTTGATTCTCGGATGCCTTGATGACCTTGAACAAGAGGACTCGTTCATCCTTACTGATGGTCAGGGAAAACAGATTTTGGATACAGAGGGAACCAGATGTAAATTAATAAATAAAAAAGAGTATTTTTAACCCTCTGGTTTTAACAAAACTACTTTTTTACAGTTTTTTTTCTGAAAAATTGTATACTTTATGTACTACTAAATCAACTATTTTGTTTTAAGGATCAGCGTTTTGGAAGCAAAATGCAAGGAAGGTTTGTGCTGTGAAAGGACAGGCAGCAGTTACAAGGAAGCAAAAAGATGACTGACAAAATTTGACTTTGCCACAATTTTGATTCGGTCAGAATTCTGACCTTTAATCTCAGAATTCTTTTTTTTTTTTTTTTTTTTTTTTTAGCGACCCTAATCCTCTTCCGTACTTTCCAAAGAGGATAAACAACAAAGAAATATCTCAAGCACAAATAGCTTACATAATGCAATTTGCTTGAATTCTGCCTTGTTTACATTAACCGAAACAGGTAATATCAACCATTGCGTGCAGCACCTTAAACACGCGTAAACATAATGTAAACGTCACTCTGCATACCTCATTGGCCGCGTTAACTCAATGGGAGTAAGAAAGGAAACTTCAAACGTTGAGTCACATCCAAATCTCCGTAGCCTTATAAAGCAATGTCATCTAATTAACATCCCAGGTAAGGTGCCCTGTTGCTCGTGTGCTGAGGAGAGTGCGTCTGAATAATGCCTTGCCCCTCCACAACATTCGTTCCGCTATTGAATACACATCTCTCTTTGTCTGTGCATGAACTTAAAATATATTATTAACAGAAATATGATCTATTTACAATGTGAATACTTTAATTGTTGACTCAAAAGTATAAAATGAACTTAAAATGTATAACTCTCTCTGACGGCAGCTACACTCTCACCAAATCACTCATGATTTCTCTAATGAACTTAACAAATCTAGAATTTACATGAGAATATTTGTAAAATCTGTAGCAAAGACCTGTGCTCAGGTAATATTACATACTACTCAGCTTCCAACAGGGTAATTGTGTTGTGGCTGGGCCTCTCTATAAAGATTGGTTTAGTGAGTCGTTTACATTGTCCATCTAGTGCTGAGTTACTGATCATCAGCTGTAGCTTCCTCACACATCCACCATCATCAGGGTACACTTGAGTGACCTTAACCAGTTTCCATTCATTTCTTGGAACAACATCGTGTCGGACAATCACCACGTCATTGACCTTTGCATTTCTGTGTGTCTTGTGCCATTTTTGTCTCTGTTGCAGGTTCAACAGGTACTCCTTTTGTGAAGATAAAGATATTCTTTCACAAACTCTCCTGGTGGTGGCAAGATTATTGAAGACTTCGTTGTCAAAATTTAATTGGGTGTAAGAGGCTGCGGTCCAGCTGGATCACTGAGCAACTGTGCTGTTAAAGGTCTGCTGTTAATAATCGCCATGACTTCATAAAGATAAGTCTGCAAAGACGAACCGTCAAGTCTCCGAGAAGACTGATCCAGAATGGATGTCAACACACTTTTTATTGTTCTGATTTGCCTTTCCCATGCCCCACCCATATGACTTGCTGATGGAGGGTTCATGACAAACTCACAGCCGAGTTGCTTTAGGCATTCTTGGTTCATCTCCTTTACAGCTTCCATGAGTTCACGTCTTGCACCAACAAAGTTAGTGCCCTGGTCAGATCGAAGTAGTTGAACATTTCCACACAGGACAACGAAGGCATGAAAAGCACTGATGAAGGCGTCGGCCGTCATGTCATCAAAAAGCTCTATGTGCACAGCACGAGAGCACAAACAAGTAAATAGCAGGCCATACCGCTTTAGTTCTTTTATTCCCTCCTTGATGTAGAATGAACCAAAGCAGTCCATCCCAAAATACGTAAAGGGAGGAGTTGTCTTCATGTGATCACGGGGAAAGTCTGCCATTTTCTGTTCTTCAGTGGGTCTTCTGAATCTTCTACACTTGACACACTAGATGTAGGATGACACAGAATGACTACATCCAAGTATCCAGATGCCATTTGGTCGCAGTTCATTCATTGTTATACCAGGCCCCTGATGTTTCACTTGCTGATGGTAGTGTTTTATTAGCAACTTTGATATGTGACAGGTCTTTGGCAAGATTGCTGGATAGTTGATGTGGGGTTGCAAGGCAGGGTGCTCTTGTTGACCTCCAACCCTGAGAATACCATGTTCATCCAAGAAGAGGTCCAATCTGTGCAGTTTACCAGCTTTGCCTTTGGTTGTTAACTTCCCTTTGTCTTGAAGACGTTGGATTTCATCAAAGAAGGCTACTTGCTGGACTATGTCGATGATGGTAAGTTCTGCATCCTTTCTCTCTTCAAGACTTGTAGCTTCATTGTTACTTGCCGCCAACCCTTTCAACTCCTTAGCCTGACGCATAAGTCTTGCGATGGCTTTTACCAAACCCCGTCCAACTGGAGAACTTCATGAAGCGATCGATCAATGAAACATTCTGCTGTCATAGTTTGTACTTTGTGTACCACGGCCTTACGAACTTCTGGGTCTTCAACTGCAACATTTCAACATCTCCACTGGGAAGCTCATCACTCCAGAAAAAATCTGGACCAGTAAACCAGTTGGATGCAATCAGCTCCTTTGCCTTGAGACCCCTCAAAGCATGGTCAGCAGGATTTTCTTCAGAGGCCACATGTCTCCATTGACTTGGATTAGTACAGTCTTTGATGCGCTGGACACAGTTCGCAACAAATACATGGAACTGCAACTTCAATTAGTTCCCTTTAGCGAAGAACACCTGCTGCTTTTCTTGAGCTTTTTCCGTCACTGTCTTCTAGATACTATGACACAGCACTGAAGTCATCTGGGGGTCGCCAGAGGGTATCAATAAAAAAATATAAATGAAAATTAAAGAATGAGTAAATAAAAAAAATAAGACAAAACTAGGAGTACACATTCCAAAATCAACATGAGACAAAATAAGGGTCTTTTGGTGGTTTATACATGTCCCACCTCTCCTTAAGTTTCTTTAATTTCTTGAAACAGAAGAAAGTGTCCATTCTCCCTTTTTTTAAAAATAAATCAAAATGATTACAACCCTGTATAAGCTTTTTTATGGTCTTTCAAGCCATAAAAAGCTGTGTTTTTTGGTAAACCATTTTTGCACAGAGTGGTGTTTTAAAATAAATTCCATTAAAATGGAGATGAATAATGGCACCACTGTGTTTCCGTACTCTGATGAGCTGTAAGATTCATGATGAGCCACAAATTATGGCAACAATTCACATCTGTCTCCTGAAAACTTTATATGTCCATTTATTTATTATTTTCAATAGTGTCACTCTAATCTGAAGTGCTTCAGTATATGTCTTGAGGACACTTTGACATCTCGTAATGATCAGAGAATCTTGTTTCTCTGCACTTGGTGCATTTAAGTAATTTTCTCATCTGTATATTGTTTTTCTAAAACTGCAGGTCAGACTTGTACATGTAAATATCAAGCTGAAAATGGACCTTTAAACTTGATCTCTTCCATGGTTTGCATGACTGGAAGTCGTCTTGGCCTTGACTTGGTAACCAAACAGATAATTTTGTATTGTGTGGCATTACACTCTATCTTACTTTTAATTTTTATTTTGTTTTTGACAGTCATTGTATTGTTTAAGTTGTGGCTTCAAAGTACTTTGGTTAATTTTGCTGTTTAATATTTCTTCTATAAATAAATTTGACCTTGACCATGAGTGCTAAGTGCATCCATTGGTTTATAAGTGTCTGTGTTTGAATATATGATTGGGCCTTAGTTTTTAATCCCACATGTGAGGGTGGAGCCTGGCTCAGAGGGACTGAAAAGCTCTTTAACAGCAACCTTTCATCAGAAGGCAACAGCATTCTTACAGGTACTGTACCCTCTTTTCTTATTTATCTTACATAAAGCCTACATCAGCTTCTCGTAGTGCAAGTTTAAAGATAAAGGCTGTATATGTCTTGACTTTTTAAAAAGGTGTGCATGTTTTTGACAAGTACAGTTAGTGTAACAAGGTTAATCTGTAAGTGCATGTTTAAAGAATCTAAATGTTTTAGCTAAGGAAGGTGGATGGAAGCTAGAGCCAGGATGTGATGGTGATTTCATTGTGATGCATGGCTGAACAAATACAATGCAAAAAGAAATTAAAAAAGGACTTGGTAAGGATTTAAAGAAAGCAGCTGCTCTTAAAAAAAAACATCTTAAAATCTTTGATATTGTCCTTTAAATACTGTCATGTGTCCACTGGAAAGCATGAAGCTGCTGATGTCCTGTTGAGGTGTGAGATCACTCTATTTGGGGGAGGGGAGGCTGATCCCAGGTCTGTAGTGGTTTTGGTGTAATCTCGACCTTAAGACTACATGATCAACAGTGTCAGTTGGAAGAAGAGGCTCATCAAGGACTGATTTATTTAAGTATTTTTCTGATGTGCCTTCTAACTTACATGTTTCCTTCACTCTTTCACGCCGCCCTCATGAAATTCTGATCTTGTGACCCTGTTCAGAATGACATTGTGTATATGAGCCAGAAGTGGCTTTGGTCTTGGCACTAAATCTTGGCACGAACCTGCCCTCCACTGAACTATAAATAATACCACCACTGACCCAAAGAGTGCACACAAAAAATAGCCATAGAGTGATATAAATGCAGAAGATGAAACTCATGTGACAGACTGTGTGACTCCTCAGGTATCAGTTCAGTGTAAAGCTAATCAGATATCATTCACCTCTGACCTGGATTAACAGGAGTAATGATGTCCTCACAGCTTTCCTCTATATTAAGACACAGTCTCAGGACAGTGAATGGGAGACTCTTGGACCTTCCATAACAGTTTAATTAAGCTAAATAACACACTTTTAATGGACATCTGGCCTATGTTACCAACAATGATTGTTATTTAAATTTTTTCCAGAGCAGGTCTCACTTTTTCCTTAAAGCTAAGGGCAGACTGTTTTGCTTAAATGGCCATTACCAACGCATTAGTAGTCATATAAAACTGGCTACTCTATCGGTGAAGAGTGCTAAGAGGCTAAGAGCATCTGCTGCTCTAAGCTTGTTACTGTATTGAACAGTATCCTACATGTGTAACAGGATCGTCACGCCAACTGGTTTGAGTTCAGTTAAGGAATAATAAGAATAAAGAAATCATTCTTATCCAAAAACTTGGTTCTGATTGGGACCTAGAAATGACCTGTCATTAGACATTTCAATGATCATGTTTGAAAGAGGTAAAAATATTTTTTCCTATTTATATTTCAGAATTTCTAAGACAGTAAAATGGTAGAAACACATGCGATGCTAAGCTAGGCTAGTTAGCTAGTTAACTTTTAGCAGGATTTCTTTATCTGTTATTACCATTTTTTACATTATCATTTGAGATTCTTTGTGTAGTTTAATGCTATAAAATTCTAAACATTAAACTTTTTTTTAAAATCCATTTGACTATTTAATTTAGTCAGACAGATAATGCAGTACTTTAATCTGAACACAGGAATAAAAGAAAAACATGACAAACTTATGGTACGAAACGCTAACTCTCCTAGTTTAGCATTAGCAGATCAGTTTTAACTACTGTTAACTAGCCAAATAAGCTAAAATTGTAAATGTGTAAGGATTAAATTATTTATTCAACTGTCTCATTAGTTGGAATAAGTATAACATCTTCAAAATTATGGCTAAATCGCAATCACATAAATTTGTATGTGTAAAAAAAAACAAAAAAAAACGTCTATCTTCTTGTGTATGCAGAAGAGGGTAACATGAACACATAACCAGACAGATGCAAGAGTTATTGAAACTCTGTCAGTTAGCTTGTTCATTTTTTTTCACGATCATATTTTCAGATGGAAATTTAGTCTTTTTTTTTTAAAATCTTGTTGAAACAAAATGTCATGGCACTTTAGTTACAGCTTATCATTGTCAGACAGAGTTTGCTATGGCTAATTTGAGCATATTTGGTTGTTTCTTTAAAAAAAAAACTTTTTTGACTGTTGACTGTCACTTCAGAATGTAATAATTAACACAGAAAATGCAGCAGCTCAAAAATGAACAAAATAAAAGTGAAACATTATAAACTTGTGGTACAAGTAAGCTTATTCTCCCAATTTTGCATAAGTAGAGCATATATTAATAATTTAGCTGAATAGCTTTCAAATGTCTATGATTACATTTATTTAACTGTGTCATTTGTACAAATAAGTACAACGCCTGTAAAACTCTTTTCTTTCGTTTGCTTTCTCTGCTTAGGATTAAGTTTATTGGTATTCGGATTTGTTTGTAGATCTTTGCAGAGGACAGCTTTCAGTCCCTCACAGGTCGACACTGTCATGAGAGTTGGCTGTTGATCACTTTTCCTGTCAAAAATAGCAAACGCTGAACTTGTAGAGAAAATTTAGATGTTCCTCCCCCCTCAAAACATGCACATGTGGCGTTTGTTCATAAAGCCATATATGGCAAATAGTCCTGTTCAAATAATATGGGACTTCTAGTGGCCGTGAAGAACTGGTTGTGTTGTGTATAAATGATGACTCAAGTAGTTTTAATTTCTAACCATAACCAAGTAATGTTCTCTTCCAAAGCCAACCAGAAAGGAATGTTTCATTGTAACAAGGTGTGTCAACCAGGCTGCTCTCATCCACAGTTCGTATGAAAATGTATGAAAGTTATTGGGGGGTTTTTTTGCACAGATTTTTGTGCATAATCCTACGAATATCCATCAACACGACCGACCAATGTGCCTGCGCAAAGCCTGAAGTCAGGGCTGACGTGCCTTTAATTCACAGAGGAAAATAAACATTTTAAAATAGTTTCGACATAATACATTGTTGAAAGTGAAAAAAGTACTTTTTATTTTTCAGGGAATGTATATAAGCTTTAGTTTGTTAGCTATTAACCTGTAAAGTTTATTTTTGTTTTGAACGTGGTTACGATCGTGGCTACGATCGCTGTAGCTTCCGCAAACGTTACGTTAATCACCATAGGCTACTTTTTTGTTTGTTACTTTTAATTTGCTTTTGTTCCGGCTTCACTGCTGATACACGCTATAATGGAAATACACGCACGCAACAGAGAAATACTTTTTTTGGATGAACAACAGTGCACCCTGAAAGATAACTGCCCACTGACATCTTGTGCATCGAATCAGAGCGCCGAGGCGAATGGAGAGAGTCGGAATAATTATATTTACAGGAGAATGTATTCACGGACAGCTAATATATTAACAAGCAAAATAAAGATAGGTTTTATTTGTCATTCTTATGTGTCACATAAAAACAAAATTGTGTTTCACACATCCACCGTTTGGAGATCAGTGCAGTTAATGTCAGCAAAAAGTAAGGAAACATGGATAAATAAATCAAAACAGATCAAAATAGACAGGGATAAAAGAGAATAAAAATTATCATTAAATAGGTGCTCTCACAAATAAACAGCTACAGACACCACACAGTCGTAGCAGTTCTGTTTTGAGCTAAACTAGCACTGTTTGGACAGGGTGGGGCGTATAAAATGAGACCCAGGCTTGTTGCATTTACTGCAAGATCGAAATGTTAAGAAACACTGTAAGTGTACGGAAATCCCTTCATCATCTTCACATCATTGCTAATAAACAACATTTGTAAAGCTATGTTTGTAAAAGTTAAAACTGTATATCCAGATACCTATTGGCACTACAATATACTGAAGTCTTGGTCATCAAGGACCATCCTGTCAGTCTGAGGAATGGGATACAGTAGGTATAATTGGCCATATTGGGTCATTAGAAAATATAATATGAAACTCACTGTAAATTATGGGGAAAACCGGGTCTAAACTGGTCCAAATTTAAAAGTCTGACAGTGTATTAAACAGAGTCAATATTTTGAACACATGTGGCCACTGACTTCCCCTTAAAATATGTTTGAATTATTTCATCCAGATTGGTCTTAATAAGGGTCTGAGAAAGTACCCCTCAAAGGGCTTTAACTGGATATATTAAATCAATAAATAATCATTTTATTTACATTACTTGATTAATATTTAGGTTACATTATTTAAATGAATAAATAATGATTAATTTACGAAATAAATACATTTATATATATTTTTGTGTAACCATAACAACAGTCCCCTGATATAAAAGGCTGTGTAGAACCAGATTCCCTCAATCTCAGAGCTGCACCTTGAGAGACACCCAGACAGACGGAGTCAGAGACAGACCAACAGAAAACACAAAATAAAAAGAGAAAGAAAGATGAAGAAACCCCTCCTGGAACAGTAATAATCCTGCTATTTTAAATCAAAGACCCTTGGTGAGTGAAACAATAACCCGTCACAAAGTAGCTCTGTTACTAAAAAGAAAAAAAAATGTAGCTTAGTGACTGTTAAGAAAAAAGAAACGTTGGCAAGCTACCAACGGCTAATGTTAAATGTTAATGGCTACAGCATTAGCATTGTTGCCAGCTGATCCGGTTTGTAAATATGTAAATATAGATAGTGTTTTGGTGTTTTGTTTTTTTTATTCAAAATATTAGTAAGGTAAAAAAATAATATTACAACGATATTTTATCTATTATTTATGTGTGTGTGTGTGTGTGTGCTGATCGTGACCCTCCTCATCATCACCCCCACCCTCTTTTCATTGTCATCCCCTCATTCTTTATGGGCGACATTCTAATTCTTCAGTTCAGCTGGTCAGACATCACAGTCTGGTCAAACATTACAGTCTGACCAGCTGACCTTGGAGCAAAAAGTTAAGACATCATTGGAAAAGTCTTGACCTAGGGAGTAACATATGTCAGTATGAAAATTGTGGGCAGCTCCTGCTCCTCAGAATTGACCTTGAACCTGAGACAGTTTTGAAGGTTTACAGAGCAGCAACAAAATGGGCTACAGACCAGTTGGAAACAGTTTTTGGAAGCTCTTGACCTCTACGACCATCACCTGTGGGACACCTGTAGGGGCCGCCACTAAGTAGGGTCAAACCCAGAAAAAACGTGATCAAATCTGACAGATGTGCTTCCAAACCCCAAAACCTATTATTAGTTTCCTGGCCACAATTTCACTTATTAAAGGAAACACATTTGAACTACAAAACATATGGCGCTGCCTGCCACTGTGTACAGCAATTTAGTACAAATTGTAGTTTTTATATCGTGTTTCCGGTTAAGGGTCAGGGTTGCGACATAAGGGTTTAAAAAAGGTATCTGTGCATTCTTCAACTGAACAAGTATAACCCTAACATGTACGTTTATGTCGTGAGAAAAGCTATGTTATGAAAACATAAATATATGCGAATTTAGACATGATTCCTGCCACTGTTTCGCCGTCAGAAAGGGGTGTGTTCAATAGCGTAAAACAAATGGAAGCCATTTTTCACTGCAGGAAATTTTGCATGCGCACTGGTCGCTTGTGTCATTGAATAGTTGTAGGATAATGCACGAAAATCTGTACATAACTTTTCGTACGTTTCCATACAAACCTTTTCATTAGAAAACATTGGTGTCAACATGTAATAAAAGCAACCAGCAAAATGGCGTCCGTTTGCATAATGCTGGCGTTATGAAAATATATTATTTTAGCCTCAACCATGATCGTTTTCTAACCTGCCAAGTAATGTCACTTCCTAAACAGGACCAGGAAATGACAAAGGCTTTTTAGTAAAGTATTGAATGTATGTTGGTCCAAATCTCAGATTATACAAAGTCATATGGTTGAAAACGCAGCCCTTAGCTGTAAACAGCAGGACTTGAAAATGACGTCTGCTCTAATGTGAAAATTCTCAAATCAGTCATATTTCCCCTCTAATGTTGTAGTTTTTTCAGTTTTTCCAGAACATTTTGTTTAGAAGTATAAGAAGGTTATACTGACAACGTTACAAGCTTGGATCATTAAGACGATGTTGATTAAGATGATTAAGAACAGTTGGTATTAAACATGAATGAAACAGCTGCTCTGGTACAACTGTAGAATTTGTAGTCTGTTATATGCAAAGCATGGATAAAACTTTTTCTTTTCTATTTTTTCATGTCTAGTTTTTTTTCTACTGAGATACACGAGTTACCCATCTAGAAGAAAGATGGCAAGCTCTTTCAGACGTATGATCTCTGGCCGCAACACGGCTGTGCTGCTGGCCAGCTTGGGAGCAGGAACAATGGCAACCGGCTTATTGATGAGTGAGAATGGCTCTCTGGCTGCTGAGACGAGGAAGAAGCTCTACCCTCCCAGGTAAGACAGGGCAACACCAACGCCACCATGTGGAGTGCAGTGGATGGATGACCTTGATGAGTCAGTGAATGCTCTGGAATGATCTGCCTTGACGATACAGAAATTGACTACGTGCGTCACATCAGTTGCACATTTCAGAGGAGTGACGCATGTGTTTCCACAACTGAAAGGTGACATCTATGGACCCTTTCTGAACTCACTCACTAAGGGTGAAGTAGTAATACACTTTGAGGATTAGCCTGACCGTGTGGATTCAATCAGCTGACTGCAAGTGAATATCTGACAGTATAAATTAGTGCAGGGTCTCATGGTGGGTACACTGGCAACGTCCTGCAGGATTGTGACACTCAAGTTTCATCTATGTCACCTTTGACTCACTTTCTCTGGGACACTGATTTATGCCCTCACCTTTTCTCCCTGCCTTTGCTGAACTTTCACAAATGGAGGCCAAAAATTAAAAGGAAAACTTGAAACTGTTTCACAATTCCAGTCCGGTTCCTAAGATGTAACTTTTATATCCTGCTGGAAGAAGTGTCTACCGGGATACCCTCATCCATAGGGTATGAGGAATCACTAGATGGTCCTATATGAGTATGAAAAAGTCAAAAACAGGTGTTATGACCTTTACAGTCAACAGATTACAACCCTTATGAAGAGGTTGTTGGTCTCAACTACCATCATCAAAACACCAAATGGGAATATCTTTTGAAGGAAAGTTGTTCTGCCATTTCAGAGGAATTCCAGACACTTGCACGATCAATGCCGAGGCGCACTGGAGCTGTTCTGGCAGCACATGGAGATCCAACACCTCGAATATGTTACCATAAATACCATGATGATTATTTGCTGAAATACATGTGGATATACAATGTAGTTTAGTTTTTTTTTCAGTACCATGAACGTGTTTGTGAGGTAATCTTTGGACAGACTTATAACGTTATTCAGCTTTAAATACCTTAAATATGTGAATTTTTCCTCCCTGCAATGACTAAGAGGTTGTTTAATTTTTTATTCTGGTCTTTTAGGAAATCGTGTTTTGTAACGTCGTGTTCAGAGTTATTCATTTGCAGAGGCTTTTATCCAAAGCGACTTTCACTCATATCCCAGATAGGTAGGTAGGGTAAGGGGGAGTTTGACTAAGGACCCATACTGGAGTGGTAAGACTGGTAATACACCAATCTTACCACTACACTATCCAGTCCCATTGGGTCCCATTCCCTCTTCAGTGTTTCCAGGTGTGTTTAAAAAGTCTAAATGGCTTTTTTCTGTTGCTACTCAAACGTCTTGTAAGAAATAAACATGTATTTTTTATATGAACTTTATACTGGAATATAATTTAGGGCTGCTCTTGTTTTCATAAGGGAGGTTTTTCTCTAACTTCAAGAGAAGTTTTGATGCAATCTGTTGGTTTCTTCTTTTTAAAGAAACGGCATTGCGTGAATTGGACTAATTTGAATTTGAATTTATTTGATTTGACTGGATTAGGAGTTGGTTTGAATTGAGCTGTATCTTTGAAATGCCTTCTGATATGAATAGAGGATAGCATACCCTACAGCATGTTGGTATTTAAGCCTGTTATCTCTCTTTTCTAGTGTGAAATCCTCTAAAAGTGATTAAAAATATTATCTGTTTGAATTTAAAATAATATCATGACTAATTCACTGTCACTAATGTGACATCTTACATAATTCTTCTTCCTCCTTCCCCAATCTTTGACTGACTTCTAGCATCCCTTATGGTGCACCGCCCCCAGGTGGCCAAATTAACGACTGCAGCTTTAAATCACTCAGATCATGCATGACCTGATCCTTGCCTAACACTGAACTCCCGAAACTAAATAGTGGACTGAAAATATTAAAGTGACTATTTCTGACTTGTTAAAATCAATCAATTGATGACAGGCTTTATGATCTGCATTATTTTCTGGTAGTTTTACTTTCAAAGACCAAATTAAAATATCACTGGAGTGCCTTTTATAATTTAAAAGGGAAAGATAAACTCTCCAACTTCTTTTCAACTCTTCCTCTCTTGTAGTTCTGACTTTCCCGACCTGAGGAAACACAACAACTGCATGGCCAAAGTCCTGACTCCAGCTATTTACGCCAAACTGAGGGACAAGTTGACCCCCAACAACTGGACTCTGGACCAGTGCATCCAAACCGGAGTCGACAACCCAGGCCATCCTTTTATTAAGACTGTGGGCTGCGTGGCCGGTGACGAGGAGAGCTATGAGGTATCACAAGTCAAAGCCCATTTGTTAATAATAAGTCAAATAGAAATGGTGATGACCACCATTTCCATCTTCTATGGACTCACAAACTGTCTTCAGATCATCAACGTTTTTCAAAATGTAGAATCCTAATTTATTTCACCAAAAATAATGTCTACTACACATTATCCTCCACATTCAACATCTTGATTGTACGGTAATAAACCAAATATTTTCCATTCGTCTGTAAATCAATACAAGAAAAATCTTGCCCACTCAAACTGAAACAGTTTTACTTGCCTGCACTGCTTGTGTGGATATTGATGGAGTTATAGTTGGTTGTATTACCAGTTGTTGATTTTCCAACCCTTGACTTCTTTTTGTCTCCAGGTGTTTGCTGAGCTCTTTGACCCTGTCATTAAAGACAGGCACAATGGCTATAACCCCAGAACCATGAAACATCCCACTGACCTGGATGCCTCCAAGGTTACACCACTGCTCTCATCACCTGTCTTACTACCTTCTGTTCTTACACCAGTCAGACAATATATAAACTATTACTTCTCTCCTCTGTGTGCCTGTAGATAACTCATGGGATGTTTGATGAGAATTATGTTCTGTCATCCCGTGTCCGGACCGGACGCAGTATTCGTGGGCTGAGCCTCCCCCCAGCCTGTACAAGGGCTGAACGTCGTGAGGTGGAACGGGTCACAGTGACGGCCCTGGCCGGCCTCAAGGGGGACCTGGCTGGACGCTACTACAGCCTGGGAGAGATGACGGATAAGGAGCAGCAGCAGCTCATTGATGTGAGTTGCTGATGGCCTGGAGACACAACAAGGCCTCACTTTCTGTCTGTTATTCCCTACTATTTTCGGAAAAACTTGACAAATACATTTTGGTCTAAATTATACATTTAGTGAGTTAGGTCATGGGTAGTTCTCTACCTTTTATAAACCCTTACCTTTTACAAACTACTCTGCACATTATGTTTATATTTTTATGAATTGTGAAGATAAAGCTGACTTTAATATACTGATCATAGCAGAGAAACACCAGAGCTATCTATGTATAAAGCATTTTACTTGCAATTGCTTATTTAGCTAAGTTAGGCTCACTAGCTTTTAGCTGCACTTGTTCATGAATACATTTTCCACAACAACTGGACCTATATGTATCATGAAAAGCAGTTATAAACATGTTAAATAAATGAAAATATATACTTGTAAATTAAGTTCAGAAGTAAATTTAGGTAAATTGGCTAAAGTTAATATCACCACTTTTGTAAGCTAGCCAGTTGCTGAATGGACAAACTGTTCATTTTTACTTAAATGCATTTTGTGGCATATCAATAGATCTATTGATTGACTGATAATAAGATTTAGAGATAACCCAATCGTTTGAAATTATTAACTTCAGGGCTAGTTTGCTAGTTAGCTTTTAACAGTGCTAAACTGGCAGTTTTATGTTTCCATCATGATTACATTTAGCTGCTGCATGACAGCAACATATTGAGTAAGTTGTTAAGGTTTTCTTTTAAATATAATAAACAGGAAAAATGTTAAATCAGCTGTAGTAATTGTAGTAATTAACTGCACACGTTTGTTAAACACTTTCCCAAAACAACTAGGCCAATGTGTACCATGAAAATTAGTTATAATCGTGTTAAATAAATTCAAATTGATGTTTGTAAATGAGATACACAGGTAAATTAAAGTTAATACTGCTACTTTAGCGAGCAAGCTAGGAAGAAGTAACTGCGGTTATTGAATGAACAAAATATTCATTTTTACTTTTAATTTGATTCAATATATGATTTATAGATAAATAAATAAATTGAAGTTATGAACTTCAGTGTCATCAAAGGCTCCCAGAGGCAGCAGTTAGCCATTCTGCTAAGCCAGGCTAGTTAGCTTTTAATAGCACTAAACTGGCAGTTTTATGTCTCCATCATGATTACATTTAGCTGTGCGATTTACGTTATATAAAAAGACAGCAACATATTAAGTTAAATGATAGTTTTTATTCAAAAAATGAGAAACGGGAATAATATTAAATTAACTGAAATAAATAGGCTAATTTTGTTGACAAGCAAGAGATAGTCACTGCAGTTTTTGTTTGAATGAAATCATAATTATTTTTGAAACAATGAAATGTACTTTTGTGGCACAGTTACATATTTATGTGAAGGTATAATAAAACTTAATCAACATTTATGTTATGATTCAAATGTAAATTAAATCTAATAAAATTTCATCAGAAGTTGCAGTGGCTGCAGGTAGTCCAGGTCCCAGTTTTGACCTTTCTGCTCTGATTATTTCACGCTGCCTCACATTAAGGATCACTTCCTCTTCGACAAGCCAGTTTCTCCATTACTCACTTCAGCTTTCATGGCCCGAGACTGGCCTGATGCCAGGGGGATCTGGTAAGGCCAATGCCATTTGGTTCAATCCCAACCCAGAGAAAGAATATTTATCCCTTCATGTTCACACCATCCTATCAGTCTGTGAATTCTTCTTTCTCCAAACTATAGATAACTCCCTGTTCACCTTTGTTTTCTCCTTCAACCTCCCTTTACCCTCCCCACCTGTAGGACCACTTCCTGTTTGACAAGCCTGTCTCTCCACTATTGACATGTGCATTTATGGCCAGAGACTGGCCCGACGCCAGGGGCATCTGGTATGGTTTATTCAGCTCTCTGCATGTCTGCCGCTTTGTTACCACTCTTAAGTTACTATTTTACATGTTTGTAGCAGCAAAAACTGCTTTCTAGCAGTTTTTGAACCGCATGTTCAAATAAATTCTGTGCAGATTAGCAGCATGGACATCGAAGTGATCAAGTCACCAGTGGTGATGAAAGCTGACTTTTATTAGGGGAGCTTGTTATTGAGTTTCTGCAGCTGGTTCTCCTCAGGCACAACAACGAGAAGACTTTCCTGATCTGGGTGAATGAGGAAGACCACACCAGAGTCATCTCCATGGAGAAGGGCGGCAACATGAAGCGAGTGTTTGAGAGATTCTGCAGAGGACTAAAACAGGTATGTTGGAGTCTGTGAAAAAATTGTAATGCAGAAGTTTTCCATTTTTAAGGATGTATGGTGAAAATGTTGCTCAGTTGTTCTTGTTCACCACTCTTGTTGGCCCTTAAGTAGAAAACAGACAAAAAAGAGAAAATTTCACAAAATACAATAATTAATTTTTACAAAATTGCAGGGACATCAGCAGCTGTTTGTGACTGGACAAAACCTATGTCCATTGCAAATGGTTAATCTATTCATTTGTTTCTGGTGTTTGCCACTCTAATTAGTTCCCTTCTGCTAAGAACACCTGCTGCTTTGAGCTGTTTCTTCTAGATACTACAACACAGCACTGAAGTGGTCTTCTGATTTTCAGCTTATGATTCAATAGTTCAGCAGAGGCAGAAAAACAGCCATTTTAATGAGAGCCAGACCACATTAGACTAGGTCATGCTACTTTAGACCTGACCATATATAGATTAAATTCATCTCACAGATGGTATTAAGTCTTTACACAATTTATAGTTCCTTAAAGGCATTAAGTTAAAATGAAGTGGTTTTTCACCTGAACCTGGGCCAAAATGCTCTATATACCCCCCAAAAAAGCAATGATTATGGCCCCCTTTTTTTGCATTTTCACAAATAGTTTGATTGTTTCACTAATCATAAAGTTCATTTTGATGAGTTTTTAGTGTCTGTGGGATCATCAAGTGCAGATGTGGACCAGTCTAAGTATTGAGATTTTTAAAAAATATTTTTTCATAACCTAGAGCTGGTCTAAGCTGCTCTAGATCCTCAAACTGTTCTCTCTGCCTTTTCCTTTATAATCAAACATTATAAAACAAATCTACAACTATTGCACTAAATAGTCAAACTCAGTCCCTGCTTCTTGGATAAAAAAGATCAGATGTCTCTTCCATATGTGTTGTTTATTTTAATTCATAACTGGTTAATTCTTAGGTGGAGCATCTGATCCAGGAGAGAGGCTGGGAGTTCATGTGGAACGAACGCCTAGGCTACATCCTCACATGTCCCTCCAACCTGGGCACCGGTCTCAGGGCAGGCGTCCACGTACGCCTGCCAAATCTCAGCAAGGTGACTCACCTTCAGAAACACAGAAAATGTAGTTTTTCATAAAGCTTCAAGTATCAGTTAATGGAGTTATACATTTTTAAAATGGTCAACACTAAAATATCAACAAGAAGAAGCACTGTGTGTGAATCTATATCATTCCTCTGTGACAGTGAGCTCCATTTTTCTTCTTTTGACTCAGTTCCACTCCACTTACTTTGAAATATGTTTTTATTGTCTTACATGGCAAATATTGCAGGACGCACGTTTCTCCTCAATGCTCAACAACTTGCAGCTGCAGAAGCGAGGCACAGGCGGAGTCGACACGGCGGCTACCGGAGACACCTTTGACATTTCCAACAGCGACCGTCTGGGAAAATCTGAGGTGAGGAACAACCAGATGTCAGCGTTCGGCCCAGTCTGAGCCTGAACTCTGCTGCTGAAATGACCTTTGGTGTGTGTTCAGGTGGAGCTGGTTCAGCTGCTGATCGACGGGGTCAACTATCTGATCGAATGCGAGAAGAAGCTGGAGAAGGGCCAGGACTTCAAAGTCCCAGCTCCAGTCGTACAGTTCAGGAAGTGAAATCCGGACTGATGATTGTTAGCAGGAGGTCAGCGATCGGTTTGATGCTCCCTCCCACACCGAGCCTGACTGAGAACCGCAGTGCGCTGCCCGGCCACCACCACAGAGCAGGTTGATGCAACTCAGAGTGTAAATCTTCAGGGTAAAGTGATGTACTGTTAGTGTACTGTTACTACCTCAACTTAACTGTTACCCTGACTTTAATAAATAACCAATATTAAACATGTTGACTCTTTGGTGTTATTTTCTTTGTCACTTTTAATGAATCTGAAACAAAGAAGTGTAAAAAAGACTTCCTCACTGCTTTTCATACCTGGGATATTTTCATTTTCAAGGAATTTAAATTTATTGGCTGTATTTACTTCGGTTCATCCATTTTTTCTTTTTTTTGTGTCAATGTTACATCACTAGAACAGTTCAGAAACAGACCAGGGGACATTAATGAAAAGATATTTGAAAATTAAAGAATAAATAAACAAAAAAGACAAAACTAGGAGTACATGTTCCAAAAACAACATGAGACATAGGAAGGGTGTTTTGGTGGTTTATACATGTTCCACCTCTCCTTAAGTTTCTTTAATTTATTAAAGCCTAAAAGAAAACTTGAATCTTTCCATAATAAAAGCATCTGTTGGAGCATCTGATTTGAGCCTTTTCTTTGAAATTGTTTTCGAGCTGCAATGTTCAATGTCCTAAATAAGTATTCTGTGCCAGGGATACCCACATCAGGCAATCGAGGGCTGCGGTCCTGCAGGTTTTAGATGATCCCCTGCTTCAACACAGCTGTCCGACACCCACGTTTTCAGTTCTCCTTTTTCCTGCAACCCTTCCAAAGAACCATACTTGTTCAGTCTTTCACCAATTGTACTGTCATGAACTTTAACCTTTAACATGCTAACTGAGGCCTGTAGAGTCTGAGATGTAGCGCTCTTGGCTTTTTGACCTTGGGGTGAACTTGCTGGGACGTCCACTCCTGGGAAGATTGATAGCTGTCCTGAATGTTTTCCACTTGTGAATAATCTTTCTCTCTGTAGAATGATGGACTCCAGATAGTTTGGAAATGGCTTCATAACCCTTCCCAGACTGATGGGCAGCAACAGTTGCTTCTCTAAGATCATTGCTGATGTCTTTCCTCCTTGGCATTGTGTTAACACACACCTGAATGCTCCAGAGCTGCAAACTGACTAAACTTCTGCTTTTATAGAGGTGCTCACACTTACTGAAGATAAATTAATAAGTGTATTGATCAGCAGCAGCTGCTACTTACTCTCTTAATTCCTGTGGAAGCAGTAAAGGTTCACTTACTTTTTCAGACACTGCTTCTTCATTTTGCCTCTGTTTTAAGTAAATAATGACTCGGTGTAGTATGTCATGAGTTGTTTATTTGAGTTTATAATCTTAAGACCTGTTCTGATATGTAAAACCTTGAAATTATAGAGGAACTATATATATATATATATATATATAACCACTTAATGCTTTGTGTATTTCACTCTCACTATGGAAATATTTCCCTTACCAGTAGTTGATAAAAACCAGAAACACTTTTTAAAATAAAATTGCAAAGCATGTGGAAAAACTAGTTCAAACATTCTGTTGTATCAGTGTAAATGTTAAAGTTCACCGACAGTACGCACTGTGGGAGGAGGCCAAAAGAAGTGGAATAATTTTAATTAAAAGGAATAGATTTATCTCAAAATACAAAAAAAAGTTTGTTCAAATGAATGTTGCATTTTGATTCATTAGGGTTTACATGTGGGTTCATCAGCAACAAACTTTAATTGTACTGAACAGGTGGCTTGACAGAGAACAGTGTGTCATGAAGGCGAAAGCAAAAGGGAGAAACAGCATCACTTGCTGCTAACGTTTCAAACAAAGCTTAAAAATCTGTAAACAGGTCTGCGTAAGCTAATGATTAATCTGAGATAACATTCAACATTTAAGTAAGCAGAACAGCACTTTCTATTATTTGATTAGACTTTCCAGGATGCCACCTATGACAATCTTCTTATTTTTTTTCTAAAAAGAAATCAGTAGAAAGAAGTCAAAAACAACCAAAAGGTGACACCTAGAGGCCAGAGCCTGCCTATTCACCAAAAAGTCCTGCTTTTTTTGGTAAAGTGAAACAGAAAGCCTCTATTAAGGATTGTTTTGGATAGTGCTAAATAACGCAGGTACATGAGAAAAGGGTATCTCTGTGAAGAAGAACGGAGTCAGGCTGGATTCTCTGAACAGGAAACAGAAAAGAGAGCCAAACAGGCATATAAGTGTCGAGCTGTCAGTCCACAGGTCGCTTTTCACTGTGTTTCTTTGTGAACTCCTCTGCATTTTTCATGAATTTTGCGCGGTCTTTAGTGTATTCCTCCGCCAGGTCCGCCCTCAGCGGGTGCTCCGGCTGAGGGATGTTCACCAGAGCGATGAGACACTGAATCACTGCGGGACAAAACACGCCATTGGTTAAAAATGCACAAAACATCCCCACTGGAATGCTGACTCATTACCTTCCCCTGCACTCACCTTGGCAGGTTCTTGTGGCGGGCTTCCAGTTTTCCACGCTGATGATGGGCAGGCACACCTGGCCCTTCTCATCGATGTTGGGATGGTAGATCTTTGTCTTGAAGGTGATCTTGGGGGGCTTGAAGGGGTACTCCGCAGGAAAGATTATCTCGATCCGAAAGGCTCCTTTGTCATATGGAGCGCAGTCCTTGAAGCGAACGACAACAATTATGCAGCGATATTGATTAGAGAATGAACTACATTTCCATGGCTGCTGGCTTCTTTTCTCATCTTTAATCATTCACTTAGCTTTTCAGTCTGATAGTATTACAGACTGTGATTGGTCAACAAACTCCACCCGTTTTACACGAACGAGTTGGAAAACCTGGTTTATCTGAGTGAGATGATAACCAGCATCGTGGTGGTGCTTAGCTGTAAAGACTGATCACCTAAAGAAGTGTTTCCCAACCCTGGTCTTCAATGCACACTGCCCGCATGTTTACCTGCTCCAACGCACCTGATTCAAATAAATGGGTGAGCTCTTGAAACTCTGCAGAAGGCTGATGAAGACCCATTCATTTGAAACAAGTGCGTTGGAGCAGGTAAAAATGGAAAACATGCAGGGCAGTGTGCCTTGAGGACTAGGACTGGGACTGGGAAACACTGACTTAAAGATACCTGTTGAACCAGCTTCATAATGCAGAGGTCAGGTCTTTTTAAAGGTGACATATTCAGTAAAAATCCTTCTTTCTGTTCCAGGCAGCATATATTAGGGTGTAAAACTACCAGTAGCCCCAGAGGATATAAGAGCCAAGTGGATAAACTATATTTGAGGGTTCCAGCAGAATTAGCTAAAGTATGTGCAGCAACCACTTTTCATCCCACTGTTTAACAACTTGGTCCAGTTCAACGCTGCTGGACTGAAGAAACTGAGCCACAAAGAGGGATCAGTTCCAACTCTCAGAGCCTGAACTTCAGAGCAGGGAAATGGAAGTATCTGAGAAATAATTCTTTATGGTTTATTTGTTGATTTATTTTTTCCTTTAGCAGTAGCTAACGCTAACAGCTTAGCTAATGAAGAGGACATACACCAACTTCTTATTGCTGTTACTTTCTGAAAGAAGAACATTATTGTTCCCACATTACTTTGTTAACTGAATCTTTCTAGTTGAACGGTTACATTCTGTTACTCAGACAACCTGCAGCTGTGTGGATAAGGTGTGTTTTCAACACAACACTGGTCCTCTCCTCACTCTCGTTGCTACTTTGGACGCCGCGTAATGCTCTCTGTGCGATAACATTACATTACCTGCATGTTTCTGATGAAGATGTAGGTCTCCAAGTACAATTATTTAATTAGGTTAATATATACAAAATGTTTAAACGCAGTAATTAACGGTACACATGCATTACCACCACTTACGCTGTGTACATCTCCGGCTTGGTCCATTACTGTTGATGAGAAAGCATTGTTCACTAACATCTGCTGCTAACTTACAGCTACACTGCTAAACTATTTCCCTCTGGGATCAATGGAGTAACTATCTATATCTATCTATAGAGCTGGAGTAGCCGCTGACCTCACCAAAAGGGTGGGGTTAAGAACATGCAAAGTCTCCACCCTGAAAACAGGAGTCAGAGAAGAGCCACTGTGCTTAAACCAACAGGTATTTTGAAGAAAACCTGTCTGGAACATCTAAATACGACCTCAGAAAATTGTGAAAAACGTGTTAAAAAGTGCACAACAGAACACCTTTAAAGGACAATTTGAGGTTTTACTTAACTTCTTTTTGTCCTTCTGCCAGGTAAAGACTTTAAATTTAGCTTATTTTTTTCCAGTTATCAGGTAAAATTAGGTTACCCCCTCAGTGTCACTTTATCTCGTTTGACCCACCCTGAAGTGCTCCATTAAAGCGATAAACTTTAAACATTAAAGTGATAAACTTTAAGGGATAAATGGGTCGTTGTTGGTAGTTTTATTTTGCATTGAGGTTCCCTCTAAGCTGGAATGTTACACCTGCTTCCTGAATGGGTCAGACGCCCTCTGGGAAAGTTCCTCCTTTGTGAAGGTGACTGAGAAAGATCTAAGTGTTTGTAGTGTTTGGATGTGGAAATGTCAGATATTACAGCCATGATTCAAGGACAGTAACTTCACAGCTTTACGGAGGATCCAAAAATGCAATTTAACCTTGAGGTGGATCAGTCATAAACCTTCTCCGTGTTTACTAATCATCAATCAGTAAAGAATAAAGTGGTTTAAACCAATTTAAAGCTTTTTCAGGGTAAACAGAAGCAGAAACGTGGACGTTAAGGGTTGAAGTTCAGTACTCACTGGAACAATGAGTCCTTGCCAGGTCAAAATATTCGTTTCATCCACTTGAATGTTGCGGAAATGCTTCATCCCAGACTTGCGAATATCATCAAGTTCCTGAAATGAAACACAGAGGACATTTAAATTTAAACAGAAACAAGAGTCAAACGTGTGGTGAATATTTTACAGGAGCTGTGTAACGTGATGTTGAAATCAGATGGTTAACAGTTAAATCTTCTTCTCCACAGGAAGTCAAATCTACTCTAGTCACTAAATGTGTTTCTTCTTCTACGATTTTCACAGGAATACCGTGGGGCTGTTTCAGTTAGCCACTAATAAGATATATGTGTTTTTATACCCTGAGAGTCGCTTCTTTTCTGTGTTCTACGATTAAATCGGCACCTGAAAAGGCAGCTTAAAGATGTCTTATATATTGCTCATTCATCTAAACCTTTATTTAACCAGGAATAAAAAATCTTGAGATAAAAAATCTCTTTTCCAACAATATGCAAATGTTCTCCACTTTAAGTAGTAAGTAGAACCACAAAAGTGGTGGAAACAAGTTTCTTGAGAGATGACATTTGATTCTAAAGAAAAACTCAGTTTTAACTTCAAGTTTTTCACCGGTTGTTGGGTATGAGGTGTGAAGGACAGGGAATCATCAATTTGGATTCTTAGGTACCTCTGTTGGGATAATAACTCCATCTCATTGTCCTGAGGTGACAACAGGCAGAAGATTCAGCAAGTTTTAACTCACACAAAATAGAACGGCTCATTATTTTTAAAAAATAACAAGTTTGAGCCTTTTTGGGATTTTCTGCAATCCACACAGACTCAAATATATACTTCTAAATCTGTGGTGCTGAAGGTCGACGTTTCACAGTTAAACCGGTTGATAGAAGAGTTTGAATTTTAGAGTGAGAGACAGATAAATGCTCAAATTCATCAGCAACATCATAGTAAATCATTATTTATGTTTTCTTGTTTAGAAGCTACAACTACGTTTATTGTTTTTGTCTGAAATTTTGTCTAGTGTAGATTCCCCAATCAACAGAAAGAAAATTAACTGCTGATTTCATCTCACACATTTACTGACTGTTGAAGACTGAAGTCTGGTTAACAGATAAATCCTGCTAAAGTCAGTTTCCTGGAATCTTTTCTACTTCACTGTAAACTGGATATTTGGGGGAATTCAGATACAAGTTCTGAGAGTTAATGGTGGGGGAATTCCTGCCCCAATGTCAGAGGCAGTAAATCAAAACCAAATGTATACAGATGAAAGTGAAAGCAGCCTGTAAACTCACGAAAGATATCTTTTATCTGTACTCTGATTTAAATGAGGAACTTCTGGACTGAACAGCATGAATGGGAAGTTAAAACTGGCTTAATATCCTGCAGCTTCCATTCAAAAACATATAATTTCTTTATAAAAACATCTTGTAAAAACACTTGTAAGAGAGACTTGCTGTTTTTTCATGATTCTAATCAACTCTATCCTCTTGAACTTTCTTTTGTACCAAACATAAGGCTGTAAAAACAGGGCGCCTGCCGGCTTACGGTCTTAATTTAATTATTTGGCGTAGCAGATTCTTTCTATTTTATATCACTCTTCCCATACAGAGGTTATGAATATATATATATGTAAAAAATATAAAATATATATAAAAAAATCATGTGACTGTTACAAGAATGAATATAAAAAAGCATCTCATCAACATGATTAATCAACTTGAACAGGTAAATCTTTGTTATATTCAAACTGAATTAATATGCAATAACATTTCTCAGAAATGACGAATTCACTGTTTTCAGCACACTTCATGTTTCAGTTTCATTTTAAGTCACCAACAAGCTTTGAAGCCACAAGACATTCTTTATGTCTTTGTTTTTGCTACATTTTTCCTGAATTAACTTTAGAAAAACATTTACTAATAAGCTCTAACATGGCTGCTCTACTTATTCTTCATTATTAACTGATTGGGGTTGTTTTGCACGTAGCCTGCACTTCCAGATTGTGTTTAAATTAATTTAAAAAGCTGATTTTTTGCCACCTATTCTGGTGACATAAGTAATTAACAGTGCAATCGGCTCCCTGATCAATAACGTTTACACTGACGTCACTGAGGTATAATGAGATAATTAGGCTGAACACGACTGAACCTGGAGGTTCTGTCTCTGTGACTCGGCTGATCGGTTCATTAATGTAGATAGTGATCATCAGTCTAACAGTTTGCGGCTCAGCTGAGGTGTGACGTCACGCCACAGCCCCGGTCTCCATGTTTGCTGCTCAGCTGAGCGTCTTCACTCGGAAACGGCGGCTAAACCGACCCCGTGGTTTCCCCCAACTCGGTCTAGAAGCACCGACATGCTGCTGACCGCCGTCACAAAGTGCTGAATCATGGCCTACCGGCCTCCCTAACCGCCTCCCTGTCCGTCTCCGTCTGCCGGACGTCATTATCCTTTCATTTTGTCGCACACCTGAACAACAAACTCGGCATTTCTTCCCCCTCGTTGAGTTTGTAGCTATGCACTTGAAGCCGAAACTAATTGTTTAAATCCTCTGGAGGTGTTAAAATTCAGTAAATATATCATTTTCTTTTACCTTGCCCAATCTCCTGGTCGAAGTCATTGTGGTGCCGATTTAGTCGTCTTCTTCCTGTTTCTTTCCGCGACTCCCTTCTCGACTTCTTTTGGGTTTGATTCAAAGCGGCTGGAAGGTGGAGTCCTAACTCAGTACCGCCCCCTGCCGGAGGGAGGGCCACTGTGTCCCGTGTGCGAAACTACAAGAGCAAAACTAGTATCGAAAATAAAATAAAACAGAAACACAGTATTTAAAAACACAACTAAACATGAAGACAGGAGAAGAAAACATGAAGGAACAAAACATTTCAGAAAACATAACAAAGTGCACTTCAAGAACATAACAAAAACGAAAAAAATACTCTAACAAAAAGGAAAAATAGATACTGTATACATATACCTCGAGAGACATCTATCTCTATAAATATAGAGATAGATTCCTTTATATATCTATGTATATCTATGTATATAACTATGTAACTTTGAGCTCATGTAGGGTTTTTCTGTACCTTTTTTTGGTCATTTTAAGTCCCTAAAGGTGAATTTAATCCCATTTCTTTCTCATATTGATAATATTCTGTTTTTATTTTTTTTGTCATTTTGCGCAGTAAATAAGTAATTTTGTGGTTGTTCTGCACCTGATATAGTTTTTTTTATCTTTTTGTGGTGATTTTGAACCTCTTTGTGTCTTTTTGTTGATGATCTATATGTTTGAGACCATTTTCTGTCTATTTTTGGTCAATTTCTTATTTTTTTCATTTTCAACCTTTGTCTGGCAGTTTTTTTCATGTATTTGTCTTTCATCTATGCCTCTTTTTTGCTTTTGTGTTCTTAGGAAGCTTATTAAGTTTTTCTTGCAACTTTTGTGGTTATTTCTCAAATGATTTAGGGCTTTGTTATAACTTTAATTTAAGTTTTCATGTCTTTTAATGGTCAGTTTCAGCTTCACATAAAGGAACTTAATTCAGTTTTCTTTCTTATATTGATTATTTTGTGATCGTTTGTTATAGTTTTGTGTGGTTATGCTGTATATAGTGTAGTTTTTAATATTTATTTTTAGTTTGTTGATGATTTGTATGTTTGTGGTTAATTTGCCTGCTCTTTTGGTTATTTTGCTTATTGTTGAGGCCTTTTTAAACGTCTTTCTGGCAGTTTTTAAATGTTTTGTAGTTAATCTTGTAGTTAGTCTTTTTTAATTCTGGGCTTATTCATTTTTTGTGACTTTCATGGCATTTTTTCTTCTGATTTTGGCCTTTGATACTTTTATTTTGTATTTGTTTTAGGTTTTTACATGTTCTTTCTTTCTTATTATGGTTTATAAGTTATCTTTTTGTTGCTCTGCATCTGATGTAGTTTTGATTCATTTTGAATCTCACTGTTTTTTTGTGTTTTGATTATTTGTATATTTATTGTTATTTTGAGTCTTTTTTGTCATTTAGCTCATAATTCATGTCCGTTTAAACCTCTTTCTGTCAAATTTGTATATTTTGTAGCTAATCTGTTCTCTTTTTGTTTTGAATTTGTTTGTTTTTTTGTTAATTTGGGGCTTTTACGAATGTTTATGACTTCGGTCTTTTTTTTTGCATATGATGTAATATAAATGTTTATAATAAACTATTGTAATCATATTATTATTAGAAACGCTTAGAAAATGCACTATATATAACTTCAAAGAGTGTTCCATCGGTTAATAAGTGCAGTTTTATCCCCTCAGGACCGTCATGCGGAGCGACATCCAGGCTGAAGACTCACCGGATCCTGTGACCTCAGCCCCGACAGTTTGTCCAAGATGGCCGCCTGAGTGCAGAATTTACACCTCTCCGGTAAAACTAATCTAACAGCTCGCTGTTTGAACACCTACCCTTAAGTAGTTAGAGAATGACATGACGACACAGGCGACGGTTTCTCCTGTTTTAAGTTGGAACTGCTGAGGCCATGGAGTAAAACTGTCCGGGTAAGAAATACACAAACAATCCAGGTTGTTAGCAACATTAGCCTGCTAACACGTCCACTTACCTTTAACAAGCTAACTTTAGCTTCACCTATTTAAGCGCGTTAAATCCGACTGGCAAACAACACACGATTTATTAATAACTGGCGTTTAAGACGCTTGAATAGTAAGCTGCATACACTTATATAAGTATTACTCCAGATGATTGAGAAATGGGTTTATTATGGTCTAACATATGCTAATGTTACTTGGTGATGACTGTTTGTGTCAGTTTGGTTAGCTTGTTTGCTAATTTTGTAAAAAGGGGAACGCGAAGTTGCCTCCACAGTAACTGACAATAGGTTACCAAGCTGCTGTCTCAACATTTTAATTTGTTTTAAATAACCAGGAGATGTAAAATGTGGTTGTCATGGATGTTAGAACGACTTCTGTGACCTGGTAGATTCAGTGACAGAACTATAACGTCTGTGTTGTGACAACCTCACATTTTTACAGTGGCCCAGAGGAGCGAAATCCACACAAAAATCACTACAACATTCATACAACCAACCAAACATTTTAGGAAATTTCTCAAAATCCTAAACAATACAAGGATAGACAAAAATGTGACATTTTTTTGTCTTTTGGGATGTTTTGCATCTCTAACCTTTAACTGTAACCTTCTTAGTAGTTCTTAGGTTTCAGAACAAAGCAAAGGCTCTTAACACATCCTCTGCTGATGATTAACCTTAAGACTGGCTTCCTCTTTCCCATAAATATTGAGCCTCCATGGTAACTGGTTACTCAGTGACACACCAGTGCTCATTGGTTTTCAGATGAACCACACTGTGGAAAAAGCAGGATTTTCTGCTGTCTTGGTGTTCTCAGAATAACTTCTTGTTTGTTGTTAGACCTGTTTTAGTCACTTTATCCTACATTGCTGAAAACCTCACATGTTATAAATATAACCTAACATAAAGGGTGTTTGTTATCAGGTTTATGACATCGCACTGCCACGTCAGTTACGGCTACAGTTTTTAAGATGGATTTAGATGTAATTTAATTATGTTGATTTCCTTCAATTTGAAGTATTATAATATTATACGTCTATTATAATTTTAGACGTATTAAGGATGCGTTTTCCCTATAATACTAAACCCTTTGAATCTATGGTGTGTTTCTGATAATTTTCAACATTTGTAAAGATGTTATATAGTTTATTTGATCCATATTTCAGGAGTAATACATATTTCAAGTTTAACTCAGCAGACTCGTAGAATAGTTTAGTTATTGCATTGCAAGTCATTTGGTGTGTTATTACAGCCCTGTTTTGTACTTTTGTGTCATTTTATGCTACTTATTTTGAGGAAGTTACATCCTGGCTTTACTTTTGCCTTAAATCTAACCATTTCTCAGTATAATCTGTCATTTTGATGGTATGCACTGTGATTGGAGGACATCCTAAACTAAACGTGTTATATGAACAGTGTAAAATGATACACTAAAAGCTTAAATGAGTATAAATGACACATGAAAAGTCTGTGTTATTCACATGACGTTTGCACGCTGCTTTGATTGTCATTATTAAACGTAGTTTATACTTCTCTGTCATTTCGACCACGTGGACCCCTACGCCGTAGCCTGACATGCACCTCCAACAAATTCTAATTATAAGTAAGGGCTGTGATTGGTCCGCTCAGAACGCAATTTCCGGCAGTTGCTTTTTCCGGTCTTAATGGCTGTATAGGGCAAAGAAGCTCGTTGACATTCGAAATTATCGAAAGTGCATTTGTTCATCCAAGATGTAAATTCACTCGTTCCCAGACCCGGCCGGTTTAGTGGTTGTAGAGACTGCCTCCGCGAACGTCTTCTCTGTCGCCTGCGCTTCAACATTTGCAATGTAAGCATTTGTTCTCCAATATTGATGAGTTCCAACTATAGCTGCTCCACCTCAGTAAACGATGGTTGCCATCTATGTAGTTAACTGTGACTGGAAGAAAAAGCAAGGATACGGCTCTAACCCTTGAAACCACACAAACACACAGCCACACCTCCCCAGCGGCATGGTGAATTACAGAGCAACGTGTTCCCTCGACACAGAACTTCCATTGCTCAATGACGACGTCATGTCGACGTTATGGAGGAGTATAAACAAAACATTAATGTGAACGACTGTTTGCTTTGGAGCTGTGTGGCTTTTTCTTTTTTTTTAAATTGCTCTAAAGATAATTATGATTGTGTCATTCTTTTTTAAAACGATGTTTCTGTGCTGTAAAAGTGACTCAGTCTTTGTTGAATCCTGCTGAAGAGCTCCAGGCTTTTTGAACACAGCTTGATCGTGACGTTGGCTTCAGGTGGTTGAAAAAAAAAAAAATAGAGATAATTAATGGTGATGATGGGAGGAAAGTCACGTAGTTCAGCTGGATATGTTTGCTGTGAAACAGGGTTGTTGCTGGTGCAAGTTGTACACAGTTGGTTTAATCTTAATGAGGATTATTTCAAAAGTATTTGTTTCATTTTAAAAGTAAGAGTGAGCTGTCATTGTCTCAGCTTGAAATGAAGCCCATTATAAACTGATTTTATAAAAAAAAAAAAACACTAATCTCTGCTCTAATGTGTAGTCGGCATTAAATGTGACATATTGTGCCCTTTTTTTAAGGTCTTATTGGGATGCATGAGGCTTAAAAGTGTCCTCTGATTGTGAAGTCTGATCATGCTTCCTGTGTTGTTGCTTACTGTCGGCCTGTTGTCCAAAATAAAGAGTAAACTTTGAGTATAAACGCCACAGCGGGTTCTTGAGGAGATTTGTTTTCCCTGCCAACCCAAGAGCTGAAAGAGACGAAACCACTTTAGAACTAATTTACCTTTATTCAGCCTTACATCAAAGCTTTTTGTCACTTTTCAGGTGTTGGAGGGACAAAGGGCCCTTTGTCTTTGCCCAGCATGGACAGCTTCTTCAAGGCAGCTGTTTGTGATCTGGACAAACTGCTTGATGACTTTGAGCTCAATTCTGGTGAGATCACATCACTTGACACTTTTTATTTCTTATTTTGTTTGGAAAAGGCATTTTCATACAAATACGTCAACTTCCCAGTGTTTATACACACCGGTGGACAAACGGGAATCGGCTAGAGTTCCAGTTGTCCTCCGGGTGCTTCATGATCCTCCATATTTCACCCTCCTGTAAACACGAGTTTACACATTTACACACAAACACAACTAAACTCTCTTCTACCTGCATGCAAACAAGCTGCATCACTGCAGTTTTCAACCTCATCTGTCTCACATTCTTAAAAAGTCAACTACGTACATCAAACCAAGAAGAAGAAACTAAGGAGAAGAAGATTTTTGATCTTTACATCCATTTTATTTACATATATCAGGTACAGTTCACATTGTTAAAGTGCTATATAGCCCAAAGAAAGTGCAGATTTAAATATGAATAAATGTAATAAATAAATCAGTGGGGCAATCACTCAGATAAGAGTTGTGCAAATTGCACCTGATCTTCAACAACAGTGCAAAGGATGTTTTTGTGACACCAAATGTTCTTAAAACTGTTCAAGTCATTTTTACATCTTGAAGAAACTGTACTCCAGCCTAAGTCTGCACCTGATATTGCAGCACCAAACTGAGGTGCTGACCTGCTCTGTTCACCATTTTATTTTTCCTGGACACATAAATAGCCAGCTTGGTCCACTTCCTTTGGTTCACCCTCTTGTACCCTGCACTGTTGCAAAAGGGTTTCATTAAACAGATTAAAAACATTTGTTAAAAGAATGAAGAGCTCTGTGAGCCTCTTACACTCCCTAAACACTGTCTCACAGAAGCGACAGAAAGTGCACTGGTTCGACATATCAGGATTAAGAATGGAGATAAAAGTGTTTGAGGCTATGGCGCTGGGTAAAATTCTCCACTGGAGGTTGACCGTTTGTTTTCTGAGGGGAGGTTTTTACAAGACTCTCCACTGTGGATCCACACCTGCCAGTCCACGCAGAGGGCGCTCTGCCACTAAATCCTCTCCCGTTGAGATAAGTCACCTCCCCCTTTGACATAGTTCTTGTAGAGGGTTTTCTTGTCTGTTGTGTAGGGCTGTCAAAGGATATTCTAAATTTGAATATATATTTGAATAGGTTTTAAAAACGGAGATTTGGAGGTAAAAATTAATATTTGAATGTGGAAAAACACACATCTGCGCAGTAGATTTTGGTCGGTTGAAGGAAAAATTGTGGAGCAAGCTATGTAAGCTACAGTTAACTTATCATTCGACCACCAGCAACAGGAGGTTACATCTTGAAAATATGCACCCAAAAGAGCATGGCATAATGTATGAAAGTCCAACTAAACAGCCATGTCTCGATACATATTTTGCACCGCCCGTCACAAGCTCTTTGTCTGCAGCACGATAAGAGGCCTGCGCGCAGAAATGAATTTTGTTCATATGTAAGGACATGAGACCGATCAGTGTCGTTGATGGGACAGGCTTCAGGGAGTTCTGTTGAGAACTGGAACCGAAGTACCGTATCCCATTCTCAGTCTTGACCATTAGTTAATTTACTTATTTTTGGAGTGGTCTACCTGACTCTCTAAACTAGGGGGTTATGGAGATCTCTGGGAACAGGTCTGTGCTGTCTGGTTCAGTCCCGCGGCCATAGTCCATCAGGAGGCTTCTCTCCCTTCCAGAGAGCCTCTGTCTGCAAAGCTCCAGGACCTTCATCACCACCCTGGTGGACTGGATGCCCAGCAGGGAGCCAACCGCCTGGGAGTCCGTCAGCACTTGCTCCGCGGCGTCCACCACCGGCACAGCGCTGCCATCAGCCTAGGTGTGGCTCCACTGGAGACGTCCAGCCTGGCTCCATGAACTTAAGGCTCATTTCACAACCAGTACAAAGAGTTAGAGCTTTTCCTAGAACTACATTTGAACAGGGCCCATGATTTAAAAACGCCCTGATAAAATCGATTCAACCCTTTTAGCTTAAAAACATTGGAATCAATTAAAATTGATCCTCTGATCAACATCTATTGATGGTCCCTCGCACTTGCTTTAGGACCCGAGGAGACAGATCTTTCCAAGCTGTTGGACCAAGAATGTGGAATGAATTACCACTTGTCTTGACTCTGTCGATGTTTTTAAAAAAACAACTTAAGACTTTCTTTTTTTAAATAAGCATTCTAGCCCACGGGCTCCTAGGACTGATATTGACTGCATGTTGTTGTAATGTATTTTTAAATGTCTATTTTGTACTCACTGATTCCCTTCCCGTGAAGCACTTTGTGACTGCTGTCTGAGAAAGATGCCATATAAATAAATTTTACTTGCTTACTAACTTAGACAGGATCTTGTAAACTGTACATAAGAGGGACACAGGGCATCAGTTCTTGATGACCTGTAGATTGCCTTTTTTTGGCAGAAGAGCTACAACGGCCCTGCAGCAGGATAGTGGCAAAGAACCTAAAGCCAGACTCTCATTAAAAAACTCTAAAATATCAGGTGCTTTAATGTTCTAGAAGGCTTTGTAAAACTCGACAGTCATCAATGCCAGGAGCTCGCTTTCCCTGCAGCTCCACCCTCTTCAGTGGCCGGTCTAGCTGTGAATTGGTCTCCATAGAGACCTGAGGCAGTTCACCACTGAACAGAGCATCATTCTCCTCATACTTGCTGGTGTAGAGAGATGAGTAGAAGTCCACAGCTCGCATTCGCACTCAGTGAGTTCCTGCCCTGTGTCAGAGAGCAGAGAGTGGATCACCTTCCTGTGTCCGTGCTTCTTCTCCAGGCCGAAGAAGAAGCTTGAGGGAGCATCCATATCGGTGATGATCTTAACCTGGGACTGAACCAGTGCACTCTGTTCTTTGGTATCTTGCAGGTTGGTTGGGGACAGTTTTTTAGATTTGAGGATTTCAATAGGTCTGTAAAATTTTCCTGTGGAATCACTGAGTGTCTCTAATTCCACAATTTCAGTCTCCAGGTCTTTAATAGATCTACAGGTGTCTCTTGTGACATTGAGTGTATACTGCTGACACATGTATCCCCACCCCACTATGACTGATGAGAGACTGGGGTAGCTTGTGGTTGTGGGAAAAGAAAGATGGTTGTTGTGGCGTGAGTAGCAGTGATGGCTGGCATTGGGGGAGTGACTCAGGGACACCAGTGATCACTGTCTAGCCTCCTGGAGGTTTTCGTCGGCCCAACTAGACGAAACACTGATGAAAGGAGGTTCCCACCTGATGACCCCAATGGCATGTTGGTCAGCGCTACTCACTGGTCTATATAGGGATTATAGGGATTATTCACTGAGTCTAGTCCATTTTCTTTTGTAGCACAAGTGTCTTGTTTACTTTGAATGTCTAAAAGAAGTCAAAAAATAACTTTGAGTCTCTCTAAAACCTTTATCAAAGGTTAGAACAGAATTGAAATGCCAGTACACACTCTTAGATCAAATATTCTTTATAACAACGTGACACAAAACCAGAGAATGATCAGTAAAAGCTGGCATAATTTTATAACCTTTAAAAACATTAAAATGTTGCTTAAAACAATAAAACCCGTCAAGTCTAGCTAAGGAGATCCTGTCCTCTCTGAGGTGGGAGCATGTGTACTGTCTGCAGTCTGTGTGCATCCTCCTCCACACATCCACAAAGCCACGACAGTGGACCAGCTGCTTCAGAGTGTGTTGGGAGGCTGGATGAGGCTCTGCATGGTTACGATCTTTAAAAACTCGTACTCAGTACAGTTTAAATCCCCTTCCAAAAATAAAAAATCCTCCCAGCCATTGCAATTCAATCAAGTATTTACTTTTTCTAGAAAGCTCCTCCTCCGTATTGTTGGTTGGAGCATAGATATTGGTTTAAAATCGAGAGTATGATGTTCAAACTGTGCTTTGGCTAAAAGACACTTCCCCTTTACTACATGCTTGACCTCCAGTGAAGATGGAGTGAATGTTCTGAAGAAGAAGCCCACTCCACCTTTGAATGGGGTTTTGTGGCTTAAAGCCACCTGTCCTTCCCACTCTTTATTCCAGTCTACCTCATTACTTTCATCACTGTGCACTTCTTGTAAAAACAGTACATCAATATGTCTCATCCGCACCATGTCAAAAACCAGTGCCCTTTTCTTCGCCTCTCTGGCCTCATTTACGTTGTTCGAGACAAGAACACTGCAGGATAAAAATAAACGGCCTCGTCATCATTAAAAACTAAGTTGTTTTCTCACTTTAACCATCTGTTTTTTCAGTCTAAATATCTTCTGATCGGTGAGTTCTGATGCTGCTCTGTTTGTAATGAGTTATAGTAGCTGAGCTGATCTGGAAAATGCTGTTCCAGATCGAGGCCCTTTACACCTTTGGTTTGCTGCAGGAACAACTTAAACATTTTTTCAGGGTATAGGTTTTTTTTTTCCCAGACTGGCAGTTATTTGGGTGTCACTCTACAGTCAGACACACATTGACAATACAGCCTCTAAATAAGGCATTATCTGGACGACGACTTCGAATACGATGGACGTCCTTACCGTTTTGAGCCAGAATAGTAATGTTAATAAAGCCTTATTTAGAGGCTTTATTGTCTATGCCCCGTTCACTCCGTTATATGGATATAAGCGGATCTCGAGTAATCTAAATAGAGTCCAAAGGACCCCGACTTTCACCAAACTGTTATCAGTGAGTAGATGAACGTATTTTATGCCAGAAATAAGGTCTAGGTTTTTAAAAAAAACAAACTTCCCCTTAAAATAATCAATGGAATATGCGATTACCTGAATAACTGATGCTGCAGCCTTAAGTAGTATCGTGTCCACTAAGTTCTACTGAAGATGAAATGGCTCAGACAGCAGTTCCTTTAGAGACATTTTACTTTGTTTTCTTTTAGCAAACTTGGAGAAAGTTGTGCCTTCAGGGGGATTAGTTTGGATTTATTGACCAAAAGATGTCAGACTCTTCAGTGAAAGGTGGTGAAATGCCTCCTTTCAGAGGAGCATGAACAGAGCCAGTTTGAGTCCAATTCAACACGGGTCTGCAGGACCCATGAATCTATGCAGGAGTTCCACTTCCAACCACATTCTTTCTGTGTAAACCTGAGTTTGAGGAATCTGAGTCACAGTAGTCCAACTTCTGTTGTATTGACATTTTCATGTGTGTTTTCATTGTCTGCCAATTTTTTTGCTCCATCCTTTTTGCACATATTCATGTTTTCAGTAAATATTAAAGACTCCCTGGAAAGCTGCAGCTGATCTGTTTGTATCAGATTCTCTTAGGATACACGCTTAATATATTTAATTTATTTTAGTGATCAGGAAATGACTTAACTTGTGTTATTTTTTGTTGCAGAGGAGCTCGAGTGCAAACCAGTTTTCCTCAAGTCCTCGGCGTACCCCTTCTCCTCTCAGTGTTTACCCTCAGAGGCCTCCTCACCGAGCCTCCCGGACCTTAATTCTCTCCATTATGGTTCAGCCACCAGCTGTCCCGACGGCTCTGACGGTCACAGCTCTGATGACAGAGAGGTTGGAGGTCAGCCTCTCACCGGAGTGGACCTTCTCTCCTCTGTGGACCGCAGGCCGGCGAAAAGCTCTGCCCCTCCCTGCCCAGATAGAGCTCTGAAGCCGGTGTGCGACCTTGTGAATGACGCGAGCTCCGCCATCCTGGTCCGGACCAACAGTCACGATGCTTTCAGTGAGCTGGACATGGTGGAGAAACAGATGGAGGAGGAGGAGGCGCTGCTTGTGGACTTTACCAGTCCAGTTGAAGAGAGGGGAGCAGGGGAGGAGCAAAGCTCTGCTGGAACGGACTCTCTGCCGGATCTGGACTCCCACCACCAGAGCGGAGGATACTCTGCCTCTCTGAGTCTGCTGGACATCATCCTTCCTGCGGCGGCAGAGCGAGACGGTGAGTCCACAGACGGTGGAGAAGACCTGGTCTGCTCGGACCAGGTGGAGAACTCTTTAGAACTGGAGCCTGTGGATGACACAAAAGAAATGAAAGAAAAGGAGGAGGAGGCTTTGGATGAAGGTGAAGCGGAGTCCCCCTCAGGTGTGAAATGTGAGGCGGTCAGCCTGTCGTGTCTGCCGATAGCCGTGTCGATGTGTGGCGCTCTGGTGAACACGAAGGCCGCGGCAGAGGAATCAGGGGAGGCTTCAGAGCAGCGAGATGAGGTCGGTGTGTCTGAGAGCGCTGAAGCACATTCCACGCCAGCTTTGGGAGCAACGGATGCCACCACAGAGGAACATTTACAGGAACCTGGTGACTCTAACCTGGACGTGGAGCGGTTGTCTCCAGAGGGGCAGCATGAAACTCCTGAACCAGCTGCTGCCGTCCCCCCTGCTGATCGCCCAGAGCCCAGCCCAGTGGATTCTCCTGAGTTTGGTTTTGAGTATCTTCCAGAGAGCGACCAGGCTGAGCTGCTGGTCACTGACGAGGAACTGGATGCGTTCCTGCAGACGCATGCCGAAGCAGAGCAGGTTACGGCCATTTCTTACTGTAGCGGTCCTGGAGAATGTGCTCGGCCTGAATCTTTGTCAGAGTCGGATAAAGTTCAGGAGGAGCAAGAAGTGAGGTGCTGTGGCCAAGAGAGGCGAGAGGACTTGGATCTGGCGACTCCAGAAAGCGATAGAGCACTTTGTGGAAGTTTGAGCCCCAGCACTCCGTCTGCGTCTCAGGACTCCAGCCGACTGGGCCAAGAAGACTCCTCTGGGTCAAGCGATTCTTTAACCAGCAACACTTTCCAGTCCCAGCACATCAGTAGCTCAGATATACAGACCTCCTATGGAGGTGCAAGACCTAAACAGCTGCACTGCCAAACTGCAAGACCCCCACCAGCAGGAGAAGAAGAAGAAGAAGAAGAGCCCGCTCAGGCGCTCTGTGATTCCCCAACAGCAGAGGATGACGAGAGTTCAACCATCAGCCCGAGTCCAACGGAGGAGCACTCTAACTTCAGGGATTCCACCACTCAGGAGAATCAGGATTATTCCCCGGGGTGCGATGAGTTCTCAGAGCCACCGCCGTACCCTGGTGAGCCGCCCTCAGACGTCACCAGGTCTGCGACCTGGAAGAGGGGCGGGGCAGAGGAGCTGGGGAGCAGACAACCTGCGTGGGTGCCTGACGCCGACGCCCCCAACTGTATGAACTGCTACCAGAAGTTCACTTTCACCAAGAGGCGGCATCACTGTCGAGCCTGCGGGAAGGTACAGCACTTCTTTGTCACTAAAACGGCTTTGTCTTTTCACAATTCCTTTTTTCAACAATAACATCTGTTTTAGGAAAGAAAAAAATGGACTTTCTGTGTTGTACTTTAAACCACGGCTTTAAAATGACGCAGGTTAAAGGTCATGTTGGCGGGTATGAATGAATATTTAAGGTCAGTTTGGCTGTTGGTGAATAAAGCAAATTGTTTTGGTTATTTTTCATGGGTGCGGTTCTTGTTTTGGTGTGCATTGTGGTGTTTACACACTGAGATCTGCGGTCGGAGCAAAATTCAAACGCAGCGACGTGGAGAGCGAAAACCAAAAATGCAGCAATGGTCAGATGCTGCAAAGAGCGAGGCTAGTTACAAGAAAAGAAAGCAGACGAGGCTCTTTGTTGTGTGAACCGACTCCTGTTTAGATCCGCCTCCTGGTTCTACGTTATGCCGTAACTGAGGGAAAGGGGTCAGAGAAGTGGTCGAGTTAAAAGATTATGGTGGGAAATGTGCATGAATTGAGTGCAATCACAGCTGCTTCTGTAAAGTGAAGTTGGAGCTTAAAGGTCTTCAACATCTGGTGAAACCGAGGTTCTCTAAAGTCGGGTTTCCGTTCACAATCTGATGCCATAATTTAAAAAAAAATCTCAATGTGAATCTGACACTTTTCCATTTATGTGTTTGAAGTGAATTAACTAGACTACACATAACCACCAGAAGGGGGCAGTGCCTTCTACATTTATGATGGTTTTAATTCAGTAAAAGAAGTAGTTGTCTTACCAGAAACAAATCTTGGGTTCGGTTGAGGTTTGGGGGCTTTTTAAATGATTTACCTTAGAAAAGAAAGAATTCCACATCTCTACTGTGAAACTCTAAGTATTTGTTTATTTCCTATTTGAATAATTAACGAGTGTTTGACAAACTGCAGCTTTCTTCGAAATGTTTGGTTGTGTTATTGCTAATTATTCAAGTTTTATTCAAGAGTACAAACAGGCAGAGCAGTAGAAATGTCTGAATATGATAAATGGGATAAATATTCAGTTTGATGAGTTCTGTTCTGAGTTCTGTTACGACTGTGTAATTGTATCGATGAATGAATGAGAGAAGATGTGCTTGTGTTTTGCGGAAATGATGAAAAAGCAGGACTAAAAATATCCCAGAGTGTTCATGGGAGCAGAAAGCATGAGTCAGCAGTTCTTTTTCCAGCCCTTGTTTGGATCTCCTCTGATCCATTCGTCCTAAAGCTGCAGCTAAGTCCTTTAAGGACTGCCGATTAACGCAGAATTAGAGACGACTGATCGGGATGTTTTTGAAGCACCACACAGACGAACATGTCAGGACAGACTCTGATATTTTGTGGGTTTTTTATGGTGTTTATGGATCGGTGCTGTCGTCCTCTCTCTGTGGCAGGTGTACTGCGCTGTGTGCTGCAGTAAGAAGTGTAAGCTGAAGTACATGGACCGAGAGGCTCGTGTGTGTGTCATCTGCTTTGATGCCATACAGAAAGGTAAGACCCTTTATTCTGTCTGTGGGCTCAGATTAAAGTTTAAGAGGTTTGTTGTAAACTGAGTGAGAAATAACAAGAGAATTCAAGTCTGTGCATTTGTCGAAGATCATTTGAAATAAATTAATAAAAAGAGACACAAAGCAAAAGTGCTTTAGAGAGCAGATACAAAGCAGAAGGTGTAAAACATAGTGCTCAAAATTCCCACAATTGTGTGTGACTCTGAAGTAGCAAGTGTGACTTTTAATCCTGTTTTTGTACCTCAACCTTTTAGCATTTAGCAGCACCGCTGAAATGCAGCAGTTGATGAGATGGTTCTAGTACCTACTCAGTTTAGATTGTCCCGAAAGTTCCGTGATGTCATTTGTAAGCAACAGTTTCTCATTTAGGTCGCTCCGTCTAGCTCCAACTGGATTTTTTTTTATCAGCCACCAAACACAGAAACGTCTGCACCTGGGTCATTGGACCCAGGTCTTGGCTTGCGTGTAGACATTTAACTCGCTGATGATCACAGACATGATACAACAGCACGGTCATTGTTGCCGGGTTTTTAAAAATGGAGTCGGTTCTTGTGAAGGACTCATCCAGTGACATCACTCCCTGACCAATCAGTGGCCTTCCGTCTGCAGCCTGACTCGGCTCGAGTAGGTGCTAAAAGCATACCTGATACCAGGTGTTGCGACCTCTTGGAAAAGCCTAAAAAGTAAGTAGAGTCAAGCTGAGTAGGTACGAGAGAAAAATGTCCAAAAGGTAATAGTAAATTACCTTTTAACTCCTGAGTTTTATTGATTTTTCATCAACTGAATCAGTCACGTAAATGAATGTAAATAAAACATATTTTTATCATTTTTGTGTGTAAAAATAAATAAGTAAAACGCCTGTCGTGCATACGGTGGGTTTTGAAACATACCAAGCTTATTATCGGTCCACAAAGGCAGCACGCACCTCCTTCTCGGACGGATCTCTGGTCAGCGCTTTCACTGTGAATTCACTAATTGGTGGATTCAACTGTTTATCGTTCTCTGAACTAATGAGTATCCACGATATTCACCACTCTATCAAGATAGAATTTTAGAAATTGATTCTGCATTTATTTGGCTATGTTACGCTGCTTCTATACCAATCTGCAATCTTTTTTCAAAACTAAATTTCTATATTTTCAGCTTCAAGGCAAAAATGTTTTCTTGCCGCTGTGTCCAATATAAATGATTCTTCATTCAACTGATATCTGAGATTATTCTGCACATTTTGATATGTTATAATCAAATGTCGCATTTATGTGACAGGCTCCTATGGGTTAAATTTAATTTGGCAGATGTTTGCTCTTTGGCTCCCCCTACAGGTGTTGGATGTAACTGCCATACACATTCAATTCAATTTTATTTATATAGCGCCAGATTACAACAATTGTCATCTCAAGGCACTTAAGTAATATAGTCCAATTCAAGCCAATTGGAATTCAATTCATTGTAATCATGATCCAATTAATTCTTATAGAGCCAATTCAAAAAATTTATATCCTAGCTAAGGAAACCAACAGATTGCACCGAAACGTGTCTTCAGTCCAATCTCCCGTCCTGAGCGTGCCTGAGGCGACTGTGGAAAGGAACGACTCCCTTTTAACAGGAAGAAACCTCTGGCAGAACCAGACTCAGGAAGGGTGGCCATCCGCCTCGACCAGCTGGGGTTTGAGAAGACAGAAAAGAGGGAAAAGAGGGGGGAAAAACACCATAACGCCATTCAAAGGATATCTGTTGGAACAGGGAAACATAGGTTAATAATCACAATAATGTCACATGTACATAAAATCAATTGTGAAATTAATCAGGGGGAAAAAGAGAGCAAAGTGAGGAAAGGTGTGACAGATGAGGTCCCCCAGCAGTCTAAGCCTATAGCAGCTTAACTATGGGATGTTTCAGGATTACCTGAGCCATCCCTAACTATAAGCTTTATCGAAAAGAAAAGTTTTAAGCCTAATCTTAAAAGTGGAAAGGGTGTCTGCTTCCCGGACATTTACTGGCAGCTTATTCCACAAGAGAGGGGCCTGATAACTGAAGGCTCTACCTCCCATTCTACTTTTAGAAACTCTGGGAACAACAAGTAAACCTGCAGTTTGGGAGCGAAGTGCTCTGTTAGGAAAATACCTTACAATTAAATCTTTAAGATATGATGGAGCTCGGTCATTAAGAGCTTTATATGTGAGGAGAAGAATCTTAAATTCTATTCTGAATTTAACAGGGAGCCAATGAAGAGAAGCTAAAACTGGAGAAACATGATCTCTCCTGTTAGTTCTCATCAGAACTCTGGCTGCAGCATTTTGGATCAGCTGGAGGCTTTTCAGAGAATATGTGGGACAGCCCAATAATAAGGAATTACAGTAGTCCAATCTTGAAGTAACAAATGCATGGACTAGTTTCTCTGCATCAGCCTGAGACAGGATGTTCCTGATTTTAACAATATTACGAAGGTGAAAGAAGGCAGTCCTAGAAACCTGTTTTATATGTGCGTCAAATGATAAATTCTGGTCAAAAATAACTCCAAGGTTCCTCACTGTAGAACTAGAAGCCAAGGAAATACCACCTAGAGTAACTATATAACTAGACAATTTCTCCCTGAAGCGCTCAGGTCCAAAGAGAACAACTTCAGTTTTGTCTGAATTTAAAAGCAGACAGTTCTGAGTCATCCAGGTCTTTATGTCTTTAAGACAGGCTTGTAGTCTGACCAACCTGTAGGTTTCATCTGGTTTCATAGATAAGTACAGCTGAGTATCATCAGCATAACAATGGAAATTTATGCCATGCTGTCTGATAATGTTACCTAATGGAAGCATGTATAAAGTAAAAAGAATCGGTCCAAGCACAGAACCCTGAGGAACTCCATGACTTACTCCAACGTGTGAGGAAGATTCTTCATTTACAAGAACAAACTGGAATCTATCAGATAAATATGACTTAAACCAGCCTAATGCAGTTCCTTTAATCCCAATAACATGTTCAAGTCTCTGTAACAGAATGCTGTGATCGATCGTATCAAATGCAGCACTGAGATCCAATAGGACAAGCACAGAAACAAGTCCGCTATCAGAGGCTAAGAGGAGATCATTGGTAACTTTCACCAGTGCTGTTTCTGTGCTATGATGCACTCTGAATCCTGACTGAAACTCTTCAAACAGATTATTTCTATGTAAATGATCACAAAGTTTAGCTGCAACTATTTTTTCAAGAACTTTGGACAAAAAAGGGAGATTGGATATAGGTCGATAATTAGCCAACACTTCTGAATCAAGAGTAGGTTTTTTAAGTAAAGGTTTAATTACAGCAACCTTAAAAGTCTGAGGTACATATCCTATCAACAAAGACCGATTGATCAAATCCAAAATGGAAGTGTCAATTAAGGGGAAAACCTCCTTGAACAGTCTGGTTGGGATTGGGTCTAACATACAAGTTGATGGTTTAGAAGAGACTATTGCTGTTGTTAGCTCAGAAAGATCAACTGGACAGAAGCTGTCTAAATACAATTCAGGTTCCAAAGATACTTCTAAAGCTGCTCTACTTGATGATACATCAGTGATAATAGTGGGAAGAATTCCATTAATCTTCTCTCTGATAGAAACAATTTTATTGATGAAGAATCTCATGAAATCATCACTACTGAGAGTTAAAGGAATACATGGCTCAACAGAGCTCGGACACTTTGTCAGCCACATGATTTTGTTGTCATGTTAAAGAGGCCACAAGATGTCATGTGACTGTCAAGTAAACCATTGTGGTGCAGGTCGGGAAACCAAAGTCGTGAACTGCGGTATCTCAGGTTTTCCAGGGCAGTTTCAGGTCATTGTACTCAATCAAAGCAGATAGTTTCAAGGTTCAAACTTCTCTATTGCTGCTTTAATGCTTACTTTTTACAGAATGAAGAACGTTGCCTCACATTGCCAACACAACACGTAATAGTTGTTTCCTTATAATTTGTTTTGACCAATGACGTGAAGAAATAGCAGCATTGAAGTTACTCTAGTTACTATTTTAATGAATTAATAAAAACCTAATTTTTGTAGCATTTATCATCATTTAAACCCTCATTCCTTGGGTCACTTTAGAATCACCAATCAGTTTAACGTGTATAATTTTTGCCTGGAGAACCTGGATCAAACCCCCCCCAGGATTCACACCAGGACCCTTTCTGCTGTGAGGCATCAAATAAAATAAAATCCAACTTGATATGTTAGTGCTTGACCTTCAACGTATCAACGTTTTGTGTTTCTAGTTTGTTTGGTTTCCACAACAGACCAAAACAAACCTCTATGAGCTGGTTGGTTTTGAGTTTTTTGTCATTTCTATCTCTGATATAGACTGAATTCTCAGTTTAATGTTGCAGTTGATGAATATTTAAGCCATAAAGATAAAAAAAAGATATCCCTAAAGTAGCTTGGGGGATTCCTTCTGAGCATCTGTTAAAGATTCAAGCTTTTCGTAGGATAATGAACTGTCTCTGAGGATAAAATGATACAAAACCAGGTGTTCCTGTGGCATCTTTGATGTTCAGAGGTGCGTTTTTATATTTAAGGACTGCAGCACAGACGGTAGGAGGTGATGGATTGGGAGGACGTGGAAGAGGGAGGAGAGTTATAGCAGGACACTGGCTTTTGTCCTTGATTTTGTGTGTGTTTCTGAATGTGTGTGTGTGTGTGTGTGGCCTTACGCAGTGAGCATGTGATGCTCAGACGCTGTATAAATTAAAAACAAAGCGGTGATCCACTTTTGTGGCTTGCTGGAGCGCAGTGTGTTGTGACCTCCTCCCTGCGGCTAACAGCCTTTTCCTGCTAACTCCTCAGAAAAGCTGAGGGATAAACTTGTGATCATGTGGATTGATTGAGTTTTAGCAGAGGATAACGACGACGATGATGATGATGAGGTAAGATTAGGCTGTTTGTAACTTTGTGCAGATGAATGCTGCTTTCAAAAATTGGTCATTTTGTTTTTCTTTTTTTTTTTTGCTCATTATTGGAGTAATCAGCCTCAAACAGCTGATTACTTTTTATTGCAGTGTCATTGTTTCATGCACCAACTCTGCTTTGGTGTTTATCACGTTATTTCTGTTAAAAGGAGTCTGAGTTATTGCTGTTGTTGTTGTCAGAACACACCTGATCGATAGAGCTCTATGATGCTCGATCAATATAATGTAGACAAGTGCTGCTTCAGCATTTCCTGTAGGTGCAATCAGGAGGCACTGAGAAAACCTCTTAGTCATAAAGAGATTTCCTGTAAAACTGCTTGTGTTTGTCCTTCTTTCATCTGTGCAGGAAAAATGAAATGATGGAAGGCAGCAGTTTCTGTAGCTGCTTCTGTCGCAGATTAAACATGCAGCTATGTTAACATGTAGTTTCAACACATGAGAAAAGCCAACATAAACGAATCAATTGATCCTTGCGAAGGGTGATGACATCTTTATGTTCCTGATATCTCACTATATCTGCTGATCAATGGAAAGTGGGATTAACTGGATGAACCGAGCCAGTAAAGTGTAACATCAGAGCAGAATTATGCATTCAGAGCTGCAAGTTGGATAAAAATACTCGTCCTCTCCCAACCAAAGAGCACAAGTTTGACTTCAGAACAACTTCACTTTGTCCAGCTCTGAAATAAACTATCCAAGTTTCAAGTTGTCACAGTTAAATGTTGGTCTGATGTTACTCGTATGCACCCAGGAGCAGTGTTGGTCATCTTACTTGTACAGTAATGTTTGGTTGTATTATTTGGTTGTTACAAATTCTCCCAAAAAGTAATTGAGTTAGTAACTCAGTTAGCTCATTGTAAGAGTAATTAGTTATTCAGCAAAGTAACTGTGACGTTATTTTTCATGTTCTATACGCTATTACGTTCTATGACAGCTTTAACGACAAATATATTTATATTAACTGATTGAAGAATAAAAACACTTTTTACTGTATTTTAGAACATTTGGTATTTATTTGAACTCAATAGATTGCAGCCTGCCATATGACATGCATAGAAATAAAAATATATTGAAAATAAAATTCAAGTGCAAAATTAAGAAACATGTGTATACTTGGGTAAAATGAAACAAAGGAAAATCTGGCCAATAAGTAGTGCAAATCTCTGTAACTGTATTTTAGGCTTACTGCACAATAAACAGAACACTATATTTATGTTTGGGGTTGGGTTAGCAGCAGCAAGTGCCATGTTAGCATGTGTAGATGTGAGGTGCTTCATTAGATTTGAGTTCCTTGAGGCAGACGTGGATAAAGTATTTTTTCCTGGGCATAGCTGCATGTTACATAAACATTCTTGCCTTTAATTTAAATGAGTGAGAAGTAGTGCCGGTACTTCCAGTTTGAGGACGCAATCTTTGAATTTTCCTGGCTCGTCGCCATTGTCGCTGTCATGTTGTGTTTGGCAGTCAGAGCTTGCTGTAAGACAGCGTGAGCAGGGCATGATCCGCCCACCCAGCCAATCATCATCGCATTTGCAACGGCGTCATCATCCCCACCCCGGCTCTCTCCAGGCAGCTGATGTGTGGCCAAAACCTGACACCTTGCGCTTAATTCAACCAAATTGTAGTAACGCACCACTTCACATTCTCAGTAATGGCAACGGTGTTGCAACGATGGGAAAAGTAATTAGATTACTCGTTACTGAAAAAAATAATGCCGTTATTACCAACACAGTCCAGGAGTGTGTCATAGTTTACAAACTAGGTGTAAAGGATAACCCGAACCTTTGACTCATGCAGTGATGGGATCAGGTGGCTCTACTCACCGAGGTCGTGTCCTCTGTATTTTTTATTTTTTTTTGCTTAAATTTTGGGGATTTTATATTTGAAGAGCCAAGAGTAGCGCGACTGTTTAATAAAACAGTGGCTCAGTTTGGGTATATGTGCTGCGCGTCATCAACAACATGCACTGTTGCTATGGTAACTACCACGCGCAAGTCGGACGTTGATATTGTTACTGCTACCGTTAGTGAGTCAGTCAGTCCCACCAGTCACTGGAAGAGGAGCACATCAAGCTAAAAATGTAGGTGGAGAGCAGTTTAAGTGGTAGATGACTGTGAGAAAAAAATGCAATGTAATGTGGAGATATTTTTATTGCAGCCCAGCATACTACTCAGATAGCAAGGAAACATGAATCAAAGTTTAATTTTGGTTAACTCCGTCAGTACCGGTCGTCAATGAATTTCCACCGGTTGAGTCAACTTTAATTTTGCGATTGAAATGTCAGCGACGTCTTCGATTGAAAACGAAACGTTTATTCAGTGTTGATTTCTCAATGTTGGATGCTGAACCTGTTCTACATTTCTGCCAAAGCACAACGCAGCAACACTGCACAGAGCAGATCGTGCAGGACAGGAAGTCGTGCGCAGAAACGAAATAAAACATCTGGTTAATTTTCAAAATAATAATAAATCATTTTCTATGGTAACTTGCGCTTACTTCATGAGTCACCATAATGGTCCTTCAAAAAGCCTCAGAATGCCCCATTTTTACCTCAAATTTCAAAGGCTCTGCACCGCCCTCAAGGTTTTTTTTTTAAAGATTTCTGACACATCTGAAAACATGATGTTGAAATGGCTTATTGTTTTAATTTCTATCAGTTTAGTATTTGACTGTGTTTATATTCTTCACTAAAGGGAAGACAGGATAGGGAGGAAAAGGCTGAGCAAAACCAAGCTCATCTTTGGGCCAAGCAGCAAGAAGAGGAGCAGTGAAGAGTGAGATAGAGGGAGAGCAGGTACTATAAAAGGAAGAGACTATGCCAGACCTGTATACGTTGCATGATAATTGAAGTATTGTGTAAGATTATAATAGAAATGTGTTCAAAAGCTGGTTTTCCTTAACAACAGTGAACAGATTAGGCACTACCATCAGCATGATGGTGTAATAGGGCTTGGGTATCTATTTTAAATACTGAAGGAAATATAAAGCATTTGTATATATTATCCTTATGTCCCAGGACAGTTCATTCCTTTTTTTTCCTAACCCATGACTTGTTGAAATTCATTCTTCAGTTTAACAATGTAACTCATTTGCAAATCATTTAGGATGAGGCTGATGTTCTCTGATAACAAACAAAACAAATAAGCCTAAAAGTCATTATGATGTTGTTTTGCTCCTTAAGACTCTGAAAATGTCCAGATTTAAATAAAGGAATTAAAAAAAATTCCAGGGGAGCATGCCCCCGAACTCGCCTAAAAGCTCTGACTCATGACCTCAATATTTTATGGGCCATGCGTACGGCCCTGGCTCTACTGATTTCAGCCCATTTATCCAGTTTGAAGGAAGCATAACTCCTGAACTTTCTGTCCTGATGGTGGTGGTGGATCACTTAATACTGATAAATGTGAACAAAACTCACTTTTAGGGACATTTCCTCTCACTTCTATGGAGATGACATTCTGTTGGATATCTATTTTAAGCCCAGAGATGTTTCTAAGCTACAGATCTTTCACAGGTGCTCAGACTTGTTCTTGCATGTGCCCTGACAGATTTGTGTCTAAGGTCATGGAAACTGTGGGTCCCCATTCTTCTTTAGTTAAATCTTATATCAGGAACTTTGGGGTAACTTCCCCCTTAGCTTTCACTGTGGATGCTCATGTCAATCCTCTGGTTTGTGTGTCTCACTTCACTTTTATCAAAAACAGCTTGTAGAAACAAAATGGAACATTTCACAGTAATTCTCAGGAAAGAGGGTTAAAAACCGTATGAAGTGCTTCATGTTTGATCAGAAACCTCAGATTCAGAGGTCCAGGTTGTCATTCATGGTTTTAAATCCTAATCAGTATCCATAGTTCATGCAGACTTTGGAGCAGAAAGGTTGGTCAAACAAATCCGTGGTCCTCGTTCTTTTTGTGTTGATGGATTCAAGCTTTATTTCTGTAGAAATTATTGTTGTGAAATGTCCCTCCTGTCTTCGGTTACCGTCTCCGGACGCTCGCAAACCAGCTCGAGAACTTTACTTTCTCGCTTTCTCTGTGCTGTCGTCACTCCCTTTTCTGTCTGACACATAGCGACACTTTGAGTGTATTTGACACGCTTCGAATTTAAATGCACACATTTCTAACAACCTCTCTCTTGTAGCTCAGGCCCTGGAGCGGATGATGAGTCCTACGGCTCCCAGCCCGAACCCCAACGTCCCGTCTGAGTACTGCAGCACCATTCCCCCTCTGCAGCAGGCCCGAGCCGCTGGCACCCTGAACTCGCCACCGCCCACCGTCATGGTGCCCGTGTCTGTTCTCAAACATCCAAATAGCGACGGTACAGTTACCCTGATGTTCTGGCTTGTTTTCCTGAGCTGATCATGTGCTTGACGTCCTTTTCCCATGTGTTTTCAGGGTGTCCTCGTGAACAGAAGCGAGTTTGGTTCGCTGACGGCATCTTACCCAACGGCGAGGTGGCAGACACAACCAAGCTGTCGGTGACGAGCCGCCGGAGCTCGCAGGACTCCGGTTCAGACCCAACAACAGTAAGATAAACACTGGAAAATAATGGTGAGTCTGTTTAAGTAGACAAAAAGTCACAAAAAGTGACTGTCTCATTTCAGCCTGGAACAGCCGGGTCAGAGGCTGGGGTCGGTGGCTCGTCCATCCCTGAGGCCCCCGGAGCCGTGGAGATGGAGCGACCTCCGGTGTCTGGACCCTGGGATTACACGCTGCTCTCTGGAATCGGCTCTGCGGTGACGAGACTTCCAAGTCTTCTGCCGGACGGTGATGACGAGCTGCCTCCTCTGCTCATCGCCACCGGGGAGGACGACGGAGGAGGTGAGGGGGTCACATTCACCTTCTAACTCAGTTTTAGCAAAAAGATAAATAGAGTTTTCTCCTCGTGATCTCCTCTGCTCTCCGGTGGATTGTTGAAAATCAACATTTCAGCCAATAGAGAGCCAGATATGATGCAGCGTCTTTCTCAGGAGGCTTCTCCCAAAAGAAAGCTCTTTCATTCTGAGCTGAAAAGTGTGCAAAGCTAATCTGAACGTACCCGAGATTCTGAAAAAATGAAATAATCACATCATGTCGCCTTTGAAGTTCTTTTGGTGGAAACTTTCAGACTTTGGTTTTGTGACCACTGGTTCAACTTCAGAACCTTCAGCAAAGTTTGCTCTTCCACCGACCGTAAAGCCATCCCAGAACGACATCAGAACCATTCTGTAAATGTCTGTTCAAGGACAGGTTGTACGTAATTTTTCCCCCACGAATCATTTCTAAACATGCCTTTAATCACGCCATTTATAAACAATGACCCGAGCAAACAGGGTTAAGCAGGATTTATAACTGCTGCTGATGATTTGGATGGATTAGATGCTACATGTGCTGTATTCCAACATGGCCGACACCATGTTTTAGTCTCTGTGACACCCCCCCTACCCGACCTCTGATTTAGGCCAACTGAGAGACTTCTGGTTTCAAACTGGTGAGGCTCAAACCACATTTCATAAAACAAATTGAGCTCTGATGATATTGACTCTTTTGTGTTCAGATGTTTTGGTGGAGGAAAGTCCAGCCACCTGCCAGATTCTGCACCTCCTGGAGGAGGGAGGACCCCGTCCTCTGACATTTGTTCTGAACGCCAACCTACTCGTCAACGTCAAGCTGGTGACATGTGAGTAGAACTGACCTTCAGTTGTTTTTGATGCCTTTGAAGTGCACGTTGTTTTGACTCTGGTCGTGCCTCCCTTGGGGGCGGAGCTTCTTAACCCTGTGCTTGTGTCGAACCTGGCAGACTCCAGCAGGCAGTGCTGGTGCTTCGGCTCCAACGGGCTTCAGGCTCTGGGACAGAGGGAGTTGGTGTTCCTGTTGGAGTGTTTGCTGGAAGAAAAAACCCTTCCAAGAGACTTCTTCACACTCTATCTCAGCGTTTACGAAGACGCTCTAAAAGGTAAAAACTTCACACGATGTTTCTGGATCTTTAAGTCAAGGGAAACGCTAACGGCAGCATCGCCGTCTGTTGCAGGGAAGTTCGTAGAGGAGCTGGATAACGTGACGTTCACGAGCAGTTTCCTTGGCAGTAAGGATCACGCTGGGATGGTCTTCTTCCCTCCCACCTGTCAGCCTCTGGATAGCCTCACGCTCCCCTCGCAGCCCTTTCTGTTCGGAGTTCTCATCCAGAAACTGGAGGTTCCCTGGGCCAAAGTGTTCCCACTCAGACTGCTTCTGCGGCTCGGAGCCGAATACGATGGTGCGTAGCTTCCTCTTCTTCGCATCCTCAGTGATGAACCAAAACCACCAACAATTACACTCAGTTAGCTGCATTTTGAAACTAAATATCTTCACTTCAGTGACTTCAGCCCTATTTAACAGACTTGAAACTCAGTTTCAGGATAGAAAAAATATGTACACTCAATTAAAAAAATAAAACCTGCCTTTCAAAGCTGCCAATGGTTTTAAATGATCTGAAGGTTAATTTACTTTTTACCTCCTACACGATCATGAATATTTTTGTGGTTTTGACTGTTGATCAAACAAAGAAATTATTAATCATAAGAAATATCTGTCTTTATCTTATTGTCTGTAAATGATTAAAAATATATGTGTAATTCAGCCAAATAGGATTATTAATTTGTACAATAAAACCCTTTTTTGTACTCCAGTGTATCCTACTACGCTGATAAGTGTCCGTTTTCGGGACTCTGTGTATCGAGAGACGGGACACACCATTATGAATTTACTGGCTGTAAGTACCACGACACAAAGAGTTTCCTACTCATCCTCCAGATCTTTGTAATATATTCTCAGAAATAAAGCCACATAACTGTTCTCCTGTGTTTCTGTGATCTTATTGAGATGTATGAGACAGGATTTGATCAAAATCCCCACCAGTATGTTACCTGTCATCAACACCTGGACATCTGCTGTGTTATTTAATGCAGTAACACAGACATGAAGCTATTCCTCCAGTCATACCATAAACACTCCAGCTCTAATACTCTATTGATCCCAGAGGAAAAGAGTTTAGCAGTGTAGCTGTAAGTTAGGAGCAGATGTAAACAATGCCGATAATGTAATGCTAACACACCGAGAGCGGTACACGGCGTTCAATGTGGCAAAAAGAGCGAGGAGCTGAAACTGAGCTGGAACTGATCTCTCTTTGTGGCTCAGTTTCCTCAGTCCAGCGTTGAACTGGACCAAGTTGTTAAAACAGTCCGATGCAAAGTTGTCGCTGCACATACACAGTTTTTAGCTAACTCTGCTGGAACGTTACTCTCAAATATAGTTTATTCAATGGGCTCTGATATCCTCTGAGGCTGCTTGTAGATGGAGGATTTATGCTCCTCAGTACAGCTGACAGCAGAACATTTCCACCAGAAGTTGTCTTCATCTGTCTCGCAGGGTGGATTTGAGTGGGCGGGGCTTAGCAGAGGAGGTGGAGTCAACTTAAGGTGTGACGTATTTGTTAAATGAAAATCTAAATGGCTCGTTAAATGAGGAACTTTCAAACAAAGAGGAACTAAAACAAAACAAAAAAATATATATATATATATATACCAGTTGTGTTTTGGGGGAGTTTTTTATACCCTAATATCTGCTCCCAGGAGCAGGAGGAAGGGATTTTTACACAATATGTCTCCTTTAAGATGATTTTAAAGAGCTCTGAAGAATTAAGTCTTTAAATCCACAACATCTTTGATTGCTGATAATAACTGAAAGCATCTGACCTGTACAAACCTTTAAAGCTGCTGATCACACGATGAAATTCCCAGCACAGTACAAGGAAACGTGAAAATAGTTTCAGATGTTCAGACTCGGCTCCTGTGAACTTTCCTCCTCCAGGACCTGAGGAACTACCAGTACAGCCTGTCGGTGGTGGAGGGCCTGAGGATCCACATGGAGATGGGCCACAGCTACATCGACATCCCCAAAAGCAGCTTCAATGAGGTGAGGAAGCTTTAAAGTTCCCACAAAACAGCAAATGAATACAGAAATGGCTCCAAAAAAACATATCATAAACAATATACTAGTAAATGCTGCAAAAAGTGTGCTGAATGTGACAATTTTTACTTTATTCTTTTGTTTTATTAATTAATTAATTAATTTTCTTTTCCTGCCATTTTTTGTTATTATTTTATTAATTTATTTATATTTTTATTCTTTTATCCCTGTATTTTTTGTCTCTTTTGTTTTTCTTTGCATTTTCCCTCCATTTATTTCCCTGAAGGTATTTATTTCTGTATTTCACTGTTTTGTTAATACAATTCGTCCCACACTTTAGCTCTTTTTCTAAATTCCTCTGTACGATATTGATCAGTAAATAAGTAAAGACACATAAAGTCTTGTTCACCTGAGCTTCCAACGTCTTTTTAGAATGTTGCCAAATATTCGATAAACTTTGACCTTTAACCTTAAGAGAAGACGAGCAGGGAGGGAAAAAAACATAAAATCCAAAAGTTTTAAATTTTTGTTTTAACATCAAACTTGAATGAAACGAAATTGTCGATCTGCCTTAGTTTGTTGTCAAAGCTCAATGAGCTTCACCTTTTTTTATCACTTGATTCTGTATTTTAAAGCACTTTCGGGTTCATTTACAGGACTTAGAAACTGCTCAACCTGAAAGACAGAGGACCAAATTCTTGGAACATTTAACCAGAATTGATCGGATGTCTAGATCCCCCTCAAACTGCATGTGGACCAATCAGTCAGAAAATAGACTGTAAAATCAATCAGTCGATCAGTCTGGGGATAATCTTAAATATCAGCAGTGTGTTTTCCTGCATGCAATAAAATGCAGCAGAACAAATGTAAAGAAGGCATTTTTCTGTCTCTTACAGATGCAGAAGGTGGTAAGCGCATCCAACGAGCATGTCATCAGTGTCGGGGCGAGTTTCAGCTCGGCAGCCGACTCGCACCTGGTGTGTTTCCAGAATGAGGACGGAAACTATCAGACACAGGCCAACAGCATGCCGGGGAAGACTCACACAGGTGAGCGAGAAGCATTTCAGTTCAGCTCGCTTTTATTTATAAAATCACAACAAATGTCATGTCAAGGCACTTCAAAGATATACAGTCCAATTAGAATCCAGTTCATTAAATTCTAAATGAGTCCAATTCATACAGAGCCAATAAAAAAAGTTGCCTAGCTAAGGAAACCAACAGATTTCACTGAAACTTCTCTTTGATCCAATCCTGGTCCTGAGCGTGCATGAAGCGACTGTGGAAACGACTCCCTTTTAACAGGAAGAAATCTCCATCAGAACCAGAACCAGGAAGAGTGGCCATCTGCCTCGACCAGCTGGGGGTTGAGAGGACAGAAAAGAGGGGACAACAAGCACCGTAACACCAGGCCAGGGATACCTGCTGAGAAAGAGAAACGCCAGTTAATGACAACAATAATGTCATATGTACATGGAGAGTAAAGGGAGCAGAGGGAGGAGAGGTGCATCATGGGAGGTTCCCCAGCAGTGTAGGCCTATAGCAGCAGAACTATGGGATGTTTCAGGATCACCTGAGCCATCCCTAACTATAAACTTTATCAAAAAGGAAAGTTTTAAGCCTAATTTTAAAGGTAGAGAGGGTGTCTGCTTCCTGAAGCCAAACTGGCAGCTGGTTCCACAGGAGGGGGGCCTGATAACTGAAGGCTCTACCTCCCATTCTACTTTTAGAAACTCTGGGAACCACAAGTAAACCTGCTGCCTGACAGCAAAGTGCTCTGTTGGGGAAATATCTTACAAAGAGATCTTTAAGATATGATGAAGCTCGGTCATTAAGAGCTTTATATGTGAGAAGAAGAATCTTAAATTCTATTCTGAATTTAACAGGTAGCCAATGAAGGGAAGCTAAAACTGGTGAAATATGATCTCTCCAAAAATAACTTCAAGTTTCCTCACTGTAGTATTAGGAGCCAAGGAAATACCATCTAGAGTAACTATATAACTAGACAATTTCTCCCTGAAGCGCTCGGCTCGGCAACAACTTCAGTTTTGTCTGAGTTTAGAAGCAGACAGTTCTGAGTCATCCAGGTCTTTATGTCTTTGAGACATGCTTGTCTTCTGACCAACCTATTGGTTTCATCTGGTTTCATAGATCAGTACAGCTGAGTATCATCAGCATAGCAATGGACATTTATGCCATGCTGTTTCATGATATTACCTAATGGAAGCATGTATAAAGTGAGATGAATCAGTTCAAGCACAGAACCCTGAGGAACTCCATAACTTACTCAGGTGTGTGAGGAAGATTCTTCGTTTGCAAGAACAAACTGAAATCTATCAGATAAATATGACTTAAGTCAGTTTAATGCAGTTCCTTTAATCCCAATAATATGTTAAAGTCTCTGTAATAGAACGCTGTGATCGATCGTATCAAATGCAGCACTGAGATCCAACAGGACATCCTCATCATCTGTTTCCTGCACCAGGCAGTGAGCTAAAAAAAAAAAAAAATCACGTCACAAATATTCAGATGAAGCGGTGCTAATTGTTCTGTCTGGTTCTGTTGATCCTTCCAGTGACAGGAGCCAGTTTTGTGGTGTTTAACGGAGCGCTGAAAGCCTCATCGGGCTTCATAGCAAAGTCCAGCATCGTCGAAGGTAAAATGACAGATGGTTTGATTTTGTTTCGTTACGTCCGAGCTTCGATTAAAGAAGAAACGTGGTGACTTGAACGTGTCGTTTGTCAGATGGGTTGATGGTTCAGATCCCTCCAGAGACCATGGACTCTCTGCGCTCCGCTCTGAGGGAGCAGACCGACTTCCACATACCCTGCGGCAAGAACGATGGCAGCGAGGTCCGAGAGAACGTCACAGTCCGCTGGGTTGATTGGGCGTCACCTGTTAACTCTGGGTAACGGCACACAACTACTCGAACGCTCGTGTGTGAAGTTTGTTTCAATCAATATGAAGCCGGTGACTCCTTTAGCCTTTTTTGACCAAAGCGGTACCAGCAGTACCAGCACCTTCATGCTGGTACTGAAGGTGGTTCTTACCCAGTTCTTTTATCCCTTTTATCTCAGAAAAACAGCCGATAAAGACCAGTTCTATCCACATTAGGGCTGAAACAATTCCTCTAATAATGCACACACAATTTCTGCTCAGTGGTCATCCTGTTTCACACGGACAGTTATTACTGTTGCACAGCCAGGGGTTTAATGGAGGAAGAACACAGACAAAGAGGAGACTAGAGAAAAATAGAGAAAATACTGTACATTACCGTATTAGCTTAGCATGATAGCACAACGTCAGTGCTACAGCATCTCAGCAAAAAATGGCGAATTCACATATCGAGTCCACTGAGTGGAACAAACACAAGGGAACATTTCACGTTAGCTTTTTAATGGAAATCAGTCGACTTGTTAGCTGAGAAGGATGCTAGCAGAGAACAGAAGGAAGCTGAGGTTTGAGCTGGGCGGTAGAGATACTTTTTCATTTCTGTCCTGTTTTTTTTCCAAAAAGAAACTTGTTTTCAATTCAATTCCTTTTATTTTCTTGTAAACAGCAGTGGTTTGGTTTAATTTGTCTTCATCTCTGGTGATTTAAAAAAAAAAAAAAAAAAAAAAGATTTCATTCACATTTTTATGGAGGAACATTTAACACATTAGCGTCAGATCTGTTTGATGTAAAATGAGTTGAAATTAGATCTTAAATCAGTGTGTGACTTTGTGGCTCTGATGCAGTAAAACCAGCGGGGTCGATGGACGACCTCTGGATGGCGTCCGCAGCGTCAGGATGCAGCAGGACGCCGAATTTGAGTCAGACGGGCGCATTATTAGGTGTACGGAGGTAAGTTTTCCGTTTTAATTAACAGACTGCGCTTGCAGCCTCACACCCATTTCGGACAGGTGACCTCAGCTGAGAATCTATGCAGGTCTTCCACCAGCTGAAGTCTCCTGACTGCAGCCTGGGGTCCGTGCTGGGGTCCTGCAGCGTCTTTCAGAAGGAAATCGCTTTGGCAACCTGCAGCGCTCTGACTCCTCACCTCGCTGTCCTCGCCTCCAGCGGCATCAACTCGCTCTGGCTTCGCATCTCCACACAGGCTGATATGGTACGAAAAACCAGTGTGGTGCCTTTTTAATAAAAATGTGGTCAGAAGAAGTTCAGAAAGTTCACTCCGTCTTCACTCCATCAGGAGAATAAACTGTTGAGATGATCCACACTTTCATCCAGCCTCATTAGATCCACAGAGCCTTTTTCTTTCTCTGTTAAACTCTAAATCAAACACTTGAGACTATCATTAAAAGTAATTTTCACCCATTTCAGTTTCACCATCTAGAAATTACAACCCTTTTTATCCACAGTCCCCCTCAATATTTGGGACAGGTGGCTTCCAGGTGTATTTCACTGCTTCATCAGTGCAGGGATAAGATACCTTGACTTGTTTCTACAGTTTTTAAATTTAATTTAAAACACCCAAATATCACCTTTTAGATTCAGGTCCAACCAGTTCAGTTCACTGAAGCTCATCGAAAACCGCAGTTTGTCCACAAAATCAAATCAAATTTATCTATAAAACAGATTTCAACTAATCCGCAGTTCACCAACGTAACATGACACAAAGAAGGAAAGAAATCCACAACGTAGTAGCAGAAACGGATTAAAAACCGAGTAGAAAAGTAGAAAATAGAAAATACTTTTTTGCATGTATACAACAAAATGTATTAGTGCCTAAATAAATTAGAAAAACAGTAAAAACCCATAAAAAACAGACATAAACTCCTTCAGTTCTTGTGGATCTTTGTGGGCTGTGATCAGATGATTAAGAGTCTAACAGCTGATTGATAATAGTCCTGTTTTAATTCTCTGTCTTCTACTGGAAGGAGATTTTTCTATCGTGTCCATCTGGAGAAGTTTTGAGTTCTGTGTTTTTCTCATTCAGGTGGAGTATCAGGCCGGTTCTGGAGGGAGGCTCCTCCCACAACGCTACATGAATGAGATGGACAGCGCTCTGATCCCCGTCATCCATGGAGGTAGTGCTAGCGTACCGCAGACCGCCATGGACATGGAGTTCGTCTTCTACGTCACACATGCCATCTAACGAAGGCGGCGAAACATGCTCACGCGTGCTGAAATAAACAAACAGGAAGCAGCTGCTGGCTGTTCTGCTCCCACTTGAAGGTCGGGATGTTTCCAGAGGGATTTAACGGGATTATTTTACGCTAACGAACAGTTAGCCTTGTGTTTGTCGTTCCTCACCAAAGCTGCTTTAATGCAAGAAGCCAAACACTAAACACAGAAAACGACGAGACAAAATCAAACTTAACTCCTCTGCTCGGCCTTCCAGGCTCCCTGCCGGCCTCCGGCAGCTCGGAGCTCCTCAGCGAATGTTTCTCACAGACACTCGTACTGAATTCTCTCTCATCTGGATGTATTTATTATATTTTGATACGAGCTTATTGAATGAAATGACCACAGAGACGAGGAACACCTCACAAATGTAGCTGACCCGTCCTGAAGAAGACTCATTTTACTCTCACGAGCCTCATGCAGGAAGGCGTTTGTTTCTTCATCATCACGATCCATCATCTCTGAGGCGTCCTCATGCGAGTTTAAATACAATTCCTTTTCAACGTTTCGTGAGATTTAGTTGCTGCTGACACCTCCTAAACTCCTTAATTCTGTTAGGTCTTGAGTTGACGAAATGGTAAAAAGGAGAATAGTTTGATGTCAGAAATCAGCCAAAGAAGAAAGAAAAGAATTTAACAGCCTGAGGAGAAGGAGTTTGTTAAAGATTTAGATGTGAGTTTTATTGGTGGACATTTGAGATGATTTGTAGCTGTTGCTCAATAAAGGGCCAGTAAAATATTAACCAACACAATAATTATGTCTGGCTGCAGGTTAAAAGTTTATATCTGAACCGAAATCTGTCTTGAATTTGAATTTGGACAGATTTGATAGCAACAGCTTCAACGCTAACAGGCCTGGATCACTCATAACGTTTGTTTTAGTCTCAGAAAGTGATAAATAATTTTAAAAATCTCCCAGTTCTTCAAGGCTCGATGTCGTTGACTCCTGTTGCTTATGAATCGTCTTCTTTAACCCCCTGAGGGTAACAAATGCAGGACATCCAAAAGAAAAAGACAAAAAAAAACAAGTTAGATTAGATTATTCTTTCCATCTGAATATGAATCCTGTCCAGTTCAGACAGTTTCATCTTTATCGACCTTTGTTTTTTCACGCTGGAGTTAAAAAGCAGTTTCTAAACTCTTATATATGAGCAACCTCCTAGATTTTTACGTCTTGAACAGATCCTGTATTACCTTAATATGTAATCACTTAATTTTCTCCTGCGTGAGGCTTGGTATGTACCGAAAATGGTTTTCCATCTGTTTTCACCAACTTCTGTGTCCTCATCTGTGGTTTAACCCAAAGATGGACATGTGAGGGTTGCGTGACATTAGATATTTCCTGTTTGAACATCAGAAACAACAAAGAAAGACCCTTCTGGACAGGACTGGATGCTGAACAGGAAAAAGGGGTTCAGATGTTCCCGGTGATGCTTGTTAAAAGGATTTTAAACAAGCAGGTGATGTTAAAACAGCACATTGTTGAGCTTACAGGTGCAGCCCACCTGACGGCTTTAATTTAGTTTTTTTCTGTCGTATCGATTCTAACGCAGACCGGTTCGGTATGTTGGTCTCTATATGTTTCATTTGTCTTTGAACTTTAACACTGAGCCAATGCTATGCAGCAGTGATGAAAAGCAAACAAGAAAAACAAGTGATGACAAAATCACTCCTCCTCCTCTTGGCATCATAGCTGACCAGTATTTACCAGCTATAACTCTAATATCTATGATTTATTTTGTCCATTTTCAGTGTTTTTGTCTCAGATCTTGCACAGTTGATGAGATCTTTTGCTAATCATCGCTTAGCTTTCCAGTAATTGTTTTTAAAAAAACTGACATTGGAGCTCTCATTAAGCCAACGTAGCTCAGCAAACGGCTGGAAGTAAGGGGTAAACAGCAGCCCTGCTTTGTTCAAAGCCTACAAGGTCAACATGTCAGCACATTTAAAACTCACAATTACCCGTGGTTGGAAGTAAATAGAGCTGATTTTTCAATTTATTAAGAGCACGAACTGTCCACTTAAGCGTTTTAACGGACGGGGAAAAGCTTCATATTATTCTTGTATCTCTACAGCCACTTTAAGACTCTTCAGCAGCATGAACGTGACAGAGGTTCTTCAGTTTGTTGGTTTGCCTTTTTTCCACAAAATTTAAGCCTTTTTTAAGCCCCAGTTTAATCGAATTTTATGTAACAATGTAAATTAAGTAACCTGTGAACCAGACTCTGGCCTGGAAATGGTCAAAAGATGTTGAAAACTCTGCTCTCAGGGGTGTTTGCTAACTTTTCATCCAATGAAATTCTGTCTTGAAATTTAAATTTCAGCTAATCTATTATGGAATGGTGGGTGGGGCCTGATGAGGCCACTGGAACTGACCAATCAGAGCAGAGTGGGCTCTTTTGGGGGGAAAGGAGGGCCTCTGTGGTTGTACAGCTTATTTTTTATCCTATTCCAGGTGGTTAGAGGAACATCCTACATTTACTCCTTTAAGTCACAATATGAGAACGGAGATAGGAGTTTTCACTTTTTGAAGTAGCCTTGTGCAATCCTCATTATTCAAAATCTGGGCTCCAGTTTCTCCATTTTTAGGGCAAAGTGCAGTTTTTCACATCTTGTCTGACTTTTTAGTCGCGTTTGTCTAAATGTACAAAAAAATATGCACAGAGATTGTGTCGAAAATCTTGTTTTCTGTTGTTGTTGTTGTTTTTTTTAAATATCGAATAGTTATTTTTGAAGTCATTGATATAAAAAGTGGGGGGGAAAAAACAATAAGAGTTCATATTTTTGATAGTAAATACGGAGCTTCATTAGAAAGGAAAAAAAAAAAAAATTTAATTCCAGAAATAAATCAACTGTTTTGTCGAAGTGCTTTAGTTTGACATGAATGTTAAAATCTGCCTCTACATATCTTATTTTAAGTTGATTAGCAAACACGGGCAACAAGTTGTGCGCTTTGTGTTAACAGACATGGAGTTTGATATTTAGTGGTTACAGCTCAGAAGTAATCCAACAGATTAAATAAAAACACATTTTTGATAATGATATAAAAGAAGAATCAGTGGGTCACTCAGTTTTTCTGACTCCATTTGTCTTCAGTCATGTTTTAACTGTTTGAACCAACAGGTATTTCTGATAATAATAATGTAGAGCATAACTGATTGTTTTGCTCTGAAGCCGTGCTGGTGGCACGGTTTAATGTCAACCTGTCAGGTGGAAAGGATCAACAACTGCTTAGTGGACTGACATAATATTTAATCTATGTAACAATCTTAACATCCTGTCTACTAGAAATGACCTTTATATAGAACTGATGTGCAACAACAGCTGTTTTCTGAGGAAATTGGGTTTTTTATGTACGTCCCAAAATCTAGATCTTATTCTGTTTGACCTGTGGAACAGAAAGCATGCATCATTTTCATAAAAAGAGACTCGAGTGAAGCTAAATTGACCCTGGATTAACTAAACCAGAGCCGAAATGCATCTGAAGACAGAAAGAATGACGGCAAGCAGGGGGTGAAGGTGGGAAGACATGAAAAAAAATGTAGCTACAGCTAAATGAAGATACCCAACCTGATGAGAGGAATTTGGACCTGGACCAGCTCGGGTACTGGTCTGATTGCTTTAAATGATTAAACTAATTAAAGAGAAATCCCTCATTTGACTTTATCGCTGCATTGTCCTTTTTTTCTACCAAAATATATGAATGACTGAAACTGAAATAGTCCGAGATAGATACACAGATATAAATATAAATAAATAAGCTTAAATGATGATAAATGTTAACATCTAATTTAAAAGATAATTTATGTAATAAACAGAATGTGAAATGAACAACGAATTTCGCTTCATTTTAAACTCCATTAATTTACGCGTTAATGTTTCTATTTATTTTCGTTGCATTTATGATCATATAAACGTATTTACTCAACCATTTATATAGTTTTGTATAAATTTTTTCGTATTAAGGCAGTTTCAGTCCTCTATGGTGTCATTGAACGCCTCGTGGTTGTTGGTTAATGTCGGGGAAGAATTGTATTTCTTCGGACAGGAACACAAAGAAATACAATTCGACTCAATCTCTTTGGAAAAAAGAGCTTTTCATTTTCCACACGACTCATTAACTCTTCTGATCCCACAGTTTATGTTGACATGATCTTCTCCAAATGAGAAGATGAGCTTTAAGTTTGACGGTCAAAGCTGCCGACGATGTTTGTTCAGTATTGATTCCAACACGTCATCACTGCCGGACTTTGGATCAGGCATGAGTCAGACTTTCATGTTCTCCATCAGGGCCGTTACTTTTTGGAAGGTAAATTGTTATTATGATTATTTCTTCGTCAATTAGAACAACTTCCCACTCCATACGTGTCAGAATGAGAACTACTTGTATGCTCTGATTGTATTTGAAGTGCTATTTCTTGTAAAAATCACTTATTTATTCATAACACCAGCTTTTTTTCTTTTTCTTTTGGTCACCTGGAGGTCTGACTAGCTTGTGTAATTAAAGAATAAAATTACATTTATGAAAAATGTCTGTGATCTCCTCTCTTTATATTTTCTGCTACTTTAAACTACTGCTCTGCATCCCACTGGTTTATTTAGGGTAATTCTCAGTTCACTCTTTGACTTGTTTGACTCAATATTAGAGATAATTCCAACTGTTGTAACTTCTTTAAAGCTGAAGTTATTAGTTGCCTTCTAAAAACCTAAAAATAGCAAACACTGTGTTGTTTAGTAACTTTGTACGTCACATTAAAGAGAACATAATCGGATATCTAACCAGCTGGATTTCAACCAACTGAAACATTGTTGAATGATGCTTGTGTATCCATGTGTTTAATTTAAGACTAATATTGAATGGGTGACTGGAGTGTTTTTCCCCTTTTCACGTTTTACCAGGTGGCAGGTTTCAGCAAGGTGAAAGTCCACCTTTCTTTGAGTGTGTGTTTGCATTTGTGTGTGTGTTAGACAGACGGGGGCGTGGAATTTTTGTTCATCTACCTGGATTTCCCTGCTGCTCTGCTCATTCAGTGACGCTGCCTTTGTCAGAGCAACACCACACCAGAGACATGAGCGGACGCGTCGGAGATTTGAGCCCAAAGCAGGCTGAAAACTTAACCGAGGTTAGAAATCAATTGGCAATCTATAACATTCCAACAGATTTACTTTTTTCTCAATGAATTGGGATTTTAGTGATTTGTTGTATTAGAGGCTTCTTCTTTTGTGTCATTTACATGATCCTGTGGCAAGTTTGCTGCTCTGGTATCAAACCTGGGGTTTTTCTACTTTACTGTAGTTAATAGATACTCATCTGATCAGGATTTACCATTATAAGCTTCTATAAATACAAATAATATGATTAGTTAATATAATCCAAACATTTTCCACAACATTGTTCTGGTAGCCTCCAATGAACATTTTCATTTGTGGCTAATTTAGTTGAGTAGTATTTAGAATAATTTAATAGCTCAGTCTTGACCAACGCCAAGAAGCTGGGACTGACCAAATATTCATTCTTATGATTGAAATGGACCTGATGTTGTTATTGTAGTTCATACCTTTGAGGAGAGTATTATTCTTAAAATAATCTATTAAAAACACAATTTTTGTATCTGCCTTTAACTGTTTCTACCACCTCTTTAATTTTAATTTCTATGTTGCATTCATTAACTTTGTATAATTCTATAACTTTAAATTATCCAGAAAAGTGCTATCTAAATAAAGTAGTGATAACAGATAAGAATATTAGAACCATTTCTTCACAGCAGTGCAGTTGATATTAACTAGTTAGCTTAGAATAAAAAATGGAAATAGAGGGACAAAGCAAGCCTATCTACGGAAACTCATTGATAAATGTGTTTGAATTATTATATTTTGCTTTATGTGAGTTCAAAATAGCTATATTAGGACACAAACTACCTTGAAATAGTTAGAAATTGGATTTTTCTTTGAACAATAGTTTCTTTAAACAGTTTTCAAGGACAGAGCTAGGCTAGGCTAAGCTAAGCTAACCATGTCCTGGCTTTAGTTTCATGCTTGTTGCACAGACATTTGAGCATTATTAAGCTTTTTCCTCAAACTCTTTGCAATAATACAGTTAAGGTTCTTTCCTCAAACATATTAAACACCAACTAACTTTTAGGTTTTATCTTCCTTCAGTTTCGAGAGAGAATTCAGGACATTCTCCCCAACCTGCCCGCACAGCACGACCACTACCTCCTCCGATGGCTCAGAGGTGAGATCTCATTCACCATTTATAATTTTCTGTATGTGGACAGAAAACCATCACAAGCATTCATCAAGCTCAGTGGGACTTTTTTATTTCAAAGAATGGCTGTAAATAAAATGTGACAGGAAAAATTAGAATTCTCCTAAAGGTACCAGAGAAAGTAAAAGTTTGAGGTAATTTACTTTAGTTCAGGATGAATTATTGTACTTTTACTTGCATTTGTTCCTTTATATCTTCCAAAGTTTTGATTTGAAACTAGAACTTATAAAAGAAGGTAGACTTTACTGAATACAGTGTTTTGGCTCCTCCCCCTCCCTCTCTGCTGTGCTTCAGCTCTGACCCAAACGCTCCTCCTTAAAGAGGGATTTGGTATGCTATTAGAGTGCTTTTTTGTACTTTTGCGTGTCATTTTTACACTATTTATTTTACTACCATAACAAAATGTATGACTGGACTTTTATTTAACCGAGTTGCTAATGCATTTTGTAATGTTTTATTATATCTCTTTACATGCATGATGTAAGCATGAGCTTTTAATAAACTTCTTCTTCCACAAATTGAAACTAAATTGCCGCGGTGTACGGCATTATTTTCATACAATGCTTGCATATTGTCCGTGTCTTAGCAGTCACTCTACTGCCATTTATCATTTCCGCTGGGTACCCAAAATGCTGCCAAACAAACGATTTGAAAGTGGCGGGGGCATCTTCAATGGTAATGCCGATATTTTCCAACGTAATTCTGGCTGTATGCTGCTTCCTCTCCTTCTCCTCCTCTTCTTCTTCTTTTCCTTCTCCTTCTTTAGGTTCTGACAGGCTAGACGCACCAAAGGCGCATTACTGCCCCCACAGGTCACAAATAGAAGTTTGGATAGCTCACAAATCTCGCAGACACATTTTTAACAGGACGACATAGAGTTTAATCTCGCGAGATCTCGTGGTAGGAGATCTCGTCACACCCCCAGTGGTTACTCAAAAAAATCCAACCCTGACACTGTTTTGGGCCCATCATTTGGTGAGCAGTACTCACTCAGCCTCCTCGAATTTTATTTCCACAAACTTCACCTTCAAATCATCCCAAGTCATCTTTTGCCTTTTGCTTTGTTATAAACAGCTAATTATCTTCAGCAGTAGAATGAAAAAACTCATCTGTAAATACTATCAAAAATAATGTTTTATTCACATATTCACACTGTAATTATCTAAATGTCAACCACATTCATTGCTCTACTGTTGCTTGTAAATATTAGTACTCAAGATTATTCTTTATTAACTCAGTTTTTTCTTATTTTCTTATTATCATTTGTACATACGTACAGACTTTATATCATTTATAGTTGTACAGAGATCTAAGCTAACCGAAGTAAGTTTGTTGTATGTGTGCACATATTCAGTTATGTAGTTCACTTAATTAGGAAAAAAAATAATCAGGTCTTTAGTTAATGTTTTATAAACTGACTGGGAAATATGACTTCTGATAGGCTTTTATTTTTCCCCAGTTTACCAAATTCTGATTTCCCAGTTGTCTATGAATCCACCATCAGTGACTCCACTATTGCATTAAACTTAACTTAAACTTTGTTCAAACAAAAAGTGGCCATCACAAGCAGCAGTTTGGGGTGCTTTTGAAAGAGTTTCAACATAACATTTCTGAGGTACAGTGAATATAGCACTTTTTCATACATCCCATTTTAAAGAAAATACTTGTTTGCATACACTTATCTGAGTAGTTTGTCCTACTGCTTGTAGATTAGTACTTCACATTTAAGTGTAGGAAAAGATGACCCATATGATAATTTCAATTGGAGGAATTTTGTTGCCAAAGACTTTGGTTTTTGGGAGAAAAATGATAAACTGTAGACGACAGAATCCACACAGCAGGTGTTTATTAAATAAAGTAGTTAAAATTATTGTAAAGAAGTGAGAAAAAATCTGTCTGAGATGCAGAAATAGATGGGTCTTAAATATTTATTTGAAAAGAGAAACTAATTTTTCAATATTTTCACCATTTTCCAGATCAGTTCTGATGGTTTCAAGTGTTACAGGAGAAAGTTATAAAACTCTTAAAAACAGTCCGTTCTGGACAGTATGTCCTCAGATAATCCAGGTCCACAGCTAATTGATGCTGCAGGACAGTTTACAGTCTGTTTGATGGTTCACAGTTCAGGGAGGCTGAGATCGATCTACAACCCTGTTGCTGAAGCTCAGTGTTTACACCGACTGTAAACTCTGACCAGTTTCTCTGCTCAGTTAAAAACAGGCAGAACATTTCAAACTGTGTCAAAGTTGCTGCTGTAATATCAGGAGGTATTGTTGGTCTGGAAGTGGTGCAGCAGTTACTGTACTTTTGATTAATTACAGGTAAAACAAACTGATCAAAAATACACTGAAGTGCCCTAAGTTTATCTTAGTTTTCTCCTCGTTGCCCATCATTCGGTGAGCAGTACTCACTCAGCCTGTACTCAGTCAGTACTCACTGAAGCTTTCTGATAAACCCTCAGAGGTTACATTCCGCCATGGGCCTCAAATTGTCAGATGGCAACACTTAATTTTCTATCAAACATCCCGCCATTCTGACACTTTTATTTTTTAAAAACATCCTGCCATTCCGACAATTCCTTTATTACCCTATTAAAGCCTTTTAAAAAAACTTTTTAGAGGAACTCCACAACCTCTCAAACCAACTATAATAAATCATTATCAAAAAAATCCCCTGAAATTTCAAATATCAAAATACAGGTATTAATGTAAATCGGGCGAGTCTGAAACATGTTAGATTAAGCAGAAATACAGTGTCAGTGACCTGTCACAGCAGCCAGCTGGAGCGGAGCTCTCCATAGAGCCCATGCGTCATTTGCACGCTGGCATCATTAGAATTACAGACATCAATGACAGCTCATCTGTGTCGGACGTCCCGGTGCTGCAAATAAAACCAATTTCATATATTAGACTACCCAAAACGTATTATTATTAGTTTTTTATTAGTTTTAAATCAACAAGTGAACAGTGTTTGTCTATGTTTGTTGCTCCTTTTTGTTTAATAAACTATTTGAATACCATTAATTTGCTTTTGGAGTGCGTTTTGAGAAAGACCCATGACATTATCAGGATCTGACTGTATCCAACACACTTACATGACAGCTGTTACACGCACAAACCAGATTTATTGTGAATAGTAGCAACACAGCCCATATGGATGGACCCTGAGTGCCATCATCTTTTATTTTTATTTTTAAAATCCGAAATAAGCCCACATTCATCTGATCCTCCCCTCTGACTGTTAGATTTGACCCTTAAATCATCATTCAGTATCCATTTAATGTCATTCAAACGTCACAAACTTTGAAGAATAACAGGTGGGAGGAAGAAGGAAGGAATGACAGAGAGCGAGGGGGAGAGGCTTTAATCACGCTTTTAAAGACTGTATCACTTCTGTACACATGTCTTAAAACATGTAAAATGCATGAAGAGAAAGAAGGGACTGTTATCTGTTGAGTAACACACATTCCCTTATTTGGGAAAGCCTTGTCGGAATGGTGGGATGTTGGAATGGGTGTTGCCGCCCACCCACAGAAGCGTGTGTCTCACTTCCTTCCATTGTTTGGTGGCAACTGAGTTTTTAATATCTGACTACTTAAAATGAGAGGAAAACCATAGGTCGTTATATTTTCTGGTCTGAAATTTGTTAAGATTCCCCAAAAAGTATCAAACAAGGTTTACAAAATACTTTTTTTTTCATTAATCTCAAGGTCTAAAATGGTGTGATCCAAACTTCTGATATCCCACTTCTTACATACTTCTTAAGAACAAAAAATGGCACTGTAGACTGTGGACACAGTATATTGAGTGCTGTGGCACTTTGAGCCTGGTCTCGTGAAAAGGCAGTGTTATTGCACTCCAAGTCACTTGGTGTGTTATAACAATGCATCAATGCATTTTTGTACTTTAAGGTGTCAGTTTACGCTACATATTTTAAGGGAAAAAAAAAAAAAGAAAGAAATTATCCTAAACTACAAAGTCGAATTAATCAGTAAGATCTAGAGATGTTTGGCCGAAAATGGCCAAAAAAATGAATTTTCAGTTTTGGGCAAAAAAAATTATTTCGATACATCCGTAATAAAATCGGTTTGTTTTTTTCACCAACCCCTGTTGAACACGTTCGTTTTAGTCGTAACAACCAAGATGTGAGAAAGACCGCCTTAAAACAGCCTGGATTGGGTTTTATGACCTCCTTCCACCAAACAACTGATCGATCGGGGGACAACACCACATTCTTCCCAATTTAATTCGGACACTGAAAACTGTCTGCAACTTTGTTAATTAGCTCTGTTTGACCGTCACACAGACTTAAGTTGTGTGATTCATTTTTTTCTTACAAATTCAATTCCCAAAAAAAGCTCAAGTGGAAGGACCTGTGGCTTTAGGGGTCCCTTTGGGATCTGTGGCCCTGGGTTAGCCCAGTTTAGATTGAGCAGTAACTGTCCAAGTATTTTTGCCTCTTGGTTTGTGTGAGACGTATTTTTGCATCTTGATGAAAACAGACTTAATTTTCTCTGGAAAGCCCTGAGGGGAGATGTTGCTTTATAAATATCTGATTTTCTTGAGTTAATGCTGAATGCTGAAGGTGTGACGTCATGTCTGTTTAATGTTACTTAAAATGTCAGCTGTGTGTCGGAGGAGAACAAGATGAGGTCTAATGTGGACTTTTTCTGTTTCTAGCTCGTAGCTTCAATGTTCAGAAATCAGAGTTCATGATCAGAAAGGTAAGCTGTTTGTTTTTCAGGTGCCTGCTTCATCCAGCATTTAAGTTTCAGGGTTCAATTTGAGTTTTTACATTCAATGCTACTTTACATTTCCTTAAATGTCATATTTTAATCTTGCTGTATTAATTCACCACCTATAGTCGCTTTTTACTTTGATTTTACTTAAAAAGCACACAAAGAGGTTATATAATTTAGACAACGTTAAAGATTAAGCAGGAGTTTCTCAACCTCTTTGACTTTTGGCTTCTCATAGAGAGTCTGCAAATAGTCAAAGCTGCTTTTAGTGTTCAGATAATCCAGTTTTCCCCCGAAAAACGAAAAGATTAACATCCAAAAAAATTAAACCTCTGCCTGTAATCGTCACAGAGCATTTTCCGGGTGAATATTTGGAAGGGATGGAGCCTAACATTTGATAACAACTGATCTAAACTATCACCAGTTCATAAATAAGTTTAAAATATAAGTAATTGCTAATAATAATACAAATAATAAGTATTTTTAATAGTTTATTTTTCTAGCAGTGATGATACAAACGGGTCCAAAAGAGAGATGAAATTTGATCAAATGGCTGTAAATATAGTCACTTTTACTGCAGTGTTATTATTTTCCTGATTCATATTTTTAATCATTAAAGTTTTTAAAAGAAATTGAGATGTTTTGTTTCATCCGGTCAGACAAAGAAAAGCACCAAAGGCTGACGATGCTTGTTGAAAACTGTTTTAATAAGTGTTTGCTGATTAATGTGTTGTTAGTGGAAAGTAAATCTGATATTTGTGAATATGTTTGAAACTTTATTCAACTGAAATGAAAAGCTCAGTGTCTTCACTGACAACAGAATGGCATCTTTTTACCACTGTGTTCAATCGTTTTCCTTTAAATGACTTTAGAAAGCAATTGTTGCAGTTTTTCAGCAGAATTTGCTTCCGTTCTTTCTGAAAACAAGATTTCAGCTGCTCAACAGTGGTTTCTGTCATTAGCCTTTCCACACTGAGATTTCCCCAGACTCCCTGAATCGTTTCACAATATTCTGCTCAGTAGATGCTGAAAGACCAAAGTTCTTTACAATCTTACACCGATTGATGATTATCTGATGGAGTTTGACACAAAGTGGTGAGGCTTGACCCATCCTTATTTGAAAGACTAAATCTTTGGTGGATGCTCCTTTTATACCCAATCCTGACACCCTCACTAGGACAGTGTTTTGTCCTTTTAGCCTCTATAACAAGTTTATTTTAGTGTTTTTCATCAAGTTAAACCCTGAAAATCGTTTCCTTTGGTCTTTTTCCAAATAAATGTTCAAAAAAATTAACAAACTACAAGTTTAATTTTTTGTTTAATTTTGAAACCTCCCAAACTTTTCTGAAATAAGTTTTTAATTGATTGTGTCCACTTAATGCAGCTTTTTACTACAGTAATTTTCATTTTTCTAACAGGAAAACTTTCCTCTTTCTGTCTCGGCAGCATGTGGAGTTCAGGAAACAGATGAAGGTGGATACCATCATTTCTGACTGGAAACCTCCTGAGGTAACTTTTGTTGCATTTTAACCTCTTTTCTTGTCCCTTCAGAGGAAACTCTGAGCTGTGATGTCAAATGTTTGATTCTTTATCAACACAAACTTGTTGCCACAGAAAACACATCTATATGCTTTCCTTCTTCTTCACATGTCCATTAGGTGATTGAGAAGTACTTTTCTGGGGGGATGTGCGGCTATGACCGCGATGGGAGTCCGATCTGGTATGACGTGATTGGTCCTCTGGATCCTAAAGGTTTGCTGATGTCGGCGACCAAACAGGACTTTGTGAAGACGAAGATCAGACACACGGAAATGGTGCGGCAGGAATGTCGGAGGCAGTCAGAGAAGGTCAATAAAGAGGAATCCTCGGACATGTCCAACCATCCTTTGTATCCCGCAGCATTTGATCTTGTTTCCCTTACTTTCTCTCTCCCCCCTTTTCTTTCCTCGTCTCTTCTCTCTTGCCTCTACCTTAATTTATTTTTCTTTTGTTTCCTCAGTTCCTCTTGTTTTAACATCTATTTTCCTCTCATTTCTTATTATTTTGATTAATCTCTTATTTCTTCTTCTCATGTCCTCCCCCCATCCCTTCTTTTTTTTTTGCTGTTTTATTGCTATGAATTTTCCACTCATTCACTTTATAGCTGTATATCCAGAGCCCTCTATAATGTTTGGGACATCTTTCTCTGAGTCACCCCCCCTCCTCCTCAGTGTTAAACTTTAAATCAAACATTTCAGACTTTAATTTAAAGTAATTTTCATCCATCTCAGTTTCACCATGTAGAAATCCCCCCCCCCCCCCCCAGGTGTATTTCAGACTCAGAATTTTGTATTGTCATTGTACAGTAGCACAACAAAATTAAAAGCTTAGCCTTTAAAGTGCAGATCACTTAACAAACAGACATTAAACTATAAACAATCAACAATCGGTGCCATCATTCAGCATTCAACTGTTATTGCCTGAGCTGAGTATGTAAAGTGTGAATACATAACAAGATAAATTCATATATCTATTGGGACTTAGTGCATGTTTATGTTCAGCAGGCAATGGCTTTGGAATAAAAGCTGTTTTTTAGTCTGTCCTGGTCTCGATGCACCTGTAGCGCCTCCCAGAGGGCTGTAGGTTGAATAGATGATGGCCTGGGTGCAGACTGCCCTGAGATATGTTTCTAACTCTGTTGTATTTTACAACATTGTTCAAATAATTATTTTTTGTTGAAGAGAATGCAGAATAGAAATAATTCAGTGTGTTTCTTCACATCACATTGCAGTAGATTCTCTATAGTGAACCTACAGTTGATCAATTTTCATACTGTCCTATATCAATGTCAAGGTAACTTTATTAATACCCGAAGCTGGATTTCACAGGGCATCTCAACATACATACAAACTTCAGTGACAGCAGACAGTTAAAACACCACAAAAACAGACATGGGCAGGTGCTCGCAAGGCCCTCAAAGACTTGAGACTTGACTTGGACTCTTGACCAGAGACTTGAGACTTGACTTGAGCTTGCCCCTCAAAGACTTGAGACTTGACTTGAGCTTGCCCCTCAAAGACTTGAGACTTGACTTGGACTCTAGCTCAAAGACTTGAGACTTGACTTGGACTCTAGCTCAAAGACTTGAGACTTGACTTGAGCTTGCCCCTCAAAGACTTGAGACTTGACTTGGACTCTTGACCAGAGACTTGACTTGAGCTTGCCCCTCAAAGACTTGAGACTTGACTTGGACTCTTGACCAGAGACTTGACTTGAGCTTGCCCCTCAAAGACTTGAGACTTGACTTGGACTCTAGCTCAAAGACTTGAGACTTGACTTGGACTCTAGCTCAAAGACTTGAGACTTGACTTCAACTTGTAAAAAAGGACTTGTGAACACCTCTGCCTCTCGTCATCTCCTATTATGTTTCCTCCACTCTTTGTCTCAGTTGGGGAAGAACATTGAGTCCATCACTCTGATCTATGACTGTGAAGGACTTGGACTGAAGCACATTTGGAAACCTGCTATTGAGGCTTATGGAGAGGTTTGTCCCGCACTCACACATCCATCACATCAGACGATGACGCCAACAAACGTCATTTTAGACGTCTCCCTGTCACATAGATCCTCACCATGTTCGAAGACAACTATCCTGAGGGGCTGAAGAGGGTGTTCCTCATCAAAGGTACCTCAGCAGAACTGTAAATTACGTGTCTGTTGGTTGTCAAAGTCATGCTCATTATATCAGGATGGTGATTTTCTGTATTTTGCTGCAGCTCCCAAAATGTTTCCGATGGCCTATAACCTCATCAAACACTTTCTGTGTGAGGAAACACGATGCAAGATCATCATTTTAGGAAGTGAGATGACTTTTCTCTTTATTCTATATCAGCTTACTGACATATAAATATATATATATATAAACAGTTTTAATACTCTGACATTTAATGCTCATATTTGTGCTATATTCAGCATCTCTGTTGCAAATCAGTTTTAAAGATTAAATGATGACGGGAACGTCTTGGTGGGTATTTTGAGATCTGAATGTATTACAATAAACGTGGCTCAAAGAAGTAGTTAAAAATGAAGTGTAGATTCAAGAAAATGTACTTCAGTTGTAAAAAAAAATTATGTTTAATGTTTAAATGATCAGCACGGCTAACTATGATATTTTATATTAAATAGATTACTTGTATATTACTGTTGGAGCTCCACACTTTTACGTGTTCAATAGATTTTCAAAAAATAGATCATGGACAAAACAAAACTATTTTTTAAAGTTACGTTTTTTTTTGTTTTTTTTTTATGTGGAAAGACATCGCCATAACAGCAATATAAAAGTTAGTTAAAACTTATTTTTATTTTCAATTTCTATTACACAAAAATTAATTAACATAAAATGCAGAAATGGTTATTTAAGTACAAACTGTTTTTAATTTAATAAGATTTCAATCAATAGTCCAATAAATGACTTTTAGATATATACAATAATAAATTAATAATATTGATATTGATAACCATGAAATGTTCATAAATAAATGCAATAAAACAAGAAAACATACAATAAATGAATGATAAAAGGTTACAGAATAAACAATCATCTATCCATCTAATGATAAAAACAATCACAAAAATTAAATTTTAATTTTCATTGTTCAGAATCATAAGCAAAAGTACACAGAGAACAGTAAAAAAAACTGTTCAATAGAAAGTTTGAATCTAGGTACCAAACTGATCAAAATCCAAAGATGGGAATTGTTTTATGATTGTTTTATACCTGATTTAAGTTCTCTTGTTCAGCTCAGTGTTAAAGTCTTGTTCCACTATTAGGTATGATTATGTTATTTACCACCTTAGTGGTCAAAATCCCCAGAAGCTGTCCAAGAAAAGCTTCTGATGCTTCAGATCATAGAGAAACAGAAGACCTTCGGTTGATTTTAAATAATTAGATAAATGAATAAAAACTAATTATAATAGAATATTTATATATAGAATTTTTGGAAAAATAGAAAATGACAAATCACTTCGACATTTGAATCCAATTAATTTTTATTTATAAAGTGCCCAATCACAACAACTGTCATCTCAAGGCACTTCAAAGACACAGTCCAATTCAAACCAATTAAATCCAATATATTGTAAAACAATCATAATCCAATGGTCATTGGAAAATGACAAATTGAAATCCAAACAGTTAAAGTTAAATTCTTTTCAATTTTATCTGTAAAGCGCCAAATCACAACAACTGTCGTCTCAAGGCACTTCAAAGATACAGTCCAATTCAAGCCAATTACAGCCCAATTCATAATTCAATTGGCAATTAATTTTCTGTTTAATCAGTTTTGAGATGAAATACAAATATTACTTTTGTATTTTATAATTTTAGTTTATTTTATAATCCGTTTCCAGGTGAATGTTCACCTGTAATCTAAATAAAGTTACTCACTAAATGATGAAGAAGAAGTTTCATGAAAAGAAAACCTGGTCGCGCACCTGTTTAAATTTCCTTTACATGATAAATTACGTTGTTATGGTTGCAGATAACTGGCAGGAAGTGCTTCGTAAACACATCGATCCGGACCAGCTTCCCATGGTGTACGGAGGCACACTGACTGATCCAGATGGAGACCCTTGCTGCAGAACCAAGGTTAGAACAGAGAGCCTGAGCAATGCGCTGCTTATCTTAAAGATGACCGCTGAAACCATGCGTTATGTTTGTGGTGTTTACAGATAAACTACGGCGGTACAGTTCCAAAGTCGTACTACGTACAGAACTCTGGGAAGGTTCAGTATGACAACAGCGTGACCATCAGTCGTGGCTCGAGCTTCCAGCTGGAGTACGACATCACTGCAGCCAGCAGCCTCCTGAGGTACAACACTGTGTTAACAGCGTCTGAAACCCAAACTGTTATGTTCTGTGAGCTTTTTATCAGAAGTTAGTCTCAGAGCTCTTACTTCATTCTGCTTCCAAACATACAGTCATGTCACTAAATGCAGCAAAGGGATGATTGTGTCAAAAGCAATATAAAATATAATTTAATAATTATAGCTCAGATCTCTGTTTAGTCTGTGCAGAACCTTTCAGACAGGTTTGTACTGTTCTGAGAGGAATAATTACAATAAGACCATCAGAAAGAGATTATTTTGTCTATCATGATTACCATTAATGAAATGATAATGATAAAATCCAGACTTGTTTAATGTATTTACTTAATATGTAAGATTACGTGTTGTTCAATTAAAAAACGAGAAAACACAAACCAAAAATTATAATTCTTCTCTCATGACACAATTTTCTCAGTAAAAAAAGAGAAACTGCTTATTATTTGATTTACATAAATAACTAATATTAAAGAAAAGTTAATAAAAGTAGACTAGTAGTGATGATTATCACTACAATAAGAAACATGTTTGATTAAATTAAGAAGTTTATCAAATAAATAAAATACATAAAAATAGAGAAATTGTGAGAGAATGGAATATTCAAAAAAACAAAAAGCATCCCTCTGCTTCCTAACATGATAAAAATCTGTCAGTCACTATGATAAATTATGAGAAATGAGAAATTATGGTGTTTATTATCGTAAAAGAAACATGAATAAATATTACATGGAAATACATTTAAATTGAGATTGATTAAAATTATTTGTTGTTTCCTTTGAGCTGTCTGTTTGTCACATCTTCTCGTCTGTACTATGGTTTTATTTTAATGTTTCTCAAATTTAATCAGAACCAATAATCCACGGTTAAAAACGTGTCCCGTTTTGTATAAACTGTACTCTTAAATATTACAAACTGACCCTTGTGCTCTCTGTATTAGTTACATTTCAGTCATTTGAACCTGATTGAGTAAAATGGACCTGATAAATAAATGAATCGAATGACCCTCTCAGGTGGCAGTTTGCCAGCGACGGAGCAGATATTGGGTTCGGAGTCTACAAGTGCACCAAGGAGGGCAGTGGCCAGAAGGTAGCTGAAATGCTGCAGATTCTTCCCAGCGAACGCTACAACGCTCACCTGGTCCCTGAAGACAGCTGTGTCACCTGCTCCGAGCCCGGAGTCTGTGAGTGAACCACACAAGCCTACGATGATTTGTAATCCCACGAATTCTGTAACAAATCCGGTGATCACTTACTTATGTTTGATCAGTTTGCTTTTGTTATACTATAAGAAAGATTTGAATCCACTTTGAAATGAGATACACTTGTTAGATCAGGAATATACCTGACCTTTTCTACAAGCTTGTCTTCGTAATTTCTCAGCATTATTCCCATTGCAGACCCGATGACACCACATCCAGTAAAATTTGGTAATCTGTCTATTGCTCACACAATATTATTTTTAATAGCTGAACATTCTGGCTTTGTCAAAGGTAGCTTATATGTTCTGGCGTGTGTTAAGCTGAGCAAAGTTTTTCTGGCTGCTTTCTGCACTGGCCTGTAAAAAAACTGCAACCACTGATTTATTGTCATTATACCATACCATATAAATGTTATGTGGTAATAGAAATATGTGAATTTCTTTAAAAGTAGCTATAAATTATTATATTTTTTAAAAAAAGCAGCTACTACACTCTGGCTAGTTACAGCTAGCTACTGAGGTAACATTAGCTATAACTTTTAAACAGAATTTAATTCTCCAGTTATGTTAATAATTCATTTAAATATTTTTTTATCACAATGATAATGAAACAGGCCGGTCGAGTCATAGTCATAATGAAAGCATAACAGAAGCACAGATACAGCTAAAAGCTAACTAGCGTAGCAGCGTATCACGAACTGTTGCTTCTGCTGCCTTTTATTGCACTACACGATTATTTTCTATTAAACTATATTTAAATCGTATGCAATTAAATGGAACTAAATCATACTAGTTAAAGAGTGTCCAAGTCATAGAAGCAATATTTTTTACTTATAAATATGTTTTATTTGCTGATATGATTTCTTTATTGGAGGCCACAACACATAATGAATAAACAGATATTAAATCTTGAGACCTTTTTCCTTAAATTAAGGCTAAATAATTGATTTTTACATTTTTTCTGGCAAACATTAGCCTAATTAACAACTTAAAGTTTACCATACACACAAATCTCAATCAGCATTATCAGTATTATGATTAAACCATCAGCAAGAAAGGAAACTGAGTGCAAATACTGATCAAATTGATATTATTCTGTAATATAGACATGGTGTGCTGTCGTTAATTGTGTTCTTTTGTTTTGTGCAGATGTGTTGTGTTTCGACAACAGCTACAGTATCCTTCAGTCAAAGAAGGTGAGCTACAAAGTTGAGGTCATTCCCCCTCTGGATGGACAGGTGTCGAGTCCACACAGCTGAGGAGACGGCAGGCTGCAGTGAGGGCGTCCACACCTGAAGCGACTCATCACCGCTACCTATCATTCACATAGAATCCACAATGTTGCTGTGCCTTATAAACGGAAAAACCAAAAGTTAAAAGAGGAGAAAATTACACATATGGCGAGTCGCACAAACAGTGTTGTTAAAGGTAAAAAATGTCTGAAGCACAGGTTGAAGTTGTGCTTATAAATTTCACTTGATCTGTTTTCACAAAGTTTTTGTTCCAGGCTTTGAAGCAGCGCTTCTTCGTTAACAATCAGTTGTGCTTATTTGCAAAGTTGACTGACAGGTTTGATGATTCGTGATGATCTTTGAATCATCATGTTCTCTGAGCTGTGAGGAACACGAGATCTGATCCGTACATAAAATGTGTGACAGAACCGGTCAGTAAACACAGAAGCATCAGTCGTGTCAGCTTTATGACTTCAGTCATAATTTATCAAGGAGGACAAGGTATTCAGAGCCTTTACTGAAATAAAAGTACTAAAACAACCCTGTGAAAATACTCCTTCACAAGTTCAGCTATGACTTGTGTCCAATATTACATTTTTATCCTTACATTATGCATGTAATGATGTAATGAAGTAGCAACTCCAGATTATCATCAATAATTTACTGATTATTTTCTCAGTTTGAGTCAGAATCTTGAGTTCAAAGAGACTCCATCACTGTTTTTTTTTTTGTTAGAAAATGATTAATAAATAAAGATTTGGCGCTTACTTTGATAAATGTTGACCTAAGAAATGTTTTTAACCTAAAAAGGCTCAGTGGTTAGAGTGGATCATCCAATAACTGGAAGGTTGGCAGTTCGATTCCCACTCTCACCACTCAAAAAGATTGGTGAAACTGAGGTGTCTTTGAGCAAGGCACCGTACCCCCCATGTTCTCCAGGCGCTGTGAATGGCTGCCCACCGCTCCAGTGTATGGTATGTGTCTCTAGGAATGTCTGACCCTGTGCACCTGTGTCAATAGGTGCCAACCTGGTTAAAAGCGGAGGACAAATTTTGCGTGTATGATATGTATGAATTGTTTGCCCAAAATTCACCAGAAATCTCACTTTTGTGCAAATGTGTTAATTTGTTCTGAGTAAATATTTGAAACATTGAAGTTGATCAACACCAGGAGGAAAAATTATCCTGTGAGAGTGAAGCTAAACAAGAAACTTAAATCAGATATACCAAACTGAAGCTCACAGTGAAATAATCTCCGTGTTGCTGAGTAAAAGTGGGAAACTATGTAGGATAAAGATAAGATTTCCCTCTGAGACATGAAGTTTATGTAATAAGTTCTTGTTTCTGAGTTAAAACAGAAGGCAGGAAAATAAGGTTACCTACAGGTTTTCTTTAAATACAGATCATCGTAGTAATATGTATAAACTTATGCTGCTACAAAGCTTCATAAATGAAATTTATTCATCGTTTTGGCTTCTCGGAGATCCTTTTGCCGAATGTTTTAAACGTTTTGCTGAATTATACAAACAGTATTATCAAACTACCATAAATATGACAATGATAGTTGATACCAAAGTCACGTTTTATTTACGAACTCAGGGCAACAATGACATAAAACTGTTTGGAAAGGATTTAGTTTCAAACCGGATCTTTTTAACTTTGATTCGGCATTGCACAAGTACTTTCTTGCCATGTTTTGTTTGTTCGTCTGTACTCTGAGAAGTCTTTACATCACCTCTGTCGTCACATTTAATCTCTATACTTTTGTCTCTTAAGTTGACATTTTTTAGTCACCCAACTGAAGTTTTCGTGATAAATTTGTGTTTTAAGGTTTCCAAACAACCAAAGGTGTCGTAGTTTTCCCATGTTTAAGGTCACTTTAACGGATAAATGTAAGCCTATAGGTTCACATGTAGCTTAAATATATCTTTATTGCATTTAATGCAGTTTAAGATTTTTCCTCTTCCTGTTTAACAGAAAACTAAGTAAATGTTTGATCTGAACAGATGTGAAGAAGTTCATTTTCATAAGGAAAAATCTTACTGACACAAATGTCTCTTAAAGTGACCTTAAACACGGAATAACAACAGAAGGAACAGGAGGGACACATCAGAGTGGCAGAAGTGGTAAAAGTTAGTTTTTCATGTCACCTTTTATCTTGAGTCTGTTGAACTTTGTATTGAAATTAAAAGTAAAGTAAGAGATATTTTTTGTTAATTTTGTAAACAAAGTCATGATTTATTCTTAAATTATGGAAACTTCTCAGTTATATGTAGTTTGATTAGTAGTTTTTGGAATAAAAGCAGAAAATTTGTGTCTGTTTGTGCAAAACTATCATTTGGTGAGATTTATTTTGTGATATTTTGGTTACAAATACTGTAATCGGGTTGTTTCTGATGGCTGATCAAACACAAGTTTAAAACTCAGAGATACTCTGTGCAGGAAACTGGACAGCTCTAAATTTTGAGGCTGTAATTACTGAATAATGTTACAGATTAAAGGTCACTTCAGTGCCTCAAAAAGGAACTGGGTTGGACACAAAATGTATTAAATGAGGATGAAATCACGATGAAATAACCATAGATGATGACAAAAAGGCATAAAGTGATGATCAGATGCCGGTAAAGGACCTCACAGAAACAAATAACCACCAGAGCTGATAAATTATGTCAATATCTGATAAAACTGTGTTGTGGCCACCAGGTGGCGCATTAACACAACTTTATGTAACAGTTGATCAGTGAATATTAGCAACTAATAATAAATACAAGGTGGCTAATGAGCATTAAATGGTTCTGTGATCACATCCTTCTATACCAGCTTAATCCTGGTCAGGTTGCAGGGGGGCTGGAGCCTATCCCAGCGGTCCTGTGCTCACATGAAGGGGGAAATAAAGATTTTATGGCAGAAAAGTGATGCAAAAACATTTATAATTCAAATTTAAACTCAGTATTAAGAAAGTAAAACATATGAATATGTGCAGAATGTTCATCCGTGACATATCCAAAGGTTTCTCTGTTCAATGTGCAGGTTGTTTGTTCTATTAAATCCTCTCATCTGAGATGCTCATATTTGAAAGTATTTATCATTTTTCATGATTTCATGATTTCTGTTTCTACTAAGATCAGAATAAGGGCTGCAGCTTGATTCATTATTAATTTATCTTCAGATTATATTTGTTTCTAATTCATTTAGTAAAAAAAAAACAGAATTATTGAGTTTACTTCAAATTTGACAAAGAAAATTACAAAATTCTCCCATCAGTGAGCCTGAAATCCGTAGAAAAACAGTTTTCTTCTCAATATATTTGTTGAAAAATTACTAAGATGCCGAATCAATTAATATAATGGCTGCTGATTTTTGTTAAAGCAAGTTTCTCATCTAAAGAATTAAAAAGGGGGCAAAAAAATCATGAAATTTAGGCTTTTGTTTGGCCAAAAGTCTTTTAAAAAAATTATGACAAATTATGACAAAAAAAAAAAAATATGACAAATGTGGAAATGATTGATTTTTTTTAACTTGTATTTTTAGCTGTGACTAAACTGGTTAACATCGTATTATAATGGTTGCTGATTTTAGTCAAAACATTTAGTTTATTGGTCAGAAATAAGAATTGGGGCCAAATGTCTTTGAGGCTGAAATCTGGAAAATTGTTTTCTGGTCATTATTTTTGTTTAAAAAAAATTCCAAAATGGTCAGTTATTACAATCACTGCTGATTTTGTCGAGCTATTAGATTTTAAGGCAGAAAAGATACGATAAAATGTGTCGAAATGTGGTTTTATGTTATAAATATAGTTACTGTGAACAGCTAAATCCCTGCTGCAGAGTGTCTGTCTCTGGGTAAAAATATCCCAGCATCCAGCACCGGGCTCGTTGCCAGCGGGATGAGCAGATGCCATGTGCCGTTACATAACAGCAGCTGGCTGCGGATACAATTGGAGGAGAAACCGCTGGCCGCCGCAGCAGCGGTAGCGGAGTCTGTCCTGCTGAGTGCCGCAGAGAGGGGGGAGTAAGGGTGTGAGTGCACGTGTCGGGGGGTGTTTATGTGCGGAAATATCCCATCAAAGCGAAGCACCACGCGCCGTGTGTGACCTGGCGCGCAGGCATAGTGTGTGCGTTTATTAGCCCTACCTGCCGCTGTCCGGTAGGCGGTGTTAACGGGGGTGTGTGTGATGGAGGGCCAAGGGGGCGGAGCTGCTAGGACATGAGTAAATGACGTCAGCCCCCAGGTCGCCGAGCAGAGAAACAAACATGGCGACAGAATGGAGCGGGCAGCAGGGTTACGTTCTCACAGTTATTATCTGCCTGTGGAGCGCAGTCGGCGGCCGGACGGAGACGGCGGCTGCCGCTGCAGCGGCGGCGGGGTCCGGGGTGAGCGGCGCCCGGAGCAGCGGTGGCAGCCAGGTGCTCGGCATGCGGCTGGAGAGGAGCGACAAGCCGTCCAGCACCAATGACGACGGTGTCATCCAGGTGACTGAGGAGAGCACGGTGCAGCTCCGGTTTTACGGGGTGCAGCTCCACTCGGGCGCCTGGGCACAGGTCCGCTTCACGGACAGCGGCGGGGACGAGGAGCAGGAGGAGGAGGAGGAGGATGCGGTGGCGGCGGCCAGGGGCGGCAGCGGCATGATGGACACGCCGGACAGGACTTGTGTTGATTTCACGAAGGACATCATTGTCGGGAGCTTCATGAACGTGAGCAGCCGGGGCTCGTCGGGGGTGCTCAGCGTGCACATTAAGCCGCTGCGCAAGAGCGAGCCGCAGAAGGAGTACGCGCTATGCACGCTGAGCGGGGACGGCTCCAGGTGGGTGCAGCTGGGGGACAGTGACGGTAGGCTGCTGGTGGTGGAGGAGAAGAAGTCCCTGCTGCCTTTATGGCTGCAGGTGATCCTGATCTCGTGCCTGTTGGTGCTGTCCGGGATGTTCAGCGGCCTGAACCTCGGCCTCATGGCCCTGGACCCCATGGAGCTGCGCATTGTGGAGAGCTGCGGCACAGACAAGGAGAAGAAGTACGCCCGGAAGATCGAACCCATCCGCAGCAAAGGCAACTACCTGCTGTGTTCCCTGCTGCTGGGGAACGTGCTGGTGAACACCACCCTCACCATCCTCCTGGACGACCTGATCGGGTCCGGGCTGGGCGCGGTGGTGGCCTCCACCATCGGCATCGTCATCTTCGGGGAGATCGTCCCCCAGGCGCTGTGCTCCCGCCACGGACTGGCCGTGGGGGCTAACACCATCATGCTCACCAAGTTCTTCATGCTCCTCACCTTTCCGGTGTCCTTCCCGGTCAGCAAGCTGCTAGACTTCCTGCTTGGACAGGAGATCGGAACCGTGTACAACCGGGAGAAGCTGGTGGAGATGCTCCGAGTGACGGAGCCCTACAACGACCTGGACAAGGAGGAGCTGAACATGATCCAGGGCGCGCTGGAACTCCGCACCAAGACCGTGGAGGACGTCATGACCCCGCTGGCCAACTGCTTCATGATCCAAGCGGACGCGGTGCTGGACTTCAACACCATGTCGGAGATCATGGAGAGCGGGTACACGCGCATCCCCGTGTACGACGACGAGAGGTCCAACATAGTGGACATCCTGTACGTGAAGGACCTGGCGTTCGTGGACCCGGACGACTGCACCACCCTGAAGACCATCACCAAGTTCTACAACCACCCGGTGCACTTCGTGTTTCACGACACCAAGCTGGACGCCATGCTGGAGGAGTTCAAAAAAGGTGCGTGTACGTGTGCGTGTGTGCAGTTGTCACATCAGAGCATCCATCAAACGCGCATTCCCGTGCGCGTATTGAACGGTATTGATGAGTGGAACATGGCGGCCTACATTCAGCAGCACATTTTTATCACGAAACAGAGCCATAAAATATAGAATTTAATTTAAAAAACAGGCCATGCTTCTCATCTCTGAAAATGGCTGCTGATTTAGGTCCAAACATGTAGTTTATTGGTCAAAATAGTAAAAGTCTAAATAAAAACACAACAAATATTCAGTTTATTGTCAAAACATTGGTCAAATGTCTTAAATATACATATAGAACATACATATATATACATATAGAAAAGCAGGACATTCTTACATCAGGGAGGCTGAAATTTGTCTAAGCAAGAGCTCAAAATCTAAAATCATTCACCTTAGAAGAAGTCAGAAAAACCTGAAATTCTTAAGACTCAATTATCTGGAAATTGTTTAATGATCAATGAAATGATGCTACCATAAATGGGCCTAATAATCTGGTGGCAGGAACTAATCACTGAAATCAGCTGATGTTTGATGGGATGAAAATCTGCACGTTCAGGCGCAGGATTAGTGCAGGAAATCTCAGCGCTGATATCCACACCTCACTGACATATTTACACCATCGCAGCAGCTTTTTATCATCACCTGTTCAGTTTCGTCTCCTCCTGAAGTTGCTCAGATGTCGGCTGAACAACTGTCACCCACCGCTGAGTTTTTTATAGCACCAAAGCTCATCAATCTGAACCTCACAGATTCAATCAGCTGATATCTGAGCCTGAAAAGCACACTTCTGTTTAAAGGTGATTTATTCAGTAAAAATCCCTTCTTCCTGTTTTTGGGAGTAGATATTAGCGTGTAAAACTCCCCCAAAACACAACCCTGGTATTTCTTTTGCTCCCCTTTGTTTGAAAGTTCCTCATTTAACAAGCCGTTCAGATTTTCATTTAAAAAATAAATCACTCCTTAAGTTGGCTCCACCTCCTCTGCTAAGATGAAGACAGATGAAGACAACTTCTGGTGGAAATGTTCTGCTGTCAGCTGTACTGAGGAGCATGCATCTTCCATCCAGCAGCAGCCTCAGAGGATATAAGAGCCCAGTGGATAAATATATTTAAAGGGTAATGAACCACTTTTCATCTGTTTCAACAACTTGATCTTATCTGAGAAATAATTCCTTACGGTTTATTTATTGATTTATTTTTTCCTTTAGCAGTAGCTAACGCTAACAGCTTAGCTAATGAAGAGGACATACAGCAACTTCTTATTGCTGTTACTTTCTGAAAGAAGAACATTATTGTTCCCACATTACTTTGTTAACTGAAACTTTCTAGTTGAACGGTTACATTCTGTTACTCAGACAACCTGCAGCTGTGTGGATAAGGTGTGTTTTCAACACAACACCGGTCCTCTCCTCACTCTCACGTACAATTGTACAAAAAGTACAATTGTTAATAATAAGGTTAATATATACTAAAGGTTTAAATGCAGTAATTAACGGTACACATGCATTACTACGAGTTACGCTGTGTACATCTCCGGCTTGGTCCATTACTGTTGATGAGAAAGCATTGTTTACTAGCATCTGCTGCTAACTTACAGCTACACTGCTAAACTATTTCCCTCTGGGATCAATAGACTAACTATCTATATCTATCTATAGAGCTGGAGGGGTTTTGGGGTGACTAGAGGAATAGCTTCATTATTTCTGTTTACTGCATTAAATTACATTATGAATAATGTTATTGTAATTATTATTATAAATTATTAACGTACGTAAACAAACCGTAATGCGCCACAGCCGGCAAACGGGTATTCTGACCAAAGGCTGTCTCGTACATCTCTATAAGACCTAAAAAAAATCTATTAAATTGTTTTTTTTTTAAAAAGGGCAGATTATGTCACCTTTAACTTTCCACATGGCTGATAAATGCGTTTGTTGAGGGAGGTGTTTAACCTGCTGCAGGTCGGTTTCCTCCAGTCTCCCTGCCAGAGTGATGACGTCTGATGATGATGATGTTTGAGGCCTGAGTCATCACTTCAGAGCTGACGGGCCTAAATCTGCTTGGTCATGACTCTGACCACCCAAAGCGTTGATTTTAGGGTTTAAAATGACTCCTCCAAGGTCAGAAATGCCTCAACAGAGAAGACAGATGTGAAGAAATGAGTTAAAATTCTAACTTGAGTCACTCATTGATAGTTGCAGACCTCAGACTGCAGGTTCTTTTAGGATTTTGCAGCCTGAGGAGGTGACTTCTGAATCATTTACATCTTTTTTTCTTGTACTTTCTTGGTCCATTTGAATGATCTGTTTTGCTGTGACAGCCATGATCAGAGTCTGAGTTTGAATTCTCCAAAAACAAAGAAAAGGAGCTGCAATGCTTCGTTTAAGATCTCCTTTAGCAAAGGATACACTGAACCAGTGGCGGCTGGTGGAGTTTTCTCCAGGGGGCTACAACTCCAAAATAGACATATACCAAAAAGCAAGCACACAGGTATCACACCAGTCTATTTACATGAATGAAAACAACAAAAGCAACATTATAATATCATGTAGTGTTCTACTTTTTATACAGAAATTTTACCCTTCTATCCTTGAGAGAAGCAAATTTCTCATTGGCTGTTTTGGTTGAAGTCAGGGATGGTTTTGACAAGATTCTTCTTCCTGTGACATCGTGTTCCTGAGGAAAGTCTTGAATCTCATGTTGAGAAGCACCTCTCAGATTCAGCTGTGGTCATAGAAGTTGTGATGAGGATCTTCAGGAGAGCCACAGTCTCTGAAAAGGTGTCCTGAAGATTGTTCCCCATGAAGAGCTGGTACAGAGCCACAGCACCACTCCAGGTCTTGAACTCATCATTGCTGTAGATGAGAGCCCGTTCAGTTTTCAGCTTGTTCTTGTTCAGTAGTGGGTAAGCCTCCATGGAGGTGTTCAGTGCTGCTTCAGGGAACTGGTTGTGTTACTGCTGAAACCTGTCTGCCTGCAGCAGTGTAGCTCTGAAGGCAAATCTGTGTTTTGCATGGTCCAAGATAGTGTCACAAACCTAAAAAATGAATGCACCAGTTATTAGTCAGCTTTCTAATTATTTAATATATAAAAAGTATTTATTTTATGAGTAGATGTGTTCATTTAAGAGCAACAATGCACATTAACATAGCACCTATATAAAAGTAGACTATTATATTATGTAGGGCCTATTCTAAGGTGTGTTCCCCTCTCTTTCACGATATAGCACTACTATGATTAAAAACCATGTAAAAGACCTACACCACCCATTTAGCTTCTATGTCACCTCTGTGGCTACCCTCTGAAGGTCACCAAGGCCCAGTGTGCGACTTTTCTTGGCCAGCTGAGATACACTGGCACTGTGATCTCTACAGAGAGTAGAGAGGGAATCTCTGAACAAAACCAGAAGAGAAAAGTTCATCTTAGTCGCCAGGTAAAATAGCATAATAGAGATTAACAAAATATCAGTAATATTAAACAGCACACACAACATCCACTTTAATTTACCTGATCTTTTGTACATTTTGCATTTCTGTTCGATCGTCTCCCATGGCTCGACCTGTCAATCAGTCACACTTTATGACAGACGGCTGTGGCATCGGCCCCAACGTCAGCCCCAATGTGGGAGGGTGGTGGTATGCCAATCAAGCTGCATTCAGCTCTGGGAGCCCCAGCATGGTCCTATCTCTTGTATTACTGTGCATGTACAACGAGTCTATGGGCATAGATTTTTGTGCCCCAGGGCGGAATTACGTCACCAATCAGACAACGTCGATGAGCGTAACAAGTTTACTCATCATTAACTGTAATATATTTATCTTGCACGTCTAAAAAAATATTTTGAATATTTTAATTTTATTATTTTATTTTTATTACATTTCTTTATGTCTTATTCAAGGCATTGTGGTGAGTGGTGGGGTGACACTCTAGCCTCCTCTATTAGGCAGCTGCCACTCCACTGAACCATAGTTTGTGAGAGAAAAGCAATAATTCTGTCCCACAATTCTTTGCAATCCCAACTTTCAAAGCAACACTCGATTATTTTCATCCAGTCGTACTTACTGTGATTCATGTCCATAAATATAAGGACAGAGTATGTCTGAGCAGCCTGTGACGACACTATGTAACTTTTTTTTTTACAATTTTCTTTCGTTTTTTAGTTGCAAGCTTTTATAAGAAATTAATATTCTATATTATCTCTTATTTACAACATAATTTTCATGGAAAGATGTGATGAGATAGCAATAGATTAAGTATCTAAAACAGTTATGTTGAATATTGATTGAACATTTTCAGTCCTGAAGAAGTTTTTCCTGCTGTCTTTCCTTAACCTTGGAAAAGATGATAGGAGGTCATTTTCTTTGACTATTCGATGAACCCTAGAGCCCTGCTCTACTGAAATCTGTCAGAAGGTTTCGTTTGGGGAAATGTGAGGGGAGAGCTTTTAGCTTACAGCTCTTGATTTCAATAGCTGTGTGTTTTGGATGGTTTATGGTCTTGTAGAACAGGGCTAAGTATCATTATCGATCTTTATTTCAGACACAAAGGTCCATATAAACAAAAAAATACACACAGAAAATATCGTATTCCATAAAAGTTCATTCAAGCTCTTGTTCTAGTGCATCCAGAAGAGAGAAAACGACCTAGTGTTACTAGTGTATAAATTATTTTATAGAATCTTTACAGTGTTTTTAAAAGTTTTTGGGCTTCTTAACGTTCTCCAGTACAACCCAAAGTCCTCAAAAAAAAGAAGATATTTTCTCCCACAGAGGAAACTTTTTAGTCCATCTTACATTGTTTGTGAAGACATGTCTGTCTTTCATATATACAAAACAAAACCTTGGTTTACACAAGCAGCTTTATCAGGCCTAAAAAGGTGGAAGCGCAGTCCAGAGCAGTCGGGCCAGAAAATGAACTGATTTGAGCGTCAGAGTGTTAAAGTTAAAAACTAAAACAAAGCTAAGATCCTCCATCTGTGGAGAGGCTTTAAAATAAACAGGAAACACCTCCCCCCACTCTACATGAAACCATCAACAGGCTGAAGATCTGAATGAGTTTAAATGCAGGTTTAACAGCCAACCATTCAGACCCCTCACCCACTGTGACTCTGAGTTCAAAGGTCACCAACCCTCCCCTCTTTACCCCCTGCTGTTACTTAAGATCTGTGAAGAGGAAATGAGGCACAGAAGATCAGAAAAACACCTCAGATGGTGCCATTCTCCTGTCTGAAAGCCTATGCTTGGATTAAAATACAGTAGCTGTTAACGATGCATGTTTATCATGGCTGACTCTCGTATCCTGCGTTTGTTTGGTGCATCCTCAATTAATGTTATGCGTATGCAAGCTCCATAACGTAGGTGACAACTAGGGGGAGTGTAAACTAATGGCCCTTTTCCACTAGTACCTACTCAGCTCAACTCCACTCGGTTTTAAGGGTTTTCCATTAAGTACTTGGTACCAGGTACATTTTTAGCACCTACTCTGCCGGGTTTCCATGCAAATGTGATGTCAACAAACTGCAGGCCACTGATTGGCCAGGGAGCTACGTCACTGAATGAGTCATGAGTCTGTTAGCCCGATTCTTTCATTGGAAGCCCAAGAAAAAGCTGGAGAAATCTTTAATCAAACAAAGTATTTATTAGTGATCACATGTACAGTATATTGCATCGCTGGACTCGGAGTGATGAGCTCTCGCAGGAAATCCGTCAGGCCAAGCTCCGATATCCGGAAGCAATTCATATTTATATTCGACTTTATCTCACAGAGGTTGCGCTCACACTTGACAGAGTATAATTGGCCAGTTTTTAGTGGCATGAGCAGGCCAACCACTGTCCTCGTCGTGTTCTTTGAATGTGATAAACAATGTGTGTGTGGGTGCTGTTTTAGGCGTGTATTTAATGTACCAGATCTATCTAACCCAATAGAGATGCTTTGTCTGACCCAGTTGTTTAGTCTCGCTATGTCATCCTAAAGTCTAGGACCATTCAAGGACATACATGTATGAGTAGAGTGGAAAAGTACCAGCTAGGAACAGTGGTTATTTAGTAATATATAGAATATGAATGCATAATGTCTAAGAATAAAGCCAATTATAACAAGTCCTTCACAAGAACCCCTCCATATTTAGAAAGCCGGCAAAAGTAACCGTGTGATTTTTTTTTTTAATAATTTCTGTGATCGTCAACGATGACCTTGAGTCAGACAAAAAGCCCTAGACGGAGTAGCAGGTATACCATTGCCTCGAGGTCCTCCATTGTTGTGTCATGTTTGTGTCTCATTAAAATGATGTCACAGGGTTTTGGGGCCTTGCTAAAATGACCTCACCCATTGAGATGATACTCAATTGTAAAGGAAAATGACCTAAACTGGGTAAAGTAGAGCCGAGTTGGTACAAGTAGAAAAGGACCATAGCCAAAAGATATAGTCCCTATATTTGTTGATAAATGCAAAAGACAAGGAACTTAAAAAATAATAACTTATTAAATCCCAATATTTAAAAAAAAAAATCGCAATTAGATTATTTTTCCATATCGTTAGACTCATCTGTTTGATCTTCATCAGACAAACTGGTCTCTTGTTTTAATTAATGTGTTTCATAATGATTTGTTTTGTTTTACTCACCCCGGCGTTGAAGAGAAATCCATTTCTCTGCTTTACATCTTCTCAACTCATACTCCCCCCCCCCCCCCCCCCCCCCCTACAGTTGAGAGATTTAACACCACTTTTGTAAAAACAACCCACTGTCTGAATCCTCCACATGCACAGATATACATGGATTTAATGTCATACTTTAGAGGCTGACAAAGACACCTTCAGAACCTGCCAACATGCCAAGAGACAGAGTAAGATAATGTTCCAAAACCTTCCAAGAACAATACTGCATATTTTAATGTACTCTGGGTTCTATCCAGGTACTCCAGCTTCTTCCCACCACCCAAAAAACATGCATGTTAGCTTAAATCATGTCTCAAAATTGACCCGAGTGTAAGTGTGCATGATTGTGTTTCTCGTTTGGCCATGTGATGGACTGTCGTCCTGTGCAAGGTGTACCCTGCATCTCACCCACTGACAGTGACACTGAGCTGGATTAAGCGGGTATAGAAAATGGATACTGAAGAGCAAACTTCCAAGTTTTTGGTTTGAAATTTCATAAAACTAACCATTGACCAACATTTTTACACGAGAAGAAATTATTTCCATGTTAGTCTGAAACAGAACTCAGGCCCCCACCACCATGTTTAACAGAGGAGCTGCTATGCTTTGGATCTTGAGCATTTCCTTTTGGTCTCACACTTTCTTCTTTCCATCACTCTGATACAGGTTCATCTTGGTCTGGTCTGTCCAGAACACCTTTTTCTAGAACTCTGCAGCTCCTTTAAGGACTTTATGGCATACTGTAATCTGTCCATCCTGTTTTTGTGGTTAACTAGAGGTTAGCATGTTGCAGTGTAGCCTCTGTATTTCTGTTCATGAAGTCTTCTGTGGATAGTAGCCTCCTGAAGACTAGTTCTGATCTATTGGACAGACCTTTGAGGATTTTACTTTACCACAGTGAGGATTCTTCTGTCTTCCTTGGTCTACCAGTCCTTTAGTGATTACAGAGCTCACCAGTGCATTTCTTCTTAATGATCTTCCAGACAGCTGATTTTAGTAATCCTATGGTTTGACCCATGTCTGGTGGTTTTATTCTTGTTTTTCAGCCTCATAACAGCTTATTTCTTCCCTGACAAATTCTCCACTGTGGAGAATAAAGGAATTCTTATTCTTATTTGACTTTCATTGGCACAGCTTCTCACCTCATGTTGAGCAACTACAAACTCCAAACTGTAGAAACAAGCTGAGGTATCTTATCCCTGCACTTTTGAAACAAACACCTGCGAGACACCTGTCCAAAACGTTCTGGAGGTAGATGTGCTTCGAAATGAGTCAGAACCACAGAGTTATACGGTTCACAAACTTCTCTAGGGATGCTTTAATGGACCCCTGACCTGATAGTGTTTCAGCCCTTGTTTATGACATCGCAGTGAAGAGGCCAAACGAAAACAGTGCTGCTGGTGTTTGATGTCCATGAGCTGTGACAGGTTTCCATCCTGTTGACCTGATTAGTCTCCTTTACTCACCTCATCAAAGTGTCAGGTTTTACAGGCAGCAGCACACAGGAGGACAGTTTGTAGAGCCGAGCCAAGAGTGGATTTATGTTTTTACCCCCCTCCTCCCAGCCCCCAGTCTCTCTGCTCTTTATCTCACTCTGGCAGCTCCTCCAACTCTTTTCTCTCCAAAGCTCTTAGGCTCGTCTGGGCTATATTAAGCCATCAGCCAGGATAAATCCACTGACAGATCGAACGGCAGCGTGACTGTTTGAAAGTAGAAATATAAGAAGTTATATATTTATCTAGCGGGAGCTGAATGAGTTTGAAGGCACACTTCTTCCCCTCCCTTGTTTCTGATGCTGCCCTATTTTTCTGGAGTCAGAAAGTGGCAGTGGCTTGTTGTAACCTTCAGGTGATTCTGTCCTCTTCAGGTAAATCCCACCTGGCCATTGTCCAGAAGGTGAACAACGAGGGGGAGGGAGATCCTTTCTACGAGGTGCTGGGATTGGTCACCTTGGAGGACGTCATTGAGGAGATCATTAAGTCAGAGATCCTGGATGAGTCCGACCTCTACAGTGAGTAATTTTGGTGAAAACGCACTCGCTCAAATCCTGTTTGACACATTAGATCCTCTCAGAAGTAGATTTCAGCTGACTGTTAACATCCTGTTTGATAAACAGATCAATTTCATTTAAAGTTTTATGTATTTGGACACACAAACAATTCATCTAGTGTTAACCAGATGTTAAAATGAAGTAAAAACAACGTCAAATGGGCAACAAGACATGACATATTACACTTGATTATTATTTATTGAACAAAAACTAAGTGAACCCCATGATCCAACAGCTTGTAGAAGCACCTATAGAAGCAATAAGTTGAAGTAATGGTTTTCTGTATGATGGTTATCAGTCTCTCACATGGTTGTGGAGGGATTCTGGTCCACTCCTCTTTCCAACGTTGCATCAGTTCATTGAGGTTTGCAGCATTGGTTTCTGCACAGCTCTCTTAAGGTCCCACCACAGCATTTCAGTCAGACTGAGGTCTGGACTTCAGTTGGTATGAGGTGTTTGTGTTGATATGCTGTGTTTGGTTTCCTCCGAACGTGCTGCTGTGCATTATGAGCAAACATCTCCACTTTGCTCTGGTCTGTCCAAAGGACATTGTTCCAGAAGTCATGTGCTTTGTTCAGATGCAGCTTTACAAACCTAAGCTGTGCTGCCATGTTCTTTTTAGAGAGAAGAGGCTTTCTCCTGCAGCCCTTCCAAACAAGCCATACTTGTTCAGTCTTTTTCTAACTGTGCTGTCATGAACTTTAACCTTCAACATGCTAACTGAGGCCTGTAGAGTCTCAGATGTCGCTCTTGGGTTTTTGACCTTGGGGTGAACTTGCAGGGACGTCCACTCCTGGGAATATTGGCAGCTGTCTTGAATGTTTTCCACTTGTGAATAATCTTTCTCTAGAATGATGGACTCTATATAATTTGGAAATGGCCTTATAACCCTTCTCAGATCAATGGGCAGCAACAATTGCTTCTCTAAGATCATTAGTTGATACACTCCTGAATGCTCCAGAGCAGCAAACTTTGTCTTATCTGTTGTTCAGTAAATAATGACAGTTTAAAATATATCATGTGTTGTTGTTTTTACCTCATTTTAAGACTTTGTATGAACCAGACATAATCATACATAACACCTTAGAACTGAAAGAGGATCTGCTTTCTCTCATCCGATGACTTAACACTTGCTCCTTTCTGTTTGCATTTTGACAAATTGGCATCTCTTATTTGCCTGAATTAATAATGAGCTGCAAAACAACACTTTCATTTCCTTCATTATTTCAGTGACTGTTTAAACTCTTATTTGTTGCGTCTTCCTCCACTCTTCACCCTCTCTTTGCTTTCTGTATGCAGCCGACAACAGGAACAAGAAGCGGGTGGACCCCAACAAACACAAGCGAGACTTTTCTGCCTTCAAGCACGATGCAGACAGTAAAGTGAAGATCTCTCCTCAGCTCATGCTGGCAGCACATCGTTTCCTGGCCACAGGTGAGCTCTGAGGTGACGGTGGGCGATCTCACATGTTTGTTTCTTTGTTCAGCAGATATTCTGTTTCATCTCATGCATCCATCCATTTTCTACACCCGCTCCATCCTGGTCAGGGTCGGAGGGGATGGCGTCTATCCCAACTGTCAGAGGGTGTTAGTCCAAAGCCTAATTTCTCCCCCAGAATATTGTTAAAGACAAAGTGGAATTCGAGCCCCTAACTTTTGTCTGGAGAAGGAAACCAACATGTTTGAAGCGAAAGAGGAACATTTTGTTCCTATTCCCGATTGTGGAAAAGTGGAATTCTTGCTTTTAACCACGCCCACTTCAAATTTCTGACTAATCGCTCAATAGTTGTCGGACACCACACGAGAAAAAGTTCTGCCAGATTGATGTGATGAAAACAAATCTCAGGATTCCCCAGGAGGAACTGGAAAGTTCACTGGGGAGAAGGATATCTGGGTTTCCCTCCTGAACCCGTTGCCTCTGATAAGCAGAAGATAAAAGATGGATGAATAAATAAATAAGCAAACTCTAGATATTTTAATGTGTATCAATGCAGCACATCTACGATTTTACTGAGGAAAAACTGCAAACTGAGTACAGAGCATGTCTGATTTACATTAAACCTTCTCTGGAACATAATTCACTACATTTTTCCAAGTGTTATAATAAAAATTTCGAACACCTCAACATGAGTTCAGTCATCATCTAGACAAAAACTCCAGATTCTCCTGAAAATAAGACGCAGTAATAAGACACCGTTAAGTATTTCTGCCTGCGTCTGATCTTTGTTTTCCTCTGATTCTTCCATTAGAGGTGAACCTGTTCAGCCCATTCCAGATCACAGAGAAAGTCTTGCTGAGGATCCTCAGACACCCGGATGTCATCCACGAACTCAAGTTCAACGATAACGACAAACGATCACCGTTGCACTTCCTCTACCAGAGGGCCAAACCTGTTGACTACTTCGTGCTCATTCTGCAGGTGAACACTCTCACACATGGTGGAAACAATCACATTTTTCCACAAACAGAATTACAATATATAGAAGAAATCTTTGAGGCAGTTTCAATTGGTTCGAATAGTTTTAAGAAGGTCAAAGGGTGTAAAATTTGTTGTTGTGTGCAGTAATAAACAAATGATCAGTTCTCTGAGGTGTTTAAAATCTGCTTCTCTGCAGCTGCTGCACTGTACATATACCAAATTGGTGAAATTGGCCTCAGGTGGTAACTGACCAATCAGAGCAGACTTTTATTCGAAGCAGCCTTCAAAATCTCCTAATTTCCTTTCAAATATAAACATAATTACAAGCTTTTTCGGCTATAAAATTGTGTTTTTGTTCAACTATAAAATCGTTGTAATTCAAATTTATATTTTTTGCCCGAAGAAGACTGAACACTTTTTGTCATTCAACATTTGCTAATGATGAAATGAGTATTTTTGCAGACTGATGTACGTTTTAAACAATTGTGACACACTGTAATATTATGTGGCAACAATGAAACGATTCCTGTTGAAGTTGAGCAGGTCTGGCTGTTGAAAGGTCATGATGAGGTCAGACTGGGTAATACCAGCAGGTTTATCTCAGCTCTCAGGAGAAGGTGTTGACACACATGAAGGTGCCAAACGCTTTAAACTTTTAAGACTACTGACTTCAAATAATTAGGTGAAAAAACTCCGTAGTCATTAATACATGAGTGAGATGCCTCATGTTGAAGCAGTTCAGATCGAGATGTTTTTTGTTTGTTTTGTTTTTGTTTGAGATCAACAAATGATTACTATTTTTTTCTAATGGATGAATCTTACATTTAAAAATGAATTATTTCATCTTGAGTTAGTGAGAGTATTACAGAGCTGTAAAACAATGAAAACCAGTGAATCCTCTCAGATTATACCAGATTTTTCCATATTCATTCACTTATTAAAATATTTTGCTGTTGAGTGTAAAGACGCATTATTTTGGACTCAAAAGTAGTATATATTATAATATAATCATAGTATAAAACATTTCTGGCACAAAACTCACAACTTTTCTTCTGTTTGGGGCCGATTCTTAGAAATATTGTATTTACAAGTTGATTGACAAATTATTTGGCCAGTAGAAAAAAAACATTATTTACTTAAACATTATTGTTTTATAAAGGTACTGCTAGGTCACGTTTGTCCCTTTCCCCTACAAATGCGTTTAAATGAGAAAATTCATAATTGGTTTCAGATAATTTTTTAAACTTTAACACAATTCAGTTGAGAAACTGATTGTTTCCTCAGTAAATTAACTGTAAGTCCTAAAATCTTTGAGACAGTGGTCTGAATAAGTTCCTCTATTATTCAGCCAAACACACAGAAAATCATTTAAATAAGATGTACATACTGTATATGGGATTAATCAACACCTTGGTTGATATATTAATAAAAATCGGTTTCAAAGTAGATATACTCATCCAGTATTGATGATGGATGAGTCTGTGTCGCGCTTTCCTCTGAATGACCTTCACCAACAGATTCTCTTACAAAATAAGGAGACAAACGGCGGGTAGTGAGGGGATTGAAGGGTTAAGGAGAATAGAAAAGAAGCAAAGCAGATAAGTAGAAACTGTGAAAATCAGCAAAGCTTATGGAGTGTGAAATTAAGAAGAAGATGAGTTTAAGGATGACTTTAGATGAGGGGAAGCTCAGAAATCCCTCCTCTGCACCAGGAGGAGGCAAACGAGAGGAAAGCTGAATAATGAAAGGAAATCACTGGCATACAGAGCATGTGTGTGGTTCAGAGTATGAGTTAAGATTCAATATTTTTATTGTTTTTATTATTTAAAGACCCTGTCACAGAGATTCAAAACCATGGCTATAGTTGAACCACAGCAGATCAGTTTCAGCTTGTACATTAAAACAGTAGCTCAAAAATAATAATAATCATATTTGGTTAAAAAAAGAAGAAAAAATGCATTGAAGCATCTTTATCTTGTCGGAATATTAAAGGAAATGGATTTGACACAGTTATCAAGAGGCCTCAAACAGCAAACTAAAATAATGCATTCAGTTTTAAGCTAATAAACTATAAGATAAAATAATGGATTAACTGGTTTAGCTAATAAATTGAACATTAAAATAATGGATTAACTGGTTTAGCTAATAAATTGAACATTAAAATAATGGATAAAATGATTGGCTAAAAGTTAGAAACTAATATTGTTGATAATTGGTTGATATGGAAGATGACAAAAAATATGATCAAATACAAATCATTTGGCAAAAATATTAAATACTTTGACAAAAGTAAGCAATTGTGAGATGAAATAATGAGTCAGTTTATAAGCTGAAGCAATAAACTTTGGAGAAATGGAAATTTGCTTTTTGAAATCTCAGACTTCAGTGTTGAATGCGGCATGCCCTTAAATTGTCAGCTATAGTAAAAAAAAAAAAAATAATCAAAATAATGGATTGAATTGTGGCCAAAATGAATGATTTAAATAGTTAATGCTTACCGTAAATGATTCATTGCATTGTTTTTTTTAAACGTAGTGGTGAAATTGAACATTTATAACATTTACCTTAATAAACAATGATCCTTAGTTTAACAGGGTATCTGCTATAGTTCCACCAATCCGTCCATTTTCTCGACCCAAGCTGTTCTGGGTCACAGGGGGGTGGAGCCTATCCCACCTGTGTTAGAGCCAAAGACGGAGATGACTCTGGTTATTTAGTTGTTGTAAAAGTCAGTTCATGATGGATGAATTATGGAAACATCTAAAGGAATAGCCTCTGCCTCCAAATGGTGGTAACATTCATCTACCGCCTTAAACATTAAAGATTTACTGTATAAAAGGTGATACTGTTGACTTACAGCATAACTACCGGTGTTCCAGTGGTTATGATCAAAGTTGGCTAAAATCACCTTCAAAAAGGTGTTAAAGGTAAACTGGAACCACCAATGTTGTCTGATTTAGATAAATGTTCAGAATCATTGTCCTGAGGTAATTTGGTCTTTAAGTTCACCCTTTTTCTAAGAGCCAACCTCCAACATTTGAGCAGAGGTCTGTTTGAAACTGTGAGGAAGGCTCTATTGTTAACACCTGAGGTGTGGATAAAGTGACTGCAGACACCGAGGGGGTAACCTGAGAACAAACGTGTGTGTGTGGGTGTATATGTGCCTCAGTATTTATGAGGCACAATTTAATCTTCAGGTCTTGAAAAGGGATGACATCTTGGCAGGTATTCACTTTTCAGACCTTCAGGGGGCAGTTAAAAGGTTGATATTTGGCTTAGGGCTCAGGTTAAAATGCCCGATGAGAGTGAAGCATCTTTGTGATGTTATAGGACTGTAGTTTGTAAATGAAGATGGCAGTGCACAAATGTAAGTGTTACAGGTAAAGAGACACCGAATCCTGCTCTGGAGCACCTGTGGCAGGATGGAATATTTATGGGACGTCAAAGTGTTTGTGTTACCTGCCACAGGATACGACTCTGGGATTATAGACAGCAGAGCTTTCAAACTAACTCTCACACACAAGCAGGGAGAAACAATTGCAGGGTTCCCATGAGTCCTGGAAAGCCTGGACGTGTTTAGACGTTTAGTGTTTTGGCCCTGAAAAACAGATTGAAAATGACAGGAAAAAATTGTGAAAGATCCTGAGAAATGTGTAAGATAAGAGAGATGCTCAGGAAGAAGATTAAAGTGGAATGGAAGGTTAAGAGTATCAATTGAAATGGATGTAGTTGTTGAATGGAAATAAAAAACATATTTTCAACAGCAAATTTCAACTCGGTTATGTAGCTTCGTTTCAGCATTCAGTCATTCTGTTCTGCCCTAAACAAAAGTGGACCAAGTCTACATCAAAAACCTAGTTACAAATAAAGTAAAAGTTTGAAAGATGTACAACCGTTTTAAACCATTAATAAAAAGGTTGGTAACTTTCAGGCTCCTCCCCCTCCCTCTCTGCTGTGCTTCAGCTCATTCATGCCCAGGCCTTCTCCAGAATGAAATGATAGCTGATTCTGTCAAATTAATTATGATTAATTACAAAGTAAATTATGTTATTTTAAAATTATATAGTCAGTGTATTCTTTTTGTTAGAACATCTGTTTTTTCTGATTTGGAAAAAATTGTCTTCTTTTAACGAGGATGCTATTGTCAGAGGCCTGATTCCCATCTTGTATCCCAGCCTCTTGGCATTTAAATGGTGCTGGATAATGACCTCCTAAACAACCTAATAAAAACAACATCCTGTGTGTGTGCGTGTGTTTTCAGGGACGGGTGGAGGTGGAAGCCGGAAACGAGAACATGAAGTTTGAAACCGGTCCGTTTTCCTACTATGGAGTCATGGCTCTGAGCACGCCATCGCTGGGTGAGACGACACATACACACTGTGAAAACTAGTACTGACACACTCGCATGTACTTTCTGTCTTTGTGAGGACATTTGTGAACCCTTTGTTAGGTGTAGCATCCATGAGCTGCATACGTTTAGCAGCAATCATTCTCACTGCATCGGTCATTGCACGAACAAATTTGTGACATCAACACCGCACGCCAGGCTACAAAAATCAATTCAGTTTTTTTTTTTTTATATGAAGCGACAAATCCTCTCAATTCAAGCCAATTAGAGTCCAATTCATTGAAAAACAAACAGTCAAATCCAATTCATACAGAGCCAATTTAAATAAAGTATTCTTGCTAAAAAACCAACAGATTGCACTGAAACTTCTCTTTGATCCAATCCCTCGTCCTGAGCGTGCACGAGGCGAATGTGGGGAGAAAAAACTCCCTTTTAACAGGAAGAAACCCCCATCAGAACCAGAACCAGGAAGGGCAGCTATCTGCCACGACCAGCTGTGGGTTGAGAGGACAGGAAAGAGGGGACAACAAGCACCATGACACCAGGCCAGGGATACCTGCTGAGAAAGAGAAACACGAGTTAATGACAACAAATCAAGAGGCCAAAACTACGCGAAAGCGCACCTCACATAACGGCAATTTTTGCAAACATTGCCATGCAAATATGCAACTTCAAATTGTGAATGAATAAACATTTAAATTCTTGTATCCAAATGAGGTTCACAATTAAATTAGTGAATTTATGGATCCACCTCATCAGAGCTGTTAATTCAAAACACCTTCAAGGGTTAAAACAACTGAACAAGCTGGAAACGTGTCCTTAATATGTGATAAAACACAACCAGGTTCATGCTCAGCTTGGTCCTCATTAACGTGAACATTCAGAACACACAAGTAGACTTTGAAATGAACACAGAGTGCTGCAATAGTTTTTTTTTATCCGGTTATTAGATAGAGCGCAGTGACCCTAAGTTTGAACAGTATTTGAACACTGTTCTTTGAACAGTGTGAACACAAATTGTCAGAAAACACTTGGAATGGGAAATATTTGTGTTGAGGGTTTCTGGGTAAATCTCATCTTAAAGTGTTTGAAACAAATGTTATTAAAAGAAAATTCGGTGAAGCCATTCGAGAGCATTCGAATCAGCTGATGAGCTGATGGTAAAGCCATTTGTTTGACGAGAGGAGTAGAAAAGCCAATGGGCTTAGTCCAAAAAGAGCAGCACTTAGTTTGTGTCCTTGTAAAGTCGACCCATTAGAAACAAAGCCAAGACTCAACTGATATTGACCCATTTCTGTCCTTGGAGATCATAATGGATCTTTGACGTCCGGTCAAAGAGTTTGCTGCTGTTGTTGTTGGGATAAAGAAGTTCGTATTTAGGTCTGTTTAGATGTTTATCAGTAAGAGACAGTGACTGGACACAAACGGATGATTTCAGTTCAGGAGCACTTTGATTTAATTTATTAGGATCAAAACTTTGACTCACGATCACGTCAGAAGTCTGGCTGTATATCCGGCGGCGGTTTACAGATTAGCTAACCGTTTCGCCTGTGATGACCTCTCAGGCTGCTGAGAGGATTTGTGTTGTTGGTGGTTAAAGTCAGAACTATTTAGTACTGTGCTTGGAAACTAGTGACAGTTTTAAAAAAATGGAACAAATCTGAGGGTGTCTCTCCTTTTAAAATGATCCAAAATGCATCCATTCATTTAAAAAATGTTGTTAGAACTTGTAGAAATGTTCGAATTGGGGCCCGTATGTTTTTACTTGGAAATATAATTCTGTTTCTACCAGTAAGGCCCCTTTTTGACCAACTTTTTATCCAGACGTTACATCCATGGTAGGAGGCACAAGTAATTTGTTATTTGTTTTGTAGATGTTGGGTGAAGGTCACCGACAATGCAGACAGGGAGCTATGATGGCACATTTTAGTGGGAAATAAAGTAGCCGTACACATGTATCACATGAACACAATAAAATTTGTTCCACGGTGATGGCGGGGGTTTACTGTCTTGTGTTTTGGGTGATGTTAGCCAACTTTATAGGGACAGTGCAGCTCGGAGAGTTAGCTGTTAACTGCAGGAGAACAGCGCCCTCTGGTGGCCAACCATTATCTGACAAGAAGTTAATCTTTTTTCTTTTCTCCTCGTCATACATAACGGGTTCGGTTGAATAGTCTGTTCAGCTCAGGAAACTTCCTAAGTCAGTGAAACGACCCCAGATATATCTGCTTTGCAACCAGGATTAGAGCTGTTTGAAGGAGCTCCAGTGCGTCCTTTAGGATCTCCTTTAGGATACACCTATCCATCCTTTATGAGAGAAAAGGAGATTTTTCTGTCCCATAATTCCTTGTTGCTACAGCTCTTATAGTGACGCTTGATTTTTTTCACCCATTCACACTAACTGTGTTTATGTGGATAAATATGAGGACAGGAGGGTGTGTTTGAGGAGCTCTCTTATTTCCTTTTTAGTTATGAACTTTTATAATAGTAATATTCAGTAATATGCTATAATATCTCTACTTTTCTACAACAAGTGATAAGATTGCAATAGATGAAGTATCTAAAGCACTTTTAGTAGAATATTTATTGAACAGCTAGCATCGTTCCTTAACCTCGTGATGTTTGGACTCTAAACTTTAAATTGTTCCACTTTAGCACAAAAAAGTAAACTAAATATACTTTAAAATCTGCATTTCTACAATGTAATTACAACTCAAATAAACTGAACACAAGACTAGTTGTTCCAAATGAGTAAACATCTAATTAATTAACGATAACCACACTTTAAGTTGCTGTAGGTACATTCAGTACGTTCATTTTTGCACTCCAGCTTAAACCAGTTAACAGCTTAAACCTCTGAAATATGGCCTTTGTGCCAGAATCCATTGGTATATTTATCAAAGACAATAATGACGTTGTAAAGAATGTGTTGACATGACATCAGGGATTTAAGTAGTTTCAGAAGCTGATTGAAGCTTTTTATTTTAAAATCAAAATTGAGGTTAAAGAGGTCGATAAGCAAGCCGACAGCGCCACGAAGAATCGACACAAGCGGCGACTCGTTTATGGCGGTTGTTTTCTTACATTTAATTTCTGAAGATTAAAGCTCAGGCTTTTTACGTTTTTACTGAGCTTCATTTACCAGTACCAAATGCAGCGGGTCAGAACCAGGTGAGGCCTTCGTTCTTCTTCTTTTGATTAAGACCACTTTCGGGACATCTGCTGCTGAAGAAAGAAGAAAAACCTTCAGCGTTTCTGATTTGAAAAAGAAAACACAAGTGATTTATGATCTGTTTGAATAAAAGAATAAAGCAGCTCACCTTTGTCTCTGTGCCTCTTCCTCCCCCTCCTCTCTCTCAGCTGTCACCCCTCCTCTCTCCCCGTCAGTGGCGTCTCCCCCTCCACGCCGCCTCTCTCTTAAGAGGTTTTCTCTGTTCTCTCGTTTCCCAGGTAAACACTCGCACGGGTCAGAGGAGGGTTAGGGGGGGTCCCTTTAAAGACAATTTCTCACCATTTTTAATTTTTTTTTACCATCTTAAGAGACCTGATCCAGCAAGAACAACTTTACACAAAAGACTTTTACCCTTTGACCTCAGTCAGAACGCCAGTCATGGCGTTTATCGCTGTTATGAGGGTCGTTGGAATTTGTATCTCCAAACTGACGCCTTTTAAATACTTTTAAAAAGCCAAATTTAAAGAAAACAAACAGCTGCACAGGAGTGTAGGTTCAAACTGACCCAAAACTGATCATTTAAATCATAAATGTTGTTTAAAGAACCGCAAACACAATCAGGTTTGACTGTGATGATCATATATTTTTATTTGTTTTGGTCTAATTGTAAATTGCTACAAAAAAGTTAAAGTTATTTAGTTATCTCTTTTTTTTTTTTCTTTTACTTGTTCAACAAAACTAATTCAAACTTGTCCCGTTTTAAAGCCACATAGATGCTTGAATCCAACGTCGTAAACCGTGGCATCTGAGCCCCACGGATGCTGTAAGGCAGTTTCAGGCTTAGGAATGTGCATTACAAAAGTCAATGTACTTTAACACAAATCAAAAGCTCATAGTTTTAAGGTTCACAAACTTCTCTGGTGTTGCTTTAATTGTTTCCAAATTAAAGTATTAAAAATCTGCGATTAATGCAATGATGACCTACAGATTAAAATCGTGGAAACCATGAATCAGTTTAGCCAAAATTACTCATTTTCAGTTTTCTCAGCTGCTCAAATTGGAAATTAAAATATATTTTTAGGTTTTCCTTATTTACTCAACAGAACCTGCAATTAGAACACTGTTTTAAAAAAGCACTTACGTATTATATACTTTTTGAAATAGTGAGGTCATGAAAACAATAAAGAATCAAACTGCTTGTTTTAAAAATATTAAAGTTACAATTAGTAAGAATAACACCTGCTAAATCCAAATTTTTAATCCTAAACAGAAAAATGAGAAACTTCATTGGTTTTCCTGAAGCTGTTAGCCACAGCGGCGGTCTTCCTCATCATGATGAAGAGAAGTTTGTGATGAAAGCTATGGAGTCGGTGGACCTTCAGGTTTTTTTTAGCTGAAGTGAGACCAGCTGCAGCGCCCTCTGCTCTCCGATGAAGTTTAACTTGCTGGACGGGACTCTTGACTCCACGTTCTCTATTTCCTGATCCTGATGAATCTTATACCTTGTTTAACCACAGATCCTCGGTCAGATGTTTTTCATTGTTCCTTATCAGCTGAAGGAGGTGGTAAGCCTGACCGCAGATCTTTGGTTAACTGAATCGTTCCACACATTAAGAAATATGCTCTGTTGCTTTCTGAGAAGTAAGTTAGACAGTCTCTCACAAGTATCAGCTTAGCATACAGCCTGGAGGCAGCAATCAGCTGATGAGTTTTTATCATTTTTCACATTTTAAACCTCATACAAAAACAAACACCTGTTCATTTCCTCCCATGAACCTTATGGGCCACAAATCCTCCCACAAAGAGTGAGATAAGACCAGAGCCCATGTTGTTCTGGTTTCCCCTTAAAGGGATAGTTTCGGTTTTCTACAGCATGGTCGTGTTACGTACTTATGAGCAGTAAGTTTGGAGAAGCATGGAGGAATTATCATGTTTGAGCCAAGCTAACAGCCACTGAGGGCAGACTCAAATGGATGCATTTCAGGCGTTAACAGTCACTCCACTCATTTATTTTGAATGAGGTGAAGTCATTTATTGCCTAACTGAATTGTGGCTTCGTTGCTGTGGAGCCACACGGATGTTGTTCGGTTGAGAAAATAGTGACTAAAAGTAAACAACAGTCTGATGCAATAGTGACACTACATAAAACGGAACATACAAAGTACCATTGGCTGAATCACTGAGATTTTTTTTTCAATTAAATTCAATTCATTCATTCGTTCTTTTGTCCCTGCTCTCAGTAGCTGTTAGCATGGCTCAAAAATGAGAGTTCATCCCTGCTTCTCCAAAAAGAGACTACTGTCTACTAAAGATAAGGTACTAACTACTGATAAATACTTAACGCACTTAAAAAAAAAAAAAAAAAAACTATCCCTTTAATGTAGACGTACCAACTACGTAAACGACTCACGTTAAGAACATAGCATTAGGTCATCGTGATTGTGTTTATTAAAGCTTACACTTGTTGCTTCACACTACATCGCCACCAAGCGGCTTCTTTCAGCATTCTTTGCATTGGCACTAGGGCCAGTGTATGTTGTCCGCCTCCATGCGTATGCACAATGTAGTTTTTGTCATATGCTCAAGTGCGTGATAGTCCCTGGACCAGTTTACAAACGTCCACATATGGCTCCAAAAACAAAGTATTTACTGAACATAACCCCAGTTCTAGTTGTATGTTCGTAGATTGTTTGACGAGATTTGTTGTTATGTCACAATCTTACATACTGACACACAACTAAAACTGTCGTATAAATGAAACCGTGTACGATGATGAGCAGGCCGTCGTTATCTTTATTCAAAGCCAGGCTAACAGTTTCCCTTTGTTTACAGTCTTTATGCTAAGCTAAGCTAATGGTTATTGTCCATCGCTTGGTAAGAAAGCACATCAGCATATTTCTTTAAAATGTTGAACTGTTCCTTGAAGCCCAAAAGTTTTCCTCAACCTCCCCACACGATCCCCTCACTGACCAAACTCAACCCCTCCTGTCATCACGGATGTTATCTCTACTCGTCAAGCCAGATTATCGCCCCTCTGTGAAATCACCTAAAACCAGCCAATCAGAGAGGTCCGTTCTCCGAGGACAGACTGTTACAGCCATGAGATGCCCCATCACATGGCACGTTTGTTGCATTCTGTGCATTCAACAAACTCAGTTCTCACCTCCACGCCATCAGTTGCTCGTGTGATGTTGATGTTTCGTGTGTTTGTGTGATGCGTTTTGGCGTGTTCATCACTTTTCTCCACATTCAGTTTGCTGCACTCTCCCTGGTTTTATGTTTTCTTTGCTTCTGTTGCTGTTTCACCACGACTTCCTTCCACTGCTCTTGTTTTGATTTTGGTCACCCACTTGCTCCCCCTCCTCTCTGTCGATTCCCCAGAGTTTCGGTCTCCATCACATGGGGGCAACCTCAACCGCTCAGCATCTCTGAGCTGCACTGAGCGCGCTCAGGAAAGCGGCTCCGTCAGTGGGAGCAACACTCAGATCTCGGGAACCTCCTTTCAGTACATACCAGACTTCAGTGTTCGAGCTCTCACAGACCTGCAGTTTGTCAAGGTAACACCCAACAACTGATGAAATGTTTCATTTTAATGACATCATTCTGCTCATCTGAACAAGGCTCATTGCAGCCAACAAAGACACAAGCTACTTATAATGACCGATAACAGAAGTGTGAAAATAAGCCACTTTATGGATTAACATTCAAAACAAAAGTTAAGATGCTATAAAATTGTAAAATTGTCAGTGATATTCAAATCACTAAAATTCCATATATCCAAAGAAAACTTATCAAATATCGAGATTGAGAAGTTTTACTGTGCTTTTTCGGAAAGCTAAATTTTGACTCTTTGTTTCAACCATCAGCGGGGGACAAACTAATCCTGACCCCTCCTATTCTAGGATTATGTTTGTGCCCACTAATTTTCATTGCGAACTACATAATTACACATATTTAAACAATTTTATGTGTATTTTAAGTATTTGGGCTAATCACAGATACAAAACAAAGCATTTAAATGTCCTGAAATTTCAAAGATCCCCCCCCCCCCCCCCCCCCCCCCCCCATCCTCGCAGTGGTTTGGTCCACCTGAAGGACTGTTACATTGTATTTGAGGAACTTTGGAGGTTTGAAGTTGGAAATTGATATTACCTACTTTAGTCCAGTCATTGGTGGTTTGACTCTTTACAGAGGAGTAATTAAGCATTAGGGAAACATGACAATAAAGGAAAAAAAAGTCAAACTTGTGTGTTAACAAAAGAATATTTAAAGAGTAAAAGTGGTATTTCTGTTGAGACATAAATGGAGCAGTTCTTAATGGACTGGAAGGCAACGTGATGGTGCATTCAATTGACTAACAATTGAAGTAAACAAATTTCTTGAACAAAGATACTATATTTAAAGGTAGATCATTGCTCATATCTTACGGTACAAACCACATGACCTCCTCATAAAAGGTCAATGTTGGGACTTACTGGTAAGGGAACGATTAAAGAGTGTCCTACAGAAGTTCTGGACTGTGTGGAACCTTTATGTTTACCGTTCTTCCTCAGATCACTCGCGCTCAGTACCAGAACGGCCTCCTGGCGTCCAGGCTGGACAGTACTCCGCAGTCTCCAGAGGGCAGCCACACTCGCCTGGACATATCTATCTCTTTGCCTCCTGTGAGTCCGCTGGGGACGCGTGTCCCGCTGCCGCTGGCCACGCCTCCTGTGAAGCACCCGTCGTCCAACACTCAGCCGACGCCACCGGCCAGTCGTGCCACCTCCAGCCGTAGGCCAAGCCAGTCTTTGCCCCCTTCCAGCAACCACACCCCCCTGTCCCAAACCCCTCCCTCTGCCATTAACACCGTGCCCTGCACCCTGAACCCAACCCAGACCACCTTGCTTACCTCCAAGTCCCAGCAGTCCTCGCCCTCTGACGGCCCGGAGAACGGGCCTGGAGAGACCACCACCCTGCTCCGAGAGCACCAGAACTGCGTGGGCCCCCGCCGGCCTGGCCACACCCAGCCACACCCACACGTTCATACCATCAGTCATGCACACACTGAAAGCACCATTTAACTGGAAAAATTTAAAAACTGCTTGTTCACGCACTGGCATGACTTCTTGAAACTGAGGATCAGCACAATGGAGATCCTTTGTTCCCCTTTCCTGCATGAACCCCCCCCCCCACCCCTCTCCAACATTGACAAAAGACCAAAAACAAGGAACAAAGAGGGAACAAAAGTGAGTACATGCAAACACGATGGTTGTGGATGTGTCTTCTTAAAGGGCCAGTTCTACAAAAATGTGTCTGTTAGTGAGGAGACTTCCGCCTCCTCCTCAGCTCAGTGGAGGTGAATGGAGTTCATATATTCCTGCTCAAAATTATTTTTCATGAAAATTATAGATCTTAATAGTAGCATTTATAAACATGCGATTTGGTCCAAATGTATATTTTTTTTAAATGAATCGGAAGCACCCTCTGCATTTGACCTCTCACTTGTATTCAACAGAAACAGAAACCATAGCAACTTAATTGTTGATGTGTTACACTGCCCCTTTGGTCAAAAGCTGTATTGCATCTTGGAAACGTTGAATTAGTTTCTGAGGCTGTGTTTAAAGGTTTTCACAAGTTTACAGCCCAAACTGTTGTAATATACATTTGAATCCTGACTACACATTAAGCTTTAAAAGATGTGGATGTCAATGATGAGTTGGTATTTATTTGTTTTCCCGGAGTTAAGCCAGATAATTTTCACGACTTTATTTACTCGAACACTAAAACTGACCAGTATGGAGGACTGAAACTGCCGTTATCAGCAAAAAATACATCTATGACTAAATACATAAGTTTATATGATGATAAATGCTACCAAAATTGAAAAAAGTAATAGTTTATGCTAAATCAACTGCATAGAATATGAATGAAATAAATATTTTCTGCTTTAATTTTATGTTGTATTAGTTAAAGCTGGTGTTCATATTGCTGTTTATTTATAAAACCGCCCCTCATTTGCATAATGAGTCAGAAATGAATACAGGAATGTAAAAACGGAGATGAGGAAATGCAAAAAGAAAACATGGAAATAAATGGGCTTGAGGAAGTAAATAGGGGAGATAAATGCAAAGGCAAAATAACAGAGAAGTAAATCCATCTAGAAATAAAACCGATTACAAAAGTTGTTTTTGTTTTGTTTTTTTAAAAAGATTTAAGAAAAAAAGATTTTGTAGCATTTATCATAAAAACACATTTAAATAATTTTTTTTTTTTAGTCCGTTTTTCGGTTTAGTTCAACAAAGGTGTGAAAATTGTCTGGTTTAAACAGATAAATACAAACTCCACACTGAAGTCCACATATTTTAAAATTCAATGTACACTCAGTATATCCACTAGAGGGCAGACTGTGGCTTCATGTTCCCTTTGATTTAACTTTGTTAAACTCCTAATCAAATCAGTTCATACGCCTGTGGATAAAACTGAAAGCATAAACTTTTACTTGTTTTTCTGATGTTTTGAGCAACACACAAAATTCCATTTACCTCTATTTTTATTTTTGAGGTTTATAAATCAAACCCCTGCAGATAAAACAATTTTTTTGTTTTCTGTTTGGATAATTAATGAGCTGATCCTTTGAAGTCACCACTGGATAAACAGTCTGTTGCACAGCTGACTGTTGGGAGACGTTTTAAAAAAAAAAAAACGTTATTGTTAATTTGCCTCTATTTTTTTTTCTTATTTCCAAAGAGTGAAACTTCCAAAGTTCTAAAATTAACCATGATGGTTTTATTTACAATAAGCGTGGTTAAGGTAGGTCTCTTGTGTGGGAGTTTCTGTTTTACTGAGTGTGTTGTGAATGAATTTCAGTGTCAATTCAACTACCAGCAAAGTGACCAGATTCACTGTCTTTAATGGCTTCTGCAGGCTGTAGGTGAAACATAAACCAACACCAAACTAATGCTGCATGTTTTAACCCTTTTATATCAAACCACCATGTCACTCCTGACCTTATAAACTGCCGAATGTGGTTTTCCAGATTTAGAGAAGGGATTGAGGAAAGTCAGTACTCATCTTGAATCTTGCTCAAGTCTATCAGGGTTTTTTACAGATAAAATGATGAATTAGACTGTACTGTAATTCATCATTTTAAGGCAGATCTGGTCCAAAATATTTTACATTTCAACAATTCTGGATGGCAAAAAACCTGCAGCATAACATGTGGCTCCATTAGTTGGGTTTGATTTAGTTTGTACGTGGCAAATGTTTAAATAATAAAACAATGAATAAAACAGACAAACAAAAAAATATTATCTTGGAGTAAAACATTATACTTAATAATTTTCACTTTTTAAAATTTAATTGCTTAAAGACTGCAATAGATTAACCAATTTACCTATTTTTGATTTATTCATAAATTAATTAATTTCTGAACAAAAATACTGTTCATGTTTTGTTTTTCATTTTTAAAGCTAAAGATGATAAACAGCATTCTTTATTTCACATACCTTTCTCTTATTTGTTCATTGATATATTCATAAAAATACTGCACACAATAAATAAGATTAATAACTGGAAAATTTACTTTTCACGATTTTTCTGACATTTCAAAACTCAGCTGTCATTTCTAATAACAGAATAATAAATTTGATCATTTAAATCCAACATTTGCATTTTACCTGTATTTGATACACATTATTAATCTATTTTTTTATCTTAAGAATACATGTTGCCCTGCTGACTAGTATAATTCTGCAAGTCAACAATTATTCTATCTGAACCATATCTTTTAAAAGTTCATTCATTTTCATGCCTCATACGTAAATTGGTGACAACCATCGACTGCCTGAAATTTGCAGCATCCAGTGGAAAACAGCAGTTATAGACATGAAACAGATTTTATTAAAGGGGTTAAAATATGTGAAAGCAGCGTGGTTTTAAAATGCAGTTCAAGTAGAAATGTGCTGGGGATTGTCTTGGCCTACCTCCTGAAGGCAATATGTTTCACTTCGAAGTGTGACGAACATATTTATTTTGTGTTATGTTTCTTAATATGTACTTTACATCAAGTGTGTTTTTATATTTGTTTATTTTTTGCTTCCTTAAAACAGAGGAGCTGCACAGATGCTGTTTTATTGAACGCCTTCCACTTCTTCACTGTGAATAGTTTCGTGCAGCTTTAGTTCGTTCCTACAGCTTCACGGTGTCCGAACACAGAGAGCTGATCAGTCTGGACCTGGGCTTGTTGCAACACTGTGTGTTAACTGATGTGTTAAAACTCGTGGTTAGAAATGACACTGGGCTTGGTTTGATGATCAACAGGTGACTAGAAGACCAAATAAAAGAGAAAGTGAGCATGTCAGTAGACTAAATGTCCACAGCAGAGTTGAAGTATCTTTAATTAGATGCTCTCCGAAGTTTAACGTGGTTCTTCCTATATATTCTGCTATCTATCAAAACACGAATCTTTTAACTTTTGTGTTGATGAAAAATTCCTTTTAAAGTTATAACTTTATTTTCAAAAACTTTATTTTTAAAATATGATTTTGTTATTAATAAAAGGTCCACAACCATATTTTCAAATGGATTTTTAGAATTAAGGGTGCTTCCACATTTGCTTTAACAGACAGACTAATTTTACGTGTTCAGTTCGGACTTTTCCCATGGTTGTTCACACGTGTAAAATTGGAAAAGAATTAGGCAGAAATAAAATTACAGCCTCTAACCAAAATTCAGTATGTGTCTTATCAAGTTGACTAATCAGAATTAATCTGTGACAGAGTTTAAAAAAAAACTCTTAATCTGCCTCAAATTCGGGGGAATTTGATCCAGTACAGAGTTAAGTTGCACCATTCAGGTGTGAACTGAGCATCTGATAACTTACCTGTCCTAAAAACTACTTTAATTTGTTTTCTTGAAAATAACTACATCGCCCCAAAAAAGAAAGATTGTGGAATAAAACTAAATAAATAAAAAAAAATACTGAAGTAAAATTGAAAAATAATAATAATAATGAAACAAACAAACAAAAAAAATTGTTAAATAACAAGTCAAAGCTAAATGGAAAACTGCTGGTCAAATTAACATTGGAAAGATCTATGTCTGATCTGCTTTTTGTAATTTTATTAAACGAGGACGCTATCTCTTGAACCTTGTCCCTGTGGCCCACCAGGATAAATCATCAGATCATGGCAGATGGATCCCCACATTGCTCCGTACTGAACTAGGGTACGATTTAGAAAAATCCAGTAAAAATGTTTTGGTCTGTACTTGGGATAAAAGCCATGCTTGTATCCAGGTGAAGCCATGAGGTCCAGATCACTTATTCAAAGTTTCAAATTGAGTAACTTGTACCTTAAGGATCGACACAGGAATGCAGGGACGATGGTGCATATTTAAAGTTTTAACACGGGACAATGTAGAGGCCAGTGGGGGAGTTGGGATGAAGAGGCTATTGGATCAGTTATAGTGTGGAAGCACCCCAACACCTCATATCCACACAGCTTTGTGTCCATATTAAAACCAACAGATAGTCTGTTAACTCCCATGGGAATCTTTATGGTCTCAGTTATGTGCAAAACCTTCCCTGAAGTATCTTGAAATATTCTGAAGTGGATCTCAGAGAGATTGAGGTGTCCAAAGGAGTTGGACAGACAAACTTGAGTAAAGACCAATCGATACCAGATGAGTATATTTTCAAATTCATTGGCATATTCAGCAAACACATACCTGACAGATTAACCTCCTAATTCATTTATCATGTTGGATTAAAGGTCCAAGTCAAAGCTGTGTGGAAACGAGGCGTGACTTTGAATGGATAAAAAGCAACCAAGCACAGAGTTAAGAATCATTAACAGATGAGAATCAGGTCATGATGTTGAGACTCCTCACAGCATAATAACTGGATTTCTTTCACTGTGATTTGAATCCTCCCCCCGCCCTCAAATGACATCCTTGAAACGGGGTTTAATTCACTAATTCATTTTAACGTGTATGTAAATGATACTGTACCTGTTCAACCTTTGTTTAGAAAATAAGCATGTGGACAATTTTTAGCCGTGTTTAAAAGGACTGAGGAGATGAAGAGATTAACACAAAGACAAGCAAACCATCTCGCTCCTCGGCATTAAAGCTGCTGGCATGTAATCTACCTACGTTTTCTTATGTATGAAAAAATTATCTAACTGTAAAGAGTAATTATTTTGTTGAGAATAGTAACAGATATTTATTTGAGGAAACAGCTGTATAAGCTACCACTGATCTGAAAACACTTTAAACTGAAGAGATTCTGAACATAAATCTGAAAAAGTGAAGACTCCAAAGCATTTCTACATTTGTGGGATGATTTCCAGAGTGCTGGTTTACCAAACGGATAAATTGGGCTCTTGTTCACTGTGGTTATTGCTATCTAAACTGTTAAAGAGTTTATTTTCTTATGTTAATAATCTGTGTTGCATTGTAGTTTAGTTTGAATTGACTTGGAGAAGGCTGTTCCTCCACAGCCCACCCAAAAAGCCCAGTCTGTTCTGATTGGTCAGCTTGACTGACCTGATCTTTTTTTTTTTAGTGACTGCTAATTCAGTAAACACTCCTTAATCCAGGATGTGTTATCAACATTTTTATTACTTTCCACAAAATGTCGAACTCTAAAATATGATGAATACCGACAAAATAGTCTTCCCCCCCCCCCCCCCCCCCCCCCCCCCCAATATTAGGCCAGATACTCACTTTTTGTAAGGTTGTACATATGAGAACACTTGAATTTGTTTTGATTTCATGGGACTTTAAAGTCTTTTGTTTTGGAGTGTAACGGTACACAGAATTCATGGCTCTGTGGTCCAACTTGCTAATTGAGGCACTCGGATGCTGCTTACTGTAACTATGGAAAGATTTTGAGCTGTTTGTTTAAAAAAAAAAATAAAGGAAATTTTGTCAGTTAGGGAAGCTGGAAAATGTTCATAATGAACATTTAACCCAGTAGTTAAGGTTCAGCTGGTGAACTGCAGCAGAGACAAAAGATTTGTCGATGCGTGACACCGATGTTTCTCGTTTACATATTCAGAAGTCTTGCTGCTCTGCTGGTTTTCACAAATATGAAAGTTTAAAACTCAACTTGTTTGCTGTTTTCTTGTCAACAGTTTTACTAATTTAACATGTTGACTTCAATGTTGTCTTTCCTCTCAACTATCTGCTAACACATGTTATGGCCTAATAACAAAAGTTTTAGGTGTGACGAGCTATGTTTCCTCTGCTTCTTTGATCTGATCAGATTAATTTTCGATTGCGTCAGTGATAAACCGACATTTAATCCAGTCATCAAAGTATTTTTGTTTCTCTTTATGTAACAAATCATTTTTCCCAACAGGCTAATATATGCAACAGTTTTAATAATCTTCCTAAATTTCCTACATGTTGAAGTTATTATGAAGATTTAACTCATGTAATGAAGCTAACCTTAGCTAGAGATTATGTTTACAACATATGTGAAGATTTAAAGGGTGTTTATTGAATTTTTTATTTGTTTTGTTGTCATCCCAGTAGTTGCCACGGGGACAAGTTGGCATGTTGATTTCATTAGACTCTGAAGGTACCAAACTGAAGAGCTCCATCCCAAACTGAACATTGTGTACTGTTGCACCCCTTCATTCATTATTTCTGTTTTGTGCTTGAATGATTCAAATTGTAAAACTAACCACAGAGCAAACTGGTAGCCAGTTATTATTCTAAAGTAGTAATACAAGACACAATAGGGGGCCTCCAGGAGCCTCCTAAATGGTAAATGCAGCCATAGAGAAGGCCTGCACTCATAGATTTTTATTCAGCAGGAACTTTCTGACCTGAGGGCAGACATATTTAGTAGCCTTACCCTCTATTGAAAAAGAATTTAGACCTGCCTGCTGGTTCATAGGTCTCATGTAGCAGTTGGTCATACTGGACTCTAGTGAAGCCACTGGTTGGCTGTGTAACTATCAGAAATGTGAAAATGTAGTAGAGATGTATTTATTGTTAACATTGTATTTATTTTGGTGCACATGGATCTGTGAAACGGGCTTCCAGCTGTACCTTGCAGCGGTTTTTATTGGGTTACTTTTCCCAGAAACACTGTGGTCAGTTCCCTGATTGCGGTTTGTGTTATATTACTGTAAATAATCTGTATGTGATGAAATAATGAGAGAAATGTAGGGAACGTTGATCTATTTATGAGAAATGAAAATGAAATGAAATGATGAGAAATGAAGTGATATTTCCTTTGCTGGAAGGTATTACACAGCAATAAACGGGGCACAGAGTTGACCTCAAAAAATAATTTACTCCCATCTTCTATAGCTTTCTTTTAGTTTTCATTTTTATGAAATATGATAACCAAAGTTTATTATTCTGTCTTAAAAGCTGTCCTTTTCTTTCCTGTCCTCCCCACACTTCATCTATTTTTCACCCTGCCCTCATCACGACTTCTCTCCCGTCGAGTTAAAGTGTTGAAATTCCTCCACTGCTCTGATCTGCTGAGACATTTTATTGTTCAGAGCCGAGCTTATCAGCAACTCCTGCGGTGTTGTTTTTACCCTGCAGCCGTGTGATGATTAGGTAGGTTAAATATTTTCTGGAGCAGAGTGAGTTTTCCACACTGTATCATTCACAGATGGCTCGTTTCATGCATGAGGAGCAGTGCAGAAACGAGCCGGTTGTGCAGATATGAGATAAATCAGGGATCTGAAATGAAAATAAAACTCTTTAAATGCAGGCCTTGAATCCGTCAGCGTTCTTTTCTTTTCCCCTGGGTGTAGATGCAGAATACCTTCTTTTGTGAGGTTTTAATATTGAGACACTCCTGAACATGTTTTTATTTTCTTGAAATTGTAGCAGTTGAGCAGACATGAAGGAGCGCTTCCTAACGTGGATGATGTACCTTAATAAAGTCTGTATATAATGTTTTATTACTTCTGTAAGGCATTTAAAGAAATCTATGAGGTTAATAAACCTGAGATATATTTATCTACAGAAAATCTGTCTGATTGATTTTGTGCCTGGTCTGACTACAGGATCTAACTTGGCTTATTGCTCATTTACAGATCTGGGAAATATTTACATGTGGAAAAGAAGCTGGATTTCTTATACAGTGGCTGCAACAATGGAAAGTTTGCTTAAGTATGTCATGAATGTGTGACAGGGATTAAGACCCACAGATGTATTTTTGTGACTTTATACGAAAAGAAAAAAAAAAGATTTTCCCTGGAACATCACTGATGTGTCCATATTTAGCTTTAATTGAAGAACGAGTTCATTATTAAACCTACTGGCAGCAAAAAGTGCCCGAAAATCCATTTTACTTTTGTAAAAGAGTCCCAAATTCATATATATTATATATATATATATATATATATATACCATAGAGAAGGTATGCACACTGAGTCTGATACATGATGGATTGCTGCAGGCATATTTACTGCATACTGACGCTTTCTTAACTCAATTTATGGTCTGAAACACTTTAATCTGTTACATCTCTTGTTAAAACACTTTGAAAAGTTACAGTTAAAACATTTGTGAATAAAGTATTACTCCTAATCTATGACTCGGTTTGAATCATCTTCCCCTGAAGCACAGTAATATAACAAGTTCACAGCTTAAACACTAGTTAATTTCAGAAGTTCATCATATGATATTGATGGTTGTATCATTTTATGGCTTAATTAGGGCCGAATTGTAAATCTGATGCCCTAACAGATTTGCTTTGCCAAGGGAAGTTTTATAAATGTAAAGCTCCCCTTGATGCCCATTTATTTATTTCTGTTTACAATATATAACGTGTAATAGAACTGAACCGGACCGGGGGACAAGGAAAGAAGAAGAGGAAAGAAGAGGAAACAGAACCAGCTGCTACACCAGTAAAAACAAAACAGACAACAATCCATGGCCTCTGAGGGGAATCCAGCCTTAGCACCACCGGGAGCACCTGAAAGCAGACAAGCAGAGAAAAAACAAACAAAAACAAGCACAAGAAGCGGTAATCGCGTACAACACAGCTGTGGATATAGATGATCTGAGACGACATGATAATACATCAACTGCTTAGCGAGCATGCTACTGGGCTAATAAATGTGTGTGTGTGTGTGTGAGAACATGCAACACCCATGGCACAGGACCTACATGGTAACCGTGCTTAGTTATGAGTGTATAAGTGTACAGAGCCACAATCCACAGCCCCCCCCAGCAATCAGAAGCAGGCAGAGAGGGCCACAAGACCCAGGCCACCAGCAGCCCCCACGGAGCACAGAACCCAGGAAGCCCACCACAGGGACAACCACGCATCCACCCAGAAGACTGCAGAGGAAGCCCCCGGACAGAGCCCCCATAAGCATAGGGCAGAGGCCCCCCGGGAGCCTGGGGCAACAGCCCACCGACCCCGCCAGGCCCCAGCCACCCAGACATGGGCCGTGCACTGGACCCGGGCCCCGGGAGCCCGAGCGCCCCCAAACCCCCCGGCAGAGGCCCCACCCAATACCCAGGAGAGCCAAGCGCCCCAGACAGCCACACAGTGGGTCAGCGCCTGGCCAAGTGCCCTGGGAGTCAAGACGTGCCCACAGGTGGGTGAAGTCGCGAGCAGCGGGGAGAGGCAACGCCGCCCCCCCATCGGGAGAAGCACAAGCAGGCCAGGCGACAGCAAGTCCCAGATCCAGGCCCAATCATCACCACACACACTTGCACGTCCCATACATCCACACGTCCTCCCTCCCTCAACTCCGCTGGGGTGTAGTGCAGCGGGCACACCAGGGGGCCAGCAGCCCCCCAGCCACCACAGACCCCGAACCAGCAGAACAATTAATTAATCCTCTTGGCCCCTCCCGCCCCAAGCAGCAACCAGGAAGCAGGGGTGTGGGAAGAAGACCCCTCCCCTCACCCTTCTGGCTCTTCAATATTTTCTAATAGTGAGCGATTAAAATTGAGGGGCAGCCAAACTTGTAGAACTGGGAGCGCGGCCCTCTGGGCAGCCTACATACCCAAAGAGCCCCGCCCACCAGATGCCACTCAGTGTAACCACCCCCCAAGACCTAATGTGTGTGTGTGAGTGTGTTTGATAAGTAGTAATGTCTAAGGTGTAATTAAAACAGGGGCAGGGAACTGCAGAGTGCAACCAAAGGGGACCACCTACGTGGCCCCATCCACTACACCCCACCGAACACACACGCCCCCAAAACCCTTCATGTGTGAGTGTGTGCTGTGTACAGGAGCCAGAAGGGAGAGGGGTATGGGGATATACACCGGGGGAGCTACTCTCCCCCGGAGAAGGCAGCCAGGGACTGGCTGCAATAGGCATCCCCACTTCCTGGGAGCCAACCCAGGGCAGGAGGGGCTGATGTCCACCAGGCTCGGGGCCTGCAGCGACAATATTCCGGGAGCTACTGTACCCCCAGAAGGTACCCATGCGGCCCCACCCCACCCCGGAGGACCTCTACAAAAAACAAACAAACAACAACAAAAAACAAACAAACAAACCACCCGGTCACACCAGTCGCAGCAGCCCGGGCCTGAGACCCACCATCACACAGGCCCCCCCAGGCCCCTCCCAACAGGGGAAAAGCACTGCCCCCCCCCCACCGCACGCCCCAACACCCTGAAAAAAAAACAACCATCTGCGGACACCTTGGAGGTCCCAGAGCAACAAGCCCGGCACCAGGACCTGCACCAACCCACCCATACTGTGGCGCGTCCAGGGCAACCCAGCCCCCCCAGGCACAGGCAATAATCATCAGGTGTGTTATCTGTGCAATGTGAGCAGATGTTTGAGTGTGTTAGACCCATCCTGGACATCCTTTGTCCTGTATACTGTGTTCTATGAAGGATTTTGTATTGTATGAGCTGTAAATTAGAATTCTGAGTCATTCTGAAGGTGTTCAAACATATTTGTGGCCAGAAGCTATGACTAGAACTGATGGATAAATCTGCCTCCCATTTTGAGGATGGTAGAGACATTGTGTCATCTATCTTAGACAATAATTTATATATTTTTGATAGTAGGTTTGGGGTGCAGATGCTTAAAAATTCTGCTACCCTAATCGGGAGTTGTAAGTCTAGTTGGTGGAGGATATATTTCTTAGTTATTATAGACTTAAGTTGTTGATATTCTAGGAATTTATTGCTGCCTATCTCGTGTTGTGATATGAGCTCATCAAATGAAATAAAATGTCCATTTTGGATTATATGTTCCAGATGTTTGATTCCTTTGATCTTCCACAGTAAAGTTTAGCATTTTTTTGTTTTGCAGTATGTCAGGATTGTTCCAGATGGGTGTAAGGTTACATGGGACAATTGAAGACTTTGTTATTTTAAGAAATTCCCACCAGGCTGTCAGAGAGGTGCTGATGTTAATGCTTTTGAAACATTTGTGATTTTTTACGTTTTGACTAATAAGTGGCAGGTCAGAGATTTCCAGATTATCACACAATGCTTGTTCTATATTTATCCATGGTTCATCTATTGGGCTAGGTTTAAACCATTTTGATATATACTGTAACCTATTGGCTAAGGAATAGTGCTGAAAATTAGGTAAATCTAATCCACCACAGTCCTTGGTCTTCTGTAGGGTTTTTAAACTAATACGTGGTGGTTTGTTTTTCCACAGAAATTTGGAGATGCATGAATCTAGTGACTTAAACCAAGTAGCAGATGGTTTTATGGGGATCATTGAGAACAAATAGTTCAATAGTTCTACTTTTGGTAATATCATCATTTTAATGGTTGTAACTCTCCCCATAAGTGATATGGGTAATGACTTCCAACGAGAGAGATCGTCCTCTATGGTCTTTAATAATTGCACATAATTTAGCTTTGTTAGCTCTGAGAGCCTGGAGGAAATGTTTATGCCTAAATATCTAATATTTCCTGACTGTAAAGTGATCGCAGGTATATTCTGGACTCTGCAGTTAATGGGCAGAACTGTGGTCTTAGACCAATTGATAGAGTAGTCAGAAAGTGCTGAGAATTTATTTATGAGTGTGATCGTGTGAGTGAGAGACGTTTGAGAGTTCTGAAGGAAAAGTAAAACATCATCAGCATAAAGACTTATTTTATGCTCAATATTTTGGGGTTGGATGCCTTTAATATTTCTTTCTTGTCTGATAGGAGCTGCTAAAGGTTTGATGAAAATAGCAAAAAGTGAGGGAGAAAGTGGGCAACCCTTTCTTGTACCTCTCTGCAGACTTGAAGCTTGGAGAGGTTTGATCATTTGTCCTGACATACGCATTTGGGGAGCTATATAATATCCTTATCCAGTTGATGAAGTGTGACCCAAACCCAAATTTGTTTAATGCTGACATTCTTCGTGACATTCTCCAAACATCAGTTAAGATGGTTAATTTTATTAAATCACAGCCACTGCAAAGCAGACTCTTTTCCACGCGAAGCACTTCTCTTTCCCTTGGTTTTCTATTGGCAAAGTTTTAACGAGGCTCTTTGAACTGCGCGAGGAGGTCCGCATATTTTTATCAGACTGTAGTTCTCCCCTTGCTCACTATCTGAGTGAGCCAAAGTGGGTCGCGAGCCTCGCATATTTAGTCAGCATTTTTGACAAACTAAACAGCTCAAACTTGTCCCTACATGGCCCAAACACAAATGTCTTTATTCTCTCTGATAAGGTCACGGCATTTAAGAGAAAGCTGGAGCGGTGGGCTGTGCGAGTGGAAGGGGGAAGTGTTGAAATGTTCCCTGAGCTTGATGACTTTATGGAGAAAGGAATTATTGCCTCTCACCTCAGGAACCTTCTTGAAAGTTTCATTAAGTACTTCCCGAATGATGACACGCCGGAAAAGTAGGACTGGATACGCCAGCCTTTCATCACCTTTCATCAGAGCTGCAGGACGCCCTGCTCGATCTCTCCTCTGATCGCACATTACAGACTGCTTTCTCTGCACGCGCACTGGAAGAGTTCAGAGTCCAGAAAATGCATACATTTGTTTATCGCTACATACTTAAAGTATTTTGCCATTTATTTTCTAAACATTTGGCACAAAATGGAAATGAGTTGTGTTGAATCAAAAGTCTGAAATTCTCTATGATCACAAGCCTTTAGCTTTATTTTGTCTTTGTAAAGATAATAGCTTGTGCTCACAGAGAGCCTGGAAACTAATTAAGTGACAAAGGATTTGGTCAAATGCAGCTCGAAGCACTTCTTCATCAGAGGGTTGACGGTAAGGCTGTAAAAGCAACACACGAGATGAGAAAGATAAAGGTTTATCCACATAACTGCATTAAATATTAGCACCCAGAGCCTGGACCTCCGCCCAGGCATGTTAAGAAGTTTTCAGTCAAACCATCTGGTTAGAAAGCTTGATGGGTTGTAGTTTTTTTTTTTTAATCTTTTTTTATTTTTACAATGGGCCCTTATTCAGGGCATTAACCCCTAATCTTTACATGTTTTCACCACCATTCCTGGTTTCTGGTTGCCAGAGGACTTAGTGTAAATCATGTATACATGACAGAAAATGTTTGCCCTGAGGCCCCTCAGGAGGTTATTCAGGCCATGAAGACACAATGAGACTTTGTTCTATGAAGATAAAAAGGTGAATTCATTTAAGGACCATATTGAGTGAGGAGTGATTGAATTAGCATTAGATAAAGGAAAATTAAATGTCTAAAGTAGAGGGCCAGAGTTATGAATGGCTTGTTTTTATGCAGTCTAACCAGGATGGGCGTGAGCTCGTCCTCTCGTGGCTGAGAACTCGCACACTACGAGAGGGCGGCGCATTAAAAACAATAACATTCAGAATCCAGCTCCAAAATGTACGCTGCTCTCAAAACTCAACGTTAACGGTTGGTTGGTTGAGCCAAAATGGCCGCCAAGCAGCTCAGTAACCGTCTTCTCCTCCCTCGGTGGGCGGGGCTGTTGCAGAGCTAGTCACATGACCCGCGCAGAGCCAGGCTGACCAATTCCAATATGGTGGCCAGCTTGGCAGGTCTACGGTTCCTGTTGATGATATTGTTGTTCTGCGGGATCAGACACGGCGCCTGCAGTCTAGAAGCACCGCAGATCCTGGGTCTGCGACTGGAGAACCCGGTGAGTCTGGTGTGCATGAAGAATCGGATCATATCGGCGCCAGTAGGAGCCACGTTCAAGCTCCGTCTCTTCTTCGGGGCTAATCTGAATGGAAGCTGGCCGCGGGTGGCGTTCGCAGGGGCGGTTGGTGATGCACCCGACCCGTGCGGAGAGGAGTCCAACCGCCAGGAATCCGCTTTCCAGGTGACGGAGGAGTTCACCCAAGATGAGGATTATAGCGGGCTGCTAACGGTCGAGGTTAAGCGGAGGAGCAGCGCAGCGGGCAGCGTCCAGAGCTACCACCACCTGTGCGTGCTGAGCGGGGGGAAGTGGGCATCCGTGGGCCCGGACAGACTGCGGATAAACACCGACAGTGGTCTGACCGCAGACTACATCCCGCCGTGGGGTCTGGCCGTGCTGATTGTGTTGTTGCTGCTGGTCTGCGGGCTGCTGAGGACGATAAACCTGAGCCTGCTGTGGCTGGACCCTTTGGAGCTTTACGTGTTTCACAGTTGCGGATCCGAGGAGGAGAAACGAGCCGCCAAGCGCCTGGAGCCTATCCGGAGGAGAGGGAACTTCTTGGTGAGTTTCTGTGAGCATGTGGGAGACCCACAAACCAGCAGGGACGGAGGTGGGAGAGCTCTTGTGTTTTCTTCATGCCAACACGTCTCTTTTCCATCCAGACATGTTCGCTGCTGTTCCTCTGCGCGGTGGGACACTCGGTTCTGGGCGTGCTCCTGTACCGGGCGCTGGGCTCCATCGTCTCCGCGGTGTTCACCAGCGGCTTCCTCGTCTTCTTCCTGGCCGAGCTGGCTCCTCACATCCTGTGCTCTGGTTACGGCTTCCACCTGGCGCCTGCTCTGACCTGGCTGGCCCAGGTTTGCATGCTGCTCACCTTCCCCCTGTCCTGCCCTCTGGGGCTGATCCTGGATCTGGGCCTCAGGAGGGACATCAGCACCTGTGGGATCAGAGAAAGGGCCATGGAAATGATCCGCACGAGCGTCAATGACCCTTACAGGTAACAAAGGCAATCAGAAAACCTCCACCTCTGAAAGTAAACAGCAGTATATGCATTTCAAATATGAAGTTAGTGTTTTTAGCTGTTCAAACTCTACAGTGTTTGTTTTTTGCTAAAGTGTCACATTTAAAACCCTTTTATGTGTTTTTGTTAGACAACAGCACACCAATGTACAGATTTTTTTCAAATGTTCTTGGCAGAAACTGGGCTACACCTTTATTGTACGTTTTTGCTTTAAAACGTCACGTTTACATTTACAGAAGGACTCTGTGGCCGCTTTAGTTTTAAAGGGGAAGTTCATTTTTTTTTAACCTGGACCTTATTTCTGGCATAAAATACGTTCATCTACTCACCAAGAACAGTTTGGTGAAGGTCAGCGCTATAGACGCTATATTCTAGATCCGTGTATGTCCATATAACAGGAGTGAGCCGGGCACAGACAATACAGCCTCTAAATAAGGCATTAGCTGTCTTTATTTCACCAATACTTTAAGACGAATAAATGAATGAAAGTGTACTATTGCAGTGTTAGTTCAGAGCTGCCACGTTGTTGTTATTGGGGGCTATCGGGGGGGCTTATCGGTGCTTTCTAGTGGGATGACTTCATCGACGCGCATCACTGCAGCACAGCTCAGTTCCTCTCTCTGCTTTTGCATCCTCCTTTCCAGGAGCTCCTCATCCTTATACTCTGGTTCAAAACGGTAAGGACATCCATCGAACTCGAAGTCGTCGTCTACGTCTTCAAAATCTGATAAATATTCTGCCATGTTGCATAAAACTAGCAGTGGGAAACTCCTTGTGAAGATAGCTGACGTCATCCCACTAGACTTGACTCAGACTTGATCCAAAGAATCTGCGACGGAGTGTGAATATAACTGAAAACTTGAAACTTAAAACCAGACTTGGTATAATGCTTTGACTTTGTTAAAAAGCCTTGGGGCATGACCTCACTGAGACACAAGTTAGTCTGAAGGTTGAACTTGGATCAGACATGATAAAAATATTTATTTCTAGCTTTCTAAATAGTTTAGACTTGACTTGGACTTACTTTGAAGACATGACATGGACTAGCCCTCTGAAGACTCGAGACTTGGACTACCCCACTCAAAATATTTTAAACTGACTTGAACTAGTCACATAAAAGTTAATATTTGACTTGGATAAGGCCTCTAAAGACCTAAGACTTGAAGCAGATATTTTACAATGGCTTCTCAAGTCATTTGATGTATGATTTGACTGGGATTGATGCTTAAAAGCTTTAGGCTATACTCAAATTAAGCTCAAAAGAGCTGCCATGTGACACGGGATTCCTCCTAAAGACAAGTCCTGTAAAGACTTGAGTCTATGGTAAACTTGGTGTTGCTTGACTTGTATCAGATTGAAAAGATCCACGATTTAGCTGGGAATAGTGCTCATAAGACTTGAAATTAGTTGTGACCAAGCTTTCTTAAGACTGGAGACATGACTTGGGACCATTTCTTGAGTCATAAACCTGTCATACAAAGACTTTAGACCTGCCTTATATTGGGCCTAACTGATCTGTGTTGTAGCTTGAAATAGTGTTGATAAGACTTGGAATTAGTCTTGGATGAGTCCACTAAAGAGACTTGACTTGGACTGTTTAATGAGACATAAACTTGTCCTCCAATGACTTTAGAATTGCCTTAGACCAGGTCCTACTGATCTGTGATTGGAGCTTGGAATAGTGTCCCTCAGACTTGTAATTCGTCCTTGACCAGCCATCTTAAGACTTGAGACTGTTTCTTGAGATATAAACTTGTCCTCCAAAGACTTAAAACGGGTCCAAAAGATCTATGATGAAGGTCAACTCTCTGATTGCTGACTGTGGTCCATGTCATGTGTGCGCAGTGAGTTTGTGAAGGAGGAGTTCAGCCGCGGGATGCTTCGAACGAAGACAGTGGAGGACATTCTGACTCCTCTGAAGGACTGCTTCATGCTGCCCAGCTCGGCCGTCCTCGACTTCTCCACCATGTCTGAGATCATGCAGAGCGGATACACCCGGGTGCCCATTTATGAGGAGGAGAGGTGGGAGCAACAACACGACACTTTGCTGTGAAAGTGGTCACAAGTAATTTTAAAACCTGGACTAGGTTCAAGGTCTCAAAAAATATCCCAAACTACCAATAACAGGGGCTGCTTATTAGTTCTGGTTTATGAGTAAAAGCTTGTGTCCACACACCAGTGGGTGCTGTATTTTAAGCTTGTTCTGTGACATTTTTAGCTGCTTTTTGTGTTAAAAGAAGCTCAAAACATCCCAGAAAAACGATCATGCACGAAATAAACATTTTTCTGGAGAAATTGTAATATTTCCAAGGTTTTAGTTGAGTTCTGTTTGTCCCTCCAGAGCAATTACTGAAAAAGAATGTGAAGTTTTGGAGTAAGTCTACACTTTAAATGCTCTGAAAACGTATTTCAACAGTCTTGTTTTTATAATTTCAGAACAGATATGCACTTACTTTGGATCATCTGGTCACTTTAAAAGTTTGGGGATGTTGATAAATATTGATGATGAACAAACTTAAAAACCCAGACTCTTCGTCCTGCCAGAAAACACAGATCTGTTCAATGTTTAAACTTTTCTCTCAAACAGAAAACCTGCCACAGTTTGAACTTCCTGTTCTCATGTCTCTTCTTCTACTCTCAGCTGTGGCGTTTGGCCCCTGTTTGGTGCAGCTCATCCTCATGTGTTTGTTCCAGGTCCAACATTGTGGAAATCCTGTACGTGAAAGATCTGGCGCTGGTGGACCCGGACGACTGCACCCCCATGACGACCATCACCAAGTTCTACAACCACCCGTTGCATTTTGTCTTTAACGACACCAAACTGGACGCCATGCTGGAGGAGTTCAAAAAAGGTATAAGACACGCCAAGGCCCAGTTTGTAGATCTTTCTGGTTCCCTCTGAGAGACACCGACGTTATTAAAGGTCCTGAAGTTCTGCTGGAAGGTTGGTTTGTTTCAACTCAACCAGGAACTCCCACTTTTAATTATTTTCATTTATTTCTGGAGGACGATGACTCCGTGGAGTGGAGAAAATTTATTAACGGTATTTTTTAGCAAATTACCACTTTCACAGAGAATGGATTGAATAAAAATGCCTCAATTATAAAGAAAGACAAACCCACAGATTTGTGCATATTCTGCAAGTCTCTGGACATTTTGGTGCCTAAAGGGAACCTAAAAAAGTACTCAATAAGAAAATATCTGTTTAATTTCAAGGTCATGGATGTTTTTAACCTGCAGAAACTGTCATGCAAAGATGTGCAAGTGTTGTAGTTTGTTTATTTTAAGACAAAAGTCTTAAACCTGGTGGAGAGCAGGAGCGCAGCTGAAGGAGAAGACGGTTAAATTCAGCTCCTGATCACTTTACTAAAAAGTAAAAGATGGAGCATTTCTGTTCCAGTGGGACGGCTGACATCATGGGGGGCAGCACAGAAGCAGAAGTACGATGTAATCAAGTAATTTTGAAGCCGTTTGGCTCGCCAGCATCTGTCTGTTTGAGGAAACTTTGACTTTAATCACAGCAAAACGACCATGTTTCACCTGCTTTTATTGAATCAGTCCTGTCTTCCATCCATCCATCCATCATCTGCCGCTTATCCGGGGGTCGGGTCGCGGGGGCAGCAGCTTGAGTAGAGAAACCCAGACGTCCCTGTCCCCGGCCACTTCCTCCAGCTCTTCCGGGGGGACCCCGAGGCGTTCCCAGGCCAGCCGAGAGACATAGTCTCTCCAGCGTGTCCTGGGTCTTCCCTGGGGTCTCCTCCCAGTGGGACGTGCCCGGAACACCTCACCAGGGAGGTGTCCAGGAGGCATCCTAACCAGATGCCCGAACCACCTCATCTGACTCCTCTCAATGCGGAGGAGCAGCGGTTCTACTCCGAGCCCCTCACGGTTCTTTTTCTTTGGTGTCGTGGTTCGGTTAAACATCTTTGATAGAGAAGAACTGCTTAATCCTTGAATCCATTTTAAATGATGACTCCCGCTCTTTTATTCTGTCTTTATGTGGCACCAGAGCCACATCTTTTTACAGTTTTAACCTGTTTATTTTTTACCACGTTTTAGTAGTTTTATGTTGTCGTGTGATCTGTTAAATCTACCTTCGAGTACAAAAAAAAACTTAAAAATGTGACAATTTTCAGGTAAATTTAGCTTTTCTGTTTGTTTTTTTTCTCTGGAATTTCTTCAGATAATTTACAGATGCTTCATTTAAGGAAAGTAATTTTATTTCCAGCCAGGTGATGACTATCGGCACTAAAATTAGTTTGGTTTGTCTTAATCACAAGTAACAACGATCAGATGTATCCAAAGACATTTGCTTTGGAAACCTTCTCAGGAGGTTTTTCATCTTTATTGTATTTCTTCACATTTCCACGTAGAACCTGTTGTCCGGGTGTGTGACTCTGAGGGTTTGATGTTCACTCAGGAAACTCTCACATGGCCATTGTCCAGAAGGTGAACAACGAGGGGGAGGGAGATCCTTTCTATGAAGTGCTGGGCTTGGTCACCTTGGAGGACGTCATCGAGGAGATCATCAAGTCGGAGATCCTGGACGAGTCTGACGGCTACCGTAAGTGTCTGCGAGCGTGCTCGCCGCTGTAGCGTGTCACGATATTTTACTCAACCCTGCGTCTCGTCTCCTGCAGTGGACCGAAAGGTGAAGCGTCCCCTCACACCGCTGGAGATCCCACTGCAGCCCTGCAGCGCCCACGAGGAGTTTTCTCTGTTCAAGCCTCCAGAGGGAGAACCCAAGATCCGCACGTCACCACAGCTTCTGCTCGCCACGCACCGCTTCCTGTCCAGAGGTGCGTACTCGCACGTGTTCACGGTGTACCTCACAGGAAAAAATCAGTCATGGTTTAACAGCTCATGTGTAATGATTGTATCACTGAGGCTGAAACGTTCAGACATTTAAAACATGTAAAACATCAAACATGACTTATTTTTAATTTCTTTAAATTTAAAAGAACACGCATATATATATATATATATATATATATATATATATGTATCTCATTAAAATAAACCAAAAGAGACAAACAAGACAGAGTTAAATTAAAGGAAAATCTTCACAAAAAAAAACAGATATTAAAGATTTCAAATAAATTTCAGTTAATTTAATCATGTTTCTTCTGATCCGAACTTTTAAGATGAAAATAGTGAAATTCCTTTATTTGTAAAGCTGGAAACTTAAAATTTCCCCTGATATTTTCCAGCTTATCTTCTCTTATAACAACCAGAATAAAAATATCACTTTTCAATCAGGTGCTTAACGATGGAAACGGGTTTAAACAGTAAGAATTAAAGCAGAAAATGTTATTTAACAATAATTTCTTCAGTTCAACACAGATTAGACCAGTAAAAGGCAGTAAAATGATTGGGTAAAAGAAACCACAGTACTGGTTAAACTGGGAGGATCTAAGTAGCCGATTGGTTCATTGATTCAATGTTGGATGGTTTCTTCTATTGATTTAACTTAAAGAGAATTAATATTAAATATCTCAAATTAAAAGAGCCTAAAGACAAAATACTTTATAGTTCATAAAAATTAAGAAATATCTTCACTAAAACCCCAAAATATAAAAGATTTCAAATTAAAAAAATTCGAAACTTTCGAAGATAAAAAATGTCAAATACTTATATTCTTAAAGCTGGAAACAATGTTAACAATGAAAACAGGTTTAAACAGTAAAATTTAAAGCAGAAAATGTGATTTAACTGTAATTTCTTCAATTCAACACAGATTAGACCAATAAAGGGGTTAAAATAAACTACAAAACCTGCTCAGACTGGAAGAAAATGATAGTTTTAAGCAAATAAACCAACTCAATTAATGCTTTTTCTTTTTTTTAATGTACTGAATACTCGAGTAAATGTTCATAGTTACTTCTGAGACGATGATGTGTGACCCCCTGCAGAAGTGGAGCACTTCAGTCCGGCCCGAGTGTCCGAGAAGGTCCTGTTCCACCTACTGCGCCACCCCAGCGTCAACCAAGAGGTCCACTTCGACCACAACAACCGTCTGAGCCCAAGTCACTACCTGTACACCCGTAACCACCCGGTGGACTACTTCATCCTGCTACTGCAGGTACGAGCGCACAGCACCCAGGTTTTTATTGTTCAACTGTTGTTTTATTGTTCAATTGTTTTATTGTTCAATCAAATTAAAGTAAAACCGAACGATTTCAGTTTCCAAAAGGTCGGAAACATACCGTACTTTCCGGACTATTAGCCGCACCTGAATATAAGCCGCAGAAGCTAAATTGCATTATTTGTACATATACAAGCCGCACCTGACTATAAGCCGCAGGTTTTTTATGTTTAATTACCATATGGTTCGTGCACAGAGGGGATTGTTGGGAAAGAGGCAACTGTTTGGGGAAGCTTCTATTTATTAACATTTCAACACAAGTTGCATAACGTTTTCAACCATTTAGTGCAATAGTAGCTACAGAAGCTACAGAACATATAAAGCTACAACAACAAATAAAGTAACACTGTAACACGACAGTAAGTCTAAATTGCAGTAACACGGCTGCTTAAAAAAAACGGTTATCAGCCTACCAGAAGAGTTATTACGGTAACCCTCCTCTTCATCTTTGGTGAAGTACACGGCTGTAACCAGAAAAGTCAGGTCATTAATCCTCATCTTCGTCTTCTTCCTCCGTACTAAAACCACAAAATTCCTCATCTTCCGTGTCGGAAACAAATAGGTTCAGGGCTTCGTCAGCCACTCTCCCCTCTCTTTCGATGTCGCTCTCAAAACCAACGAACTCCTCTTCGTCACTGTCGGAATCGAACAGCCTCTGAAAGGACTCAGGTGTGGCGGCGTCCTCCTCTCCATCACGCAGCAGTCCAGCCTTTCTGAACCCGTTGGTGATTGTGGATTTTTTTACACTCCTCCACGCCATCAGGATCCACTCGCAAACTTGTGTGAAGGTGGCTTTTCTCATGCGACCCGTTTTGGTGAACGATTTATCACCCTTCGTCATCCACGCCTCCCACTGAACGCGTAGTGCCACTTTGAACGCACGATTGACACTGATGTCGAGTGGCTGCAGATGCTTCGTTGTGCCCCCAGGAATCAAAGCTGGAACAGAGTTTGTGCTCTTGATGGCTGCTTTAACCGAATCTGTTATATGCGCCCCCATACTGTCCAAAACTAGCAAAGCTTTTTTTTGCCGAAAGTATCCTCCAGGGCGTTTGACGTAGCACTCATTCAGCCACTCCTTCATTACGCTTTCCATCATCCACCCTTTCTTGTTGACTTTAAAGGAGATGCCGTTTGGGATCTTTTCTTTTGGCATTGTAGTCCTCTTAAAAATCACCATTGGCGGAAGCTTCACTCCAGATGCTGTGCAGCCAAGAACACAAGTGAAATTTGTTCGCTCGTGTCCAGTGGTTCTCAACGTGACGGACGATTCACCTTTCTTGTTAACAGTCCTAGTGAGAGGCAGGTCAAATGTTAATGGCACTTCATCCATATTTATGATCTGGTCCGGTCCGAATGCGTATTCCTCTATCTTTCTTTGTGTGAATTCGCCAAAGTTTGTTATTTTTTCCTGGTAGTCGGGAGGGAGTTGCTGGCACACAGTCGTCTGCGCCCTGATGGACAGTCCCTTTCGCTTCATAAATCGGAAACACCAGGATGGTCCACCTCTAAAATGTTCAATTTTCATTTCGGTGGCGACTGCTTTGGCCTTCAGTCGGATCTGCACGGTGGAAACACCTCGGCCGTCTGTTCTTTGTGTGTTCACCCAATCTTCGAGAACGTCTTCAAGTTCGGGCCATTTGCTTTTGTGACCTCTGAAAGCTTTTTTTGACTTTTTGCATTGAGACAATTCTTCCTGCTGGCGTCTCCAACGTCTCACCATTGACTCGTTGATTCCAAGGTTACATGCAGCGGTTCTATTTCCTTCGTTTACTGCTAAATTGACTGCCTTTAACTTAAAAACTGCATCATATGCATTTCTACGTTTGTTTTCCATAATGAGGGTGTCTCACAAACTGTCTTGCGCTCAAAATGTCTTTCTCGCTGTCGTTCTGTCTCGTACCACTCCGGTAGAAGTCTGCTTCCGGAGGACCTCCCGTGCGCGCGGCTACTTGTGTGTTGAAGCAAATGTGACGTCAACATGGTGGATGGTAAAATCCATAGATTTAGGTATCCCCCTAGTGGCCTTTAGCTGTAAAAATCCATAGATAAGCCGCACTGTTATATAAGCCGCAGGGTCGAAAAATGGGGAAAAAATGGGGAAAAAGTCGCGGCTTATAGTCCGAAAAATACGGTATTTAACTCTTATATCTGCTTTAAATGTGGAGCTAATTAATGAGATAAAGGCTGTAAATAGTAACATTTCTTAGCTAAAATGTAGTTAAAACCGTTTGTGTTCATATTTATTATTTCATTCACTTAAAATCTCTTAATTCTTACACAAAAATCTGCTCTAAACTGTTTTAAATCGCTTGCTTTGATGTTAAGAAACCAGCAGCATCAGTGTTTTCTTTCATAGATTTAATGTACAACAAAGAAAACAACAGAGATGAAGGAAATAATTTGTAATAAAATGGTTTATTAGCACCTCTGATCTGTGCTTTACATTTTCTTAACAGAAAAACAAAATCATCATTTATAGTAAAAAAAAAAAAAAACTTCACTTCTTTTTTTATTCCAAATGATACAATTTGCATATTTTTTAAAAACACACAACGGTATTAAAGCACATATTACAGTGAATATCATTTAGTAACAGCAATGTATAACGAAGCATATTTTATAACAGTACAAAGTAGCTTCTGTCTTCTTCTGCTTTAACTAATAACAGTTATAGTGTTTGTAAGTAAGTTAAGACTATCGATGATGGTTTTATGATTAATTTATAATAATCATAATAATATATAAATATTAGCCTCAGATGTAGCAGCATCAGAGACATTCAAACATAAACTACAGAAACTGTGGTTCATGCATGTTAAAGAGGAGAAAAAGCACCACAGATGTGATGTTTGTTCTGAGGTGTCGATGGAGAAGAGAGGAAGTGTGGTGCTGTATGTGAGGGTGGTGCAGGCTGACGGATGAGGTCAGGCAGGAGTCTCCCTGGACGACATTGTGAGAGCCTGGAGAGGTGGAGTTATGTGTGTGGATGAAAGGTGGAGCTGTGAGGAGCATCCCTGTGAGGGGGATGATTGTGACAGAAGGATGGATACACTGAATTTTTTTTTTTGTTTTATTTAGAAAGTGCCAAATCACCTCAGAGATAAAGTCCAGTTCATTGTCATCCAAATTAGTCCAATTCATACACTGAAACTTCTCTTTGATCCAATCCCCCGTCCTGAGCGTGCACGAGCCGACTGTGGAGAGAAAAAACTCCCTTTTAACAGGAAGAAACCTCCATCAGAACCAGAACCAGGAAGGGTGGCCATCTGTCTCGACTAGCTGGGGTTTGAGAAGACAGAAAAGAGGGGACAACAAGCACCGTAACACCAGGCATACCTGCTGAGAAAGAGAAACACAAGTTAATGACAACAATAATGTCATATGAACATGGAGAGTGCAGAGGAAGGAGCGGTGCATCATGGGAGGTCCCCCAGCAGTCAAGGCCTATAGCAGCTTAACTATGGGATGTTTCAGGGTCACATGAGCCATCCCTAACTATAAGCTTTATCAAAAGGGAAAGTTTTAAACCTGATCTTAAAGGTAGAGAGGGGGTCTGCTTCCTGAAGCCAAACTGGCAGCTGGTTCCACAGAGAGGGGCCTGATAACTGAAGGCTCTGCCTCCCATTCTACTTTTAGAAACTCTGGGAACAACAAGTAAACCTGCAGTCTGAGAGCAAAGTGGGCTGCTGGGAAAATATCCACCTATGAGATCTTTAAGATATGATGGAGCTCGGTCATTAAGAGCTTTATATGTGAGGAGAAGAATCTTAAATTCTATTCTGAATTTAACAGGGAGCCAATGAAGAGAAGCTAAAACTGGAAAAACATGATCTCTCCTGTTAGTTCTCATCAGAACTCTGGCTGCAGCATTTTGGATCAGCTGGAGGCTTTTCAGAGAATATGTGGGACAGCACAATACTAATTTTTCTGCATCACTCTGAGTCAAGATGTTCCTGATTTTAACAATATTATGAAGGTGAAAGAAGGCAGTCCTAGAAATCAGTTTTTATATGCGAGTCAAAGGACAACTCCAAGGTTCCTCACTGTAGTACTAAAAGCTGAGGAAATATCATCTTTGTAATTATATAACTGGACAGAGGATGCTGAAGATGGAGCAGGAAAAGACGAGGTTCGTGGATATAGTGAAGGAGAACGTGAAGAGTCCTGGTGGGGACAGAGTGAGATGGAGGCAGATGATTTGGAGCAGCCTAAAGAAGAAGAGCCAGCAGTCCTGCCCGGTTACACCCTGTTGACTTCTTAGAGTTGCCAAATTACATACCATTTATTTATTTATTGAGAAGAAAAAACAACACAACACTTATTTTTTATTTAATTCGTAACAATAAAAACAACATTATACAGGAAATCTGTTTTAAAGAGAAGATATTTGACAGTTTTCACTTCATGTAACATATCTTTTTCTTTATTCGTCGTCAGGGCCGTGTGGAGGTGGAAATCGGCAAAGAGGGGCTGAAGTTTGAAAATGGAGCGTTTACGTACTACGGTGTGTCTGCTCTGACGCTGCCATCTTCAGGTGAGAGCACCAACTGCAGGGAGACGTGGGTTTAAAGGGAAGATACCACCTTAAACGAGATGAAACAAGCACCTTTTAGGTTTCTGTGTGTGGCGTTCCTGAAAACCTAGAGTTGACATAAGTTAGAAATTACATTCAAGGCAAGGCTGAAACTGAAGCAGGAAAACCAGTGACCTTTGCTACTGGTTTAAAGAAACACTCTATACTCTACACTCGCTATAAAGATGTAAAGTAGTAAAGATGCTGCCTCATTTTATGAGTTTAACTTTAAAACTGAGTAAACCAGTTTAATCGTGTTAATGTTTTGGGACATGTTGGTGGTGTGATTGCAGTCCACCAGTCTCCGGTGTCGACCCAGCGACACTCTCCCAGAGATCCCTTTGAGTCAACAGATGCCACCAGCCCGTCCAGCTATTGTCCAGATTACACCGTCCGAGCTCTCACTGACCTGCAGCTAATACGGGTGAGTTTCTAATCTGTATGTTTTCACATCGTGAGCCATGAAAAAGTCAAATTATAAAGTTTTTTTTTCTTTCGTACACACTTACAACATTCAAAGTGAAAACCTGTTAAATAGAGATCAGTTGATCATTATCAGGACACAGGAAACGATATACTATGTAAGCAAATTAATTTCTGTCTCCAGTTGCGCTATTTTGTCCAATAAGATAAGTCTGGGTAAAACCATGGCTAGCTAAAGGTTTGCCAGTTATGTTTTTGAAAAACTATTCTTCTATTCATCATATTTCTTTTATTCAACTTGTCATGAATTAACTAGAGAAAAACAATTCATTTTAAATGCACATTTACCACAAATACATTAAATATACTAAAAGTCAAAAGCTAATCTGTTGAGTGAGGCTATATCGCTTTAAGGTAATGAGTTTTCAAAAGGTTATTTTTGTAATTTTTCTCTTCCACTATTCCAGTCTTTTGTTAATAGATCAACGATGAGTGATATTTCTTTCTTAATTTAAATTTAAAGGCAGCCTAACCACATAGAATATAATAAACTGATGATGTAATTAGCCTAGATATTCTAGCTTGTAGCTAGTTCTGTTAATTTTCTTTCTGTGGTGTAAGTTAGGTTTTATTTTTCCTCGTTGATTTGATAATTAGTTACTCTGATTTTTAAAGCGCTTTTAAACAGGAAAAAATAAATCGTGTTGAGACAAATCTTACTCGTTAATCAATTTTTGTATAAAGTCAGAATCTGGTCTTAGTTTTGACAAACGTGTGTAATTTCTATGTTTTGGCGTCACAACACATCAAATAAACTGAAAACCAATGTACAAAGAAATAGAACAGATTAAAAGATGACAACTGCATTAATTTGGATTTCAAGGAATTTGAATCTATTATAAATTGGCTTGAATTGGACTGTATCTTGGAGTGCCTTGATATAACATTTGGTTGTATATAAATAAACTGGACAGAGAGAAGAAATTAAACATTTTAAAACTACTACAATTAAATAAATAGAGGTGATAATTTTTAATAGCTCCTTTTGCTTGGTCCATGTTGCAGGTGACACGTCTGCAGTACCTGAACGCTCTCAGGGCGTCACGTGTCGGCCAGAGTCCGGATCCTCCAGAGATCAGGATCCTGCCCAACAGTCAGATGAAACTGCTCAATGACAGAAACACCACACAAGGTAGTTTACCTCAAAACGTTGTCTGACCTGCTGGGTCTGCTGTCCCGCCGACCCCCCCCCGAACAATTTTTTGCGTTTAAGGCGCCTTTGTAGTGTTTGTAGGAATGTGCTTTTCCTGTTTGCCTTCAGCTGAACTTAATTAATTTTCTCTTTCTCTTTCTTTTCCCTCCTTGCGTGCCTCCTCTCGTCTCTGGTCCATCCAGAGTTTCCTGTAAACTTTTCCTTCTTTGATACCATTGAGAACTACTGTTAGTGTTTTTGTTTTGTTTTGCATGAGGTAAATGAGATGCTGCCTGTTACTGACTTAACAAACATCCCACGGACATGAATAATGTCCCGCTTTAGGACTGTTAAGACACTTATGTTCTCCTTTGAAATCATCTCACCTGTCTCTGTTTGACTGTAGCTACACTAGATAAACTAGTTTAAAGGAATTACAGCAATATTATACTGTTCCTAAACAAAAGAAGGCCACAGAGGGTGATGAACTATGTCCTCTGGCTTCCATATTGGAGGTTCACATCTTTCAAATGACACAACTTAAAGAATAATTCAGGTCTTACGAAGTCTGAACTTTTCAAGGCAAAAAGCTTAAATAATTTTGAATTAAATGATTTTAAGTAGCAAACATTTACTGGTTGAAATAAACATGAAGTATCCTTTGAAATATATTTAGATGATATCTTTAGCTCTTTAAAAGTCATTAAAAAAAATATATATATATTTTCCACCAAATTAAGCCTTTTTGAGGTCTTCAAGTCTGGAACTTGAAGTGTCTATGCTAAACAATTGTTTCGCTCGTTTTTTTTATAGCGTCTTATATATATTATATATAATATATATATAATATATAATATATATATATATATATAATATATATATATAATATATATATTAGAGGAAGAGCTTGTCAATTTTAGCACATTTATTACGTTTACTTTGTTAGGGGCTATGAATGGGTAGTCACTCACCTCTCGGAAACCACTCCTTGGTTACCTCTTGGTGGGCGGTCTCAGCCAAGTGCAATCAGCTAATACATGAATTGCTGTGTCCAATTGGGATTGGGTATAAAATAAGGGGTTACAGCTGGAGTGTTAGCGTTAGCCCTTGTCGTGTGAAGACCTTCTGGGGTAAAGATCTGCATGTCTACCTGCGCGTGTCCCCCGAGCAACGCCACTAAACAAGGCAACCCTGTCCTACTTACTATATCACTGACATCACCACCTGGTTGTAAAATGTGCCTCAATCCTATTCCTGTTGTCACCAGTTCACGTAGAAGGTTTCACACAACCAAACAACACCAAAACCGTAATAACCTCCAGTCTCTAAAACACACTTCCCTCTGCAACACTCCCTTGTCTGTGGGGTTGTGGAATTGCCAATCAGCAGTGAACAAAGCAGACTTCATCACTGCATATGCCAACCACCTGTCATTTGACACTCTGTCTCACACTGAGACCTCAATTAAACCCCAAAACAATGTCACCCCAGCTGCACATTTGCGCACACCATCATATATCTGGGAGAGGTGGTGGAACAGATCTGCTAATATCCAACTAATGGAAATACAACTGACTGCTACCCATAGCTAAATACAACACATTTTAATACCATGCCATCCTGGTAACTGCAGCAGTCAAAATCCACATGGTTGTCATACATCAGCCACCAGGACAACTCGCCAATTTTCTAGAGGAACAAGACACCTTGCTCTCTTCCACCCCCCAGCGCAAGATTCCCATATTGGTCCTTGGTGATATGAATACTCACCATCACAGTCCTGACTCATTAGATTTTATGACATTAATGCACTCATTTGAGCTACAACTGGACCACAGTCCTCAAACTCACAAAGCTGGCAAAGAGCTAGATCTTATTTTCTCAAGAAACTATGCCACAGAAGCCCTCTCTGTCACACCTCTGCACTTTTCTGACCGCTATTTTATCCACTTCAGAGTGAGCCTCCCAGGAATACCCACTGCTTCCATCCATTTGCAACCTGTCGCCCACCCACTTCTCCTCCCTTGTTTCCTCTGTTCTTCCAACCTTAATGAGGCCACAGAGTCCCTCTGATCTACACTGAGCTTTTGTCTGGATAGTCTGTGTTCTCTATCCACCAAACCCGCACAATGATACCCTCCAATCGCTGCGTACCAATTTTGGACCTGCAGAAAGGAAATAGCACAAATCAAAAGATCCTGCAGATCTAACAACATTCTAGCCACAACAGCCATCACTCTCATCCAGTGTCACTGATGCAAAAAAGGCTTTCCAAATTGACAAGATTCACAATAGTACTGAGACCCAGCTTCCACCTTCAAAACTCTACTTAACCCTCCACTACCTGTTACCAATCTGACAGCAGACACCTTCGCCTAATTTTTTTACTGACAAAGTGGCAGTTCAAAGCAGTTTACCAAACTGCCCACACACGAAACTTCCCAAATCAAGGGTGCCACTAACTCAGCATGAAAAAGTCCTACTGCATAATTGTCTTCATTCACCCCTCTCATTGAGAGCTGTGTATCTAAACGTCTCATATGTAGCCGTCCTACTAAATGCCCACTGGACCTGTTCCTACTAATCTATTCCAATCCATAGCTCCTACGGGAACTGCAGCACTCACACGTGATTAATGCTTCATTGACATAGGGTACATTTCCTACCAAATTCAAGCAAGCTCAGGTAACGCTGCTGCTTAAGAAACCTTCCCTGCCTCCAACTCAAGTGGAGAACTATCGGCCGGTCTCTCTCCTCTCGTTTCTTTCAAAGACCATTGAAAGGGTGGTCTTTAAGCAGGTCACAGCATACCTCTCACAAAACAACCCCCTTCACCCAACCAATCTGGCCACTCCACTGAAACAGCTCTGTTGGCTGTGACAGAAGCTTTAAAAGAAGCCAAAGCAACAGCTAAGTCCTCAGTACTCATCCTGCTCGACTTATCGGCTGCATTTGACGCAGTCAACCGTGGCATCCTTTTGTCCATACTCGCATGAGCATCACAGGGAGAGCACACTCCTAGTTTGAATCGTACCTCACTGAACGATCATTCAAAGTCTCCTGGCTTAGTCACACTTCTGCAGTGCACCGCCTCATTATATGGGGTCCCCCAAGGCTCAGTACTAGGACCTCTTCTCTTTCCCATATACGCCACCTCACTGGGCCAGATGATCCGATCACATGCCCTCTCATACCTCTGATATGCTGACGATACCCAGCTCCATCTGTCATTCCCACCTAACAGCCACAGGGTGTCAGCATGAATCTCAGACTGTCTCTCTGACATGGATGATCGTACCGCTTTGCGTTGTTAAATATAAGAAAGATCAAGTCGTACCTAACCCAACACGCCACCCAGCTCCTGGTGCAGTCTATGGTCATCTCCATCTTGACTACTGCAACACCCTCCTAACTGCTCTCCCAGCCTGTGTTGTGAAACCTCTGCAGATGGTCCAGAACACGGTGGCACGTCTGGTCTTCAATCAGCCTAAAAGAGCACACATCACCACTCTGTTCGTTGAGCTCCACTGGCTAGCCGTAGCTACTCGCATAAAAATTCAAGTCACTGATGTTAGCTTACAAAGTGCTTTATGGAATGGCTCCCATCTAACTGAATGCTCTCTTATGTAACGACTCGGTCACTCCGTTCGTCAAAAGATGGTTGTCTAGCAGTGCCTACACCACGCTCAAGACAATCTAGACTCTTTTCATGTCGTTCCACGATGGTGGAATGACTTACCGGTAAGGGAGTGTCCCTATCTGTCTTCAAGAAACTCTTGCAGACCCAGCTCTTCAGAGAGCATCTCCTACCCTAGCACTTACCCTGTACTTCCCTACCCCCTCAACTGCACTTTTTGTACATCCCTCTATGTCTGCATTCTTTTTTCTACAGTCACCTCTGACAGAGCCTGACTTGTGGTTTTCCTTCTATGTAGCTTCTTGTTAGCTTTGATGTTAGCTGTAATGTTATATCCTCATATGTCAGTCACTTTGCATAAAAGCCATCTGCTTCTTTGGCTACTTCTTTTTGCGGAATTGGTGAAGGTTTGCAAGGCCAAAATAAACTTGATAAATTTGATGATTTATCATGATGATAATAAATACTTTAGTTAAGTCACAAATAGTTAGACACTGTAAATAAGTGACAATCCAATTTAGAATAGAAAAAAATAGATCACCTTATTATTGAGTATTTATCTAATTGATTAGACTTAATGATTTAGCACCTTTCCTACAGATTAAAGTTATTTTGTGACTGACAATCTGATGGATAACACAAAGACAGTTTAAACAATGTGAGATATTATAAAACTAATTTGATATTGTGTTTGAGAAGTGAAAAATAAATAGATAAACAAGGTACCAAATAGAAAAGTAGGTAGGTTTTTAATGTTAAGAGCACTTTAACCTTGCAACTGGATAAAAACACAGGAAATACATCTAAGTGTTTTTCTGTGGTCAATGATACTCTGGCACTGATGGACTTTTCCCAGTTTGTACATCAGCTGACCACTTTGTCTGATCATCACATTTCTGTCTTGTCCCACCGAATATTTCATTGAGACAATTATTAATCACAATTTGATTCATATTTTTCATCAGTCTTCAAGCTAAAATTTTCTCTCTTTTACACTGCTGCAAAAGTCTTTTTTGGACACTTGACAAAAGTCAATCTGAAGATGTCAAGTTGTTTTTCCTTAAAATTTTACAGAATTTTTTTTGCTGGCATTATTGACAAGAATGGCAATGTGCCACTTCCATTGTTTCCAACTAAATCCATAAATCTATCGTATATATTTATATACAAGTTAGCACATACACTTAAGTGCTAAGGACACACTGTCATGCTGCTGTGGAGAGTTACGGTGTGTTTACATACATTACCTGTCATCAAAATCTGTTGTGTAATTTAATGCAGTAAAAACAGACATAATGAAGCTATTCCTCCAGTTTTACAAAAAAAAAAAAAAACAACAACAAAAAAAAAACCTCCAGCTCTATAGATAGTTACTCTATTGATCCTAGAGGGAAATAGTTTAGCAGTGTAGCTGTAAGTTAGCAGCAGATGCTAGTAAACAATGCTTTCTCATCAACAGTAATGGACCAAGCCAGAGATGTACACAGCGTAACTCGTAGTAATGCATGTGTACTGTTTAAATTACTGTTTAAATTACTTCGTTTAAACATTTTGTATATATTAACCTCATTAAACAATTGTACTTGGAGACCTACATATTTATCAGAAACATGCAGGTAATGTAATGTTATCGCACAGAGAGCGTTACGCGGCGTCCAAAGTAGCAACGACAGCGAGGAGAGGACCAGTGTTGTGTTGAAAACACACCTTATCCACACAGCTGCAGGTTGTCTGAGTAACAAAATGTAACCGTTCAACTAGAAAGCTTCAGTTAACAAAGTAATGTGGGAACAATAATGTTCATCTTTCAGAAAGTAACAGCAATAAGAAGTTGCTGTATGTCCTCTTCATTAGCTAAGCTGTTAGCGTTAGCTACTGCTAAAGGAAAAAATAAATCAACAAATAAACCATAAGGAATTATTTCTCAGATACTTCTATTTCACTGCTCTGAGGTCTGATCTCTCTTTGTGGCTCAGTTTCTTCAGTCCAGCTTTGAACTGGACCAAGTTGTTAAACAGTGGGATGAAAAGTAGTTGCTGCACATACGTTAGCTAACTCTGCTGGAACATATAGTTTATCCACTGGGCTCTTATATCCTCTGAGGCTGCTAGTAGATGTAAGATGCATGCTCTTCAGTACAGCTGACAGCAGAACATTTCCACCAGAAACTGGCTTCATCCGTCTCGCAGGGTGGATGTGAGTGGGAGGGGCTTAGTAGAGGAGATGGAGTCAACTTAAGGAGTGACTTACTTTTGAAATGAAAATCAGAACGGCTTGTTAAATGAGGAACTTTTAAACAAAGGGGAGCTAAACAAATACCAGGGTTGTGTTTATATGTTTATATAAGGGATTTTTACACAATACGTCACCTTTAAAAGGTTAACAGAAAAGAAAAGGATCACAACCTCCAATATGTCTCTGTTGGACACATGATATCACCTGAAGTGGACTAAAAAGGTGGCACAAAAAGTAATGAAAAATCTTACTGTATTTCCTCAAATAAAAACTGGGGTTCACTGAAATTCACTGCGACTTAATGAGAGTAATAAAACACAACTTCCTGTCAAGTTTTAACTCGATTAAGACTGACTGTCAAAGTAGTAGTTTAATAAATGTTTAGCCTGTTCACGACTTATTTGTCCGACTTCCTAGAACACAGCTGACATTTAAAGAAATTCTGGAGAGGGGAGTTCGGGGACTCCCATCGGAGTGAATCAACAGCTGGTTGTTTCGGATTTCATTTTGACACATCAAAATATGACATCCTACTCATTATGAGAATTAGAAGTAAAAGGCTCAATCTTTATTTAAGGAAATGCAGATTATCGATGAGTTGAAAGTAATTGTTTCATAAAGAGAAGCTTCTTCTTCTTTTTCTTCTTCTTAAACTCATCATGTTTTGTGCCATCTTTCATGTCTCCGGTTTGTTGTTCCTCCCGTTAACCTCCTTCCTCACCTTAGATTTCCAGTGTGTGCGTGTGTGTGTGTGTGTGTGTGTGTGTGTGTGTGTGTGCGCGCATTTTCATCTCTGTAATGCCCTCATTCCTCACTCACCCCAGCTCTCCTCTCATTGGTCGGATTCCACAGGTGGCAGCAGAGCCCAGGAGAGCTCCACAGAAGAGGAGGCTCATGGGTAGTGCAGTTCCATTTGTCCACTTTTTAAGTGAAAAACAAAAAAAAAAACACAATCAAACCATGTAGATTTTTTGTTTGTTTGTTTTTACTCATAAATCTATGGCTGGAACGTAGTTATTGGATCAGATTGGAGTGAGAGTGATTTTATTTAAGTAAATCCACTGCTCACGCTACACCTCTCCATCCCTCATTCCTTTATGTGATTCCAATTCAATGATTATTTTATATTTGTATGTATATAATATGTCTGTATAAATATAGATATAGAGTGACAAGAGGAGGAATGTGAACCTTTTGGAATAAATTTGTTTTCAGAATTAATTGGTAATAAAAAATGACATCTTATTTTCATCTACATCTTCAAAAACGGTCTGTTTTAACTGAAAACGTACAAATTAATTGTAGTTTTAATTTCAGATAATTTAAGTGACATCACCCCTACTGGGTGAGGAGTGGTAAAGCTTCGGTGTTTAACATTTAAGGCCTTTGCACACCAAGTCTGTGATTTTATTCCGATATAGTTGAATTAATGGTATTTTTTGTCGTCTTTTGTCAGAAAATTTGCTCCATAGCACTGAAACACAGCCTACAAAAATATGTTTTTAATTTAAATCCTTCTTTTCATTTACTATTGCATGTTTGGTAATTTAGTGACGGGCCAACACACTTTTTTTATAAGACAAACACCTGACACCCTTTCACATCTGAAGACAATCTTACTTTAGTCTTAAGTCACAGACAAAAAAAAAAATTTCCCATCATGCATCCGGTGGAAACTTAACAAGGTCAACTGATAAGTGGCTTTTTGCCTTATAGTTTCAAACCACTTTAAGACAAACAAAGAATACAGAGTTGTGACAGATTACAGCAGAACAGCTTGGCAGCGAAATAACAGCTATTTATCTCTTTTGTTTTGATTAACGTCACTTGAGGCCGTGAAGAAAATGTGGCGTAAGCTGTGGGAGACTAATGTCCGCAACAAGCAAATTACGAATATATAAAACTGTTAGATTAGTAAAACGCACTGGACTCAGTTTGCAAACTTTCTGTCTGTAATGATTTTGGGATTACGGATAAAAAAAAAAAGAAAGAAAAACGCATCGGAAAAATACGGGCTAGGTGTGCAAATTCCTTTAGACTCATCCACTAAGTTCATAACTTAGAGAATCTTTTCGTGGACATAGTGGAAGTTTATTTTTAGTGTCAAAGGTCATGAAAATAATAATCCCCATATTTTCATTACCTGACAAATAATATAAACCCAAAGATGCTGCAGGTTGCCCTCCATACCCTTCTGCCATGTTACAACCGTAGCCCTGAGAGATCAAACTAAACACTACTTCTACTGAGGGAAATTCATGTTTTCTACCACAGTTTTGGTTAGAGTGGGGGTCATTCATTGCTTTTAGATGTCACTACATCCTACACAAGGGAAACTTCAAAACAAGCTTAAAAACGTTGTGCTTCTTACTCATTTTGAAGTAAACCAACCTTTGTTATGCACATTCCTGGGCCTGAAACTAACCTTATAGCACTCAGGGGTTGAGATACCGCAGTTCATGACTTTGGTTTCCAGCCCTGCACCACAGGGGGATGGCCTCTTCAACATGATAACAAATTAATGTGTACAGCTGCACATGTGCAGGACTCACACAGAGATTTGTTTTTATGACAGTGGTGTTATATCCCACAAGTCTAGGGGGAGCCAGAGAACAAAACATTCTCCAGAGTTACTTTAGTTGCTTCCTAATTGATGTCCTTAAAGCTTATAGATGTTCATTTTGCTTTACTTCAGTTCTATATTCCACTTAATTAGTCATATTTATCTATTAACTACTTTTTAACCCTGTTTAGCTTTGTGCCAACAAAATATTGATTAAATACAAAAATTATCAATGTGTTTCCGCTAAATTACAGACTGGCCTCTGGACTCCTGATGCTAATTAGCTCTTACTGACATTAATGTTTGGGTTTCCTTTCTTTCATGATAAATGGTTAATTTATTTTAAGCAAAAACAAAACAAGAATTTGCATGGTGGTATTGGCTAAAATAATTCTTCACATTAATTTAAAAAAGCAGATCATTCCAGAGGGTTCACATACCATTTTTTCTAAGATTTTATTTAGTGGTGCCTTTCTTCCAGGTTTAGTCCTCCTCACTTAACTTGTTGCATTGTCATTCCTAATTTTCTATCCTTCTGGGTGCCAAAACTACATGTGTTTGTGTATGTGTTTTCTGATTGCATGTACTGAAGAAACTATCCGTTTGAGACACAAAAAATGCTGAAACTGTAGTAAAAAAACAAAAACAAAAAAAACAAAACAGATTTGAACATTTAATTTGTACACTGTGTAAAATATGAAGTTATTTTGTGAGATGCGAGGTACGTCCAGATTTTTATACCTTCATATGAGAAAGCTTTCACACATGAAGGTGTGTGTTTGTGTAGCTGATTGGTGGTTTATGCCATAAATAATAATATTAGGTGTAAAATTTCTAGTTTAATATGGATTGAACCTGTATTCAGACAGATGTCTGCACAAACCTGGAGTGAGTGGCTTCACTTCTGGGTAAATTAAAGACTTCTTTAGACTCGAAAGCATGGCTGAAGCTCTGTTGCACTCACCCCTGCAGCGTTTTGGGAAAACCACTCAAACAACAAGTAACAACACTAAAACTTTTAGTAGAAGTAATTGTTGATGTGTTTTTTAAATCAGCAACGAACATCTGTGGTTTACTATTGGATGTTCTGGGCCTTATGTCTAAAATGAGACCTTGGTTCCCAGCAGGATCCAACTGCCATTTGGGTTTGAATGGGAATCATGACTATAACCAGCCAACTGGCCTCACTGGGCTGAAGGGTGGTGGGTTCTCTGGTTCCTAAAGGGGGTATTCCCACCAAAGTGGTTCCAGTTCTGAAAGTATCTTACAACCAGTTCTTCATGTTTAAACAGCCAAAGCACTGGCTCCAGCTCCCAAAAAGTGGTGCCAAAGTGGCACCAACTTTAAGCTGGGCCAGAACAAAGAACTGCTTACAATGGGGGCTGGGGTGGTTATGAAGACCAACCAGATCAAGTAAAATGTTCTAATCACCTCGTTTTCCTTAATTCAAGAGAGAACGATTAAAATAATTTTTTTTTTTAAATCGAGCAGCCTTGGATGAAGCAGCAAGTGTTGCACTCGGTTTCCTACTTTTTTTCTAAATTCGGCACTTTCAACTACATTTTTAAACCACGTTTCTAACTGCGTTTTCTGAACATTGTCAGGCGTTTATAGAGCCCTCTCCAAGGCAGAGTACAAATCACGTTTGTGGCATTGTTTATAAATACCTTTTGGCGTCTGGAAATGCGATGATGCGGTGATTCACAAACAAAGACTTATGTCCAAATCAATGTTTATACGCTAGATTGGTGGTATTAGGACATTGGTTTGCAGGGAAAATGAGACAAATAGTGATTTGTAAGATTAACCGTTGCCCTAAAATAGGGAGATTCAAACATGTATTTGGTAGAAACGTTTAAAGCGAAATAATGATGTGGATCTGGAAAATCAAATCAGTTCTTAGCTCCTCATTTTATATGACCGCCTGAGCACTGGCTCCAGCACCACTTTGGTTGAAAAGGGTTAAATGAGAACTTTTTTTGGTTGAAATAAAGCATCAGTGCAGTGCAGACCCGTAGAACCAAAGTATTGGGGTTGAGGTTGAGGTTGTGTCAGGCTGAGTTTTGTTGATGAGGAAATACAACCTTAGTCTCTTCTACACCGTCACCATCCTCTTATTTTTACATGAACTTTGTAACACTGCTGGTTTGGTGTTAATCTATCATGCCTGACTAACAGTAGAATTTTACTGTTGTTGGTCATGTGGGATCTATCCTGCCATTTGAGATGAGGTGAAGGAAATCACTTTGAGACATGTAGATATATCTAGGGAAGTCTTGATTTGTTGCAATTATATCGTGATTACAAATCAAAAATTGAAACCAAGATTTTATTTGAACCTTTTTACAAAACATACCACAATAATGATAATAAGACACAGCCAAAATGAAAACTTATGCAAGAAGTTTCTTACAATGTCCGAGACTCATTCAGCTACCTGGTTATCTCCCCTGTGATTCAAAAGAAGAGCAGTTCTGTGATTTTACTTTAAGTTTTCCCCTTTTGTTATGTTATTCACATAGATTCAGAGACATTTCCCCTTTACAGTCACACCTGCTGGCTGAATGTTAAAATATCCTTTTGGTGTGCCAACATCTGCCAATGTCACAACTTGAAGATTGATGTAAATTGGGAGAAGTTTTGGTCTCTGTTGGGACTTCTGTGACCACACAAACGTCATTAACACAAATGTTAAGCATCTGTGAAAGGAGGTATGCAAACATCAGCCAGCAGGTGTCGTTAGAATGTGGACATCTGTCTGCAGGTTAATTAATTTTTTGTCTGTGACTTAAGACTAAAGTAAGATTGTCTTCAGATGTGAAAGGGTGTCAGGTGTTTGTCTTATAAAAAAAGTGTGTTGGCCCGTCACTAAATTACCAAACATGCAATAGTAAATGAAAAGAAGGATTTAAATTAAAAACATATTTTTGTACTGATTGTTACTGCCATAAAACACCAGCCAGCTGGTGTCAGTGAAGTTACCATGGAAACTCCCCTCTGCAGGTGCTCTTTGAATGGAAACATTTGCCAGCAGCTCACACTAAGGCCAGAAATATACTTGTGCATGTTCTTAGAAATTAACACAATGTGTTCACAAGCTACAAAATGTAGGTGACCTGTAAAGCCAAATTTAGGTCATAGGGTCAGCAGTGGTTAAAAAAAATGGCAGGAAGTTTAGAAGACAAGCTTGTGTCTGTACACAGTGACAAATATGCTTGTGAATCTAGATGGCGAGAAAGCCGTACCATTTAGGAAACTTAATGGAGAAAAATATTAGATAAATGCAGGGTGGACGGTGCCAGTAGTGTTTTTTTTTCGGCCTCAATAATCTTGTGCCTTCCTTGTGCATGGGTACATGAGTAAAGTATATTTCTGGCATTATTGCTAATGTGGTAACTTATGATTTTACAAAAACTGGCAAAACTGGCTTTTTGCTGATCAACTTTTAATATTCATTCTTTAAATCTGTCCTTAAACTAAAATTATTTCTCAAAAAAAACTTGGTGTCTTCACACAGTGTCTGATGCATTTTTATGATCTATCTTTTAAAGTATATATATATATATATATATATATATTTACAATTTAAGACAAAATGGAGTGGTTAAGATCGAGCATGATGAAGTCATCCAAACTTAAATAAATACGTGGCCACTCAGATCTGTTATGAAGCGCACAAGTTTCACCAGCTGATGAAAGAGCTGCGGCGTTATCCACTATTGTTGCAGTCGTATTTCAGGATCTCTCTAGTCCAATTTGAGCTCCATGATCTAATTAACCATGCAAGTATCAAAGGATTTTTGACGGATAAATGTTTTGAGAGTGTAGATGTAACTGGGATAATGTCACATCGTATTTCTTTTTGATAACAGACAACCAATATGTTAGGTTTTTAAAACAATATTCATCAGAGTTTTGTTCAACTATTGAAGATGTAAAATAATTTAAAAACGTACCTACTGGGACTCTCGGCTCCTATAAATGATGGTCAAACCAAACTCAACTTTAAAAGCAGAGGGTGCTATGAATCTGCAGCCTGCACTGATCTCACTCATTTAAACAGTCATATAAAATCTGTAGGTTGAAGACAGACAAACAGATAAAAGGGCAAATGGATCAGGGTTAGCTTTAACTAGCTTCAAATAGTCATGCATTTGTCTAAGGAGATCAATCATAAACCTTAAAGCACCTTGTTTGTCATTAATTTAGTATTAAACTAAGCATTTGAGTTGTGTTAACATTACAGTACATGCTCATGTATATTTGTCTCTGAATGTGACATTCACTATTTCACTTGTGCATATCAACAAGTAAGCATCTATCTTCACTCCATTACTCACACTGTACATCAACAGTCTTATATGAATTTTAAAAATCCATCGATCATCGTTGTGTGTGTTTTAACATGTGAACTATGTTGGTTTAAACAACCCGTGTTCCCTCATATTAATATTGAGGAAATGGTCAGAAAACTGGTGTTTTAATGGAGGGTTTAGATTATGCCAGGTCTACCTTAACAAGACATTCACATGCAGGCAGATAAAGTTATAGGTTACTGTTTAGAGGATTGATTGATTTGATTTGATTTGATTTCAACTGAGAGTGAATGGGGCTTGATGTCAAAAACCTACAGTTCTTGCAAAAAATGGCAAATATACTCTCAAGACTAAGCTCTTTACGAGTTTGGAGTCATACACTTGGACAGATATGGAGTTGTTTGAGTTAAAAAAAGATCTGGTCAGGTAGACACTATAACCCAACACTAATACTGGTCTTTAATGATTAGTTACTATTGTGTAGATGTGATTAATCAGAAGGATGGACTGCCCCTTATTTGTTGCTTCCTACTCTCAATGATCTGACATTAGAGCCCATTTTACACTGCAAATGGCCAGTTTATGAACTTGTTTATCCATTTTTCATGTGATAACCCAATGCAATCTCAAAAACTGGTTGACTTGGTTCCCATACAAATGTAGAAAATTTTTGCCCATTTTTTACATGATTCTAATCAAAATGCAATTTATTAATTAATTGAGAACAATAACAGTATGACCTAATTAAACAGTAAAATCTCAAATAAAGATAAAGTAATATGATTTGAAGCCAGGCAACTGAAAGAAAGAAGAAAATTAATACTTTTGAACAACTAATTGAAGAGTTCTGCTCACAGCTCTTAGTGTACTTATAAGTCAAGTGATTTCTGTATGTCATTTATTTGCTGAACCTGTTTCCTTTTCCACGCAGTTTAATTTACATTAACATGAGGAATATGTTAAATACTCTATCCAAAGACATTTGTTTAGCTTTTTAAATCCAATGAAATGCGTATTTTTGCCTGAACAAGAGTATTGTGGGTTTTATTCACCATATCTGAGTGTGGCTGAAGCAGATCATCCTCATATTTAGCGTGAAGAGGGAATTCTGTAGGGATTACTATATTTTACTTGGGTAGACCAGAAAAATCGCAATCAGAGCCAAAACAGCCTCACAATATGAAATGTGACAGGTATAAAAATGAAGCATATTGTCCTTGTTGCAGCACCTGAGTTGTTCAGAAGCTCTAAATCTGCTACATTACATTATAACCATGTCTCTTTGTTTTTCTATTCTATATGCATTTGATTTCATCAGTATTATCACATATAACCACATTAAAGGAGATTATGTTTGACAGAATGATTTTAAAGAAAATATTTTCCAGATGTTTACTTTCATTTTGTTCATTGTTTTGACATCAAATGACTGAATGTAGAGAGATAATCACAGCTGTACTACTAAACTGATGACATTTTGAGTGTGGAAGATGTTGGTGTAGAGACACATTGTATTAATATATGACTGCTTAGATGAGATATAATTAGAGGATTTAATTTATAGGTAATTGGTTTGATTTTCAGGTACAACACTGTTACCACAGGAGTTGTTTCCACTGTCCAGGTTACATTTGTATAGGACTTCTGTTTTATGTAGTTATTTTTGAGAATGCTGTTGCGTTTGGGTGCATTGAGACTCCACTGCATTTAAAACTTTCAATAATTTCTTAGGAAATAAACAATCTTATTCTCAAAGTGTCGTTTTTTTTGTCCCTATTCTTTCTAGTTACAAAGTCTTATCAAGCAGAACGACTTCATATCGATACGTTTTCCTTGAACTTCACTTGAGAAGAAACAAGTGACTCAGAGTAAAACTCTGCTTGGGTTTTCTTCCTGTTGCCCGCCAATGTCACTTTAACATAATTCTTAGAAAGGCTCCAACAGTGTAATGCTGTTTTGGTTTTCCCCTAACTTTTAGCGTGCTGTGCGGCTTTTTTTTCTGTGTATGTAAAAGCTTGTAGACTTCAAGAACCACACTAAAGAAATTCTAAGAGTTCACAGCTTCCCTTATTACTACATCTACATCTACTACATAGCTACATCGACGGGCTCTACACCGACAGGCCCTACACGGACGGGCCCTACACGGACGGGCCCTACACGGACGGGCCTTACACGGATGGGCCTACGCCGATGGGAACAAAAAAAAAAATACTCAAAAATTATTGTTTAGTTGCATCAGTGCTAAATGTAGAATCAGGACAAAAATGAGGCAAAAATGATCTTCCAAAGACGGCAACATGCAAGCAGAGTGCATTTATTTAGCCAAAAATACAGGCCAAACATGCAGTGACACGACTCCAGAGTTGACTGCCTACTACCCTCACCTATGGTCATGAGCTGTGGGTAGTGACCGAAAGAACAAGATCACGAATACAAGCGGCCGAAATGGGTTTCCTCCGCAGGGTGTCTGGGCTCTCCCTTAGAGATAAGGTGAGAAGCTCAGTCTTCCGGGAGGGGCTCGGAGTAGAACCGCTGCTCCTCCGCATTGAGAGGAGTCAGATAAGGTGGCTCGGGCATCTGGTTAGGATGCCTCCTGGATGCCTCCCTGGGGAGGTGTTCCGGGCACGTCCCACTGGGAGGAGACCCCGGGGAAGACCCAGGACACGCTGGAGAGACTATGTCTCTCGGCTGGCCTGGGAACGCCTCAGGGTCCCCCCGGAGGAAGTGGCCGGGGACAGGGACATCTGGGTTTTTCTGCTCAAGCTGCTGCCCCCGCCACCCGACCTCCAGAAAAGCGGTAGATTATGGATGGACACATGATTCGGCATATTTTAATTTTCATAGTAGGTTTAACAGTTCAGGTATATGATATATGTTATGTATGATAGGTAGGCTATTTTTCAAAAGACACACGATATGTATTATAATAATATGCACATACACACACATATAAAAACACTAATATATGATAGAGAAGCAGAAGCAGATTGTCTTTATAATGTTTATGGTTGTTCCCTCTACATAAACACGTACTACACGAACGTTTAAAGATAAATGGGCATGATCAATTACTTGAGTCATTTTGCGCTGTTTCGACCACGTTTCTAGATATGGGCGGGGCTGGACGTCCAGTCCAGACAAACAGGAAATGGAAGATTCCTCTTACATTTATAGAGGAGGGATCCAGATTGTACCAAGAGCAGGTTCGCTGGCAACTGGAAACCAGTTTAAAAGTGGACTCGAGTGTGGGACATGAAATGAGGCAGGAAAAGGAAAACTTGTCACAACAGGTGGTGTGTTGTGTGTGGCGGTGGAGGTAGGACCCGTATGCAGATATTTTAAAGTGAAAAACTTGATTTATTTAAAGGAAACAACAAAAGGTGTGGCTGAGCTGGAAAACGAATACGTAACTATGACTATGAGAAAAAACTAACAAAACAAAACTTTGGCTGTGAAAACAAAGCCTGACAAGACATAAATGACGATGAGGATTTCACAGTGAACATGAGGGAACCTGGAAACTAAATACTGAAGGGAGGTGATTGGTGATGGAGTACAGGTGAGGTGGATGAACCTAATGACGGGGCAAGAGTGACTGGGGAAAAACAATGTTAAAACTAACGCCTTAATAGAAACCTAAAACATAAAAACGCAACAAAACCCACAGACGTGACAAAACTAGATTCTTTTATGAAGAGTCATGTCTTCTAAAAATGAATTGAAAGTAAATCTATCTTCTGACGCACTTTTTAAGTCATTTTCAGGTGACTGATTTCTCTCCCATCATGTCGCTACAACAAACTTCACATTCTGTTTAAAAGTCACTTCCTACATTGAAATGTCTCCTGATCCACAAGTTTTTTATCCAGTTAAAACCTTCTGACTTCTGTTAAATGCAGCTTCATTCAGTTTTCTTGCCCTGTTAATATACTGTCGTGTCCAAATGTGTGACAATAACCCAACTGGTCTGTAATTTGCAGAATAACTTCTGTGTTTCCTTCAATTTTATAAAAACAATCAGTGGTTACAGGTTATTAGTGATGGACACCACAACAAAAGTCTTTAACAAAACCTACCTACACTAGGAAACAGACCCTTCCAGTGTTTATTGACTTTCCAGTCGTAGAATATGCCAATCGAGCTATTTCCACTAAATTTGAATCAGTTAAGATTAATTTATTTGCTGAAACTAACACTGTACACTTAATCAAACGCACCATTCTTTGTAGTGATTTGAAAAGAAACAATTAATACATAAAAAAAAACATTTTAAGAAATAAAACGGTTGACAGTCGAACACATAAAGACACAACGATGGGAAAGTTTGTCAGCTGTTAACTGCTGTATACTTTTCATTGGAAAAAAAGCCATGACGACTGTCAACTTAAATACACGTGAAGAATATTTGAATACTTTCTCTCACTGTGTTAAATCCAGAAAATAATTAAGCACGTTTTTATAAATGAACAACAAAAAGACAATAAATCACGATAAGTTAACATAAAAACATTAAATCAGCTAATATCAAAACAAAATTAAGAAACCGAAATAAAAAACAAAAGATTTACAGGAAAAAATATCTTGTGATTTAGTCTTTGCATGTTGATGTTTCAAACAAATAATTCTTTACAAAGCTTTTAATTTTATATCTTTACCAGAAGTTAAATCTTACATTTCTTATCACTACTCAGTGAAGATAGGGTAAAAACCTTTAAGGACGAAACTTATCTTAAAGATTGTTATCTTGTGGTCTCATTTTGTCTGAAATGGAGTGAAATCTGTTTCTTACAAAGTAATTTTGTAAATAAGATGAAGGCAACCAGCTGCAGTCTTTATATGGGGAGCAGCGCTTTTCTGCCCTCTTGTGGTCACAAATGGTAAAGCTAGAGATATTAGAAATGAGACACACTTCCTGTGGAACTATTCAAAGTAAAATACTTGTAACGCTGTACCGCATTTAACAAACGTAATATAAAGTGATTAAATCTGATAACAGCAGAGACTTCGACCACATGTAATGACTGGATGTAAATATGGCCATTTTGTGAGAAAACCACAGTGTTTTTTTTATAGTTTACGTCTTATCGGGAGCAGTGGCGGATTTAGCAATTTGGGGGCCCAAGGCGAACTTAGCTAGGGGGCCCTTCAAAACCGTTCTTTTAACACAAAGGGACCCGTCAATAGGCTACTTGCATTAAATAAAGAGAAGAATGTGAGAAATAAGTTTCAAATATAACACCAGTATATGTCAAAATGGTAATTTATTTATTTATTTTTTTTTAAAGAAAACTCACCAGACAGTTGTGTGAGTGAGAAAGATAGAGAACTTAGTTGGAGTAGTAGAGAGTGGGTGTATGGGAGTGAGGCTGATGTAAAGGTGACATTGCTCTACTAATGCATCAGTGGTAAACTGTGCAACAAGGCATATTAATTAATTTTGAATATGCTTACTGAGGTATGTATCTGTGAGCTGTTCTTCTTGAATTCTCCACAGATGCTCCTTCATGACGGGGTCAAATTGAGCCATTAATTGCACTTGTCCCAGGAAATTGCCATTGCCATATTCATACAGCTTCTCTCTGTGTCCTCTAAATGCAAGAGTAGGCTCAGGTTGGGGGCCCCAGGCAATTGCCTACCTTTGGTAACGGTAATCTCACTTCCGTTTATATAATTCAAAATAAAAGATCATTTCCAGTGCCTGTTCATGACAAATATGAATGAACAAATACACACAATAACTTGTATGTAATGAATACACTGATGATTAAAAAGAGAGAATGAAAGTCATATTATAGAAAGGTAAAAAGGATACAACTATAACAGATTACCAATGATAACATGTTTGAAGATAGAATTGATTAAAATTGTTCCTCTCATTACCTTAAATCCTGTCCTTTATTTGAAGAGACTTTCAATATTTTACCAATTCTTCACACTTGGTATGCAACAAGTCCTAATCAGAACAGCAGGTTCAAAATAACAAAGTAGATAAAGTCTATTAGTGTCACGTTTTAGGTTCTGATTCATGTCTTGTCTCGTCATTTCCTGTTTTATTTTGCCCTTCCTCTTGTGTCAAGTGTCTGATTGTCTTTCCTGATTCCAAAGTGTTTCCACCTGTTTCCCATGACTCCTCGTGTGTTCAAATAGTCTGCGTCTCCCTTGTCTTGTGCAGTGTGTTGCAACTTGTCACATTCCTTACTTTAGCGGCCTTGTCCCACGAAATCCATAGTCACGAATCCAAGAGCCTGAAGTCAAGCGATCCTCCTTCAGAGCTATCTTTATTTGTAATTTATTCCCCAACCATAGTTTATTACACGCTAAGTTCATAGCCTGTTTTTGTTCCTCCCTTTTGGAGTGATTTTTGGTTTGCTAATGTTTCATAGACTCCTCCGTTAGAGGAGCGTTGCGTCCTGTACTTGGTTAAAGTTTCATAGTTCCTCCACTAGTGGAGTGATTTTGTTTTGATTTTCAGTGTTCCTGTTGTGCCTTGGTTAAAGGAGTGCTTAGATTTAAGAGTTAAGTTTTATAGTACCTCCCTTCGTGGAGAGTTTTGTTCTATCTTGATTGAGCCCCGTTTATTGGGAGAGCATCTTTTGTTTCAGTCCGCCTCAGAAGGAGAGCGTAAGAGTTTCTTTTCTAATCGTTTAAAGCCCGTTCTGTTTTCCTCCTGGAGTGGAGAGTTTGTTTTTGATCATTTTCATAGCTGCACCCTCCTCGAATATAGTTATTGAGGAGAGTGCTTCAGGAATTTCACAGCCCCTTGCTTTGCTCTGTCTGGAGATCCTCGACTTGTAGATTGCTAATAAACACTCTGCATCTGTGACCTGTGTCTTCGCGGTCCGTGACAATTAGAATTTATATTCTGTTCCAGCAGCCGGAATTAAAGCAGTGAACAGATGAAGAATATATTGTGTATAATCATACAGACAGAATCATGGCCTGCATGAGGTTAAATGTGAAAACCTTTACAAAAATGCTTCAGAAATCTAGAAGCCATTATTTACATTATTTATTTAGTAATAAAATTTACATTCTCTGAAAGTTGGAGCAACGAATGAGGAAGACAATGTTCCAGAGATGAGTGAAGCTAAAGTGAGTCTCCCCTGGTTTGGTTCTATGTGAGATACTTGGATATGAATCAACCTGTCAAAGAGTTGCTTCCTTTGAAGTGGAAACTTCCGGCTTTACCCAGCCTCTGCAGTCCTTGTTCTGCTCCAGTCTTTGAATTAGTCCTGTTGCCTTTAAAAAGCCAAAGATCAGTTTGGTGCCCTCCACTGTGTCCTCATGAACCAACAGCTTATTAACTCTTACTTGTATTAATATGTCCTCTGCAGATCTGTGATTCATGTCCCTCTCTCTTCCTTTCTTTTAAAAATTAAAAATACTTCTGTCCATTTGTAACCCATACATTGATGTAAAATTACAATCTGTCATGTGGCGCTTTCTTACATGTAGCTGTATCATTCTCTGAATAGCCTCTGTCCACATTAGTTTATACAGCCAAGTTGAGCTGGACACTATGAATCCCCCTCAACAATTGAGTTCTCCTGTGTGACATTACAACACCAGAGGAGTGGGGCCTACCACCAAGCAAGTCTGTGTGTTAACAAGACTATAATGTGAACTGTGATAGAGGTTCTGATCTCATTTGTTAACCAGGATTTTCGCTTCCAAAGACCACAGCTCTGTCGAAAGTTTAGTTTGATCAGAGGTAGATTTATGTTTTAGAGGTTATGAGTTCATGTTCAATTTCTATTATCATAAAAGTAGTTTGTTTACCTTTTTTGTTACCAGTTTACCTAAAATATGGGTATCATATATGATACATGCATTTCTGAGACACGTTGCATCATTATATGGTAAAAACTTTGCTCAAAGCCCTGTTGTTGATGTCCTCGTGTTTCTTATATGAAAATGGATCTGTTTCGACTCATCAGGAATACTTTCATACATGTATCACATGGCTAAAAATATGCAAATCACCAAACCATCGAGTCTGACCTGCCAAATGATGCATTATCTTAGAAATCTAATGCTGCTGAAAAGTACAGTACCTATCCAAGACGGGTGATAATGACTAAATGACTCACACATTAGTTGAATATATTCGCTCATAATCAAAGGCGCAAAGGAAAAAGTTGTCCTTAGCATTCAGTGTTCAGATGGGCCTGAGCTGTCTCTTCTTCCTGAGACGGCTCATGTCTGTAGAGATATGATATGCATGTTTGATCACTCCAATGCACTGTTCAATGCTGTTCTCTGCTGGTGGAGTTGCACTTAAGACAAAAACTGTAGGCGTCTGGACAAACTGGTGAAAAAGGCTGGTTCTGTGGTAGGCAGAAAGCGAGACCCTCTCAGTGCTGTGGTGGAGCAATGGATGAGGAGGAAATCATATTCTGTTTTGGAGAACAATAAACATCCTCTCCACAGCATCCTGGCAGGACAGAGGAGCAGCTGCAGAGAGAGACTCATCTCACTGAGCTGCAGGACTGAGAGGTTCAGGAGGTCCTTTGGTCTCACAGCCATAAGGCTTTTTAACAGCGACTGCTGACATGTTCTTCTCAAATTTATTTAATTAGTCATTGATTATTATTATTATTATTATCATCATTATTATTGTTGTTGTTGTTGTTGTTGTCTAATATACAATCATTGCAAATATTTATGATTTTATAAGCTACTTGACTAATTTGAATTTCCCCCACTGGGGGATGAATAAAGTATTTTTCTATTCTATTCTATTCTATTCTATTCTAGCCACCTAAAAATCACTTTTATTTTGAGGTTTAAAACCCCACTTTCAAAATGGGACTCTCAAAGTTATATCTAATTAGATATAATGCAAGTTTGGGAGACTGGACTGAAGAGAAGTTTCAGTGCAATCTGTTGGGTTCCTGACTTTCCTGAAATAGTTTTTGAATTGGCTCTGTGTGAATTAATTGGATTCATTTTTAAATGAATTAATTGGAATATGATTACAATGAATTGAACTCCAATTGGCCTGAATTGGACTATATCATTGAAGTGTCCTGAGATGACATTTGTTGTAATTTGTTGTAATTTATAAATAAAACTGAATGGAATTGCAAGGAAAACATATCAAATGTGGAAAAAGGTTTGTTTTGGAAACATTTTAAAAACGGAAAAATTATTCTGTCTTGGAAAACACTGCTAGTGCGAAACATTACACTGGTTGCTGAAAAACTGGCAGAAGTGGACCTTCCAACGTGACAGTGACATGAAGTATTCAGCTGAAGTCGTCAAATGATTAACAGAGAACAAAAATCAACATTCTGGAATCCGGACTGCAATTTCATCCAGAATCTGTGGTTGGAATCACAGACCAGAAGAGAGACAGAACAGAGGCCTTCAAACCTGCAGATCATCACAGAATAAGATCTAATTTTCCAGTGGAGGCATGAAGAAAGCAGTCGTGAGTACCATTACATACAATTAATGCATTAAAACTGACCTGGACAATAATATTTTGAGATTTCAAAGAAAAAAAGTTTAAAAATGTATAATCATAAAACTGAACAAGAGCGCAAAACAACACACAAGATGGTGGCTGAGAACGGAGCGCCATTGCTCTTTTTTAGTCTTATCACTAAATTGTGATGTCATCACTGATGATGACGTCACAATTGATGTCCCCTCTGATGTTGTTTGACTTCAAAAATGTTATATAGGCCAGACATTTTCACTCCTTTTTCACAGTTCGTCAGGAGTTTATCTGAAGAAACACGTCCAGTTTTCGAAGCAAATTTGAAAATCACAGTAAACGGTTTTCACATCGCCTAAAAAAACAACACTTAGTTACTATCTTAAATAGTCATTTTGACAAACTCTTAAAAACAACAAGCAAAATGAGTCAAACCAAGATATCATCTGCTCAACTTCAGTGGTGTGACATGGTCGACGACGATTTACCTGAGGATTTCTACACATATACCATTACTTTTGGTGATAATGAAAGTTATGAGGAACCCACCAACAAGTCAGAAAATGACCTGTTGGAAAAAGAACAGTGCCAGGCCTCGGAGGATTCCCCGTCTCCTCAAACAGTAAATGACAAAGAGGAAAAAGAACCATCCCAGGTCTCTGCTGCGGCTGTGACTCCTCATTCCGAGGACGTCCAGCTTGTGCAGGATCATCCCCAGGCCTCCAAAGTTCGTTGCGTCACCTGGAAGTTTCTAAATTCACAAACCGACAAACAAGCCCAGGCCTCCAACAAATATAACATTACTTTTGGCAGTAACGAAAGTTATAAGGAACCCACCAACAGGCGAGAAATTTTAACATCAAGCCTAGAAAATGACCAGTTTGAAAAAGAACAAGCCCAGGCCTCCTACAAATATAACATTACTTTTGGCAGTAACAAAAGTTTGGAGGAACCCACCAACAGATCAGAAATTTTAACATCAAGCTCAGAAAATGAGCTGTTGGAAAAGGAACAATCCCAGGTCTCTGCTGCGGCTGTGACTCCTCATCCCCAGGCCTCCAAAGTTCGTTGCGTCACCTGGAAGTTTCCAATTTCACAAACCGAGGAGATTCCCTCTAATGCCTCTGCTGCCGACGAAGATTATGGATCAGAGAAATTACAGGAATCTTACCAACATAATAAGGACAAGATCAACTATTTATACCATCGGATGGATATTATCAGGACTAAGCTGCTGAAAAAGAATTTCTTTCTAACACGAGAAAAAGACAGAAGAGTCGCAGCAGAGAATAGCTGCTCCATTTCGGAGGAAAAACTGAAGGACCTGGAAAACAGTTTGACATGTGAGCGTCATCTCCGTGAAAAGTGTGAGCAGGAGCTCAAGGAATGCAATGAAGTCATTGCAGAATTTTGTGAAACACTGAAACCACCAGTATCTGAAACTGAATATCAGTCAGTTGTGAAAGAGGTAGAGAGCTTGAAAGAACAACTCATAGAAAAGACTGCCTCCAATATTGCTCTTGCCTCCAAACTAAAGGCACAGGAGGAGGCAACAAAGACACAGAAAAAGAAGGTGGCAGAACTTATGAAGGTTGTATTTCTATCCGTAATCATCAAGCCAGAAGAAAAAACAGAGCTGTACATCCTCCCAGAACTCCATTTAGATCAGATACGTCTTCCACCAAAGAACATTATAGTAGAAGAGCTGGCTTCACAAGTGGAAGTATCGAATCTAGAAGTGGAGGGAGTCAATGAAGCAGAACCACAAGGGATCCCTGAGCCACCAAAAGAGAAGGTTACATCAAAGAAGCGTCGGCGTAAGAACAAAAAGATGCCAGAAACCATTGTAAAGAACCAGCCGGAGGTCATCCAGGAACCTCAAGACACGGAGGACATTTCATCACCGATCCATATACAGGAACCAGAGAAGATTTCCGAACCTGTGGAAGAAAAAGAAATAGAAACGGCTTCTGAAGACTCACAGGAAGTGATTCCATCAGATTTGGCTCATCAGGCTGGAGTGCCACAACCAGACGTGGTCCCAGAACTGGTGAGTGACATCGAAATGGAATTAGTGCCACAACCAAAAGATGTCTCAGAGCCACCGAAAGAGAAAGTTTCTTCTAAAAAGCGTCGGCGCAAAAACAAAAAGACGGTAGAGACCATTATAAAGAACGACCAGCCTGAAGTCATCCAGGAACCTCAAGACACCGAGGACATTTCATCCCAGATCGTTGTCCAGGAACCACTTCCAGGAAACAATCAAGAAAGAACTTTCATTGTCATCAAAATGGAACCAGCCTCTAAACATTCAGAGGACTCTCCAACATCAAACCCCTTACATGCCACAGAAGACATGTCTCTTAAACTTGCAGTACCAGAACAAGCAGTGGACAAGTTTAACCCCTCAGAAGAAAGACCAGAGCTGCCTTCAATGTGGAGGCGCTTCAAAAAATATATGACGCCAAAACATCGCAGACAATACAAAGACAACAACATCAAGAGAGAAAGTAGCGGCAGCATTTAGTATTCGCACATAAGACTAGACAACCAATGAAATCTCTATACATCCTGTTACAGTAACATCAATAAAAATACTTAAAATGTAGATATCTTTTGTACGGCTCTATCTTTTCATCCTGAACAACTGCACTGACTGAAAGTATCAGTGCATTGTTCTCACAACTGTTAAGAGCATTATTGTGTGGAGCCAAAGAGAGTAAAACCACCAGGCTGCTTAAAGCTGCTTCATCTGACAGCTCAGGTGATTTTTGTGTTTGACCCATCAAACTCACCTCCATCCTCTTACACATGACGAAACTCTGATCTGCTGCATTTCTCAATAGAAATCATATATATATATATGCACGTGATTTTGTTTCAAAAGTTAGATAACATATGTGTGTAACACCTTAACTGCAGGAGTATTTGTTGGAATGAAACGATGCAAAAACTTTAATAAACTTTTAGTAAATTGTTCCTCGTGTTCTTTAGCCTCATCAGAGCCATGTTTCCTCTTGCCTGCGGAAGGATTAAAGATCTTGGACTTTCTATATGAAGACAGTGGAACAAAGAGTAGATTTTATTTACCAATCTGACAACATCATTTACAACAAAAAGTACTCTTCAACAGAACAGAACAATTCAGGAAACACTGATCAGCATCAACACCTGAACTCATTCAGCAGTGTGGTGAAAACAGAAAAATACTGAAACTTCTCTGTTTAAAGGAGAAACTTTCAGCTGTGGGGAAAGATTTCCCTGCAGGTTCCTGATTTTCTCTTTGTTCGCTCAGCCTGTTGTTTTCTGTCCTCACTTTAGTCAACACAGTCCGACAGTAAAAAGCTCATTCTCTCTCTTTATCTAGTGTTTACATCACTGTGTCGACAGCACAGTTACACATGTATGCTGTTAAGTCAACGTTGACTTTTTATGCTGTTTCACATGTTCTGCTTTGAACATAAAATCTGACATCGTGGAGCTTTTATCATTAGCATCAAATATTTAAAAGAACATTGTTGGACATAAAAACACATTTTTCATTTTGAACAGACTTCAATAAATTCAAATTACAGCCACAGACATACCGTTCACTAAATTCAACACTGGACATGTGCACTTCATTCCCACCGAGAAAAAATAAATAAATCAAAAAGTGCAGACAGAAATAATCACGATTTTGGAAAAAACTGACGCAGATGAAAGCTGTAATTCTGGACCTTGGTCTAGAACACAAAGCTTCCTTTGCCCTAACTTTCACCTCCATTTATTTCGATGTTTTCACATCCTGCTGGAGCCTGTGCAAATGTGGGTTTCAGATCACACAGACCTGCACGTCTTCTCGATTTTTTCCCCCACTTTAATCACTGAAAACGCTCACATTCGTGGGGCCGTTTCTTTGGCTGCGGTTAAAATTACTGTCTAAAAAAAACTAAAAACAAGGGATTTCCTCTGCCTTTAAAGTGGTAGATTTCCAAGATAAAGACCTGAAACCTAACCAGCACACACATATTGTACCCACACTGGAAAGCATTATTAGTGTGCTAACTGACCTGTACTCAAAAAAGTGTGAATATGCACACTGACATGTAAGAGTCCTTAAAAGGATGAATACTATTTGCACATTGTCCCATATCATCTGCTGTTTGACTTAAAGGAGAATCAGTGTTAAATTATTCCCTCAACCTGGCCAACTCATCTAATGAGGGCAACTCCAACTCACCAGTGGGAGGCAGAGGAAGGCAGATCATATTTTTACCTTCTTGGGAAAACAAAACTGAAAAGCAGCACATAACTAAATGTGATGCTCCTCATAGGTGAATAAGAGGCAGGTAAACTATATAGTGACTAAAAAATAAGGGCTATACCCTCCACCACACCACTGATGTTAATCTGAGAGTTTAATAAAGTTCTTTCTCCTCACACTTTTCAAACTTAACCCCTTAAGATTCAAGGCTTTGTTTAAAGATTTTATTGGACATAATTAAATAAGTTTATCCAATGCAAAATGAGAGAGAGGTGGAGACTTTTTTTAATGCCACCATCCTTACATCAAGAGTTAATTATCTCAATATCAAGATAATATAATCAAGATAACAAGACTTTTCCAAGATAACGCACTATATTTTGGTAGTTTGACCTTGTAAAGTTTATTTTTCCATCACAACCACAGAATAACCTGAAAGGTAACTATCGACTGATCCAAAGAGGAAGTGATTAAACTTATCTACACCTACAGATGCCGCTTTCTATGAACAACAGCAATTTAAAGCCAGTACAGCACACAGTATTACACATGACTGCATTAACTTCCTGTTATAGATCCTCCTGAAATGCCATGACTGGGATAATGAATGATGAAATGAGGTATCAATAGAGAAACTTCTCATTTTCATTTTGTGATCTTTAAAAAGATCTCGGCTTCTGATCATCCAACTATCTCTACTGTTTGTTTGGGAGTCTTGAAAATGCGAACTCCAGGTCTGAGGGGGCGATAGGTCCATTTTTGCTGGCCTGAATGGGTCAAAGTAATTTCCATTTAAAAGACAAATAATATTTTTCTTTTCATTTTAATACTTTAATCTGAAAATAATCAAGTTTTTGTGCTGCAAAGAACTAAATAATCTCTAAAATCAGAACAAAAAGCAGACAGACAAACTCTGACTGATTGTTTCCTTATCAGATGGTAAACTGGTTGTCGAAATGAAAAGGTATTCAGGTAGCAACTTTCTACATCTACATTATAACATTACAAACAGGAGATGCTGCCTTTGTGGCCCTGAAATTACCACCACTTCCTGTCAAAGGAAGGATCTTGCACAACAACTAGGTCAGTGTAATCTATAATAAACTGATCTGTAATAACAAAAAAAAACATCATGTCCAGATATACAAAACAACTTCTTTTTTACTTTTAACCAACTAATGAAAGCTCCATAAATACAATCAGTCTGCAGTTAGTTTTCAGCTCATTTCAGGTGACATCATGTCCTGGAAATAACTCTGAAATCCCCCCCCTCATGTTTGTTGTGGCAGATACGTGTAACATTTTAATGCCACAGATTTCCAAATTACTTGTCATTTGATATATACTTTTCAGATCTAAAAATACTTCAAAAGGGACGTCAGTGTCACCTCTCGTCTCCTCCAACCGCAGAATGAGATCAGAAAAATTTCCCCTTGCTTTGTCCAATCAGGTACTTTGGTTCCCCCCCCCCCCCCCCCCCTTTAATCTCACAATAAACTGAATATCCACAGGGGTACAAGTGACAAATACTTGCCTCACTGTTTCAAAACCACATACTTTAATCCCATTTGCTCCTGAAATACATTTGACTGTGGTCGCTGGTGTCTCTAATGCCACGTTTCTGACTATAGAGCTGCCAATTACCAGGGTTTTGTCATCAGCGGGTGTGTCGCTGAGTGGGGAAAATCTATTTGAAACGTGGACAGGTTGATGGTGAACCACAGGCTTGATTTTAGGGCTATGCCTCCTCTTCCTGAACATTACCCAGCCAGCCTGGGGTCCTGGCTGCTCGGGGCATGCTGGGGCATGACTAATGGGATTAGCTACACTCGGTGGGTCTGCATCAGCTAAATGGACCTGCCTAACTATCTGGTGGTTTTCAGCTGATTATTACCTTTTTGTTATATTCTTCACACATTTCAATTGTTCTATATTCTAATTAGTTATCAATCATATTTTCTACTACTTTATAATTCCAGTTTTTATCCACATACACAGACACTCCTCCTCCAGTCTTGTTCTTTCTATTTACACAATTAAATTCATACACATCCAATTCAAAATCCATTCCTTTATCTGCATTGATGTGGATGTTGTTTCTGGTGTTTCATGTTTCTGATATAGCAATTATTTTTGAATGTTTTTTTTTTATTTACTTAAATATTTCTTGATGTTATTGAAGTTTGCAAAAAGATTTCTGCTATTGAAATGGATTATAAATAATTTGCTGTCTGTTTTAACTCTCTGAGGTCTATGATCACGCTGGCGTGATCAGATCGCATGACGTCATTACAGCGCCATAGAAAACAAACTACAATTAATTTTGATATTATAGACTAGAAAAAAAAATACTAAGCATGGGTATGGCAAAAAACATTTTTGTGGTATATAAAGGCAAAATCTAAAGTATTCAAAAACGACCAAAATCAGACTCAGACCCCAGAGGGTTAATGGTCTGGTTGTACCGTTCATCTGTGCAATTGTCATTGCCATTGATGTTAGAGAAGAAATTGTTGTCCGGGTCTATACCGTGCTCCAAGTCCAGTAAATTATGGTTAGTGTTTTGAAAAGTTCTCAATTCCAGTTTTTCACTCTCAGCAATCCTTTGAGTTATATCCCTCTTGTCTCCAGATGTAGATGAATGAGCGCTTTCAGACTGTGTCATGGTGGTATGTTGTGTATAAGTTTTCATACGTATGAGATGGAGGGAAAGAACTGGTAGCCATGCTAAGCTACAGAACTTTTGACAACACTATAAAAGTAAAATGTGTCGAAACACCAAAGGTCTACAGAAATAGGTGCTAGAACAGAACAAAAAGTGTGTGATAGGGTTTATAATGTCACTATAGGAAGAAATTTAGTTACATTTAGTAACCAAAGAGGAGTAAAAAGTCCCAGAGCACAACGAGGTAAAGAGAAATGATATAATACATCTTACCACTAAATGTCATCAATGCAGTAGACTGCTCGTGTCTCCAATTTAATGCAGTAAACAGAAATAATGAAGCTATTCCTTCAGTCGTACCAAAACCCCTCCAGCTCTATAGATAGATATAGATAGTTACTCTACTGATCCCAGAGGGAAATAGTTTAGCAGTGTAGCTGTAAGTTAGCAGCAGATGCTAGTAAATAATGCTTTCTTATAAACCGTAATGGAACAAACCGGAGATGTACGCAATTGTTTACATTGGAGGCAGAGGGTGGAGCTTAAGGGGCATGTTTGTCACATCAAGGATTTTCCTTCTTTTTCGTTCAAGTAATTCGAATTGCTCTGGGAATTCTTTCGGACCAAATGTTTTCTGTTGTTATTGCTGTTGTTGCTATTATTTGATTATTCATGAGCACATAATCCACTTTGATCAAAGCCTCCCCTCAGTTTGAGCACTTGTAAACTTCATGGTTTCCTTGTTTCTGTATAATTTTTTATTTTTTTTTAAATAACTGGCACAATGTTGTGCAACACAGAAAACCCAAAACATGCATACATGTAAACGAGTGATTTCAGTCATTTGATTCTTAATTAATGTACATATTTCTAAATACATGTTCTTGTTTTCTAAGTATAGGTTATTGGGTGTCGTAATGTGGGTAATAGGGTTTAAATAAAGCAGCACACATATGCAGAATTATTCAGCTGCAAAATTGACCTTTTACAGAGGGCTGTCCCCATGGGGAGGAATTACCCAGGAGGGATTTTGGGTAGAAATCCACCCTATCATGGCGGCAGATGGAGAAAATAACGATAGAAACCCGACTTCTTTTGGCATGTTCAATCAGTAAAGTTTAAAATATTGTTGTTTTTATTGAGCATTTAATTCAATGTTCAGTTAATTAACAGTGAATATTGCAGATGTCCTATCCTATTTATAAAAAGTTATAAACAGCCCAGAAAGCAGTGACCTTATGACTATGCCAACTTTCAGATAAACCACAAAAAAGAGGTGCTGGTTGCTGTTTTCTTAAGATCAAATGTTGTATGTCTCTTTAATGCTGAAAGTGATTTCAGTCACAAAACTGTAGGAGCAGTATAGTCATAACACAAATGAAAAAAAGGAATGCAATATTCACAAAGACATGTCAGGACAGAACCTCTGAACTAGCTCTAAACACCTCAGAAAACCCACCCATGATTTTGCTCTGTTCTTGTTATTTATTTTCTTAACCATCAACTTGTGTTTTAGACACAGTTCTAACCAGACTGTTCAAGGAGGTTTTCCCCTTAATCAATATTTCCATATTAGATTTGATCAATCTGTCTTTGTTGACAGGATATCTACCACAGAGTTTTAAGGTTAATGTAATCGAGCTTTTACTTAAAAAAAAAACTACTCTTGATTCAGAAATGTTAGCCATTTATCAACCTTTATCCAATCCAACTCACAGGCAGAATATATGGCAACTGACACTGAAACGAACATGACTATGAGTTGGAGATGAGACTCATTGAAGGATAAGGGCTTACAGACCTATTCTCTAGGGCTAGAGCTGGGCGTAATAGTTCTCAGTGCAAAGAGAGCGTAGCTGGAGAAAATAAAAGTGGTAGACTAGAGGGAAATAAGCTTCAGGTTTGTCCTTGTGGCTGGCAGACAGTAACGTCAGTTAGAAGCCTTAAAATGCATCAGGGAAGAAAGAGATGTATGGTAAAAGAAGGACAGTGTGGCCGCATCGATCAGTACTTTTTAAGAAGTCAATCGAGTAAGTCAGATGAAGTCCAGTGGGAGGTAGAAAACCACAATCCGAAGGATATCAATAACACAGTTACGGAGGTGGAGGAGGCGGTTCTGAGAAGGGATGCAGCTGATACTGAGGTGAATAGGCCAGTTAGTGAGAGAAATGTGGAGCCGAAAGCTAGAGTTAAGTGGCCTAGAGCAAATAGCAACAAAGAATGAGAGGCAGTCAATAAAGATTTGTCAGTAATATTAAGTAGGTTAGGAGGAAATGCAAGAGATAGGCGAGAGAAGATTTGGGTGCAAGATAGAAAAATGGTTGAAAGAGTACATTTAGTTAAGTCTAGATGGCAAAGAGAAATGGAGAAATTGGTTAAGGAGAGAAGAAACTTAAGAAAGCAGTGGAAAAGAGCTACAGAGGAAGAGAGGGAGGGAATTAATGTTTTGCAGGAAGAATTGAGAAGCAGGCTAGCAATACCCACAAGGGCTGAATATGTCAGGAAAAAGAGAAAGAAGATAGAATATGTAAGGACTGCGTTTTACAGGGACCCGTTCAAGTTTGTTCAAGGGTTGTTTAACCAGGAAAAGGGAATGCAGCTTAAAGCAACAAAGTCAGAGGTGGAAGAGTATCTAAGAAATACATATTCAGATCTTGAGCAGTGTAGAGTAGTAGGCCTTCCACCTGACATGCCACCATTAGGAGAGATAGCTCATAAGATGGATGTCAGACCACCGAGGTGGAAGGAGGTAGTCAGGTGTGCAAAGGGCAAAATGGAGTCCCCTACCGGGTTTATAAACGTGCACCTGATATCTTAAAGTTTTTGTGGAGGCAGTTAAGAATAGTTTGGGAGAAACAGTTTATTCTCTCTCCTAAATGTAGAGGAATACAGGGTGTTCACAGGGTGTTTAGAGCACCCTGGCATGATTTGGCATCAGATTCAGACAGCCAAAAGTGAGAAAAACATGAGTTTTATTTCTGGATCTAGCAAATGCATTTGGTTCAGTGCCAAAGCCTTATTTGGAAAGTGCTTGATTATTTTAAAGTGCCTGTAGTAGTTGTTAACTTAGTAAGAGCACATTTCCAGGATATTAGATTGTGCCCGAGTACAGCAGGCTAGAAATAGGCATTATGGCAGGGTGTATGATTTCTCCATTAGCATTCACAATAGCGATGGAGATAATTATTAGAGCTTCCAAGTGGGCTGTAGGTGGAGAGAGACGTCAGGTTGGCATGCGCCTTACACCAATTAGGGCCTACATGGATAATATGACGTTGGTGACTACAACAGTGCCATGTATGAAGAGAATACGTAATAAAAACATACAATTCAATTCAATTCAATTCAATTTTATTTATATAGCGCCAGATTACAACAATTGTCATCTCAAGGCACTTAAGTAATATAGTCCAATTCAAGCCAATTGGAATTCAATTCATTGTAATCATAATCCAATTAATTCATATAGAGCTAATTCAAAAAATTTAATATCCTAGCTAAGGAAACCAACAGATTGCACCGAAATGTGTCTTCAGTCCAATCTCCCGTCCTGAGCGTGCCTGTGGCAACTGTGGAAAGGAACGACTCCCTTTTAACAGGAAGAAACCTCTGGCAGAACCAGACTCAGGAAGTGGGCTGGTATGAAAATCAAACCTACTAAGTCTAGAAGTATCTCAATAAGTAGAGGGAAATTAAGTGACCGAAAGTTTATAATAGATGAAGAAAAAATTCCAATAATTAGGGAAAAGGCAGTAAAGAGTTTAGGTAGGTGGTACCAGGCAGACTTAAATTAAATTCTTCTTGTATTTCTCTGAAGAGATACTGGAACTGGCTGAAAACATCTCAACACAGGTAACCTTCAGGGGAAAGTTTGGGCTTATTTTCAAGACTAGGAATGTATGATCATTACTTCTGATTCATGAGTTTAACTAGTCGAGGATAAGATGAAGAAAACCTATCTTAAGATCTGTCTACGTCTAGAAATGTCGCTGGATTTTGAGAAATGGATTTGTGACTAAAAAAAAACACCAATGTATTTTTTTAATATATAAAATACACATGTATTTTGTACGTGTAATGCATGTGGTATGTGTTTTTGGTCATGTAGTAACAGGATTACATTCTCAAAGAGCATTTCCCAGTTTTTCTGTAGCATTTGTTAAATACTGAGAACCTGAGCTGCTCCTTGCCTCATGGAAACATATGGAATGTTTGGAGGCGTGACTGATAAGAATCTGATGTGATCAGTGGGGAAAACAGTCTCTGTACCTGGAGATACTGAGGACAGAGGGTTCTAGTTTAATTTATTTTACTCTATTTTCACTGTGCTGTATAGAAAACATCTGTGAATGCTACAATCTGCGTAGTTAGGACTTAAGAAATCTGTTGGTGAATGAGACCCAATGTTCCCTCAGACACATGCACTTGTTGATTTAATCATTTCTACCTTTAATAACGGAGAGAGAACAGCACTTAATGCACTTTTACTGCACGAAACGTCATGTACGTTTATAAAATCTACTACAGAGGATTACTAGACACATAATGAGACCGCTGGTTCTGATCTGGGAATCGTATGAGATTCATTTAAGGCAGTCCAAGTGGACAACTAATCCAATTTAATTCAGTTTTATTCATAAAGCGTCACCAGCAAATGTCACCTCAGGGCACTTTAAATATACGGTCCAGTTCAAGTTTTATAATCCAATCCAACAAAATTCATTCAATCCTAAATTAGTCCAATTCATACAGAGCCAATTTTAAAAAAAGTAGCAAAAGAATCCAACAGATTTCACTGAAACTTCTCTTTGATCCAATCCCCCGTCCTGAGCGTGAACGAAGCGACTGTGGAAAGAAAAAAACTCCCTTTTAACAGGAAGAAACCTCCATCAGAACCAGGAAGGGCGGCCATCTGTCTCGACTAGCTGGGGGTTGAGAGGACAGGAAAGAGGACAACAAGCACCATAACCAATCCAACATTGGTCTAACCATAAAAAGGAAAGATTATCTGGGCTGGAACAACAACTAAAGTATCTTTGAGATCAATGAGCTAAAAATCCAGACCAAATCATCTGGAACAAAAAGAAAGCTGAATTTACTACTAAACAACTCAATTATCAGAAGTATGACCTTCCAAACACCTGCTTTGTCTCTCCTCCCCAAGCAGTTTCATAAGCATGCACAATTTGGAACTCTTCTATGACCTATAATGTTCAGAAATGACTGGCCTGGAATATCTTCTTCCACCTCATAAGCCACCATTTGATGTGGTTTATGATGCAATTGCGGGGGACGCTGTACATCAAACTTCAAAAAGGAAGTCAGGCTGTAGCTGTAAATAACAGGATACTACTCAGTCTCTCAATTCTGATTTGAGCTGTGGCTCAACACGAGTGACACTAGTGACAACTTGAGACACTTCAGTGATATTGGTGTGAAAGAAAACTTTTACGTGGCTCAAATCTTAACATTTTGTCAAGATTTCCACCGGAAAGATGTCCGACTTTCATCGGTCTCAAGCGCTGGAGTGGTGAGTAAAATTTTATATGTCACCCGTTTCAGCATTCCTGCTAAAAGATTAGTGATTTAGATAATGTTGGAGGGCTTTAACGTCTCTGATGTCAAAGTTGTGGTGTGTTACCCTAAACGGTCCAGTTCCCTATAGAACAAGGGGCCAGAAAGTAACATCCTGACTTATTATCTCTGAAAAGGGAACAGATCGAAGCTGGTAACATGTTTTACTTCCCATTCAAAGCACATTGTACCAACATTTTACTTCTGAAAACTAAATATACATGTTAATCTCCATACAGATGATGTTACAAGCACTTTTAAAGAGTGTAATTATAAGTCTTCCATGTTTGCCTTTCCTACTCAACAAAGTACATTTATGCAGATAAATAAGTAGCAGCTGTTGGAAAATATACAGCTGAGTATTCACTTAATTTAAAAACTTTGCTATAGACTTGAGGTCAAAGACAAAAAAAATATATATATACAAACGCATGTTCAAATTTATGTAGCAGTAGTCATGTAACAGTCTTCAAAGTACCGACTTCTGCAGAAAACAAACTTGATTTACATCCCACCATCTCAGTCTCCTCAGTAATAATCTCGAGCATCATTACAAGCTACCTGAAGCCTCCATCAACTGACTTTTTTTTATCTTTTGACTAAAAGTTTTCAGTATAAAGAGGTGCACATTATGTCCAAAACAAAGACATCGCCACTCCATCTGTAAATGCACTAAAACCATTTGGCAGACACTGAGATTACTATCAGACCATTTAAAATCTGGGTGTTTGATAAGAGTCACAGTCATGACAACACTCTTAGAGGTAGAAAAGCAGCTCCGGTCAGTGTAATTAGTATTTCTAATGTGGTTTACCAGTAAATTATAAACATGCAATAGCAAATGGAAAACGTAGATTTAAACATAAAATTTACACATATTTGTAGGATGCGTTTTTCAGTGCTATAGTGCAAATTTCCTCACAAAAATCAATAAGACCTCAGCTGCTAAAGACAGCAAAAGACAACAATCTGATGTCAATAAAGTGGGTTAAATGAAATTTGAACTGCTGTTTAAACTGAAGCTGACATATGTAACTGTTTTTAAGGTGTGAACAACAACTACGAAGTTCCCTCACCATGTACGCTGTTAAATTTAATAAATTCACGCGTGATTATTATATTGAGAGGACACATTACCCATTCAGGTGATTGGCCTCATTGGTTCTGCCAGTTGTTTCTGATCGAAAATATATAAAGTTCCTCTACAAAAAGACCCACAGACTAATTTATCATCTATTCCACTCCAAATGGGACCACAACTTACAAAATGAACTTCATGTGCTACGAAATGAGATGCGACTAAAATTAAAAGAATCATAAAGGTTTAATGAGGTGTTGAATCAAATGCAGAGTCAGTTTCTTTCCACATACACTTTCATAGAAAACAGTAACACAGGAGTCGCCCTCTACTGGTCATTACATAAACTGCTGCTTCCAGTACAAAAGAAACCCCCTCATAGGGCACACGTACTCATCTTTGTCCCCGCTTGCATGTAATTTCCAAAAAGACCACCAACACATAGATCAGATGCTACTGAAACACTAAACCGTTTTGACATCGTTGTGTCAGATGCTGGTGTGCATATGACATCCACTGCAAGGCAGATAATATAACAACCGCTAAGTACTGAAACTTGGATATTAAAGTTGTGTATTTCATAGTTATCCTGTTTTTGTATTTTAGTTCAGCTGAGTTGGAATCCATCTGCTGTGACATAAAGGTAAGATTTGTCATTTCTATTTAACTTTTAATATATAACTACTAATAAAATTAGACAATATGCATTGTAAAAACCCTTGTGTCCTGGAAGTTTGTCTTAAAAAAAGGAAGAAAGGAAGATAATCCATGACTTGACCTACTCTTCTCATATAAAGGGTCAATTAAAAGGAAGCCTATTTTTGCCTTTTTTGGAGCCTCAGTTATCAATAAATAAATAAATCATCAAACATCGATGACATTATAGAGATTATACATCGTGTGAAAGCTGAAATAGAGTGAATGCCATTGTAATGTTGAGTTGAAGTTACGTGACTTGGGCCAGAAACCGATACCTTTGGTTTGTGTTTCCTCTGATGTGCAGGACATGCAGCTTGAAACAATCAAGATTGACGAGAATCTGGACCTGGTGGTTTCCCAGGACAGGAAGACCATGAAGAAAGTAGCAAACTTGGTGCTGGTGGTGAACAGGATGATCAACCTCTCCAAATGTGGCGGCAAACTCAAAGATTATGAGCTCTGTAGCATGATCATGGACCAGGTGGTGGAAGGTGAGTCGACCCAGACTGTTGGTTTTTGATATGTCAGCAGAATTGTCTGTTAAAGCTGCTAAAAACGGAGGCTATAACGTTTGTATGAACTTTTATTGAAGTAAAAGCTCCAGGATGTTACCTTTAAGGATGTTAAAGGTTGACGTGCCCTTTTCAACAGGTTTTCACTATTTTCTGAGGTCTTACTGCGATATATCAGACAGGCTATGTCAGAATACCTGTCGGTTTAGGCACAGTGGCTCTCCATCTCAACCCTGTTTTGAGACCTCTCTGTAAACGGTCTGTTTTCAGGGTGGAGACTTAGAAAGTTGAGTGCTCACTGCTCAGCTGGTTGAGCGAACGAGCAGCTCAAAGAAAGCAGCATGTATTGAGTTTCCAGACAGAAAGTAATCGTCTCTGACAGAACCGTGAAATTTTATCAGTTTGAACCAGAGTCAAGGAGCTACCTGAAAGGTTCAACCAACAAGGCTGCAACAGGATGTCAGTGAAGGGTTAGTTTCTGTAGGTTTATATATTGGCTAAGGACACACTGTCATGCTGCTGTGGAGAGCTACGGTGTGTTTACGTACGTTACATAATGAATCTACTCCTCCAGTCACACCAAAACCCCTCCAGCTCTATAGATAGATATAGATAGTTAGTCTATTGATCCCAGAGGGAAATAGTTTAGCAGTGTAGCTGTAAGTTAGCAGCAGATGTTAGTAAACAATGCTTTCTCATCAACAGTAATGGACCAAGCCGGAGATGTACACAGCGTAACTCGTAGTAATGCATGTGTACCGTTAATTACTGCGTTTAAACCTTTAGTATATATTAACCTTATTATTAACAATTGTACTTGGAGACCTACATCTTCATCAGAAACATGCCGATAATGTAATGCTAACACACCGAGAACAGTACACGGCTTTCAATGTAGCAACGAGAGCGAAGAGACGAGACACACCTTATCCACACAGCTGCAGGTTGTCTGAGTAACAGAATGTAACCGTTCAACTAGAAAGTTTCAGTTAACAAAGTAATGTGGGAACAATAATGTTCTTCTTTCAGAAAGTAACAGCAATAAGAAGTTGCTGTATGTCCTCTTCATTAGCTAAGCTGTTAGCGTTAGCTACTGCTAAAGGAAAAAATAAATCAATAAATAAACCATGAGAAATTATTTCTCAGATACTTCCATTTCCCTGCTCTGAAGTTCAGGCTCTGAGAGTTGGAACTGATCCCTCTTTGTGGCTCAGTTTCTTCAGTCCAGCGTTGAACTGGACCAAGTTGTTAAACAGTGGGATGAAAAGTGGTTGCTGCACATACTTTAGCTAATTCTGCTGGAACATTACCCTCAAATATAGTTTATTCACTGGGCTCTTATATCCTCTGAGGCTGCTGGTAGATGGAAGACGCATGCTCCTGAGTACAGCTGACAGCAGAACATTTCCACCAAGCGCTGGTTTCATTCGTCCAGCAGGGTGGAAGTGGGTGGGCGGGGTTTAGCAGAGTAGGTGGGATTTTTGAGTTTAGTTTTACACTTGCTGGTGACCTCAGATGCCCAAATACATGCTCCCAGGAACAGGAAAAAGGATTTTTACATAATATGCCACCTTTAAGCCTTCGTAGAAGTTTATTTAACCCCTCCTCTTCCAAAAGCTGCTAACATCTCCTCCTCTTCACAGAATGTATTGTTAAGACAGACGGGAACTCCACCATGGGAGAGCTAACCTTCCAGCCTCTTAATAACGTGAGGCAGTTCACATTGAGTGACCGCTCAAAGAAAGATGTCATCCTGAACTCAAATGAGTTTACATTGCAAGCAGTCACTTTGAAAGGAGGAAACTGCCATCACAAAGGTAAAAACATTTACTTACGTACTTAAATTTGAGAACTAATGAAATACTGTCAAATTAAATATCAAGGAGTAGTTATTACTGCTGCTAAGTAAATGCAGGACATTTAGCTGTATACTTCCTTTAAGGTATGCACGGCTACTGCTATTGTCCTGTACGTACAAGAATAACGTCCAATTCCATTTTTTCTCCCCTCAGCAAATTTCAAAATGTCTAAGTACGTGTCTTCCACCACAAGTGATGGTTTAATAGTTGTCCTGTCAATCATGAATGACCTGTACATTTCCTGCTCAAAGCCAGAAGACAAAGTTGTGCTGAAGCTGGAGGTAAACACAACACAGCTGAAATCACCTAAAAACAAAATGTCATTAAATAGTTTCAATATGGATTAACAATGACAGAACTGTGCCTCCAGACTTGCACGAATAAAGGACAAAAATGTCTCCTTCCTGTTTGTGTCAGAAAATCTCCAAGGAGAAGATTGAAGAGGATGAAGAAAAAGATCGCTTCTTCTTCATAAAGACAGTCACAGGGATATCGCTGATCACCTTTGAGTCACTGAAGTACCGCAGCTGGTTCATTAGCACCTCCAGTGAGGAAGAAAGGCCAGTGGAGATGTGTGAGAGAGATGCTGTGTGCCGTATCACCCACTTCAAAGTCAACTGCTGAGTCTGTGCAGCTTCAACATTTCCACAAATATGCTGACATTTTCAAAAGGAGAGAATTACTCCTTAAATGACTTTTGTCATTATGAGTAATTCTGATTTTTTTTATTTCAAAAGTACTTCACTCCTTAAGTTGGCTCCACCTCCTCTGCGAAGCCCCACTCACACACATCAAGTGTGTGAAAAGTGTTTCCTCTCATCTTTATTTTTCCCCCGGGTGCCTTAACCCTCTGGGGTCTGAGCCCATTTTGGTTGTTTTTGAATACTTTTTATTTTCCTTTATATACCACAAAAAAATGTTTATCATACCCATGCTTGGTATCTTTTTTTTTCTAGTTTGTAATATCAAAATTAATTGTAGTTTGTTTTCTACGGCGCCATAATGATGTCATGCGATCTGATCAAGCCGGCATGATCATAGACCTCAGAGGGTTAAAACTAGTGGCAATTAAATAATTCAACTTTTAAAAGTAAGTAAGTAAACTTTATTTTACTGATCAAACATGTAAATTAGTACATTTACTGTACAATAAATACACTTCAAATTCTGCTTTTCTACAATTTAATTACAACTAAAATGTATCAATTTCATATATATTTTAGTTGTAAAATATGTTCAAAATTAGTAAACTTCAAGTTAACTAATCATTAGAACTTAAAATAAGAATATACATAGAGCATTTATTTATTTAATATATTGTTCTGTTTATAATTCATTAGTTTGTCCTTTACAATATGTATTTACTGTGTTGTTATATATTTTACGTACTGTTGTGTAGGAAATGTCGACCTTGAGCTTGTCTCCAGTTAAAAACTCCCCACATTGACATTTGTCAGTTTTTCTTGTTTTGTAAATATAATTTTAGTTCACTTGTTTAATTATGTTTATTTATTTTCATAGTTGTCTGGTTTTCTTTTCTTTTTTGTAATTCTAAATAAATATCAGCCGTTTCTTCACGTGAACCCGCTCACCCCTCATAGCCATTGAGATTCCTGCTGTCATGTAATGCCGTGATTTTGAAGCTTTGCTGTATTTATTGACCATAAATGCACTTACACACGACAGCCTGTAATCCCAGTTTCAGCACTCCACAAATTAAATGTCAATCTGTCTTTACACTTTATAATAGCTGACTTAAAGAATCTCAGCCAATCAGAGCTGGTTCGGAGGAAGACGACTCGTCCTCATTGGTGCAGCCTTCGTGAGTTTGCATGGCGACACCTCGGGCTGTTTCTCAACCGACTAATCGCTAATGAAAGACGCTGCTGAACCACATTTAAAGCAGATTATGGAGCGATGTGCATTTCATTTTAAAGCAGCATGAACGAGCAGTGATGTTTCATCTTAAACTGCATCCTCATTTCTTCATTTTTAGCCTTGTGTCTCTTTCTCATCTTCTCTTGCCCTTTATGTCGCCTTGTTGAAGTGAGAAACATAAAGTTAAGATGCCTTAATCTGCCGTCTCCATCCTCAACAACATCTTTTTCAGGCTTCATGACCAAACTGAGGTTCAGTGAGGGCAAAATGAAACGAATGATATGACATGAAATCACATCTGAATCCGGCTCATTAATCTGAAACACACACATACACACACTCATGTGCAGGAGTGTATGACCAGCAGTGAGCCTATCGTGCAGAGCTACAACCGAGTGTGTGTGTGCCTCTGCAATGCACACTCCCAGGCACATGGCAACAGGAGCTAAATATAGCCTTTACAGCAGCATCATGCTTTCTCCTGCTAACGGAGGATTGCTCCCTCTTTCTCTTCTTCCTACAAACATGAACTCCTTTGGTGCACCTCCCTCCACTTACTTCTTTCTCTGTAACCCCCTGAAACTGGTGCTTTGACACTTCCCTCTTTTTTTAGTAGCGAATCTGTTCTACTGCAGCTCCTTTGATGTGCAGAATTTAATATGAAAAGCAGGCCTGTTTTGTTCATCTCTTTAATTCACATCCATGTTTACACGTACTTCTTATGCCAAAACTCATCGTGCATTTCATATAATTTAATTATTGCTCCATATACGACTTAATGTGTGTAGAGATGTGGGGAAACATTTACAAGAAAAACATCAAATCAAGCATTTTACTAAGAAAAAAAGCCATTTGAATCTCAACAAAGACATCCTAACAAATCCATTTTTAATTCTGTTCAATTTCTTCACTGAAATTCAAAGATTTGTAGATCATAACTTAATTCAAATGACGCAGATAAGCATAATATAGCATTATAATTAATGTTAAGTGTGAAGATGCTCAATGTTCAATCTTTACTTTCTTTTTCCTTATTTGGTGCGATTCTGTATCTAAATCAGAATTAAAGTTGTAGTTTATGTAGGAGGTGTTATATTAACTGTAGCTTCACACTACACCCTTTCACTTTATCATTTTTTATAGCTTAACTTCTTGCTATACAAATTAAACGAATAAAGATACATAAACACTGTGTTTTTAGGGAAATGTTAAACTTTACCTTGATTTTTTTACTATTTCTATCAA